>NC_072376.2:62545000-63170000 GCF_028885625.2 Pongo pygmaeus | reverse complement strand
TCCATATAAAGAAAATGTTAGAAATGGGCTGGTAGTCTTGAATATTCCACTAGCTGTGATGACCTCATTTGAGTGATAAATTATTAAGATTAGCTCTCTAATTCATTATAGTCAATTCTTTTGAAAATTGTAATAGATGTTTCAGTGAATTAGAGAATTAATCTAACAATCTGCCAAACAAGCTAACCTGATAGTTTGAAGCTTTCCTGAGTATAATGTAATTTTAAACTAAGAAAGATCATATCCCATGAGCAACAAATTGAGATACTCTGTGTAACTTAATTTTGAATGGCAATTATGTTAATGAAATAAGATTTTAAAAACATTTCAAATCCATACATTCTTATAAAAAAATTGTTTAAGCAACCCACTAAAACAGGGTTAGTTTAATTTTCTAAATTTTGTAAAATGCTTGTCTAATACATATTTATCAGGAACAAAGTGATAGGTTCTTCCTAATCTAGTCACTGAAACTACTTTTCCATCTGTGCCATCAGGGCAAAAGCCCACAGGTCTATATATCTTATTAGTACAGTGTACCTTATAAATAATCAAAAGAACTTGCTACAGGTTATGTAGAGAATTCAAGTGACTAATGAAATAATAAAATATGAAGGATGTATTTATGAAATTCAGGATGGCATTATGTGGTTCTGTTTGGAATAAAGGCACCATCCAGCTTCTGACTCAATGAGACCAAATAAGAAGTTACAGTGGGTCCTAAACATCACAGTTTTCAGCATACAAAATAAATCATATACGTAAATAAGTAGGGTTTCATGGGCCAGGTTAGTGTGTGTGTGTGTGTGTGTGTGTGTGTGTGTGTGTGTGTGTGTGTGTGTGTGTGTGTGTGTGTGTGTGTGTGCGTGTGTTTAGGAGCTAGTGTGTTGGGGAAGTAGAGCTGAAAGGAGAGAATGGTTAAATATTTCTCTTATATGGAGTATTCATGCTATTCTAATGCCTCTATTAAAACTTCATTATGTGACTTCAGGCTGCAGAAATAGTTTTATGTCCAGGCAAGTGAGCACCAAGCTCAAAATTCCACGTCATATTCAAGAACACATTCATTTTAGTGTCTGTTCAACTTTAGTCTCTTAAGGATCTTCCCTGACTGAGCTGGACAAAAATTAACCAATCTTTACAAGACAAGCACCCCCTGGTGGATGCTGTGTGTTTCCTGTGCTTAGAACAGTACTTACATATAATAGTATCTGAGTGCGAAAACCTCTCCTGCTTTCTCTACCTAATAATGTTGTGCCTTCCCCCTTAGTTCTCGCTAGGAATTTGCAAGATAATCCATAGATTGGAGCTGAGGGTTGGTTCTCTAGAACTGAATAAGGACCATCGTAGGAAATCCAATGTGGGAAGAGTTAGTGGGAAAGATTTGTACCACAGTCCAAAAGGAAGATCCAAAATCACTAGAGAAATCAAATATAAAGGCCAATACACTAATAATAGGCAAGATAATTATAATGAACACTTATTACATACTTTAATAAATGCTCTTTACATTAGTAATCGAGTTAACACCCTAACAATCTTATTAAGAACCATTATTCTCCTTCTCTCTATTTTTTCAGATAAGGAAGGCATCAAGTTAGGCAAAAAGATTATCTTGCCCAAGGACATACAGTTAATATGTGGCAGAACTGGTATTTGCACAATACAGAGGCAGCCTGATTCTAAATTCTGTCACGTGGCAGCAGCAAAACATATTGCTTTTTAAAGACAAACTCCTTTTTAAGCAATCTCATTAATAAAAATTATAAGCAAAAAAAAAAAAAGTGGAGGTTAAGGTACCTGGCAAGCTACAGGAACTTTTGAATACATTTAATTGTGTGATGGTCTTGTGTCTCTGAAACAAAGGAAATATTAATGATTATAACAAGTTTTTCAAGAGCTAAAATTGTTGAAAAAATTCAAAGTTGTAAACCTATGCAACACAGCTAAAATCACTGTGATGAAAATCTGCATGAGCTCAAAATATAGGCAATGTGGCCAGCTATTAAACCCTTGCTAGCCTGACTGAAGAATCAGTCTCAGTGATAGCACAAGGCTGAATCTCACAGATTCCCCTGTTACTCCTGAAATGTCGTATCTAGGCAGTGGTTGTACTCTTGCCCAGTACATGCAGAAGGAGTACCTGCATGTCTCTTGAACACCAAAGTACACATATATCCATTCTACCTCACAACATGCTCACTCTGGTGATGTCAACTGGCAATGCATCAATGTTGCTTTTTATTTCTTCCTCTTTGGAAGTGACTCTTTCTATAGTAATGAATAGCAGAGAATGTCATAAGCTGTGTCTCCCACAGACTAATTATATTCAGTAGTTTGGGGCATTCATCTTGAGATGCCTACTCAAAAATGTGTCATGAACTGCATCATTCCCATGTTGCCCTGGCAGTAGATCCTTCATCCTCAAGGCAGAATCACTAAGAGCTGTATTCCACAAATCATCTGTGCAAGTCTGTCAAATGTAAAGGCAAGGAGAGCCAAAAATGTTCTTGAAATATCCTCAAAGGAAGATGCAGAAGGGACTGCTCAGTTATCAACCTTCCCATACTAAGATATTATAATGATCACATATACAGATCTTCATACAGATTGACACCCTGCATGACAGCAGTGTATTGCATCTGTATCTGTATAAGGGAAATGGATCTTGAGGAAACAGTTTCCAATTCCTTAAAATCTGTGGCATGACGGTGATGTGAGAACCCTCCTGTAAGTTGAAGGGTATGGCATCGATATGCACAGACATGTAATTTTTGACATGTATTTCTTCCCTCTCTGAACAGACTGGGATGCAGTTTCCTCATTAAACATAGTGGTCATTGGAAACAATTATTAGAGAGTGATAGTTGCCATTATAAGCGGGAGGTTCCTGATACCAGAATGTCAGACAAAATAGCTGGCAAAGATGCAGATACTACAGAGAACATTAGAGTAAGTTACATCACACAGGTGGTCCTAAGCTAATGGGTCAATTACTTGGGTTTTTTGTTTTCTTTTTTTTGAGACAGATTCTTGCTCTGCCACCCATACTGGAGTGCAGTGGTGCGATCATTTCTTACTGCACCTCTACCTCCCAGGCTCAAACGATCCACCCACCTCAGCCTCCCTAGTAGCTGGGACCACAGGTACGTGCCCACCACAACTGGCTAAGATTTTTTTTTTCTTTGTAGAGATGAGGTCTCCTCTATGTTTCCCAGGCTAGTCTCAAACTCCTAGACTTAACAGATCCACCTGCCTCAGCCTCCCAAACTGTTGGGATTACAGCTGTGGGCCATCACACCTGACTGTGGGTCAATTATTGAAAGTTCTACAGCAGAAGTCAACAAGTAGAAAATAGAAGAATCAAATGCAGACTAAGAAGAAAGTAAAGGGCAAGGGTCCAGGAGAAAGATTATAAAGACAGAATTGAGAATTTGTAATTACACAAAGATGGTACCAAAGCAGAAAGAGTATGGAAACAAAGGATGTCCAAAATTATCAGGGAATCTAGTATTTTGTTAGTTCACATTAGGGGAGTGTAAGTGTATGTTAACTGAGCATGTGAAATATATATATACAATATCACATATGTGTAACATATATTATATATTTGACAAACTTAGGTAACATACATGTTATTAATATGTGTGTTCATGTATATATGTGTATATATTTATATATGTGTATCTTATATGTGTATAAATTCCATATGTGTAATATATACATGTACACACATATTAATATTAATAATAGCTTCATATTTATACTTTAAACATATTATAAAGTGTGCATTTCAGTGGCTTTTATTATATTCCCAGGATTGTGCAATCATCAGCATGATCTAATTGTAAAATATTTTTATCACAACAAAAGGAAATTCTCTACCCATTAGTAATCATTTCACATTCCCACCTTTCCATAGCCCTCAGTAACTACTAATTGAATTTTCATCACCATGAATTTGACTACTGTGGACATTTTATATAAATGTAGTCATATAATATGGGGTCTTCCTTAACTGGCTTCTTTCTCTAAGAATAATACTTTCAAAGTTAATCCATGTTACATAGCATGTGTAAATATGGGACACCTGCACACCAAATAAACCAAGATCTGGTCCAGAAGTAAGTTGAGGGATGAGGGAGTACAGATAAGTCAAACTTGATAACACATTTAAAGTCTGGAAATAAGTGTGTTGGTACAGAAAAAGAACAATTCATGGGTCATAAAATTGCTTTGGAATTACTCATAATAGGCTTCTTCTTTGCTTTCCCATGTCTTCTGACAATCCTCATTCATTTTCTTATTTTACTTCTCTATTGACCCTATAGCTTGTTAGATCAGTTGAATAAACATCTGCCTTTCAGATTTTAAATCCAAAATCAGGTCTTGCCTCCCTCTTCAAGCACGTCACCTCTAGGGTTCTATCATTGGTAAAAAGTCAGAGGAATTTCCCTTTCCTCTGTTTTGTAGGCAGCCCTTACCAGAAAATTCTTAGCAACAATCAGGTAATGAGATTTTCAAAGACTATTAAGGCATCAATTATTCATTAGCAACACTATTACATGTACCTGTTAGCCATATTTTACATTCCAATTTATAAGGACAATCACAAGAGTCAAGACAGAAATTTTCATGGCAAAAGAATTTTAAAATAATTTAACGTGAACATAAAAAGGGTCACAAATTATGGTTTCCACACCCCTGTCCCTGAATTTGTTTGATTCTACAAAACAATTTCTGTGCTATTCTAATAATTTATGATCATTCATTTATCAATATAGCATTTGTGAAAACTGCGGTGCTAAGCTCATCATTAAAAACTGAAAACTTACTCTGAATTAAAGTATATTTTCAGCATTACTATTCTCCATCTCAAATGGCAGACATAATAGTAATATCACATCTTATTTATTAAAGTTACACCCCAGTGATTTACCTTGGGAAGATGTTGTGTGAGTATTTAGAGGTGTTTTCCAGCCAAAGATGAAAGATGTAAGTATCCCTGGAATATAGCATACTTTCATTGCACTTTACAGATACTGCATTTTTCAAAAATTGAAGGTTTGTGGCAACTTTTCCTTGAACAAATGTATCAGCACCATTTTCCTTATAACATGTGCTCACTTTTGCTTTGGTCTCTTTGTTACATTTTGGTAATTCTCACAATATTTCAAAAGTTTTCATTATTATTATATCTGTTGTGATTACCTGTGATCAATGATATTTGATGTTACTATTGTAATTATTTTGGGGTACCAAGAACTGTGACCATATAAGACAGTGAACGCAATTGATAAATGTTTTGTGTGTTCCGACTGCTCCATCAACTGGCTGTTCCCTGGCTTTCCCTCTCCTCAGGCCTGTTTATTCCTTGAAATACAACAATATTGAAATTAGGCCAATACATAACCCTAAAATGGACTGTAAGTATTGAAGTGAAAGGAAGAGTCACACATCTCTCACTTTAAATGAAAAGCTAGAAATTATTAAGCTTAGTGAGTAACGCATGTTGAAAGCTGAGATAGGGCAAAAGCTAGGCTTCTTGTGCCAGTTATCCAAGATGTGAATGCAAAGAAAAAGTTCTTGAAGGAAATTAAAAGTGCTATTTCAATGAACACATGAGTAATAGGAAAGTGAAACAGCCTTATTGCTGATATGGAGAAAGTTTTAAAGATCTGAATAGAAGTTCTAACCAGGCACAACATTCCCTTAAGCCAAAGCCTGATCCAGAGCAAGGTCTTAACACTCTTCAATTTCATGAAGGCTGAGAGAGGTGAAGAGGCTGCAGAGGACAAAATTGGAAGCCAGCAGAGTTTGGTTCATGGGGTTTAAAGAAAGAAGCTATCTCTATAACATAAAAGTGCAAGGTTAAACAGCAAGTGCTGAGGTAGAAACTGCAGCAAATTATCCAGAAAATCATACGTAAGATCATTGTGAATGTGACTACACTAAACAACAGATTTTCAGTGTAGATCAAACAGCCTTCTATTGGAAGAAGATACCATCTAGAACTTTCATAGCTACAGAGAGCAAGGCCTGGCTGAAAACTTTCAAAAGACAGGCTGACTCTCTTGTTAGAGGCTAAGATAGCTGGTGACTTTAAGTTGAAGCCAATGCTCACTTACAATTCTAAAAATCCTAGGGCTCTAAAGAATTATGGTAAATCTACCCCGTCTGTGCTCAATAAACGGAAGAACAAAGCCTGGATGACAGCACATCTGTTAATAGCATGGTTTACTGGATATTTTAAGACCACTTTCAAGACCTACTGCTTAAAATAATAAGTTCTTTTCAAAATATTACTGCTCATTGACAATGTACCTAGTCACCCAAGAGCTCTGATGGAGAGGTAAAAAGAGATAAGCATTGTTTTCATGCCTGCTAACGCAACAACCGTTCTGTAGCCCATGGATAAAAGAGCAATTTCAAGTTTCGATTCTTATTATTTAAGAAGTACATTTCAGAAGGCTATAGCTGCCACAGATAGTGATTCCTCTGATGGATCTGGGAGAAGTCAGTTGAAAACCAGGAAAGGATTCACCAGTCTAGATGCCCTTAAGAACATAAGTGATTCATGAGACGAGGTCAAAATATTACCATTAACTGGAGATTGGAAAAAGTTTATTCTAATGCTCATAGATGACTTTCAGGGGTTCATGACATCAGTGCAGGCATTAATTTCAGATTTGGCCAAAATAGCAAGATAACTAGAATTAGAAGTGAAGCCTGAAGGTGTGAATGAATTGCTGCAATTTCATGATAAAACTTGAAGAGAATGAGGTGATTTTCCTTATGGAAGAGCAAAGAAAGTGGCTTCTTTGAGATAGAATCCACCAGTGGTGAAGATGCTATGAACACTTTGAAATGACAACAAATGATTTAGAATATTACATACACTTAGTTGATAAAGCAGTGTCAAGGTTTGAGACAGGTTTTGAAAGTTTGGGTAAAATGCTATCAAATGGCATCAGATGCTACAGAGAAATCTTTCATGAAAGGAAGAGTCAATCAATGTGGCAAATCTCATTGTTGTCTTGTTTTAAGAAATTGCCAGACACCCCAACCTTGAGGAACCATCGCCACCCTAACCAGTCAGCAGCCATCCACATTGAGGCAAGACCCTCCACTAGCATAAGGATTATAACTTGCTGAAGGCTCAGAAGATACTTAGCATTTTTCAGCAATAAAATATATTTTAATTAAGGTATGTAAATTTTTTAGACATAGTGCTATTGAATTAATAGACTCCAGCATAGTGTAAAAATAACTTTTATGTGCACTGAGAAAGAAAAAAGATATATCTGTGTAACTCACTTTATTGCCTTATTGGCTTTATTTCAGTGGCCTGGAACCAAATCTGCAATATATCCCAGGGTTGCCTGTATGTGTAACTTGCCCATAGAAGGAAAATTCCTTGTTAATATGGCTTCCTTCTTGAACGTTAAAAGGGCAGCCAACTTTGGCAAGTGGAGAGCAAATGATGAGACACTGCACGTAGTAGTGCCAGTAGTATTGCCAGGCATTGTTATAAATGCTTTATGCAGTTGGCCTTTCATACACATTTGTTCCACACCTGTAGATTCAACCAACCTCAGATTTTAAATATTAGAAAAAAAAAAGTAACTATACTATAATAATTAATAGAAATAAAATATACATATGACAACAATTTACATAGCATTTATGTTGAATTAGGTATTATAAGTAATCAAGAGATCATTTAAAGTACACGGGAGAATGTATGTAGGTTATAAGTAAAAACTGTGCCATTTCGCATAGGGGACTTGAGCATCCATGGATTTTGATATCTGCAGGGGGGTCCTGGAACCAATCCCCCATAAATATCAAAGGATGACTAGGTATTAGTTTATTTCATCCTTTCAACCATCCTATGGAATCCACATACGATTATTATTCCCCATTTAAAGATGAGGGCAGGGAGACAGATGTTCAACATTTGCTCAAGTACACACAACTAGGATATGGAGAAACCCGGTCTCGATAGCAGGCAGTCTGTCTCCAGCGTTCTTACACTGAACCTCTGTGCTATATGCAGCGCCTACGTGTTGCTCAGAAAGGGGTGGACAACTTGTGTTTCCAGAATCTAAAAGAAGTAGCCGTCAAGTGTCCTGGAGTAGAGCAAGGGAAATTGAATGACACTCTGAATTTGTGATGCTGTAAATTCATGAGTAAATTCTGACTCTGCATATGAGACTTGTTCTCCTCCTGGGAGGTGACAGAATAGGGACAGAGAAAATGAACTTTAGACAAGGGCTGCAGCACCTATGCTCTTCTTTGTGGTGAGTGCAGAAGAAGAAAACATTTAAATTTCCCTGATCTAAATGTAAATGTAGGGCTCCTTAATTGTGGGATGGTTGCATGTGTATAATTTTGCCTGGCTCAGAGATTAAGCTCTAATGGGCTTGGAGGAAGAATTGCACAACAAGACTTTCTAGTGCGCTTTTGGCAGATGAACTTCTTTCAGAACGTGTTTAGGATTTTGTTATTATAATTGACAAAATATCAACATTAAAAAGGTTCTCCAGTATATCCCATAAGTTGTTGGGGTTCAGAATATCTATGAAAAATAATTCATATTCAATCCATATGATAATTTGGAAATTAACAAACTTCTTTATATGGTAGAGATTCCACAGTGGATTCTGGATTGGAGGAGATAGTGTGGACCCCCAAAAACAAATAACCACTAGCGAAGAAGAATTGAGAGTAATCCAGAGTAATGGTCCCGAGCTTTTTTGGCACCAGGGACCAGTTTCATAGAAGACAATTTTTCCATGGAAGGATGGGGGTGGGGTGTGGGGTGGGCACAGTTTCAGGATGAAACTGTTCCACCTCATATCACCAGGCATTACATTCTCATAAGGAGCACACAGCTTAGACCCCTCACATGTGCAGTTCACAATAGGGTTTGTGCTTATCTAATGCCGCTGCTGATCTGACAGAAGGTGGAGCTCAGGCAGTAGAGCTCCCTTGACCGCCGCTCACTTCCTGCTATGTGGTCCAGTTCCTAACAGGCCACGGACCAGTACCAGTCCATGGCCTGGGGCTTGGGGACCCCTGATGCGAGATGGCTGTGACCTCTCAGCACAGTCACACCTGCAAGGCTTGTGTGTCTGGGAGAGCCAAAGATGAGACATAGGTGAAAAATGCTATTACTATCCCAATAGCACTGAAAATTTTATTTTAAAGTGGCACTGCTCAATAATAGCCACAGGCCACATTTTTGCTACTTAAATTTAAATAAATAAAACTTGAATACAATTTTAAAAGTTAGTTTCTCAGTGTCACTAGCCACATTTCAACTGCTCGAGAGCTCCATGTGGCCAGTCCCCACCACATTGCCAGCACAGGTAAACATTCCCATTATTGTAGAATATCCTATTGCACAATATTACTTAAAGAATAATGACTTGTTCACTACATGAAAGAGAACAGGACTGGGGTTACTAGGGGAGGTCAGTACTGGCAGAGCAACTGCATTCAATGAAACCAAAGAAAGAAAGCATCACAAACTAGAAGCAGAAGATTGCAGAGCAGCACCATTTATTCTATGTGGCCCAGTATCTGGTAATCAAGTGCGCAGTGGCTTCAAGGTATGTCCTGGGAAATTGCTGTGATAGGACCTGTTTACCCTCATAATAAGCAAAGCCTGGAATGTCTCAGAGATAGAAAGACAGCTAGATAGTTGTAGATAGGGAATTACCAATGCATGAAGCTCTCTGATGTGACAAATAATAGAAGTAGTCTATTACAATGATTAACTTATTCTGAGTCATACAAATTTACATATTACACATGGATTACATATTTTCTTTTTTAAATAAAAATGTTTCCTTGTTTCTTTCTGATTATATAAATAATTCATGCTTTTTATAAATACTTCAAACAATATAGCAAAATGTAAGAGGAAAGTCAAAATCACTTGAAATTTTCAATTAGTAGACATAACCAGCAATAACCTTTTCATAAGAGAGAAATAAATATATGCATATATACACATATTGTTTTTTATTTTATCTTTAATGAGTTTGCTTTTTGTCTTGGCATTTTTAATATAGCATTTTTTTATCATCTCCTTTTTTTGTGGTGTCTCCTTGCTCTTTCCATTAACCCAAATTCTCTCTTTGTTCATACACTCAAGTGAAAATTTCTACAAAAGTATTTCCCTTCTCTGTGTATTAAATTGAGCTTATATTATATATACATTACTGCAATTTGATTTTCTCACTTAGAATTGTATGATAAACTCTTCTCAAGACAACTCATAAACGTTTAACTCATCCTTGCAAAGACTTCACATTTCCGTGGGATGAATGTTCCATAATTTTGTCAACAGCTTCCCTACTTACTGGTGCTTTAGCTCATTTCTAGATTTATCCTCATAAAATTGTATTGTAGCATTAGTGTTAGTGATCCCTGTCCTAGATTTTTACCATACCAATAAATAAATGCAAATAAACCTGTAGATTTCCTGGAATCTTCTTATTGTGCTACAGAAGTCTTTGTTTGTGATATAAACATATATATATGATATAAATATCAAATAAAATTGCCATATTATATTCCAAAAAAAGCTCTACGAAATCATCTTTCACCAGTTATGTACACATGTGTGCGTTCACCCTTTGTACCTATTGGTGCCAGTTCTGATTATTATTTTATTTTTGGTAACCTGTACAGAGTTACCCTGTTATTCTTTTAATACAATTAAAAAATGTCTACTAATGAGTCCCACAATATTTTTGTGTTTAGTGTGTATTTGGTTGTCTCTTCCATATGTGATCTGTCAAAGACCCTCTGCAAACTTTTCTATAAGGCTTTCTTTCTCATATGAACATGTAGGAACTCTTTGCAGTAGGGTTGTGGTAGTGAACAACTCCTGTGAGCCTAACCCTGCTTCTATTCACATTACAGTCTCTAGGGGTTACATAAAACACAATGTAATTTATATCCACTGAAATCATGTCATGAAATAAGGTAGCACTAATGAATATGAGAGATAATATAAATATCGTACATATGTCAAGTATGTGCATTGTAAATACTTTCCCAATCTATAGTTTTCCTTTGACTATACTTATAATGTGTCTTGCCTATAATTTTATGTTTAATAGAACAAAATTTTGATAGTTTCATTATAGCCAACAATTTTCCTTTTTTTTTTTTTTTTTTTTTTTTTTTTTTGAGACGGAGCCTTGCTCTGGAACCAGGCTAGAGTGCAGTGACATGATCTCAGCTCACTGCAAGCTCCGCCTCCCGGGTTCACACCATTCTTCTGCCTCAGCCTCCTGAGTAGCTGGGACTACAGGCACCTGCCACCATGCCCAGCTAACTTTTTGTATTTTTAGTAGAGACGGGGTTTCACCATGTTAGCCAGGATAATCTTGATCTCCTGACCTCGTGATCCACCCACCTGGGCCTCTCAAAGTGCTGGGATTACAGGTGTAAGCCATGGCGCCAGGCCTTCCTAACATGTTTTAAGAGATTCCCTAATCTCTAGTTTATTTGTTTGGTCTCCTAAAATTTCCCAACATTTCTGCGATTTTATTTTATATTGAAATGCTTAATTTACCTGCAATATGTTTTCATATGATGTAGAGTAGGCTTTTATATAAATTTCTTTCAAACAAATAGTCACTTGTGCCAGCCACAAGTATTAAATTTGCCAATAATTTCCTGCCGAATTGCAATACCTTCTTTTTCACGTATTGAAATTTATTGATTCTGAAATCTGTTTCTGAACTCTGTTCTCTCCACTCACCTTTGGCTAAGTCTATGCCAACAGCATAGTGACATGATTACTGGGGTTTGCATTTTTTTCACATATGGTAAGGCATATCTCTGCTCAACAGTCTTCTGTTTGCATAAATTACATTGTTAATACTAGATATTTACTCTTCAACACAAATTCAACAGCTTACTGTGTCAATTTGAAACAGACTATTTAGATTACAATTAGAATTTAAAGTGTGTATTAATTTTTCTTGTTTTTATTTAAATTGAGATCTTGATATTTCTTAGGCTTTTTTCCCTTTTACATTTATTCAATTTTAATTCAGTCATATCTTATTTACACAATTTACTTATTTTATACCTCTTAAATTTAAGGTGAAAAAATGTAATACGATAAACAGAGCTTTCTTAATATTAAGAATCACTATACATTGAAAAAAGTTTAAAAGAGTTACAAGAATAAGTTGAAGACTATATTTCAATACATAATTTTGTAAAAGACTAACATACAAAATATATAAAACTGAAAGAAGAAAAAGTCATCCAAATTTACAAAAAAAAAGTGGGCAAATTCAAGTACAAAATAAGGACAGAAAAATACTTCCAGTACCCCTGAGAGTTCCCTGTGCTTGCTATAAATCAATACCCTGAAAGACATCACACTTCTACTTCTATCAACATAGATTAGTTCTACCTGCTTTTGAACTTAACATAAGCTGAATCATCAGTTTGTCCTCTTTTTGTCTCTGTATTCTTTCTTTCAGCATTGGGTTTCTGATGGGTGCATAGTCACTCATAACCACTAATGGAACTATGGAGAATGCTTAGTTCTCTTTGTTCTCCTGTAGTGCTCTTTGTCTCTTTTCTTTGAGTGCATTCGAAATTTACTGTTTACTTTTGGTGTATCTGGGTGTGAATACATATGTGTGTGGGACAGTGGGGTATTTATCTTCTTTGAGTATTATGAATCTGTGATTTGACATCTTTCATTGCTTTCCAAAAATTTTCAGCTATTTTCTCTTCAAACATTTCTTCTGTCCCATTCTCTCTTTCTACTCCTTCTGGAACTATACTCATGGTATATTAGACCATTGGTATTGTCCCCCAGCTCTTGGCTGTTCAGGTCATTTTTTTACCTTCTTTTACCATCTTTCTGTTAGTTTGAATGATTACTATTAACTATTTTTGACATCACTGATATTTTATTGAAGGAATTCTTAATTTCTGATATTACTATTTTTATTTCTTGCTTTTTCCATTTGACAATTGCTTATAGTTTCCATTTTCTGTTTATAATTCTCTTTTCAATATATGTGATTTTCTTTCCTTCCAAATATTCTACTTAGTTGTTTAATTAAAAAAAAAGTCTATGTTTGTGTTAGTGTGTGTGTATGTGTGTACATTTCTACTGCTCCCGTTTCCTCAATTACTCCTATTTTTATTGAAGTTTTCACCTCATTCCTCTATGAGCTGTATTTCAGTTTTGCATCTTGTGACTGAACTTCTTTTGTTGGCCTATCTATGGTAGGTTGAATAATGTCCCCCAAAGATATCCACATCCTAATCCCAGGAACCTGTGAATGTTGCCTTACATGCAAAAGAGACTTTGCATATATGATTAAGTTCAAGATCCTGGGTCATCTGAGTATGCCTGACGATTAGTAAAGTTCCTTATAGGAAGGATGCAGGAAGAGTTAGTCAGGGATGGTGATGTGAAAATAGAAGCATAGGGAGAGAAGGTGGTGTGAGAACAGAAGCAAAGAGGTTGGGGTGGAAGGGAGAGACGGAGAGACAGAAAGAGAAAGAGAGACTAGTGGGTGCTCCATGGCTGGTTTTGAAAATGGAGGAGGATGTCATGAGTCAAAAAATGCAGGTGGCATCAAGAAGTTGGAAAGAGCAAGGAAACAGATTCTACCCTAGAGGCTCTGGAAGTGTAGCTCTGCTCTCTTCTTGGTTTTAGCCCTCTAAGAGCCATTTCAGACTTCTAAGTTTTAGAACCATAAAAGGATAACATTGGGTTGTTTTATCATATAGTTCATGGTAATTTGTTCCAGAAGCCATAGGAAACTGACACACGGCCTTTTAAACATGCAGCAATTTTCTTTTTTTCTCAAGGCATGGGGGCTTAGGTGTGGATTTGTGTTTACATTGAGGGTCAGCAGTCACAAAGGTAATAAAGAATGATGTGAAGTAGGTAAGACATCAATCCATGTTTGGGACAACTGATGAAAGGGGCTCTGCATGTGCCCTCTGTACATCTTCAGTCTCAAGTGATACAGTAATCTGCCCATGGTTCCACTATTTTTTATTTTCTTGATAATAGGAGAAGCTCAACATGCTAACCTGGGGCCAATACTGATCTTCCCTGTGGGTTTTTGAAAGTCTCTGCTGTATAAACCCCGCCAAGAATCTGCAAATTACTAGGTGTTGACCTTGATCTTTGATTCAGTTCTTTACATGTTTGCCCAACTGTCAGGAGAAGCTGCCTCAAGCCAGTTTTCTTTTGGGATCCCCATAATATTCCAGACCTCATTTCAGACGGTTATGCATTACTTGTAGCAGCTCAGATGAAGCAAATTACTTGGAATTGGGATTAGAAGAGAAGCAATATTTGTTTTTGTAGTAAAGCAAATTTTAATGTTGATAAAATGATAAAATAATAACTAAATCAGGAAATAATAGGATGTGTATAGAAAGTCAGATCAATTTAACCAACCAGAAATCCAGAAGCAGGCAAAATTCATAAGATAATTTAAGGGACACTTCAAACCAGTGGGAAAATTCCAGGGGAAAAAAATAAGTTTGATCCTTAATGCCACCTTGTACCATAAAAACTAAATATTTGAATATAAAAGAAATGAATCTTACAAAAGGTGACAGGAATTTTGGGAAAATAATATAAAATGTTAGGACAAAGAAAGGTTCTCTATGTGTAATACAACATTCAAAGGCCAGAAAAGAAAACAACGATAAGTTTGACTAGGTTTTTAATAACAAACACGCAAGGCAAAGAAGTCACCATAATCCAAGTCTAATATATAAAAAGCTTTCACATATTACTAGGAAGAAACTAACAGTATAACCAAAAAATGAGCAATGGATATGAAATGACAGCTCACAATATGAGCACCACAAATGAACTTTAAATGATGAAAAATGAACAAGCTAACGCTAATAAAATACATTAATATTAAATTATAATAAATATCCTTTTTACCTATGAGATTGTCAATGATTTTTTAAAAGTTGGTAATGCCTGTTTTGGCTACTGTATGTAGCACAGTCATCCTCAACATCTCTGATGGGTTTCCAAATGTGTGATACCAACAGTTACGAAGTTAAGATGTATTCATCTTTGTATTTACAACGTTCAAAGCATTTCATGACACAGTACAAGAACAATTTATGCTTAAATAATGAACAAATTCGACTAGAAATCATCTTGCTAAGAATGTTTACTATCCTTTATTTACTAAGGGAGAAACTACTGTACACTTACAGAAAATTAATGAACAATTGAAACAACAGCTGTGCCAATTAACTCTTAATCAAAAATTTAATTAATTATACACAGCTATTCTGGAGAATTCTAGCTAATCCAGACACTACTGTAGCTACCCTTTTGTTTTGGAAAAATATCACATCAAATTACTTCAATGCAAAATGTAATTTTTGTAATCATTCATTATTCTGACAAAGTGATTTTGTTTTCTACAATGTAGACATTTTTTCTGCTAGCCATGCATCTTCAGAATTGCACAGATAGTCACACCCACCATCAGCAAGGCATACCAACTAACAAATAGATTGTAAACAGTACAGTGTGGACAGCATACTACAAATTTATTGAAACTATAATTATTTATTTACTCGAAGAAAGTCTTCTCTTTTCATGATCACCATGAAACCCTAGTAAATTATACCAGTAAATAATATCTGAAATTCTCAAGTATTTAAAAAGTCAATATATTGACGTCTGTAGAACAGAATTTTAATCAATATTACAGTATATTAATACATATAATTAAGTGTTGTTAAAAGATACTTTTTCACGAGATGAGCACATAAAAATAATCAAGTAAAAACTTAAATTCTTGGACTAACAAGTGGATGAATTTAATAAAAAAAACTTTTAAGATTATTTTACTTTTCAAATGTTTTTCTTCACTGTGAACATTAGTTTCAATTAAAATTTCGAATATATATTATAAAAACACAATAAGGGAAGATTGTGAATTTCTACAATTTTAATATACTTGTAAAAATATCTTTCCAATATAAAGTCCAACCTTCAATTATATATATATATATATATATATATATATATATCCATATTAATGGAAAAATCCTGGACATTCAGATGTAATTAAAATCAGTTGAAGGAATTATAGACTATTTTGTTTCTAATTCACTGAAATTAAAAATAACAATAGTGATATGAAGGCATTTATTTATTGTATGGTAGATATGCTCTTAGGAAAAACAGTGAGAGAATATATGGCATATTAAGATTTCTTTCTAAATATTATAATAGTAATAACAGAAAATGAATAAATGATCTTCTGTCTTAATGAATCCATTTGATAGGCAAACATCTGCATTACATGCAAAACACTTCTGTCATTGATATGCTTATCATTTTTTCCTGAATGACCTTGAAGCTTAATGAAATTCACATGAAAGTTTTACTACGCATGTTTAAAGAAAGCAGTTAAAAAGACTCAGATAGCTGTAAAAAATCGAATCTCATTTTATTAAAAAAAAATCCTCTGTTCTCATTTACTGAAAAAGTAAACTGCTTCAATTCAAAAGCAGTTTACAAGCAACTTCCATGGTGCCTCTTTGTTGTCACATGGCAATGTCCCCTAGATTGACAAGTGGTGCAATGGTCCTTGAGGACTGATTTCTAAGGATGTTAAAAGCATGAACTTCATGATTTTTAAATACTTTCTTAAATACATGCTTCAAAACAAAGTCAAACATTGAACCAACAATTTAAGAAAGAAGGTCTCAGTGTTGACAATAGGAAACACTATAAAGAACATTCATCTAGCTTCCGGTTTACATTTGACAAAAGTAGAGGTACACAGTTGTAGAACAATGTGAAATGCCTGGGCTCTGTTCAGCAAGGTAAATCTACATAAAGTCACTAGTGATTAAGATAGAAGGAATCTTTAGAGTGCCATATGCTGACATTTGGAAAATTTAAATGACATGTGTTAAATCTATTAATACAGGAAACTTTCTGTGAGCTTTTAGAACATTTACAGACTTCTTGATTTGTGATTTCCCTATATAACATAAAAACATGATTTCTTTGGGTTAGTAAAAGCTTTAGGCACAACAATATACAGAAGATAGGTTTTCACTGACTTTGCAGCCTACCTACCCCCACCCTTAGGCAACTCTCCTGGGGCACCATTTCCAGTTATAATTCTCATCAAGAGATGAGACCATTTTCTTTCTAACAAGAATAATCATATTTATTCAGAAAAGCAAACTGCAAGTGTAGACCTGAATTTTGCCTTTTATCCTCTCCTGAAAATACAGAAAATGCAAACAAAGAGAATTGTGACCTTACATTAATCAGGTGCTATTCATTGCACAACACAGAACATCTCTAGAATCTTTTTATATGATTTATCTACTTGTGATACTAGAAGTGTTAGAATCCACAGGACTTCTTATGTTTCATGATGCATAGTGTAGAAAATGCATACAGCATTGCTGTGCTTAGCCATATTGGAGCCTGAGGCAAAGACAAAATCAGTAATACTGATCTATCTGTATTTAAAATTTGGATGTTTTGTTCATCACGGTTTTTGAATTAATTCTTGTTTTTAAAAATGTATTGCATTAAAAATAGATAAATTGAATGACATCAAAATAAAAACTTTTGTGCATCAAAGAACTCTAATAATAAAGTGAAACAGCAACCACGAAATGTGAGAAAATATTTGAAACTCATATATCTGATAAAGGGTTAATATCCAGTATATATTTAAAAACTCCTCCATCTCAAAAGCAAACACACAAAAAAAACAAACAACCCAATTAAAATATGGGCCAAGAAATTGAACAGACATTTCTCCAAAGAGGATATTATCCAAATGGCCAATAAGGACATGAAAGGATGCTCAACAGTACTATTATTAGAGAAACGCAAATTAAAACCACAATGAGATACCACTTCATACCCCTTAGAATGGTTAAAATCAAACAGAAAATAACAAATGACACTGAGAATGTAGAGAAACTGGAACTCTTGTGCCCTGCTAGTGGCAAAGCAGGGCCACTAAGCAGTACAGCCTCTATAGAAAACAGTATGGTGCTTCCTCAAAAATTAAACAGAATTACCGTATGATCCAGCAACTCCACTTTGAGTTTATACCCAAAAAAACTGAAAGCAGGGACTTGAACAAATATTTGTACACTCAAGTTCATAGCAGCATTATTCACAATAGCCAAAATGTGGAATCCATCCAAGTGTCCATCAGTGGGTAAATGGATAAACAAAATGTGGTATATACATCCAAGGAAACATTATTCAGCCTTAGGGGAAAAAAAGGAAATTCTAATATATGCTACAGTATGGATGAACCTTGAAGACATTTTACTATGTGAAAACAAGATAGTCACAAAATGACAAATACCATATGATTATACTTAAATGAGTTTCCTAGGGTAGTTAAATTCATAGATACAGTGGAATAGTGGGGGTTGGGGGCTAGAAGAAGGAATGAATGGGGGCAAATTGTTTAAACTATGCAGAGTTTCAGTTTGGGAAGATGAAAATGTCTAGAGATGGATGGTGGTAATAGTTGCACAATAACGTGAATTACTTAATGCCACTGAACTGTAGACTTTAAAATGGATAAAACAGTAACATGTATGTTATGAATATTTTGCCACAATTTAGAAAATATTGCATGTAAATATTACCCAACTCAATTATTGGCGCTACCTCTCCTTCAACTCACTTAAAGTTTCTGCCTGAGAGTGCTTTACTAACTTCACCCTTGCCCTGGCCCTGGAAAATTTCCGTGTTTGTTTGGCTCATAGATGCTATGAGCTGAATGTTTGTGTCCCCCCCAGCCCCAAATTCATAAGTTGAAACCTAATCCCCAATGCAGTCTTGAGATGATTAGGTCATGAGGGCAGAGTCCTCCTAAAAGGGATTGGTGCCATTATCAAAGGGGCCTGAGGGAGCTTGTTTCCTCCCTCTACCCTGTCAGGATGCAGTAAAAAGGCGCTGTCTAGGAGGAACAGGTCCTCCCTGGGCACTGAATCTGCTGGTGTCTTGATCTTGGACTTCTTAGCCTCTAGAATGGTAACAAATAATTTTCTTACCCAATCTACAGCATCTTGTTATTATAGCAGTCTGAGTGGACTAAGACAATAGAATACAGCATAAAATAACATGTTATTTTCTTTCTTTCCCCTTCTTCCCACCCTCAAACTCCTGGTGTTTGTTCTTTTATAAGATAGATTAAAATGTACTTAAATTACAAGCTGAGAACCCTATGTTGGGCTCTGGGTAACAGGGATGCACTTGTGAGATTTCAATTCTTTATCGAGTTTGATTTCTCTATTCATCTCTCCTTCACAGCTTTCAAAATCTTAGTCTTAAAATTATTGTAGTAGAAACAAATATTAAAAGTAATTTTTTGAAAGGTTATCTCAAAAGCTCTGAGAAACTTCACCTTTTACAAAGACATTGGTTAGCTCTTGGCATGATTAATGTTAGCATGTTTGATCCCTCTATCAACGAAGGAGAACATTTTGAAATTGGCTTTATTTTTTGCTAAATAAAATATCACCACATGTAAGGGAGAAATAATGTTTAAACAATATTTTGATAAATATGTTATTTAAAATGCATGTGAGGAACTCCATATCAAAAAGAGAAAATAAAAATTAACTAACGTTTCAAAGTATATAGATCCTTCATTTTATGTTTGAATACTCATGAATTTATCAGTGTGTAAACTGCATTTGAGAGTACAGGACTTTTGTAGTATCCTCAGTGAAAATGATACCACTAACTCCCTGAATTGTAAAATCAAGGCTATCTCAAATGATTTAAACTTAAGGTTTTCACTCATGTTTAATGCCAAAATATTCCTAACTATAACGTTCACACTAATCCAATTTTTAAATGCAGCTATCAAAAAACAAGTTGCAATTTATACAGCACAAAGTCTCTCTTCTTACCTTGACAGTAGCTTCATAGACCATAGATCTTCAAAAAACACCAAGGGTTTTCATAATAATGGTGAAGAAAGAATCAACTTGGATAAAATTAAGTAGTTTGTCTTTTTTTTTTAACGCTACCATATCCCAATTGTCTAGCATTCCACTATCCAGAATACAGCCTGCCTGAAATGTATTGATTTTTCCTTCCTATATTCATTTAACAAGTATGTACTTTTGACAACTACTCTGTGTCAGGCACTGCCCTGAATGCTGAAGATACAATCAAAAATCCCCTCATGGAAATATTCCAGTGCTGGAGAAAATATACCCATTAAATACAATATCTCAGACCTATGGAATTACAAGTAGTCTGGTATAATCTATTGGAAAACTGTAAGTGTCATGAAAACGAATATAGGGTCCCAGAACCAATCACGGAAGTGTTTGTTATCTTACGATATGCCTTTACCTGGAGCTTGGAGATGAATAAGAGTTACCTTAGCTGAATAGTGGAGGAAATTGGTGCGGTCTTAGCACAGGGAACAGGATTTGCAAGGATCCTGCATTGGAAGGAAGAAAATAAGAAAGAATCAAATGAGGACCTTTCGTGGGATAGGAAGGAAGAGATTGGTGACAGTCACACTTGGCACACAGATTCTATTTGTCTTCACACAGATAAAGGAAAATGGTGCTGTCCCTCTGGCAAATTAACTTTTTCACTGCCCAGAATTTCTACAACCTTAAATTCCCTAACAGCTAATCTACTGCCCTTCTTTCTCCCTGACTTCAGATATAATTGAAGAGCTTGTCTAAAGTCTTCCTGTCTTTGTTCCAATGTCCTGAACGTACATACTGGATATGTCAGATGTAGGAAAAAGAAAAAGCTGAGATGGGGATGGTGGTGGAGGGTATACTCTAACAAGCAAAGTGAACATAGGAGAGTTAGAAAATCTATGTTTTATAAAGTGCAAATATGTATCAAAAATGAGTATATTATGTTAGTGATTTTTTTTTTAGATTCACCATAATGATAAATGCTGAAGAATTTGGAGAAGCAAGAGACGAAACACATTACAGATCAAGAACATCATTTTTTTGTTTTGTTTTTTGTTTGTTTGTTTTTGAGACGGAGTCTCACTCTGTCCCCCAGGCTGGACTGCAGTGGCGTGATCTCGGCTCACTGCAACCCGAGTAACTGGGACTACAGGCGCCGGCCACCAGGACCAGCTAATTTTTTTTGTATTTTTAGTAGAGACGGGGTTTCACCGTGTTAGCCAGAATGATCTCAATCTCCTGATCTCGTGATTCGCCCTCCTCAGCCTCCCAAAGTGTTGGGATTACAGGCTTGAGCCACCGTGCCCAGCCAAGAACACCTTTTTAAATGATTTTTTTTTTTGGTAGTCATTTTCTAACGTGCAAATGGTTTAGTATTAACCCTAGGTATTCAAAATTGCAATGCTTACATATTTTTTACCAGCAGGGACAAATAATACAGATTTTTTATTTTTATTTTTGAGCTTCAGTTTCCATATGTGTAACCTAGATGTACACACTGCAGTGCCTTCGGTTAGATGTTGATAGTATGTCTGCATACACATACATATGTACACGAAAACACAAATAAATAGATCACCGGTTGCAAATTACAAGTAGGGACTCTGGACAAGATGGAGTTATGTGACTTGCCAACATGCATTCATAAATTTTAAAAAATTGAACTAAAATTATTGTACCATATACATTCATGACTCAGTGTGCCTTTTATGAAAAAGTGGGAAAAGTGAAGTTCTTGACTGTGGAAGTGAGAATTATTGGTTTGGTTTCACTCTCCTGTATGACGTAGCTCTATCAGTGGTAACACAAACAACTTAACTGTTTAGGCAAATTTTCACAAATTCAGGATATTAAGCAGGGTTTAAGAGGGATTTTCTGATGACTGCTGATGTTCTTGGCCAGAAATCAAGGGATTCTCATACTTTTCTT
Source organism: Pongo pygmaeus (assembly GCF_028885625.2). NCBI lineage: Eukaryota > Metazoa > Chordata > Mammalia > Primates > Hominidae > Pongo > Pongo pygmaeus. The sequence continues at coordinate 63,148,064 of NC_072376.2, read as the reverse complement.
TCTCTCCATGTTTCTTATCTTCTTATCGTGCCCCTCCTCTACCAGCATTGCAGCTTCCTTCCCTTACAGTCACAACTTTCATCCCTCTGTCCCCTGCAGAACCTTTCTATGTCCTTTTATTTTCTATCCCTTTAGTAAGAAATTAAATCATATTTTTAAATAAATTTAATCAATTCAGTGCAGTTATACATTTTTATATTCTACATAAAGATAGTATATTTTTGGTATTTCTGACAATAACCTCTGAAAACATTAAGTTATCCCTTAACTACCTATGTTTAATATCATTTTCCTTCTGATTCAGTGACCTTAACAAAGAAATAGGCTATCCACCCTGTTTATGTATTCGTAATTTTAATTCATCCTACACATATTTTTAAATTTCTATGAATCAGGCCTTAGGCTGTGGGTACAAACATAAACACAATCATTGAAACAGATGATGTTTCCAGAAAATAGACATTATACAATAGTCAGTTCTTTACTATGATGATGAAATCAATTCCTGGTTTCATCTTTTCTCCATCTAATAACTGTGACAATGATGTTTGCTGCATCTAGAGTCAGTATCATTCCCAGCATCAAATGTGTGTTTCTCTAGTAAGAGTGAATACAGCCATCATAATGTGGATTGCAAAACTCAGTGAACACTGCTACCTCTGGACACTGGAGAAGAGAAGCATATTGGGTGCAAGTCTGTGGGGAAATGGGGAGGAGGGACAAGGAGAACAGTTGCATTCCCTAAGAGAAAATTAGAAAAAGTATGCTGTTTTAAGAGTTGTTCAAACTATGGTGGTGGGGTGGGGAATACGTGTGTGTATGTGTGTGTGTATATATAGACATGTACGTATATATGTTAGATACATATGTATATATGTGTGTGTGCCTGTATATGTGTGTATGTATGTATGTGTGTTAGATACGTATGTATGTATGTGTGCATGCATATGTGTATGTGTGTTAGATTCACATATGTGTGTGTGCGTGTATATGTGTGTGTGTATACAGAAAACGTTCTATGTAAAACATAATCGAAGCTATCATTATCAGATAGGTACTTCCCTATGTTAGAGGCTGCCTACCTCTGGAGCAGGGGACAATAATTCTGGAGAAATACATGTGCTTCCAAAGCTTTGGCTTTAAAAGTGCACGTGGTTCTTTCAGATTTTGAGTGAAACTCTTACTATCTCACTGGCACAGATGTCATCAGAGACGGGCACATCTTCATGTCCGCCACTCAGCTGACCAGTAAGGCACTTTACTGCCTTTTGGGTATTATCTCTAGATTCCTCCATTCAATAAAGGTCTTAAATTGAATTATGGGTGGCCGTTTTTCTCAGTAATAAGCCGGTGTTTCATGAGTACGGGAGTAGTTACAGGTCCAGAAATGGGCATTTCCTGTTTCCTTTCTTTGAAAATGGCAAGTACACATTATTATGCTGGGGCAAGAGAACTAGAACATGCTGAAAAGATAAACATTGTTTTTCCACCTAAAAGATAAACATTTTTTTTTCCACCTTCTCCCATTTTCTGACCTCACCTGTTCCCCGTCTGACCTCTGGCGGGCTTACTCGGGATGTCGAGGAAAATGTAAAGTATGTAAAACCGGCTCCTTAAGTAGTATTTGTACCCCTAACGGTGGATTTCTGAGAAAAAATCCAGAAGACTAAGAAATGCATATCTAATGAATAAATTTCAGGGAAATTGGAAGGTTTGGATAGAAAGGAAAGCACCGTTTACATACATAAGCATACTGTGACGGATCAGGGCAAGCACTCCAGTGTCACCCTCTTCCTGTATCTATACACCTTGTACAATGCAGTCCAGGGCTGTGAGGACTTCGGCGGACAAAACGCTGAGGAAAGCAACCTGCCTCCAAATCCAAGGCGTGAGATTTACATTGCAGCCTTTGTGATGCTGCTTAGTTAACTGGCTGTATTTATGCAGATATTGTAGACTTACTTCCTTTTAAGTTTTCCCCCTTTCGTGACTGAAATCATGAATTCCTAAAAATAAATAGCAAACCAAAGGACAAAAAAAAAAAAAAAAAAGCCAGAACAGGTTTACCTAACGGGAAGCCTGGAAGGGTTGGCGTTGGAGAAGCCGCTGGGAAGCGGGGCAGGCAGCAGAGAGCCGCCCACCGGTCTCCGGGTCTCTGCCCCGGGCTCTTTCCAGCCCGGCCTTTGGGTAACTGGGGTGGGGGAGGGCGGCCGGCTTTCAGATCGCGTCTCCCGCAGGTTTAGGAGCCCGGTAGGCCGTGACTGAAAGACCGTGGCAACAGCGGTCAACTGCCCTTTTAGAGCTCATTTTGGGGGAGAATGGTAGCAGCAGAGCCACTGCCGCCCTGGCTCTTGTAGGTGGGTCTGGAGTGTCACGTAGGCACCCCAACTCGCGCCGGGGGCCGTGGTCCGCAGACTCCCACTTCATTGCCCCGGAGGCCTGAGCCCGCCCCACCCGGCGGTGGCTGCACCTTTCCCGAGAGTCGGGGCAGCGGCGGCTAGAAAGTTGAGGCAGCCTAACCGCGTAGCGCTGAAACAACCATTCACAAATGCAAACCCCTGTCTTCCGTGGATAAACGGTGGCGGCGCGCGTCCGAGCGTCCCCGAGGGGCTGTGGGGAGCCCCCGGGGAGAGCAGGAAAAGAAGCGGGGTGGCGGTGGCTAGGAGGCGACTGAGCCTTCTCGCCTGGCCGGCGGAAGAGGGAGCCGGGTCCGGGCGCGCCGAGCCGGCCGCCCCTCGCGCAGTTCCTCGGCTGCGGCGCGGGGTTCGCCCCGCTTCTCCCCAGCAGCACCCGGCTGGGTGCCCCCGGCACAGCACAGTGCGGCAGGCGGCAGCGTCCTCCCCTCGCCTCCCCCACATTCCCTCACCTCAGCCAAGGAGGCAGCCCCGGCGCCCCCGCCCGGCCCGGCCCGGCGCCCCCGCCCGGCCCGGCCCGGCGCCCCCGCCCGCCCGCCCGCCCGCCCGGCCCGGCCCGGCCCGGCCCGGCCCGGCGCCCCCGCCCGGCCCGGCCCGGCGCCCCCGCCCGCCCGCCCGCCCGCCCGGCCCGGCCCGGCCCGGCCCGGCCCGGCGCCCCCGCCCGTCCGCCCGCCCGCCCGGCCCGGCCCGGCCCGGCCCGGCCCGGCGCCCCCGCCCGCCCGCCCGGCCCCGCGCCCCCGCCCGGAGCGCCCCGACCCGGAGCGCCCCCACCTGGTGCGCCCCCGCCGGGTCCCGCCGCTCAGCCCCGCCACGCTGCAGCTGGAGCTACCGCCGCCGCCGGTCCCGCAGACCGAGGAGGAGGAGGAGGAGGCGGAGGAGGAAGAGGAGGAGGCGGAGGCGGAGGAGGCGGAGGCGGAGGCGGCGGCGGCGGCGGAGGCGGGGGGGGGGGGGGAAGCCGGAGAAGGAGGCGCGGGGAGGGGGGATGGACCCGGGAGGAGGAAATAAATAAACAATAACCTCCGCGCCAGTAAGAGCGAGGGAGAGAGCAAGACGCGACCAGAGAGCCACCGAGGCCGGCTCGCGCGCCTCTGAGAGGCTGTCCGCGTGCGCGCGTGTGTGCGTGAGTGTGGATTTGCCTGGACTGGAGCTGGAAAGTCCAAACTAAAAGTGTTGCTCTCGCCGGGTGCCGAGGCCGCGGCGGAGGCTGCCCAACTTCCCCGGGCCAAGTGAGTGGCGTTGCCAGCGCCTTTGGCGAGGCGGCGGCCGCTCGGCCCTGCGCCCGGGCACGGCGGCGGCCGCTCGGCCCTGCGCCCGGGCACGGCGGCGGCCGCTCGGCCCTGCGCCCGGGCACGGCGGCGGCCGCTCGGCCCTGCGCCCGGGCACGGCGGCGGCCGCTCGGCCCTGCGCCCGGGCACGGCGGCGGCCGCTCGGCCCTGCGCCCGGGCACGGCGGCGGCCGCTCGGCCCTGCGCCCGGGCACGGCGGCGGCCGCTCGGCCCTGCGCCCGGGCACGGCGGCGGCCGCTCGGCCCTGCGCCCGGGCACGGCGGCGGCCGCTCGGCCCTGCGCCCGGGCACGGCGGCGGCCGCTCGGCCCTGCGCCCGGGCACGGCGGCGGCCGCTCGGCCCTGCGCCCGGGCACGGCGGCGGCCGCTCGGCCCTGCGCCCGGGCACGGCGGCGGCGGCTCCGCTCGCCCCGGGAGGGAGCCCGCGGCCAGGGCTGGACTCTCGCCCCGCCACCTCCACCGACTCTCTCCTCAGCCTCCACACCTGGCACCCCAGCAAGGTACGTGGCGCTTCCCGGCGCGCCTTCTTCCCTAGCACACCCCGCGCGGATTTTTGGCTGCCTAGATTCTTCACCTTCCCAGAGTGGTCATCATTTGTCAAACTTTACCTCCACCTCGCACATGCCAGCGGCTGCTGCAGCCGCCCTCCCTGGCAGCGTGGGCTCCGGTCGCTGATGGGAACCGAGAGGAGGGTGGGGCGGGGGGGAGGATCTGCTGGCAGCGGTGGTTCCCATCTGGATTAAGATCGCATTTCGGAATAACTCGCAGGTCTTGCCTTCCGGGGGTGTCCTTCATTATGATGTTCCCTGTGATGCTGGTAATGGTTTTCCTTGCTCCTTCTGCACGGAAGGACGTACAAGTTTGCAGGAGAAGGTACATGAAAAGCAGGTGAAGTTTGCAGCCACTTGACTCCAAGAGAGGAGTCACCCTTTCTCTGCAGTAGCAACTATGGTTTTGAAGCAGCGGCGGCGGCGGCAGCGGTGACAGAGGCCTGGCCGGTGGCGGCAGCTGCACGTTGTCCCCTCTGTGACTGGGAGAAGGAGGAAAAGTGGGGCTGCCTCGTCGGAGAGCGCAACTCGGGAGCTGCCTGCAAAGACGCTGCGGGGGAAAATGCTAAGGGCTCCCAGATCCTTGGTAAATCGTGTTTGGAGAGGCATGATTTCCTTTTGTGATATTTATGTGCTTAATAACAGACACGCTTAAAAATCTCTTTAAAACTTTTATGCATACGATTTCCATTTCTAGATTAGGTGAACGACTCTGAAACCTCTTAGATAAATGCCAAAATCAGTAAGATCGGAGCGGTGTGCAAACCTGCAATGAATTGCCCAGTGCCTTCTTGTTTGTAACGTATCACCTACTGGGAAACGTATCTTCCGTGCCATACTATTTTAGTAATAGTTATAGGTTCATTATTTTTTTTTTTTTTCTTACGGTGAAGTAGGAAGTTTTTAGTGAAACGAAAATTTAGAAGTCATAGTAAGTTTCCAAGCAACGTGCTTGAGCCTTTTGAAGCCACCTGCTGAATTAGTTCATGTTACTTTTCAGAGGTTACCACTTTGGTGCAGGAGATGTAGACATATCCAGCAGATGGAGCAGTGGAAAACTATACTGGAACCTGCATAACACTCATTTATCCCAATGTAATCACAAAGAGGCCAAATAAATGTGTATGGAGCTCACTTTAGGGGAGACACTGGTTTTACTGTCATATTTGGAAAAAATTTTGTGTCTACTGAAATATGATTGGAATATATCTGTAGAAAGTTCAATTCTTTAGGCTTCTTTTTCATTCATAAAGCATTTGAAAATTTTTTGTGCATATTAGAGTACAGGATGATTCATTCATGTCAGAAATGTCAACTGGTCCTTTGGTTATATATTGTGGTGACTCACAACACCATGAAAAACAATGCCTTCTGCCATAATAAAAGTCTAATTATTGCGTTATAGTTTAAAAGTATAAAAACTTGCATTTGAAAGTAAGCAAACATCATTTTGAATACTTTTTAGCATTCTAAATGCAACTGAATTTGTGTTTTGCAAAGTTAAGATAGCTAAATACACTTATTTCTTCAAATAATTTACTGCAGCTTAAATTGAAGGCAAAAGTTAATAAAACGTTTTAGTCATTCTTGTGAATTGATGTTCCTTCTTCCCCAAAATTTCATGAAATTTAGATCTGGTGTGATCTGGTCACATTCATTTTACCTTCAGAGACAAAGACGAAATTCTTCAAAAGCCACTTTAAAAAATCCTTACATTGATATATTATGCTAACAATAACATCAGGAGAGAATCTGCCTTCCTACAAAATTTTAAAACTTTGCAATCAGTCATGCATCTGAAAAAATAGCTTTAAAGTGAACAGAGACAAATGGGCTGCCCATTTCACAGGCAGAACGGCAAAGACTTAGGCACCTGCTTTGTTGCACCGTTTCAGGAAAGAATCTGGTTCTTCAGTCTAATCTGCTCATCTCCCATCTCTTGCTCCTTTCATTGTGTTTTGTCATAGATTTTACCGTGGCAGAGAACTGAGCTTAACTACTCTGAAAAAAATCCTATTAGGTCTTACTTTAATGTCATTATTTAGCAATTTAAAAGTTACAGCCATACAGCAAACATTTTAATGAATTTAGAGACACACACGATGCCATTGAAAAAATGTAGCACTAGCAATCATTTGAATTAAACATGCTTTACACTGAGGGCACATGTTTATAAAATATATGTGACTGTTTTCTAAATCTTCAGATAACGTCTGTAGCAAAGTATTTACTTATGCATTCTGAAAGTATATTTCTTTCACATTCGCATAATATCCAAGAAGGCTTGGAACTGCCAGTGTTATAAAATAGTATAACTACCTTTCTGAAAGAACTAATTTTATCCTGCCTGTTGCCACACAGATTAAATGATTATAGATTTTTCTAAATTTATTCCATCCTAAATTTATGCCCCTTTACACAGGCAAGAACAAAAGGGTTTCAGTGTAAGATGCTGAAAGTTTTATGCCATATTTAAATGTTTAAAAATATGAATACCAGACATTTACTAATGTATCATCTCTATTAAATGTGTTAAATTCCTCCAATATAACTCTTATTGATAGTTTACAAATCAGCTGGTCAAAGCAATGTTAATGTAGTAAAATAGGTTAAACGTAGGTATATTATGGTCATTGCTCATGTGATATATATCTTCAGAGAAAACCGGGTGCCTTGTAAGTTTTTCTGCAAACTCAATATAAATGAAATGCTGATAAGATTGACATAATTTTGATATAACTTTGACATATATATTTCTACATATTTTGAGACTTTAAAAATATAATCACTAAATACTCTTTGTACAGTACTGAGCGTTTTCAGTTAAGTTTACTGGACTGATACAATCCTGTAATATGCTACTGAAGTTGAGTTCAAGTTTGTGGAGGGAAATATTGGATACATACATACATACATACATACATACATATATACATACACACATGGGTCATCAGTTTTCACTGGGAATCTTGGTAATGGGAGTGGCAATGTGCCTATTGAAGAATTTTGGAAAATAGTCTAATCATCAACTTTAAATTCTCATTTTAAAAACGTGATCAAAAATAGATATCTGTTAAGTAGAGGATCTGTATTTAACCTAAGCCTCATGGTAATAGTTGAAGCTTGGCATTCACCAAGTGTTTGCACTTGTTATTACAGTAATTTTAATGCACTTTCTGCATTATTTGTATTTTCATTCCATCTCCTTAGGACATTGTTCTAATAGAGCTATAATATAGCTCTATTAGGTAGTTTTCTTCCAGCAGCATAAAATGTAGCCACTGAGTTTAGACTTAAATATAAAACCGCAATTACATTTGCACCAACCTAATATTTCAACTGAATTAAGTTTTTGAAACTCATATAGAGGGATTGAGAGATTATGAAGAAACAGAGATTTCGTTTTTTTCTCCATTAAGTTATCTTCTGGGAGGTAACATGGGTTTATCAGTCAGTGACGATCAAGCAAAAGATGAAACCTTTTATTCTTTAGTTTCTGTCTTGTCACCTGCCTGTTTGGTTTCTCTTAGTGTCAAGTATGACTGAGCATGACTTTCACTTATAATTTATAGAAAAGGCATATATGTTTGAAACTTGGGTGTTTTATTGGGAGGCACCATTAGTTTTTAATAAGAAGAAAAAGTTTTTAGCACTATATATAAGGAAAAAATCATAATATAAAAAAATTATTCTAGATGAGTACAGCAGTGAAAAATGTATCTTGGGATATAAATTTTAGCAGAAATGATGAGGATGCAAGATTTATCCCAAATCATATTTCCAACTTTGAGTATTACTGTAATTTAATTTTTATATATTAATGCTGTATTGGGTACAAACACCTTTACCATTAACTCTCTTTAATTACCACTTCTTTGTATAAAAGTCTACCAAGAATATAGCTTAATTATATATGTATAATATGATTGTTTTCTGGCATATGTTATATGATATATATCTCATAAAACATATTTTTAACATGAGTACAGTTTTGCTCATACAATATTCAGGGATAGATTTTATCACTGATTATCCCAAATTTTTTTTGAAGCCCCAGAGTCCTCAGATAATTTTCTATATGTTACTGTATAGGACAGTTCTGCCATATAGCTTTAGAGATATTTAGTCATAGAAATATAATTGGGTAAGCCGCCCTACTATTCACGTAATTACCATGAAACTTGTGATAACCTCTAAATACAATATGTTATATAAACTGTTTATATTGTTACCAAGGGATTAAAACCATGGGACAAGACAAACATAGTCGTTCTTTATAGTGGTCAAAAACTATCTTTCATGCTTTAAAGGACTTATATTTAGAACTTATTATGGAAAAAGGTGGATGGATCAAAAGTGGATATCAAGTGTGTGAAAAATTATTTACCAGAATCACACTTACTAAGTATTATAATAAGCATACCTTTCTAATTATTATTTTCCAAAGGTAGGAGATTGGAGAGGCATAATTAAATGTACCTGATATTATTAGAATAAAACAGTTGTCTAACTAGCATTTTCATTCTGATAGGAATATGTTTCATGATTTTGATTATTTCACAGCACCCTTAACAAATAGAATTATACTGTGTTTTCCAATATGAATATCTTAAAGGTTTTGAAATGTATGATTGATTATGATTATCAGAACTTTGTGCCTAAACTAAAGGCAGCTAGCAGATAGAATACTGTTGGCAAACTGAGAGGCTGAATACTGGTGTTGCAAAAAGTTTAAATTGATGTTACTTCCTATATTCCCCCAAATCAGTATTATTACCACTTTGCTAGTACTTTTATTATGAATATAAATTATATTAGATTCTTATTCAACTTTCCATGCTTAAATTACAGTATGTTCAAGAACTTGCTTTAGTAATAAATATTGATAATTATTGTGTGACAGAGAACTTTACTGGTAACATTAGATTTAGAACGTTATTATGCAAAACAGACAATAAAACAATCTCTACTCTGAGTCTATAGAATTTACTAAATTAGTGCCCATGGGCATGTGAGAACAAAAAGTGTCCATATGTCAGCTTCAACTATATGACAGAGGGAGAAAAGTGAGGAGATACCTTTCCATGAATGTCTTCCCTCCAGTTTATACCACCAGTTTTCTAAATAAACTTTATTTTAACATTTTTTAAACCCGGACACTTTTAATGAGAACCAATCACAGTCACAAATATCAGTGTATTAATGGATTGCATCAGTACTTTATATTTTTTCATCTTATAGCTCAATCTATCATTCATTAAGCAGAAAGATTTATTCACATTACCTTTTTAAAAATACTTCAGCAGTTACATAGGCTGATTTTTAATAGTTGTCTGTTAAAAATAAAATAAAAATAATAAAAATAAAATAAAAATAAAATGAAAATAAAATAAAAAAATAAAAAGTAAGAATAAGTTGCTGATGCAGTTTTTAGGATTTAATTTTGTTATTTAGAAGATAAATATTTATAGGTTTAAGTTTTGATTGTATATAAAATTAACAGCAGCAAGAATAAATAATCCCAAATTTCAGCCAAAATGTCAACTAGAAATGATAAATTGGCTTTCTTGTGTATATGTGTGTGTGTGTGTGTTTTAATTTTCTGTATCAATTAATATGTACTATCAGTAGAATAGAATATTCTGAGAAGATAATAGTATCTTGTTGAACATAGATTTAAAGGTTAAGCAGTTACTATTGAAAAATAAGCATGCCAATTTACTTTCCATCTCTAAGCCTTTTTCTTAAAGTATATTTACCTAAATTTAAACAGCATCTATAATATTTATAAAAGTTTTTAAAACATAAATGTCAAATTAAGTGCTCAATAAATATTAGGATCTATCTATCTTTGATCTCTTCTTATTATCAAATAAAAATCAGTACACTGATATCTTTCTTTTAATAACAAATAGGTGCAAGATAGTCTAAGAGGTTAACAACCAGAAAATATTTGTTTTGCGTTGGGATGTTCATAATTTCTTTTTCTCATTTTCTTACAGATTTATTTTAATTTCATATAGCATATAACAATTCCTTATGCAAAATAAATGTTTTTTTGATAAAATTAAATACACTAAAGTGTTTTCAGTTCTTGTGTGTTGCCTATAGATTTGAATTTCAAAAGTATTAAATTTATATTTTGCATGTGTCATTATTTTTATTGTAGATTTTTTCCCAAATACAGGTCCTCTTGTGTTATCATTGTGAAGTTTTTTATTCCTACTTTTCACATTAATACTTTTCCATACAACTTAATTATTTTGCTTTTTATATTCAGAGCAGAGTTGACAATATTGCAGTTATTGCCAACTTTATTTTATTTTGACTTAAAATGTGTTAAACTCACATAAAGTATTAACACTCATAATAAATATTTTTCTAAAATTATTTGTGTGAGTCAAATTTGTTAGTGATTTCTTCAAAATTTTACTTGTAACTGCGGGATCAAAATAAAAAAGGTTAATTTTCATATAATTAAAGGTCAGTGATTTTTTTAATGCTTACAATTTGTTTACTTCAAGAAATCTAATAACATTTTCAACAAAATGGTGTTTCTTATTACTTGCGAACCTTATGCTTTTTAAAATTTTGCTTTTGAAACATTCACAGTGATTAATTTGAACAAAGAAAGCAAAAATTTAATGGTTATCATACATATATTAAATTAAATTTCAAGAAATGAAAACTTTGTGATAATAACAAATTATAAAACATAGAAATCTCAGTATTTGTTTTCAGAAATTTTGAGGGAAAACTAACCTTGAAATAGTAAAGTATAAGAAATGTTAACAGTAGTCTTAAATGTTCAGGTCCTTATTACGGATTTTGGTAAAGTTTATGTCCAAATTGTTATGCTAGTAATATTTACATAGAATGATTTATAAATTTATTTTTTAAGAAAGTCTTATTTCAGCCACTATTGTTTTATACAATATTGGTAGTTCCAGTTTAGTCTATTTTAAAATGTAAACCTTATAGCACTTAAAAATTTTGTTGTTGATATATTTAAATAAAAGAGTGCACGTACCAACAGTACAAATGAAACAATTATCATAATGATGCTGCTTTTGAGATAACAAAAACAGAGAAATTTGAAGTTACAAGTACCTTTGAAACAGAATTCACACTTGAATCTGCTTTAGCATGAATTGCACATGAATAAAATTATCTGCTTAATGTTCTCTTTAATTTTTAAATGTCAGATAATGTGATTTGGGAAAAATCTCGATTAAAAATATTATTGTATGGTAAGATTCTTTGCATTTTCCTGTTTCTGGAGCTTGGTCATTTTATTTTAGTGAGTTACTATTTGGAATCAGTGTGTGATTAGAATTAAATTGAAAAGGATTTGCAAGAGTTCCTATTTGCGTAGATCAGCTTTTCATAACCCCAAAGAAATTATAGAAAATTAATTTTTAAATTGTTTGAGAAGACCAACAACCATAACAATAAGGGACAGTGGTTTCGCTCATTATGTAATATCATTTATAAAATTACAACTGACATATCAATTCAAAAATTATTTCTGATGTTCTAAATAAGTATATATTGACAGATTTTTTTGTAAAATGTTTTCCATTTTGTAATGCAGAAGAGTTTAAAATGTGAATAATATGCAAAACATTTTAGTAAATAATGTTTTTATATACAATTAAGAAAAAAATATGCCTCTAGGCAAAAGAATAAGCAAGTCACCTCAGAAATCTCTTCAAATTTCAAAAACTGGTCAAGAAATAATGGATAAGAAGACCCCCCATGCGTACTGTGAGACCAAATCTATAGATTTGTGAGAAAAAGAATCTCTATCAAAAAGGATAGAATATATTCCCAAGGCAGCAGCTCCAATCATACTGACAGTCTTAACAATGTCTATGAGATAAATGTTTCTAATTGTGTATGGAAAACATGCAAACTGAACCAGAATCTGAAGGGCAATGTTTGGTAATACTCACATGGGTGCCCTCCAGGAAAGAAAGTAGTTGCTAGCTTTCTGAATACTTGATGTTGCAGACCTGCATGGTCTGATGGCATTAGGAGTATATCATATAAATAGAACAATGTATTCTAATTCATGCCACCAAGCCACCTTCAGATAATCTGTTTACTCTTGCCCATTTTCTTTAGTGAAGTAAGGTGTTCAGGGTGCTTCTGCAGGCAGCAGGCAAGAGCTCCAGGCTCCTATTTGATTTTGATTACAAATTAGTAAATCGGCATAGTAGGTTATACATTTCATTTCCTTGTGAATGTTAGTGCGAGTCATCATCCTCAAATCTAATTAGATCTGCAACACTGACACATACTGTAAACCAAACCTGTAAGACCAAGGTCACCAAAATAGTGCCAAACCTGAAACCTGTTCATCAGCGACCTCTGAGAGAAGCCTTCATGTCACTACTGAGAACGTTTATTTTGAAGACTACAAAGACAAAACATGGAGTACAGGAATACTTACTCTTTTGGTTTAATACTTTTTATTAAAATAACATGAAAATTAAAAAGAAAATTAGTTGAGGGAACAAAAAAGGAATACAAATTTGGGATAAGTAACATGGTCAGAAGAAAGATGCTCAAAAATATTTGTATTGTAGTATTTATTAGGGCTTTTAATTATTTGCCCCCACAGAACCAATATTCAATATTAAAACGATAGTCTTTATAATATTTATTAAATGAAATTGTAAAGATCAATTTAGAAGAGAAGTCACATTTTAACATTCATTATACATTCACTCTGTGTATCGTTTTACAGTTTGCTTTTCTGCTCTTCATGATTTTAAAATTTTTTCTTTGTTTGTACATTTAGAACTAGTTCATTCATTATAACCATTGTTCAGTATTCCATTATATGATTATGATGAAATCACAATTTCAGCATTTCTTTTCTGACTTCTGAAATAGTTCTTAAGTGTAATAATGCATTAAAATACAAACTACAAATGCAAAATACAATACAAAACAATTCTATAAGATAAATGTGAGTGATATTGTGGTATATTATATATATTTTTTATGTATGTCGATTATGCTATATTTATCATAACATTTTGCATAACATTGTTTAAAATTAAAATTCTGAAGCCAGTAAACCTTTCACTACAACATCATTTTCATAGTCACATGTTATTTCATTCTATGGATCTAGCAAAAGTTATTTAACAATTTGTTATGGTTGGATATTTCAGTTGTTTAAACTGTGCACATTAGAAAGAAAGATAAATGAACAATTTTACTATTGTTTGTATCTTTGTTGACATCCCAAAATATTTATTTAGGAAAAATTTTAAAAAGTTAAATTACATTAGTGTATGCTTGGATATTTTTTATTTTTAATATGATTGAGGTAACAGCTTTCGTAAGCATTTTCTTGAATAATTGGACCCTCCATACTGTTGTGGTTCACTCTTGGGGAATCATTGCTTGAAAAAATTATTTCTGATATTCTAGTATTATAGATATAACACTGAATGCTGCCTAATCTGAGATTTGGCTTTCATTAAAAGCTGTGTGATCTTGGGTGGGTTATTGCATATCTCTTAGCTCCAATTTCCTCACTTACAAACCAAGGAATTTGTAATAATACTTAGAGAATATTACCAACACTGATGTTTTATCATTATAATCTACTTCTGATTTTAGAAGAAAATAAAGTAGTGTATAGGAATAAAAACATGTTTGTAGATTTTCATGATTTATCAGCATTAACTCACCTGCTGCCAATTAATTGTAAAGTTGCAAGATTTTCTTAGATCAATTTTCTTGCAGATAGACGTAATAAAACACCAGTTATTTGGACTGATGTTCAAATTCTAACCAAGTTTTAGCTTTCTTCAGTTAAAGAACTTCATTGCTCTCTGCATAATATTTTAAAATATAGGCAAATAGATAGTGAAACACATATCTGCAGTTATTTCTCTATTATTTTATTTCCACTGCGGAAATAATAGATATATGCATGTGTATGTACATTCATCTATATTAATTCTTGCACAAACTTACACAAATTTTATTAATGTATACTATAGGCCAATACTTCAATACATATCTTAGGTATGTTTAAATATATTCAAATGTGTGTCACTGTTTTCTCACTTAGTTTTAAAAATATTTATTTCCAATCACTTTAGTTTCCAGGAAACAAACAAACAAAAGAAAATTTTCTTTTTGTTTGGTTGCTTTTTTTTGTTTTGTTTTGTTTTTGAGACAAGTCTCACTCTGTCACGCAGGCTGGAGTGCAGTGGTGCGGTTTCAGCTCACCGCAACCTCCGCCTCCTGGGTTCAAGCTATTCTTCTGCCTCAGCCTCCCGAGTAGCTGGGATTACAGGTGTTTGCCACCATACCCAGCTAATTTTTGTAATTTTAGTAGAGACGGGGTTTCACCATGTTGGCCAGGCTGGTCTCAAACTCCTGACCTCAGGTGATCCACCCACATCGGCCTCCCAAAGTGCTGGGATTAACAGGCGTGAGCCACCGTGCCTGGCCAGTTTGGTTGTTTCTCTAAATAAAGTTTACAGGTACGTAACACATCCCTATTGAATTACCTTATGAATTAGATTTTTCCTTGTTTGTTGTTTTAAATCCAGTTATTTTGGCCCCTACCTGAATCTGGTTATCCCGGGCTAGATTATCAAAGATAACCTTTCCTCTTTCAGTGCCACTCTCTCTCCAGGTCTGTAAAAAATGCTCTTTCTAGAAGTTTTTGCTTTTAAAATAATTTTTTTTAATTGTGGGCTTAAATTGGTAGAATAAAAACTTTCAATGTAGACTAGAAAATTAGCTGCAAACCTTCGGCAGCAAATTTCCTATCAGTCAAGGTGTGATAATTCTGATCGTCTGTATTCTCTTGTCAGCAAACAGTGAAAAGTCTCTAATGTATATAATAGAAGTCTCAGTAAGAATGGATCGGTATACTATGGAGAGTCTTAGACACATATGTCATTTGATGTTAAACTTTAGTCGTTTTTTTCTGTTCTTTCTCTCTTTTTCTTTTTTTCCAGTATTTTTTTTTTCCCCCTGAAAACATGACCTTTCTTAACTGGAGAAACCTAGAGACTGGGGGCTAGCATAAATTTTAATTAGGCTAAAGTGATTTTAAGTGGTTCCCTTTGCATCTACTACCTGTTATTGATGACCACATCTCAAGAAAAATAAACAAAAAAATGATAACAGGTTAGTTTGTAAATTAAATGGTCAAGGCCTGTCAGGCCTTCTGATCATTTTCCTCTCTATGGGTGAAGATACTGTTTTCTTCCTAGCAAACCTGAAGAAGCTTGCTCTTTCAAATTACAATTATGTTTTTTAACCCCCCTGCTTCATTTTCTGGGACTGAATATGTTTTGATCCCTTATCCCAATCCCCACGAGGAAATGATGTGCTACTATTTATTACAATTATTTGCAGATGAGTTTTGGGCAATATGTTCTTTTCTTTATTTAAGTCTTGAAGTCTTTTACTAGGGAGATGTCTTGTGTCTGGGTCAGGAGCTCCCTTGGCTCTGAAGCCAACACCTGGCTGGCCCATGCCGTCTGTACTCTACCAGAAGAAAAGTCAAGTCCTCCCTTTCTCTTCCTTTGATCACCCTTACCATTAATTACTGAGGTTGCTCCTCTTACTTCCCCTGGTTGAGATTTCACTTCCATCCTGGCCTTTCACCTACAGCATTCTGACCTTAAGGTGATCAATCCACATTTTTATTTTTAGTGAGCACCTAGGTGAATATGACCTGTGTAAATAACTCTATTTACCAGCACTAGACCTTAGGAGGAAAACAGCTACCTTTTATAGAATTAGGGGATTTGGGGCAATTTAAAACACAATGTTTGACTTTGTGAGAGTCTTTCTAAATAGTTTCTGTATGCAAGAACCATTAAAAGATTTAGGATATGGAAAATTGGTAAACTTTGGTTTTGCAGATGCCAGAGAAATACAAGGTAAGACCATCTAAAATAATTTGGTTTGGCCATATAAAATAATTAAATGTAAATTTTTATATGCTTTTTTTCTTATCACCATGCACGGTAATAATTAATTCACATACCATTACCTATATGTCGCATTAAATGGAACCCTCCTTTGTTTGTCAGTTAGATGAAGCTATTTTCCTCCTGTAGCATTGATCAACAGTACACTTTCACACATCTTATGTCATTCAGTCTCCTTAGGCTTCTAGTGCCTCAGCGCCTGTTCAGAACTTTAAAAAAGGAAGTAGCGTGGGTCTAGACCCAGCCAGTCAGCCGAATTTTAACAGGCAAAATCATTTTCCCATAACCTAACATTTACGTATTTTTGACATTTTTCTTCAGGTGTTCACCCAGATTGCATTTAGTTGTTTGCGTTAATTGGGAATTTAATCACAAGAAATTCTTGATTATATCTTTGGGAGATGTGGAAGAAACAGTAACTGCTTTGAAGAGATCAAAGCACTGAAAAGAAGTTGTACTGACAGGGATGGTGGCTTTGTGAGTTCCCTCCAGCTGCCGAAACAAATTACACTAACTGGGTGGCTTACAAAACCGGAAACGTATCGTCTCACGGTTCTGGAAGCCAGAAGTCCAAAATCAAGGTGCCGGCAGTTTGGTTCTTCCCGGAAGCTCTGAGAGACATTCTGTTCCGTCCCTCCCTCCTAGCTTCTCCTAGTGGTCCTGAATCCTTCCTGTTCCTAGGCTGTACTCACATCACTCCAACCTCTGCCTCCATTTCCATTTGACCTTCACTTCTGTATTTTCTGATCGTTGCCTGTGTGCTTCAAACCTCCCTCTCCTTATACTTGTCAGGACATAGGTCATTGGATTTACTGCTCACCTTGAATCCAAGATGATCTCATCCCAGAATCCTTAATTATCTGCAAAAATTATTTTTTAACAATAAATTCACATTCGTAAGTACTGGAGGGTAGGGTTTAGGCATATCTTTTTGGGAGATGTTATTCAGTCCACAAATGTGGAAAAGGACAATGTTGGTAGAACTTAAAGGGTTAAGTTTGGACATGACGTTTAGACTGTGTCACCTGCAGAAGTTGTCTCAGTAGGTAGTATAAAATATAAATATACTATTTGGCACAGTTGCTAAATTTTTGCTAGAGGTAAGAGGTAATGGAGAAACCTGAGTTGCAATGTTAATTTAATTCAAAAATGTACACACTAGTAAGAACTCAGCACAATTCAGAGAATCTAGTGTAAGACAAGGAATATAGAAAGGACAAGGATAAATATTCCAGGGACAAGTTGTGCCAGTGCTACCTCTGGTGAGATTTTTGAGGCTGTGTTCAGCTCAGGGAGGGGCCTTCCATGAGCTATTCCTAATGTTAAGGATTTCTTTCCGTCAGTCAGTTCTACATATTAAGTGGAAAAAGCAGAGGCTCAGAAACCAAACTGAACTGACATAAAGTCGTTGGTTCACCAGTTACTAATATTCTAAACTTGAATATGCTGTTTATTTTTTCTTCTGAACTTCAGTTGTCCCATCTGAAATGATGAATAAAAAGAAATTATTTTTCATTATTCTTGGGAAGAAAAATAACTGCCCTCAGTGCTGTCCAAAAGAACTTTCAGTGATTCTGGGATTGTCCTCCACCTATGCTATTCAAAACAGTAGCCACTAGCCACATAGTTTCCACTTGGAATGTATTTAATTTTAATTAACTTAAATTTAAATAACCTCTTATTGGCTCTTATATAGAACAGGGCAACTCTGGCACAGTTTCTGGCATATGAAAATGGTGCTCTCTTTATTTTCATTCTTGTCTCATTCTTTCTCAATAGATGCAGTTATTTAAATTGGGTGGGTGGGTGGGGACCAGAAACTGGTATGTATATCTTGAGTTTAGTGAATTTTAAATATTCTTTAGTTAGCACAAAGCTTTTATTCTTTGCAGAACAATGTTGGAAACTAACATTAGTCATGTAACCTTTGAAATCATAGCACTGTAAAAAAGAAAATTGAATATAAATTATTTCTTAGACTCCTATTTTTACAGTTTAAATACTAAAGTATGAGAAACTCAATTTGATATACTCTGACTTGATTATCACTCCATGATGCAGATTTCAAGGATACCGTTATGATAAAAAGTGCACATTAATTCAAGACACATCTCACACTTCCCGATATGTGATTTATGGTTTAAAATATTCGTTGCTCTTTTGCTGAATTTTTAATGACTTTATTTTAACTATTTTCATAGCTGTAGATTTTATTTGGATGCAAACACAAAATTTTATATATTTCTTGGAAAGTAAGTGGAAATGGGGGAGAAGAGTTTTTGACGATACTCTGAAATTCTCCCTATAAAACCTCAACAAAAAATATCAGTCTCTATCTAATGTCATCTTAATTTATTATATACAATTAAAATATGTAACAAAATTGATAAATAGACAGCAAAAAAGTGAGAGAAACATGAAGAATAGTTGAGTTTAGCTAATTTATTTAATTTATGAAAAACTAATTCACAAGAATTAAATTGTGGCAAGAATGATTGTACTGATATAACTAATAAATATCATTCAAGAGGTGAGCAAGCTCTGTACTATACAAGCAAAGAAGCAAAGTGTATTGACAAGCAAACTTGACAATATATCATACATACTGTTTATGTTATCATATGCTTAGTGAAACACAGAAACACACACTCAACACAGAAACTTAGTAAATTATGGCAAATTTCTAATGATAGACTAGTCTCTTGTATAAAAATAATGTAACAAATTGAGAAATAACATATGCAAAAAGAAGAAACTAAAACTATAATTCCAGATTAGTTAGAAAATAGCAATAAAAATATGCTACATATGGAATCTATGATTGTATACAAAACCATAATATAAAGGAACTAAATAAAAATAAAATAAATGAAGTACTTAAACATCTGAAAAATATCAACACAACAAAATTTATGCAATTAGAATGAATGATTTAGTACATATAAAAACATAAATTAATGAACTATGAGGGAAAGCAGAATTTGAAAATAAATTCAGAAACCTGTTCCTTGAAGTCAGTAAATAAAACACAGAATGCTTGCTTGATCAAAAATTATGAAAACAAATAGAAAGGACAGCAAGAAAATATGCATCAAATTAATAATATTTCAGGGGGCTATAAATTAGAAGAATTGTCTCAGTAAGTGATTAAATCTGTAAGTTTTCCAGTAGGAAGATAGCTTTTGAGCTATCCTAAAAATAAAAAGTACTATGGCTAGAAAATTTTATTCTTGAATTTCTTCTATAGTCAAGAAGCCTACGCCATTTTAAGTGCTGGAGGTTAGAAAGAGAGAAGAAAATTATCCTAATTAATTTTATAAGTCAATATGATCAATGACACTAAAATTGGAAAAATCTATATGATTATTGAAAAAGGCGTTTAGTGGCCAGCATGGTGACTCACGCCTGTAATTCCAGCACTTTGGGAGGCCCAGGTGGGAGGTTCATGAGGTCAGGAGTTCAAGACCAGCCTGGTCAACATAGTGACACCCCATCTCTATTAAAAATACAAAAATTAGCCGAGGGTGGTGGCAAGTGCCTGTAGTCCTAGCTACTCGGGAGGCTGAGGCAGGAGAATCATTTGAACCCGGGAGGCGGAGAGTGTAGTGAGCCGAGATCGTGCCACTGCACTCTAGGTTGGCAACAGAGTGAAAATCCATCTTAAAAAAAAAGGCATTTAGTTAACTTTAATGTCTATTTTTAATAAAAACTTTATTTTTATTGAATTATTAGGCAAACGAATTAGAAAATAAAAAGAATTCAGAGGTATAAAAATTGGAAATAAGAATACAATATTATTATTTATTTTTAAAAACCTGAAGTGACCAAAATATGTTCAGAAACAATTAGCATTCAGCACATTAGATGTTTACAAAACAAATTATTGATAGTATTTATGATGCCAAAATTTTTGAAAATATAAGGATATCTAATAATTAAAAACTGCAGCTAAAAACATAAAAAGTGTAGATACAAATTCAACAAGACCTGTACAGGCCCTGGGTTAAATTTTTTTTTTTTAATTTGTAAAACATTAATACTTTAATGGAAGGATGTATTTCAATTGCAGTGTTATCATTATACGGGATCTCTTTTCAAAATGCTTGAGTGGAATTCTAGCTCTAGTCTTTACTGATTATTTGACCATTTATCAAGTTCTGTAAATATTCTGTAGCTTAGTTTTCCTATCTACAAAGTAATGACAATACTAAAAAATATCCCATGATCTTAAGTGTTTGGAAATCATCTTATACATACTCAACATTTAGTTACCATTTGCTAATTATTTGACTGTTTCTACTAATACTTCTACTGCTACAGTGAGGAAGTTTAAAACATTAGTGATATGAAATCACTAAAAATTTATGCATTCAATGTAAATTCAAGCAAAAACCTATTAGGATTTTTAATTTGTCAAGTGATTTTAAAGTACCTCTGAAAAAAATATATAAAACAAGAAAAGTACTATCAGGCAATATTGGAAGAGGGATCATGCCCTAATAGATATTGAGATTCATTATAAATTTATATTATTTAACATAATAAGATAATGGAAAGAATAGAGGGTCTAGAAATATATATGTCTACGTATATATAGAAAGTTAATATGTATCACAAAGATTCTTAATATCGGTGGAAAAACTACCTTAACAACCAAGGTAAATATTCTTATAAGGCAAATAGATACAGGACTTCAGAAAAGAAATACAAAGGATCAATAAATATATACTTAAAGTTCCTAGTAACTGCAGATATACACATAAAATATGAATATTGTATTTCTATTTTGCTTAAAAAATAGACCATTACAATTTCTATACTTTTGATTGTTAGGGAATGTGTGTTTTCCACAGTCTCCATGACTCCAGTTTAAGGAACTAAGGTGGGGTATGGATTTGGGGAAGGATAGAGGTCAGAGATAGAGAGATGGTCAAGGATGATGAAAGCTTCAGAAGTTGTTTTGCAGTCATCACTTGTAAAAAAAAGGTTAATAAAATGCTGATTTTCCAGTACGACAGAGCAGTGTCAGAAGGCCATGATTTACTTTATGCTTCTTGTAAAATCTGAAAATATTATGAAAATGCAATCGTTTCCTGTATGTAGGGAAATAGACACATATACACTGTTGATCAGAGCATAAAGGTATGCAGTCTTTCTGCAGGGTAGTTTTACCATATTGATCAAAACATAAAACCTGGATATTCTCTGTTACAGAAATTTTCTTTATAAACATTTGTTTTAATAAGAAAACTAATTGTGCAAAGATAAATGCTCATAGTCTTTTTAGAATTGTTTATACTACCCAGAGAAAAAGTAAAATAACCTAAATGTCCAGGAATAAGAGATTGTTTAGAGATGAATCATGTAATGTTCAACAATGGAATGCCATGCAGCCATCCATGGATACTGTTGATTTGTATTCACGGAAATGAAAAACTCTGTACAATGGATCACAAAAGTGAGTATACACACACACACATGCACACACATACATACATGTATATGTCCTCAGAGAGAGCTGCCATAAAATATGTTCAGAAAAATATTAACAGTAATTGCCCCTCGCCCGTCCCTCATTCCCCAGACCCCTGTGGTATTTTGGGCGACTTAATGATTTACCTGCTTCACTCTGAGGATTCTTCAAGAGTATGTTCTATTGTATTTTAATTAAATGACCGATACTTGCCTAATCTTTTAACCAGTTCTGCCTATTGATTAACGTGTTCAGAATCACTTCACCGTGATGTAAATAGCTCTCAGGCAGTAGAAATTTTGAGTAAGACTAGAGGAAAGGAGTATTTCTTTTTGAAATTAGCATACCTGGCAGAAGAAAACTTTGGGCAACCCGTTGACCCTGCACCAAGGAAGAGTACACGGGCTGCAAGAGGTGCTCGGAAAGGAGGTAAAGGACAAGAGCAGAAAATGGGTAGTTTTCTCTGACATGTAGAAGCAGTGCTTATGTATCACTGGAAATCTCATGGACAGTTGCTCTCATATTAAACACTGCTAATGCCAAATTTTACAGATCAGTGCTACTTTGGAAAGTATTTAATTTTGACTTCTTGATTCATCCAGTTCCCTTCATCCTGTCAGAACTTAACTCCCCACCCCCAGTTTAGGTAAAGCAGTCTTCTCTATTGCATTTCCTCCTTTTCACATGCAAGTTCTGCCCCTCCTTGCCTGTGAAAAGGAGGAAAAAGAGATATTTATTAATTAATCCAGTATTTCTTCATTATTCTTCAAGTGTCAGGCACAATGCGAGACCCTGGAAGCTGAGTTTCTGTAAGTCTGGTTAGAGAGGCAGATGTATAAGTAGGTAGTTGCAACACAGCTGCAAGTGCCATGATGGACATCTACACATCTGGCATTCATATAAACATCCAGAACAAGCACAGGGGAGAGGAGATTCTTGGCCACGTAGGGCTAGGGAGGGGAAAGTAGGATGTGAAGTGACCTTAATGTGAAGGAGGTTTCTTTCCAGGGTGACAGAAATCTAAACTTGTGAATCACTTTCAGTAGTTGCAGCTTATTGTATGTAAATTATATGTAAGTAAAGATGTTTGTTAACAAAGAAGTCATATGAACACGCATGTTAGCTGGGGTGGGGGGTTGGAGAGAGAAGCGGGGGACAAGGGTATGAGATCAGGCTCTGGCCATTGTCAGGATAGGAGGTGGTAGAGGGTGTCCTTTGGGCTTTAGGTTAATCAGAATTTAGGCTTGTGAAGGAGGCTGGTAAGTGTGGCCCAAGCATGTGCAGCAGAAAATGGGGAGCACGAGCTGGGGAAAGCTGGAGAGATGCAAAGAGACTGCATCCTGCAGGGCCTCGGGCCTAGGGTGAGAAGTTTTAAGTGTCATCTAGTTTGTGTTCATGAGGTTCCCATCCACTGCTGGACTAATTAGGTCTGTTGTCTCTTTGTCTATAAATGGGCATTTCGAAGTAAGCGATATACTCAAGCAGCTTGTTTAAAATGCAGACATCTGAGATCCATGCCTAGAGATTCTGATCTAGTGGATTGCACTTGGGGACAAGAAATCAGCCTTCATGATTCTGATGAAGGTGGTCTATGAACCAAGTTTGGGGAAATATTATTTTGAGAAGTTTCTAAAATATACATATTCATTCATATCCCAAATGCCAAATTCCTTGCATTATATAGGATCACTGTCATAAGCATTTAGGTGCTCAGGACGTTAGTTTGTGAGCCAGTTCTTTGTTTTTTGCATTCAAGTTCAATTGTAATTACCCACTTTAAAAAATAAAAGTATTCCTGGCCAGGTGCAGTGGCTCACGCCTGTTATCCCAACACTTTGGGAGGCTGAGGCGGGAGGATCACGAGGTCAGGAGTTTGAGACCAGCCTGACCAACATGGTGAAACCCCATCTCTGCTAAAAATACAAAGTTAGCTGGGTGTGGTGGTGGGTGCCTGGGATCCCAGCTACTCATCAGGGGGCTGTGGCAGGAGAATTGCTTGAACCTGGGAGATGGAGGTTGTAGTGAGCTGAGATCGTGCCACTACGCTCCAGCCTGGGCAACAGAATGAGACACTGTCAAAAAAAAAAAAAAAAAAGTATTCCTGCAGCATATTGCTCATAGATGTTATGTTCTTTTTAGTAATATATGGTGTAACAAAGAAAGGTGAGATGTCATTTGTAAATGTGGAATGGACCAATGAAAATGTTACAAACAAAATGAAGCATTTTTACAGTTTGAAACTTTCATAAAATTATTTACAGATATAATTTTAAGGAACTGCACTCTAGCATGGTCTAAATTTAAGGCTGGAAAGAATTTGGTATAGTATTCAAATTCTATGCTTTACTTCCGGTGAAGACCTATGGATACCCTTCTTTTCAAGAAACAAACAAAGATACATTAAGCATAATGCGATGAACATGCTTTGAAGCAACCTGCTGCTTTTCATTTAAGCCATGATCACATGCATTGTATTTCTTTTAAGAGGAGGATAAATATTAAGATTGTAATTGTAAAGCTTTTTCTTCCCCTGAGAGTGTTTGCTATGAACTTCTATTGAATTCTGGAGTGATTCTGCAGGAAAAATATACCACTACCTATAGTGAATTAAGTTATGATGTTTGGTTTTAGAGATACATGTGTATTCTCCTTGAGACTTTTTGCTCCCGAATTAGTTACTCATTTTTCTCCAAGACTCTGCTTCAGGAGAATGATCTCATTATGGCCTCAGCCAATGAATGTAACTCATTTTCATTAAAGGCTGTTTTGCCATTATGGTCATAATTCTCAATTAAGTTTAATTTCCCTCCTTGACTGTGCCTGTCAAGAAGTATATATGATCAAGAAGATGCCTAATTACTGAAAACAATTGTTAGATGTGGAAACTCCAGGCAAAACCGACTTTAATAGTCCCAGGGAGTGCGAGACAGCCGCATTTAGCCTTAAGAGCAGGTACATTGATGTGGAAGATTTGAAGAAACTTACCTTGTGCCAAAAAATTTTGTACACATTTTGTACACATTTCAGTATTTGTTGCTTAAGATTTCACTGTTAGAAACTGAGATTCATTCTCTAAGCCCTGGTTAGAAGTAAATATCCTTGAATAAGGTGGAGTTCATTCAGTTAGAAAATGTTTATTTTGTATCCTTAGTATGTATCAACCACAGAAACTCTCACATATTTATTTTGTCATCTTCTAACTGTAGTCTGTATTATTATAATTTCGGATGGCAAAAATTAAGGCACAGAGTATATAGTTATGATCAAAGGGTATAGTCAGTAAGTAACCAAGACACAATTTAAATTACGATCTGTTTACATTTTAAACCCAAGCTCTTTCTATACCATAATAGATGAGTCTTAGGAGCAAGAGGGTTAATTAATTCAAAGAAGTAAATAAGCTGATTCTGGTTGAAAAGGTGGAAATTAGAGCACCAAGGACATTGGTTTAAATAATCCCTGCAGCTGGTGAGAGGTAAATCAAAGGACAGTGCTTAATCAAATTCTCTTGACTCTATTGGTAAAATTTCAGAGACCATTTAGTCCATCATGCCTTCTTTGCTATATGAGAATCTAAATTATACACCTCAGAAGGTCCAAGGTGTTGTTCCTGGTTTCCCTTGTTGGAGAGATTGAGTAGGATAGAGAGAAATCCAAAATCCTTTGGCAACAAGAAATAGGGAATAAGAGTTCAATTCACAGATTGCGAATTCTGTGACCAAGAAAGCACTTTCTGGGGTGCTCAGGGTGGAAATGTAACAGAGAAACTGCTAATTTTGTTTTCTCTTAAAATGATAGTATAATTTTATTTAAGCTAAGTTTTTCTGTGAGAAATTGTGAACTCATCAGTTTTATCTTATTTTTAGAAAAACTGTACTTTCCATTATTTCTATGATAACTTTAAAGTATATTACAACATTATCACTAACACGTTTATGGTGTGAAAAAGTAGGTTGTTGTTTCCGTAGATAATATGTTTACTTTAGAATGCATTTAGGCATTTTGGGAGGAAACCCCTTTTAACCTGAAATTTTTGATACTTCCAAGTAGTTTATATAAAAACATTTGATTGCCCTTTCATAATTCTATTTGACAGAATTGCACATAAATACATATGTTTACGGTATCTTTTTCACCTTTAATTAATTTTTAATGATAAGCATTTCAAATTTTAGGGGGGAGAAGAAATGAGCAGTTTTATTTGTTCACTTATGCTCCATGTACTATAGTAGGCTCCTAGCGCCCTTTTTTTTCTCACCATTAAAGAACCAAAACATAACCTCTCTGTAACTCTGGAGGCCTCTTATCCAAAGTCATTTTCTACAGAATGGAAAGCTTCTCATAGTCAATAATGACTTCATCTATCTTATCTAGTAGTTCAATTATCACATTAAAGTGCTTTATTGTGGGGCATTCTCTTTGATACTTTAATCTGTCTGGTTAAAATCCAACCAGGCAGTGAATCACTTACTTATTATGACTCTTCTAAAACCAGATAAGCCTCAAGGCATATAAGGCAGGTGACCTTAAAGTTGGGCAGTTTTATTGATTCACTTAAAGAATAGGCATAAATATATGTTATTTGGTTTGTATTTTTAAACAAGTGTATTATATTAATTCGAATTCTATAATTTTCCTTTTAAAAATATGTTACTTGGAAAAATATGTAATTGACAACTCAGTATTGACTCTGTTTCATTCCTGAATTGTTTCCATGGGAGGACTCTAAGTCTTTCAAGAACTGGAACGCATTTATGTATTTTTTAATTGTCTATGGGGTTGCTGGGAGTAGAAGATATGACATATGGCAATGTTTTTAAATACTAAATTAATGCTCTTAGATAGAGATTCCTTTGGACGATTTTATTCCCTTTATACTTCTACCCTTTCCTCTTTTGCACATATAGGCAGACTATGTTAGGGAGACAATCTAACTACAGTTTATTTCTAGTAAGAATTATTTATCAACAGCAATAAAATTTTTATGGCTTTAAATCTCTTCCTTTTGGAAAGTGAAACACCCTGATGGCATGAAATGCAGCTGAAAGACCATGTAATAAAGAGCTTGCAGTGTTATTTTAAGCTATTTGGCCTATATTAAAGAGTTAATTTTAAAAATACAGCATGCAATTATGGGATGAAACTAAGGATCCAGCTAACATAGAAGCCTACATCAGTGTAAAAAGGCATGTCGAAGTCCATAGTGTAATCAAATAGCCTTTGAAGTAACAGAACTTACGGAATGCATTTTTAGATGTACTGCTTTAGAAAATGTATAAATGTACTTTATACATATACAATTACATTTAATACTTCACTCTGTACATATTTTTCCTGATATCTCCTAATATTTTTGTGTGTTTCAAAAGCATTTTATCACAGCAATTGCTTTCTTCCAGTGATGATCCAGTCTAATAAAATCTCAAACCATTCATTGGTGAGAGTTTGATTCACCTCTCCTCAAATGTCTCCTAACATTTACCACATCGCTTTTAAATGTATTAAACAGTAGTTCCAAAGAAGATAGAGGAAAGTCACATCTTAGGAGGAATCATTCACAGCTATATAGTATTTCATTAACATGATACAGTTTGTCTTTCTAAAAGTTCTGTAAATAGATATTTTACATATTTTAACCAAATTAGATGTATTTTAAAGATAAGACATTTGAAAATGGACTGTTTTAACTCAAAGTCATAGTATAATACATTTTTCTCCTCATTCCTTACCCAAAGTTATATTTTATATGTGACTTAAGATTTTGGTTATGCTCAAAAGACTTCTGGGATTTAGAAAGAATGAGTAGGAGTTTATTAATTTATAATTGAAATAATGACAGAATGATTATGGTAATGAGGATTAAGGTAATATACAATTTTGGATTTTATACAGTTTCAGCATTGTTTCTCATTACATCTTATTTGTATTTTTAAGAAGATGCAAAAATGTCTAATTTGGATTTAATCTCTATAGCCTTAGCCCACTCTCTGATAAAACTTTTAATCATGACTGAAGTAGCTCAAAGTCAAACATTTTGGAAGAAATATTAGAAGGTGTGTGATTTCAGAAGTAAAAATCAGGGACCAGGCATGGTATCTCATACCTGTAATATCAGCACTTTGGGAGTTCAAGCACTTTGGGAGCTCGAGGCCAGAGGATCACTTGAACTCAGGAGTTTGAAACTAGCCTGGGAACATAGTGAGAAAAAAAAAATAGCCAAGTGTGGTAATATGCACCTGGAGTCCCTGCTATTTGGGAGGCTGAGATAGAAGGATCACTTCGGCCTGGGAGAGTGAGGCTGCAGTGAGCTGGGCAACCAAGTGAGACCTTGTCTCAAAAGAAAGAAAAAAAGTAAAAATCAGCACCTGAAATGATTACAGCATCCATAGGATCTCAATAAATTAGAGTCTGACATCAGGAAAACCCTTGTAAAGATTTTCCTTTGCTGGGAAGTATAATTCATTTAGGAACAATTAAAATTGTTTTTTTAAGAGAGATTTTCTAAGAGAAGATTATTAAGAAAAGATTTAAAAAAAAAAAAACTGTTACCATCCTTCCAAATAAAACATTCAGCTTCAAAGTCAATACCAGCTTAAAAAGTACTATTTAATTTTAAGCACATGTTTATTCAGTGTTTCTACTGTGCCGGTACTTTTTGAGGTATGTAGCCGTGAAGCAGAGACTTACATTTTCTCATGAGTCTTACCTCTGGTTGTGGAGACCCTTTATGCAAATTAAGTAAATAGGGAAGGATAGTATCTCTAGCAACAAGCTCTGCAATGTCTTGAATTAGGGCAAAGTAGTCAAGTGACTCTATGACTGCTACACATTGGTTCATTAGCCAAGAACTTGCTAAGGAGATGATTTTAAGCAGCACCTGGAATGATGAAAGGTTGTCACTCATGCAGATTGGGAGGAAAGGAATCCAGGAAGGGCTTTTAAGGGGCCCTTGGTGGCATCAGGGGTGGTGATCAATTATAAATTACTTTCAGTTTAGACCTGGCATTAATGAGGTTAAAAATAGTTAGAAATCACATACGTGAATATGTGGACCCGGATGATACATTCCTGAAACAGTTAACACTATTTCCCATTCCATTATCCCATGGAAGATATTGCTGATCCACCACAGAACTAGATTCTTCCAAATTCTAATGCATCTTCCAAATCCTCAATAACAGCATTCAGGGAGTCAGAGCATTGGCTCATAAGATAAAGGACATATGTATCTCACTCTTATTTTGATGCCCGGGTAAAACTCTGGCTCAAACCTCTTTTATACACACAGGAAGATATTTTAAAAAGCTTCAGTGTCCCAGCCTGGACCATTTAAATTAGGATCTGTGGGCACAAGGCTCAGGTAGGGATATACCTTTTTTTTTTTTTTTTTTAAAGACGGAATTTGGCTCTTGTTGCCCAGGCTGGAGTGCAATGGCGCCATCTCAGCTCACTGCCAACCTCCGCCTCTGGGGTTCAAGCGATTCTGCTGCCTCAGTCTCCCGAGTAGCTGGGATTTCAGGCATGCACCACCACGCCTGGCTACTTTTGTATTTTTAGTAGAGACGAGGTTTCTCCATGTTGGCCAGGCTGTTCTCAAACTCCGACCTCAGGTGATCCTCCCGCCTCGGCCTCCCAAAGTGCTGGGATTACCGGCGTGAGCCACCGCGTCCGGCCTCAGGTAGGGATATTCTAAAGGTTTCCCAGGTGCTCCTTAACTTGCATCCAGAGATGAGAGACTAAGTCCCTGTTCCTCGGTCTCGTGCTGTTTCCTACTTATCCATTTAGTTACTATATTATTACAATAACAAAAACAAAATAAAAACCTCCAGATATTTATAGAATGACCTGCAGCCAGTGCCTTCTAAGCCCCAAAGTTGTCGTTTTTCTTTTTGTTTGTTAGTTTATTGTTTCTTAGGCATATTCTGAAGTGCTTATTCTGACTCACTGTCCTTTTCTCTGTAAGCTGTAACAGTTTTTCAAGTGTATAGACATATTTTCCCGATGAGAACACAATGTGAGCCACATATATAATTTTATATTTTCTAGTAACCACATTAAAAAAGTAACAAGAAAAAGTTGAAATCAATTTAATTATCCAATCAGTACATCTAAAATATTATAACTGTAATATATTAATAAATGGGATCGTTTACAGACCATTTTTCATCTTATGTCTTTGAAATCTGGGGTGTTTTCCATTTCCAGAACTGGCCAAATTCCAAGTGCTGAATAGCCACATGTGGCTAGTGACCACCAGATTGGGGAGTGCAGTGTAGATAATTAATCTTGTATTTTGATCTTGATCTCTGCTAATGTGCCACTGGAATATATTAAAGCATGCATGATTTAAAGTTACTCTAGAATTGATTTACTCCAAAATAACTGATTTCTGTACTAGTAGGAATTTTACCTGCTGCTTTGGAAATATATTTTGTGGAGGCAAGGCTTTGAGCCACTATAAAAATCATATCACAGATGATCACCAGTTATTACAAGAAGTTCTATTTTTGTGGTAAAGGAACAGACACACGTATGTACACACATATAGCCATACACACAATGTTTGTTGCAAATCAATATGTAGATCTACAGACAGAGAAAACTGACTCAAAGCAAGTCCCAGGTATCTCAATCAACTGAAAGTATAATTCTTAAAATGCTGAAAAATTGCTCACCTCCTGATATTTTAAATGCTCTGGCAAAATGGTATTTTCTGAAAATGCAGCATCCTATTATACCTTTGAAGATTTTCATTACACTTTCTATATATTTGCTAAATTAGCAGAACTTTAATCATTAAGGGCATTTTTAACTTCTGAATCCCAAAACCTTATAGTGACTAGTCATGGTTAAATATAAAATAAGAAAACAATAAGTAAAAATCCCTTATCTTTAACTTTACTAAATATTCAAATGAAGAAAGAAAAACAAGCGTTCAAGTTTATGAGGCAATTTGCTTATTAGATTCTTTAATTCTTGCATTTATTCACATAGAAGTAAAGTTGTGGCTAT
This sequence comes from Pongo pygmaeus, assembly GCF_028885625.2. Classification (NCBI taxonomy): domain Eukaryota; kingdom Metazoa; phylum Chordata; class Mammalia; order Primates; family Hominidae; genus Pongo; species Pongo pygmaeus. Next base: position 63,117,353 of record NC_072376.2, on the reverse strand, counting down.
ACTATAAATGTATATAAAATGTGTAATTTCAGATAGAACAGAACTGTCACTCTTTTATAAATTAAAAGGAAAATAGTTTGTGTATACATGAGCTTAATTTGTGTTCATCTCCAAATAATCATATAATTTTTCCTCAATGCTCTAATTCGTGTTAATTCTAAATATTTTACTTTAAATATCATTTTTGCATGTTATCAGAGATTTAATCCTAGTAGAAAAGGATCAGGCAGCATCTCTGTTCTATAGAAACAAAATAGTCCTGTGCTGATTGGTCTCTTTCTTTGGATTTGTTTAATTGACTAGTAGAAAACAGACCTATTCCCCGTAACCTTGCAAGTAATATGTAGTCATTAATAAGAAGCCCCTTCTTTTGGGGGTCGCAAGTCAACATGGTTTTCTAAGTGACTGAACTAGAAAAGACTAAGTCTAGGGGGAAATATAATAGAAAAGAAAAAATATGATTCAGAATTCAAGATATACAATATCTGAGCATATCTAGAAGAAAAAAATTGTTCTGCTCCATGCAAAAATGTTTCCTGTAAATAGTAGAATCACATAGAACAACTTCCGTTTGAAGAAAAATGTGCATTACTCTCAGCAAAGTAACTCTTTCTAAACTTAGGTTATCCTTATCATTGAAACTGTAGTAGTAAAGCGATAGAAAAAAAGACATTTAAAATGGAAATTATATTTATTATTTTCATTAATATTTTATCATAAAATTTGAAATAACACAGCCTTAAGAGGTGACCTTTGGGACTATGCTTTTAAGAACAGAAAGGAGGAAAAGTTTATTCCTTTTACCTGTAGTATCTTTATAAAAGGAGTCATCATGATACTGATAATTGTGCAATAAAGCAAAAGGCACAGTAAAAATGGAAACATGCTTTTGAAAATTCTGAAACAATATATTTTATTGCAGCAAACAAAATAGATAGCTAATACTAATTATGGGCTAAACAAATTTGTTTAATATTCAATTTAATCTATAATACACCAAAAAATTGCAAATAGATTCTATCTTGTCTGTTTAGAATGTTATAAGACTTTGTTCTGTATGCTTTTCAAAGCTTTGTTCTTCTGCTTTTGGGACTAAATCATAAAGTTCAACCAAAAAAGCTTTGTTTCCCAAAGGACACAGCAGGCATTGATAGTGTACTGTAGCTGTAATTCTATAGTGACACCAGATTGGCGACTGACAGAAATCTCTTGGGTGAAAGTGACAAAGCTGTAATATTTTCACAATGGACTGACTGATGTCTTTGGAAGGTCTGTTTGATTTCAAAGGACATTTATATTTTTCTGTGAAGGTGAAAGTATATTAGACCTTTGTGATGAAAATCATCTGACTGCATAATAAGCATGGAGATAAATAAAATTATAGTACTAGTTTCCTGAGTTATTTATTGCCTGAAGCTGATTAAGAATATTTCAAAGTATAGATCAAGTGCTATTTATTTTTAGGACAAAGTGGTTATAAGGTTATCTTTATTTCTATCTGATTAATAGAGAATAAATTACTTAGAAAATAGAATGTGTTGCCTCTTCCTATGAAGAGTGAGGAGCATATGTATTTTTATGGAATGATGTATTTATTACTTATAGTTAATAAATATTTAATAGATTATCACATAAAGTATTTTGTTTATATCAAGGTTTGAAACAAAGCATGTAACAACATTTTAATTTTTTTCTGCTTAGTTTACTGGAGGGTATCCAGAATTCTTGAAACTTTAGTAAACTAAGGAAACTGCCAAAAACTACATGAATTTAATTAAAAGTTAAGTTTTAAAATTTTTGAAAATTTGAAACTCTAAATACATGTCAAAATCTGTCATACTTAACATCAGTAAAATATGAGTAATTTTTAAACTTTCACTTGCATACTGGTTTATAAGATAATATTTTAAGGAGAAAACAAGAAACAATTCGTGTGTTCACCCCAGCATTCTTGGCTCATATTTTTTAACTGAGTGGTTAACACTCACTATGTTATTTTGAAATTTGATGTTGCTTCTTAGAGCTTACCTAAAGTCTTGCTGTTTGAAAAACTGTACAACTATGATTAACATGGGTTATGTTTGTAAGATATAAATGATATATAATTTAATATTTTAAAATATTAGTTATAGCATTTTAAAATAGCTATTTTAAAATTGCTTGATCAACTACTTAGGACAATGAAATAAATCTTTTATTTATTTATTTTGTATATGAAATTAAGAATCAACACAATTCAAAATTGGGCTTTTAATGTTAATCATGCTACATTTATTTTTAAATAGTTTTAAAATAGTGTTCATATATCTTTAGGGTCGAAATACATCTCTCCTTCCTTTGGGCCTCCATTGGATTCTCTTCTAGCAATGGTTTCCTAATGGCTGCCTTGATAAATGGGTTTGTATTGTCCCGGAAGCTGAAAATAAAATTGCTTGCCACAGATTTCACTGAAAGATGTAAACAATATAGTGTGAAATGGTTTTGATGCAGAAGTTTTATTGATTATAGGAAATAAAGTTTAGAAATGAATTAAATGTTTATAAGGTTTATCAAAATATTTTAATTTTTACCTTTGAATTTAATCATATCATTAACAATTTTTATTACAAGTCACTGTCCATTCATGCAGTGGTTTTCAGCCAGACCTAGTACTCTACTACCTGAGGGCACTTGGAAACTTGGAGGGACTTTTCAGCTGTGGCAGTAACCAAGGAGTATATTTCTGGCATTAGATGTAAATGGCCAAGGATGCCAATTATCTGACTGTTCAGGACAGTTTTACACTGTATTAGTTTACTATTGCTGCTATAACAAATTACTGTAAATTTCGTAGGTTGAAACAACACAATTTTATTGCCTTACTGTTACGTAGAAGTCCAACAGAGGTCTCAGTGGTCTAAAATCAAGGTGTGAATAGGGCTATATTTGTTTCTAGAAATTCTACGAGATAATCCATTCACTTGTATGTTCCAGCTTCTAGAGGACATTCCTTGGCCAGAGGCCCCCTTCCTCCATTTTTTGAAGTCAAACATTGTATCTCTCTAACTGTTCTGAAGTTCCTTCTCTCAAGAACTGTTCTGAAGTTTCTTGTCTCATAATCACATTTGTAAAGTCTGTTTTGCCATGTGGAGTAACAAACTAACAGGCTCCACGGATTTGGACATTTTTGGGGAGCAGTGGGGTTCTGCCTGTTTCAGGCACCATGAAGAAATTTCTCACTTTTTCAATAGCTGGAACACAGAGGAGCCCTGTGTTGGAGGGTAGTACATGAAATAAGCTGACAGCCTTCACTTCTTTGAAATTTGCATTTGATGCCACTTAAATAATGCTCAGGGTTTGCCCCACGACCGTATCTACTTATTTTGTAGTTTCTGCCTAAAAAAAGCTAAAGTGGTAATATTGAATAATGAATCAGGATGACATCAGAGATGGCTCTAAAAGCCATTGCTAAGATATATAGATGTAGATATCTAAGCTTTTATATCTGGATTTCTTCATAGGCAGCCTTTTGTGATGCACACCTCAGGTTCTTGTTCTATGGATTCCTGCCATCTGTCTTTTAAATGTATATAGAGACAGAGTAGGTATAAGACTAGAAAAAAAGAGGGGGAAGAAGTATAAGACAGCTGTCCTTCATTACTGAATTCCTGGATGAGGAATTTTAATTTAATCCATGATAGTTATTTCTTAGAATAATCATCTAGATTTCCTATATCTCTGCAAGGTTATCTTATTTTAAAGATTTCTTTTCCGATAAAATCAGTTATATATCATCAAATAAGTTGTTACCATCTATCAGGAATTTTTAAAGACTTGAGGTTCCAAGTAATATTCCCTAATATTCAAATAAATTTTCAAAAGATAAAAAAAACTATTAAAACAAACAGCCTAAAATTTTTTGCTATATATAGATTATTTAATTTGGAGTAATGCTAAAATTGTATTATTTATATTATCTGTGTTTAAAATTGTGATGAAATTTGACATTTATTTAACAGTTCACTATTTGCAAAAATACTGTAAGTGATTTGTAATACTTGCAATGGCACCATAATATAGCTATTAGTATTTCTATTTCACAGGTAAGGAAACTGAAGTTCATAATAATCTTGTCCAACATCAACACATGTAGTTAATAGTGAAGCCAAAATTGGGACTCTGAATTTGTACTCTGCTCTTTGGCAGCTGTGTTAAAGTAGAATCATTGTGGAAATATATTTATGCTGTTGATTCCTCCTTAGATGCTATCAGAGTTCCCTGATTAGTAATGAGTGACTAGTTTGAATTATTGTAGTTTGAATTATACACTAGTTTATAATTGTATATTGGCTTCTTAGCCAATATACAATTAGCCTTAGACAATCTAGGATTATCTAGGCTTCTTATGCTTAGACAATCTAGGAGTCCATTGAATGTTGAGTACTTTAGTGGGCCAAATCTTCAGGTTAAATATTTTTGGCATGTAAAATTAGAATTAGCTGTATGAAGCTGATTCTGGGTTTAGATTGCAAAGGAAAGTCAGAACTAGCTAAATTAGTCCTACTAGAATTATATTGCCTTGATCAGCATATCATAAAGAGGGGAGGAAAGAAAATTCTCCTTGGAGGTTTCCTTTATCTCTCTGAATTTTTAAATTAAAATCTATTTTCTATGTTTCAGGCACTTTATAAATTATTTTAATTAGCATGTTAATACTGGCTTCATATTAATAAATTGAGATAAAACTTTAAATTTTACTAATGCAGTAATTGATTATTCAGTACAACTACAACATCTTTATAATTAGAGCTTTGAAACAATCAAGAATTTTAAAATGCAAATATTATGAGATGGTTTCTCCTACCTGTATATTTGGTGACCATTAACTCTTCTGTTCACTATGATTTTTAATTTGGCATTATTGATTGAAAGAAGAATGTTAAGTAGGAAAAAGTACTCAAATTAATGTAATTAAATCAAAGTAATTGAGTAGAAAATTGCTTACCATGGTATAACTTTTTTATTTTTATTTTTTTACTTCTCACTTTTATGTTCTTTTGTCTCATCAACTTTTCCTTGTACCCTATGTGACCATAAGACTACTGGAAAAAACTGAGAACATGTCTACATCTTGAGGTTCATTGTTTAAAAGAGAATAAACACATATTTTCTTATGTACATCATATATTAATAGATAAGTTATCAACTATACTCTAATTTTTTTATTCTGCTTTTTTTCGGATATTTATATGTATGTTGTTGGTTGCTTTTGTTTAAGATATTTGATAGCATGTCCCCGAGTATTTCTCTTCTTTTTTGTAGAAAAGAAACATTATATAATGTCATAGAAGAACCAATAAAAATATATTCTCATTATATTTGACCTTTACTGGGTCATTCTTTATAAAAAAACATTTTTTTAATTCATACCAATGGATGTTATAGGAAATATTTTCATTTATTTCATACAGATCATTAAATTTAGAGAGAAAACACTGATAGCCACGAAGTGATAAAAGGGTATATGATCAAAGGCTAGAGCATACACAGTGTCTCCTTTTAAGCAATGCTAAGATTATGGTGCATTTCAAAACATAGTTGTTTTATACAATTCTCCTTTTAATTTAATCTACATAACAATATTGTCCTGCCAAAATTTTCCAAAATGCTGATGATTAGGCCCATGTTTGGCAAAAGCCTATGTGTCTGTACTCCCTAACACTGACCAGTAAAAGGAGGAAAAATGCATTTGAAATCAGTATGATTTTATTTCATTTAATCAAAGGCTAATCATTACAAAAGCAAATGATTTGATTGTTTGGTTGTTCAGAAAAAAATTATAGAAGGTGGCTGTTTCATTAAGCTTTTAAAAATAAAGGAAACTACAATAAATAGTTACAGCCTGTTTATGTCCACTTTCCTAAGTTTTAATACACTACAAAATTCAGCTGACTTACTGTTCATATAACCAGCTTAAGAGTGTAAGTGGTAACTTGGAAGATGACATTTGGAAAAACAGACTGCTCTCTCAGCCCCATGAGGCTCACTGAGCATGAAACGACCACTGGCACCATGGTGGCCTCGTATTATCAAGTAACTGGAGTGAAGTTGATATACCAGCAGTAGCTGGAGTCGGGTTCTGACTCATAAAATAGACCTTTTCATGCTCTGTTACGTTCTCGTTCAGGAAAGCTACCATATGTAAAGAACTGTGTACATAAATTTTGGAATATGATTTCTTGTAGCTTTTGGATAACTGTTATGAAGCTCACAAGGCAAAAAAAAAATTCTATTTCAACAAAATTATTTTTATTGTATTTTGAAAAATGCAATTTTTTAAAAAATCTCAGTTGTTTATAAATATCATTTCCATCAGTCTTTTACATCAAAAGTGATATGTTTAATATACACTTACTATGTACCCACAACAATTAAAAATAACAAATTTTAAAAATGCTGTTTCAAACAAACATTGATACTTGTATAAAGCATCTAAGATGGCTTTAGCAATATATATTAATATATAATACATTTATATGGTTATGATAATAACTTAGAATAAATACTGTTTGTTCTAAGTATTATTTATTCATTCATCCAGTAAATATTTATTGAGAGTCAAACATGTAAAGGGTACCATGCTATTAATTAGTTTTGAATTTAACTTCCAATTGGAGTGAGTAGATAAAAGCAACTTTTGTTATGAATGAAGATTTACATAGATCATTCTTTTAGTCACAAAAGTGGAAGGGAGAATTTGTGAGAAGAATAAAAAATGTATATACTTATCTTTCTCCTTCTAAATTTCAGCCTGTCAAGATTTTCTATGTGCGGGACAGAGTTGCAAGGAAGACACAAATAATCCCACTCCTGTTTCAGGACCCCACTGTGCACCAGCTTTTATTTTCCCACCCCTACAGATCATAATCTAAGTTGCTAAGTGAGTGAAAAATAGTGGAATAAGCTTTGATCACAGGGCTGGCTCCTACATTTCCTTTAAAAACTGTCTGAGCATTTCATCCTTCATCTTGTGCCTTTCTTGGGATAAGAATGGTGAGTTAGAAGAATATTGACTCTCAGGAAGTCTCTGAGTAGCTGGGGAATTGTGATATTCAGCCACTCTAGAGAACCTTATCCTTAGAGTACTGATACATACTATTGGTTTGGGAAGGTGAGATATGAAGATGAATTCATCTTCATTGATATTTAATTATACTTTGAATATAAGTTTTTCTAATCCATTGACACACATCCCTTTCAATCACACCGACACTTATTTGACCATAATCTGATTGAGAAACTCAGTGTTAAATATGAAAATGAATTTTATTTTCTTTGTCTATAAAGGTCAGAAAAATTTATCAACAAGTTTCCTTAACCTACATAATTCTATGTGCTTCCTTTCACTGAAATAATTTATTTTGCCCTTGGGCCTGACAACTTTAACATTATCCCATTGATTTCATTATCCATTATTTGTAACCACCTGGATTATGCGTATTTGTAATAATTTTATTTGGTTCATGGAGTTAATGGGGTTAATCTTTAAAATTACAGAAATATATGGATTATTTTTTGAGTGTTTATGAACATTTAAAAATTGTCCTCTTCAAATACTAAAATATTTCACTTATTCTACTCTCTTGCTATTTTTTTTACTTTCTTGTTTAGTTTTTAGTGCTGGGTTATTTTGTCATTAACTTTTATACATTCCCATAGTATTGTATATATACATTTTCCAAAAATGCTGTATAAAATGTCTTTTACTGATTATGTAATTACTACATATCTATTGTAAATACTTTGGAAAATTCAGAAAAAATACACAAAAAAGAAAGAAATCCCTAGTATAATGTTATCATGGAAATACAACATTTAGTTTTTGTCAATGTAAAACTTTTGTTTATTTAGCTTATTAGCATAGATATATAACCAATAAGGAAGTTCGTTTCAATAGTTACTATTATCGACATACTATGTACCTTGCACGGTGTTATGCACTGTGAAAATAAAAGCAAGGTGCCAGACTCACAGACTAGTTAACAGAGATAAGGCAAAGAGATATAGGACAATAGAATAATTAAGCACCAGTGTAATTGGTTCATATAAATGAAGGATAAATGCTTTTATAATAACTTCCAATTAAATTTATGTAATTTACGATTATCTTAATGAGCTTTACCAAAAGCACTATTTAATTGTGGTTGCTTTTGCTTTTAAGAACAGTGCAACATAGACAGTCTCTGTAGGTTCAACAGCAATTTCTTGTCAACAAAAACAGCTGTACTCAGTGAAATTTCAAGAGACATTTTCTAAGTTAATCAGCTTGGAGGCTATGAAGAAGTAAAAGTAGGTGTTTTCTTTCATTTCTTCTAGTCCTCTTAATCATCATAGTTACAGTAGTTACAGGACCATAGAGTTAGAAGAAATGTCCATAATTATTCTAAATCCTCTACTTTAGAAATGAGACAGTGGAGGCCCAGAAATGCTACCTTATCCCATCTTATCCTTTCAGAAAAAATGGTCTAGTAATGCAACTGTTACCTTTGAGATTGTGAATTCCATAAGGACAGGTACTCTTCTGACTTTTTCTTTGTATATTATTGGCCAAAATTATACCTCATTTAAGTTCTTACTAAATTGAATGAATGTAATCACATCTCTGTAAGACTATATTCATTCATTTAATTTTATAATATTTTCTCATGTATTTACCTATGCATTAACTTATTTGTCATGCACTTTTAGATAACCTATTCATTGTTAAGTACCCTATTCTTCCTAGAAGTGCAAGAATAAAATATATGTTCTTGGCTTTTGTATAACACAAAGTTTAAGGTAGGTATCAGATTTGCAAGTAAGGTTTTGGTGTAATAAAGTTTGTAAATTCCATGCCTCCATCCGGGGTCTAAGTATTATTATTAACATGTCTCTTTGATATACATTAATGTTGAGAGCATCTGTTGCCATCTCGTATTATTCTTCCCAAGTTAAAAATATCTTATACAAACTATTGTAGTTAACCCAGTACCTCTTGTTGGCAATGCAGATACTCTATAAAAGTGGAAAGCCTTCCCCACCTCCACCTTATTTCCTAATATTCAGGCTTTGTGTCACCTTCCTCGTTATAGCTGAAGATGTGATACTCTTATGTCCAACTGTCTTCTTTGACATTAAGGATGAGGAGTGCAAAGAGAGGAATTGTCTTTTTTTTGTTTTGTTTTGTTTTTATTTTTATTTTTATTTATTTTTATTTATTATTATACTTTAAGTTTTAGGGTACATGTGCACAATGTGCAGGTTAGTTACATATGTATACATGTGCCATGCTGGTGTGCTGCACCCACTAACTCGTCATCTAGCATTAGGTATATGAAGAATTGTCTTTTTTCAGGCCTGTGGGCTTCCCAGGAGGGTTCAGCATTAGAAATGGACTTCCATAGTGTGCCTGTCTCCCTGAATGACTCAGCAATCAACAGATCACTCTCAAAATGTGTGGGACAGCTTCCATTCAAGAGTACAGAGATTTTGGTCAGGCATAGTGGCTTGCACCTGTAATCCCAGCACTTTTAGAGGTTAAGGAGGGCGTATTGCCTGAGGCCAGGATTTTGAGACCAGCCTGGGCAACATGGCAAAACTCTGTCTCTACAAAAAACAAACAAACAAACAAAAAACAATTAGCCAGGCTTGGTGGCACTTGCCTGTAGTCCTAGCTACTCAGGAGGCTGAGGTCAGAGAATTGCTTGAGTCCAGGAGGCAGGGGTTGTAGTGAGCCGAGATGGCACCACTGCACTCCAGCCTGGGTGACAGAACAAGACCCTGTCTCAAAAAAAAAAAAAAAAAAAGTACAGAGATTTCAGTTGTTCTTTCTCAAAGCTCCCAGCTTCTTTTTTCACACACATTTGTCTCTATATTTTATTTATTTATTTTTCACTAGAAAAAATTACTTCTGAGATTTCTGACAAACTAAAGATGCTACACATGATGCCTCCCCCATTCTTTTGACTGTTTCTGTTGTTTGCTGACTTAAGTATGTTGAAAATCTTTCAATTTTATGTGACCAAAATGCTGGGTGAAACACAGAGTGAAAATCCATTTTGTCCTATGGTCCTGGATAGGAGGCCATCCTTGGTCACCATGGGCAATAGTCAGGCCTGATGTTATCTTGAGAGAAGGATCCTAATGATCTGCAACAGCTGTGGCACCTGCTTACTCACAAAGCTTTCCTCCTATGGATAAAAGACAAGGATCAAGAGTACCAAAATATTTCAACAATCTAGCTATCCCTCTTCCTAGTCAATGATCTTAAGCCCTCCAAGAGATTACAGGACCCTTAGAGAATAGAATATGAGACCTCAAGAAGCAAGTTTAGAAGGGAAACTGATACTTTCAGAACGTTGTTCTGTGCTCTAATTCTCAGAATCCACTAATGCTATGCCTTGCCTAAAACTATTTCTGCCTTATTGCTTTCTACTCTTTTCCTTTTTTCTGAAAGCAGTATTTTTATGTAGCAGCCATACTAGAAAAGATATTCACCAAAATGAGATGTGGATGTCTGATTATGGTATACTTCTATTAGTATTTTATTTTTTAGAACTAAATCATCTATTAAAATAATGCTCATTTTAGAGAATTCTTAGGAAATATTATTTACTCTCATCATCCAGATGCAGACATTCATGGTCTGGAATATTTTTATAAGAGTTACACAAAAATGACTGTCATATTTAAATAGTCATCTGGCTGTCCCTCCTGAGTTTATACTGTGTATCTTTAGAAATTAACAATTTGCAGATATATTTAACTAAATATGGAAGCGGAATCAATTCTCCATATTTGTTGACTGACAGAATGGTGGAACAATAGCGGCATTACCCCAACAGTTATGATTAGCAGAGCCCTTTACCTTTTGATTCCATAAAAGCACACAGAACATGTTAATGTAGATATAATGCAGTCTTCAGAGGATTAACATTCCATTTTGCAAAAGATATTTTCCAGAATCTCGGAAGTAGGTAACATCTTTTTAACTTTTTAAAAACTTTTATTTTAGTTTCAGGAGTACATGTGGAGTTTCTTTCTATAGATAAATGGCATGTTACAGGGGTTTGGTGTACATACTATTTCATTGCTCAGTTAATAAACAAAGTACTCAAAAAGCAGTTTTTCGATCCTCGCTTTCCGCCCACCGTCCACCCTCAAGTAGGCCCCAGTGTCTGTTGTTCCCCTCTTTGTGTCCATGTGTATTCAGTGTTTAGCTCCCACTTAAAAGTTTTAGTTCTCTGTTCCTGCATTAGTTCTGTTTGGATAACAGCCTCCACCTTCATCCATGTTGTTGCAAAGGACACGATCTTGTTCCTTTTATGGCAGTGTAATATTCCATTGCCTATATGTACCACATTTTCTTTATCTGGGCTACTGTTGATGTGCATTTAGATTGATTCCATGTCTTTGCTATTGTGAATAGTGCTGTAGTGAACATACACGTGCATGTGTCTTTATGGTAGAATGGTTTATATTCCTTTTATTATGTACCCAATAACGCGACTGGTGGATCAAATGGTAGTTCTGTTTCAGGTTCTTTGAGAAGTCACCAAACTGCTTTCCATAGTCGCTGAAATAATTTGCATTCTGATCAACAATATGTACGAGTTCCCTTTTTTTTCCACAGCCTTGCCAGCATTTGTTACTTTTGGACTTTAATAATTGCCATTCTGACTGGTGTGAGATGGTATTTCATTATGATTTTGATTTGTGTTTCTCTAATGATTACTGATTATAAGAATTTTTGCATATACTTGGACATATATATGTCTTCTTTTGTAAACTGTTCATCTCCTTTGCCCACATTTTAATGGGGTTGTTTGTTTTTGGTATGTTAATTTGTTTAAGTTCCTTACAGATTCTAGATACTAAACCTTTGTTGGATGCATAGTTTGCAAATATTTTCTCCCATTCTATAGGTTGTCTGTTTACTCTGTTGCTAGTTTCTTTTGCTGTGCAGAAGCTGTCAGTTTAATTAGATCCCATTTGTCAATTTTTATTTCTGTTGCAATTGCTTTGGTGTCTTTGTCATAAAATCTTTCCCATAGCCCATGGGGAATACCACCCATAGCCCATAGGGTAGTATTTCCTAGGTTTTCCTCAAGAGTTTTTATAGTTTTAGGTTTTACATTTAAGTCTTTAATCCATCTTGAGCTGAGTTCTTTACATGGTGCAAGGAAGGGATTCAGTTTCAATCATCTGTATATGGCTAGCCCGTTTCCCCACTACCATTTTCTGAATAGGGAGTCCTTTTTCCACTGCTTGATTTTGTTAACTCTGTCGAAGACCAGATGGTTGTAGGTATGCAGCCATATTTCTGAGCTCTCTATTCTCATTGGTCTATGTATCTGTTTTTGTACCAGTTCCATGCTGTTTTGGTCACTGGAGCCTTGTAGTATAATTTGAAGTTGGGTAATGTGATACTTTCAGATTTGTTCTTTGCTTAGGATTGCTTTATCTATTTGGTCTCTTTTTTGGTTCTATATGAATTTTAGAATTATTTTTTCTAACTCCGTGAAAAAATGTCATTGGTAATTTCATAGGAATAGCACTAAATTTGCTTTGGGCAGTATGGCCATTTTAACTATATTGATTTTTGCTATTCGTGAGCATGGAATGTTTTTCCATTTGTTTGTGTCATCTCTGATTTCTTTCAGAACTGTTTTGTAATTGTTGTATAGAGATATTTCGCTTCCCTGATTATCTGCATTCCTAGATATTTTATCTTGTTTTGTGGCTATTGTGAACAGGATTGTGTTCTCAATTTAGCACTCAGCTGGGACATTAATGGTTTATAGAAATGCTACTGATTTTGTAGATTGATTTTGTTTCCAGAAACTTTGCTGAATTTGTTTATCAGATATAGGAACTTTGGGGCAGACACTGTGGGGTTTTCTAGGTGTAAAATCATATCATCTGCAAACTGGGAGAGCTTGACTTCCTTTCTTCCTATTTGGATGCCTTTATTTATTTCTCTTGCCTGAATGCTCTGGCTAAGACTTCCAATCCTATGTTGAATAAGAGTGGTGAGAGAGAGCATCCTTGCCTTATTCTGGTTCTCAAGGGGAATGCTTCCAGCTTTTGACTATTCAGTATGATGTTGGCTATGAATTTGTCACAGATGGATCTTATTATTTTGAGGTATGTTCCTTCACTGCCAAGTCTGTTGAGTTTTTTTAACATGAAGGGATGCTGAATGCTATCAAAAGGCTTTTCTGCATTTACTGCAGTGATTATGTGGTTTTTGTTTTTAGTTATGGTTATGTGATCAATTACAATTATTGATTTGTGTATGTTCACTCAAACTTGCATCCTAGTGATAAGGCCTATTTGATCATGGTGGATTAGCTTTTTGATGTGCTGATGGATTCAGCTTTCTTGTGTTTTGTTGAGAATTTTTGCATGTATGTTAATCAAGGTTATTGACCTGAAGTTTCCTTTTTTTGTTATCTTTGCCAGGTTTTTGTATCAGGATGATGCTGGTCTCATAGAATGAGTAGGGAGGAATCCCTTCTCCTAAGTTTTTTGGAGTAGTTTCAGTAGTAATGGTCCCAGCTATTCTTTATATATCTCATAGAACTTGGCTTTGAATTTGTCTGGACCTGGGCTGCTTCTGGTTGGTAGGCTTTTTATTACTGACCCAATTTTGAAATTTTGTATTGGTTAGTACAGGGTTTGAATTTATTCCTGGTTCAGTCTAGGAAGCTTGCATATTTCCAGGAATTTATGCATTTCTTCTTGGTTTTCTAGTTTGGGTGCACAGACATTTTTGTAGCTGTCTCTGATTCTTTTTTGTATTTATGCGGAGTCAGTGGTGATGTCCCCTTTGTTATCTCTGGTTGTGTTTATTTGGATCTTCTCTCCTTTTTTTATTATTCTAGTGGTTGATCTATCCTATTTATTCTTTCAAAAAAAAAAAACAATTTGTGATTTTGTTAGTCTTTTGTACGGTTTTTCATGTCTGTTTCATTCAGTTCAATCAAAATAACTGATTTTGGTTATTTCCTGCCTTTTGCTAGCTTGGGGTTGGTTTACTCTTGTTTTCCTAGTTCCCATAGGTGTGAAATTTATTTGGTTGTTAATTTGAGATCTCTCTAACTTTGTGATGTGGGCATTTTTTAGTGCTATAAACATTCCTATTAGCACTACTTTAGCTGTGTCCCAGAGATTATAGTATGTTGTGTGTTTGTTTTCACTAATTTCAATGAAGTTCTTGATTTTGGTCTTAATTTTATTGTTTACCCAGAAGTCATTCAGGAGTAGATTGTTTAATTTCCATGTAATTGTGTTGCTTTGATCTATCTTCTTAGTATTGATTTATATTTTCATTGCTCTATGGTCCATGAGTGTGGTTAATATGATTTGTTTTTTTTTTTTTTTTTGGATTTGCTGTTAGTTGTATTATAGCCAATTGTTTGGTTGATTTTAGAGTATTGCCACATGCAGGTGAGAATAATGTTTATTCTGGTTTTTCGTTTGTTTGTTTTTTGTGTGGCAAGTTCTATAGATGTTTGTTAGGTCCATTTGATCAAATCTTGAGTTCACTCGTTCACCCACATGGCTTCTCTGTGTTTCCTAGGGTTTGCAGTCAAGCTCCCTCTTAGTTTTCTGCCTGGGTGATCTGTCTAATACTGACAGTGGGATGTTGAAGTCTCCCGCTATTATTGTAGAGTTATCTAAGCCTCTTTGTAGGTCTCAAAGAACTTGTTTCATGAATCTGAGTGTTCCTGTGTTGGGTGTATATACATTTATGATAATTAAGTCTTCTGGTTGAATCAAATGCTTTACCATTATGTAATGTCTTTCTTTGTTTTTTTTGATAATTGTTGATTTAAAGTCTGTTTTAATAGCAACCCCTGCTTTTTTGTTTGTTTTGTTTTTGGTTTGCTTTGTAGACTTCATCCCTTTCTTTGAGCCTATGGTTGTCATTTCCTGTGAGATGTGTCTCTTGAAGAAAGCATACAGTTGGGTCTTGTTTTTTTTTATCCAATCTGCAACTCTATGACTTTTAACTGTGGCATTTCACCCATTTAATTTCAAGGTTAATATTGATATGTTCAGATTTATTCCTGTTATTGTGTTGTTGCTGGTTATTATGCAGACTTGATTGTGTAGTTACTTTATAGTGTCGATAATCTATGTACCTAAGTGTGTTTTTGTGGTGGCCAGTAATGGTGTTTCTTTTCAATGTTTAACACTCCCTTAAGTACCTCCTGTAAGGTACAGGAGGGAATTTGTCTGGTGGTAACAAGTTCCCTTAGCATTTGTTGTCTGAAAAGGATCTTATTTCCCCTTCATTTATGAAGCTTAGTTTGGCTGGATATGCAATTCTTGGTTGTAGTTCTTTTCCTTTAATAATGCTGGATATAGGCCTCTAGTCTCTTCTGGCATGTGGGGTTTCTACCGAAAGGGCCACTGTTAGCCTGATGGAGTTCCCTTTGTTGGGGATCTGACCCTTCTCTGTAGATGCCTGTAATATTTCTTTCTTTGATGTTACCCTTGGAGAATCTGATGCCTATGTGTCTTGGAGATGGTCATCTTCTATAGTATCTCACAGGGGTTCTCTGAATTTCCTGAATTTCCCTCAAGGTTGGGTAAATTTTTTGTGAATGATATCCTCAATATGTTTTCAAGTTGCTTGTTCTCTCTCCCTGTCTTTCAGGGATGCCAGCGAGTCATAAATTTGGTCACTATACATAATCCGATATTTCTTGGACATTTTGTTCATTCTTTTTTCTTTATTTTTGCCTGTCTGAATTGATTTCCAGAACAGTCTTAGAGCTCTGAGACTCTTTTCTCAACTTGATCTAGTCTGCTGTTAATACCTTCAGTTGTACTATGAAATTCTTGGAGTATGTTTTTCAGCTCAATTAAGATCAGTTTGGTTCTTTCTTAAAATGGCCATTTTGTCTTTCAGCTCCAGTATCATTTTATTGTAATCCTTGGATTCCTTGGAGAGGGTTTCAACTTTCTCCTGAATCTTGATGATCTTCATTCCTATTCATATTCTGAATTCTGTGTCTGTCACTTCAGCCATTTCAACCTGGTTAAGAACAATTTATGGGGAGCTAGTCATTTGGAAGAGAGAAGACACTGGCTTTTTGAGTTGCCAGAGTTTTTGTGCTGGTTCTTCCTCATCTGTGTGGTCTGGTGTTCCTTTAACTGTGGTGTAATTTGAGTAAAGACAGTTGACTTCCTTTCTGGTTGTTTTCAGAAGGCTGAGGCTTTGCGCTACATCTTGATTCGTGGTTGAATTCTTGTCCTTGGTTTCTTGGGAGCAGGTGTGTCAGCAGAATATTTTTGGTGTGGCAGTTTGGGCTGTTGCCCAGTAGATGGCGGATAAGCATAATGGATGGTAGGTAGGCACTCATTCAGCCACGTGGCTTCTCTGTGTTTCCTAGGGTTTGCCGTCAAGCTGCCTCTCAGGTTTCTGAGTGTGGACTCCTCTCCCACTCGAATGCTGGCTGCAGATCTTGGATTGGCACTTTCAGGCTGCACACCACACCGCAACCCTAGGGTGAGCTCAGGCTTTATGTTCCCTCTCCAGCTTGGAGGCAGCAGGAACAGGGATCTCAGCAGTGGCCGTGGCAGAGGACCTTTCACTTGTCCCTTGAGATTCCGCCCCAGAAAAACACAGAGCCGCTACCAGTTGGAGCCATCAGCCCAGGCTGGGGCAGCTGTGTCGTTGGCCCAAGACAGGGCGCCCTGCCTAGTGATGAGTAGGGGTGTGGGGTGCTTATGGGGAAGACAGACTGGCTTCTTCTCCTTAGGGCGTCTGAGGCTTGCTCGAGGTGTGAGTAAAGCATCAGGGTCTTTGTACCTTCCCCAGTCCAAGGGCAAGAGGGGCAGAAGCATTGCAGTAGCAGTGGCAGAGTGGCTTTCATTTGCCTCTGAGAGCTCCACCCCAGAGAAACGTGCAGAGCCGCTGTCAATGGGATGTTCAGCCAGGGTGGCTGCAGCGTCCGCCCAAGCTGAAGGCCCTACTTGGGGGTTGGGCTCACAAAGAAGAGATACTGAGTTCCCTGGCGTGCTGGTGGTTCAAGTGAAGCCCTCTTATCATTGTTCCTTCCGCAGTCGCAGTACAGCAAGGGCAGAACGGCTGCAGTGGTGGTGGCGGAGGGGCTGTCATTGCCTCTGGGAGCTCCATCCATCCCAGGGAAACACAGAGACACTACCAGTGGGAATGCTTAGTCGGGAGTGGGGCAGCTGGTCTTCCATCCCGAGGGGCTGGGGGAGGTGCTGCCTGGTGAACAGAAAGGAGTGGAGGCTCACAGGGAAACGGGGAAGAGAGCCTGGGCTCCTCTCCTTAACGGTGGCTTCAGTGTGCCGGAGATGTCAGCAATGCAACCTGGCCCGTTTTCCTTCTTCAGCCTGCGGGCAGTAAGGGTGGTCCTGCTGCAGCTGCGATGGGAGAGGGGCTGTGGGTTGTCTCTGCTATTCTCTCCGCCCCCTCCCCAGAGAAAAGCAGAGCCTCCACTGACTGAAGTGATCAGGCCAGGGAAGGGGGGTTGTGCTGGGAGCCCAGGTCAGGAGGCCCTGTGCAGTGAGGAGTAACAGGGGCAGGGAGCCGCGTGGAAAACTGGCCACCTTTTCCTAAGACAGCCTTGCGGTGCTGGGGGCCTGCGTTAGTCCTTAAACACTTTGCTCCGGCTGAGCCTGAGAGCAGCAGGAGCGGGACTGTGGAGCAGCAAAACCTGCAGGCCAGCCCGTGCTCTCTGGGATCACTGTCTCAGGGAAGGGCAGGGCTACCACTGGCCTGAGAGTACAGGCGGCACTGCGGTGGTCACGCCAGGCTCCCAGGCCAGTCGGCCTTGTCCATCCAGGTGCAGTGGAGTCGAGGCCTGCGGCCTGTCGCTGCTCAGCCCTTTCCTAGGGACGTGTGAGGGAGCCTGGCCTCCACTGTTGCTGGAGCTGCAGCCCCTGGTTGCTACCAGAGTTCCCAGGGGTCCAAGATCCCCGGACTCTGCGTGTGTCTGAGCAGCAGCTCTGCCCGGACTCCTCGTAGCTCTCCGTGTCAATCAGGAGGCCCTGGCTGTGCCAGGGGGTTCATGGTGGTTCTCCTGAGTCCAGGGTTGCAGAGGTCTGGAAGAAGTGTGGGACTCCGAGGGCTCTCCCTTACTCACCGTTTCCCGGCAGTGGGGAGCCTCCCCCTGAGTCTGTGCCAGTCCTGAGGGGGGTGGCTGTCCTGTCTCGCTCTTCTCTGTTCTTTGTGGATTGTGTTGCTTCCTTGATTAACCCCAGTGTGTCCGCCTGGCCCATCCAGTTGAGGAGCTAGTGCTCACTTGTTCCTCTTTCTCTTTTCCATGAGCGCAGTGCACAATGGCTGCTTCTACTCAGCCATCTGGGGCCCCAATCTCAGTATTTTCATTTCATTAGACTACCTAGGAAAAAAATGAGTAAAGTGGTTTTGGCCATTGGACACTCACTATGGTAGATTTTGCAGGCAGAACAACCTTCTTGATGGTTCCACATATGGAGTGCACAGACATTAGAAACCCTTATCACATATATTCTGGTAACTTTCATTTTGCATAAATATTCTGTCACTTTTATCAAAACAGTTTTTTATCCTTGATTTTTTTCCCCAACATTGTGTAAATAGGATATCCACTCATTTTGTAAGCTATTTAGGTCAGCCTTCCAGAGACAGTAAAATAGATAATGAATTTCCAAGTTATGTACAAAATAGTATAGCAGCCCAATATTTTTGAAAGGCACATTGTTTTACATAGAAAATAAAATGAAATAAATGTTTTCTCACTATTGATAGACTCACACCTTTACTGGCACTGTATTCTTTTATTAGTTGACATTGATCAGTTATTCCAGAAAATATGTTCAAGGTTGTATTAACTGACCTTTGTTGACTCCATGTGTCTATGGAACTTTATATATATTTCATAATATCTGACTTTAGAACTTAACGTATTAACCAACTATTGAATCTGGATTATATAAGTCATTTTGTATAACATAGCCTTTGAAATATACACAACCAGGCTCAAGGCTCTTGTGTTCCTTGTCTCCTCTCTGTCTTTGTCTTTATACCTGTGGACCAAAAAGTGCATGGGCCTGGTATCCTGGATCCTATTGATTATGCAGATTACATCGATTAGTATTTTAATCATTTATACTTCTTAATTGCTTCTGCATCTGGCAGAAAACATTAGAAGCAGGCATTAATATTTTGTTATACAAGTCACAGGAGGAATTTAGTAGAAATTCTTTGACTCTGTGTTTCTGACAGAAGGGAGTAAAGGTAATACATTTTTTTTTTAAATGTGTCTCCAAATGCCAACATCTGCTCAGGAAGAAAAAAAGGACATTTGTCCCAATGTTTGCATTATTTCCTAAATATAGAACTCTTTGAATGATTTTTAATTTAATAACTATTTTTTGAAAAGACTTAATGCATATAACATCTAAATAAAGAAAAACATAATTTATATAACTAAACAAAGTGCTGTATGAGTAAATGCTAACAGATTGTTCACCTATAAGTGCCTACAGCCTTCCTACTTTAAGCTTGGGGCTACATTCTGGATTCACACATTCTTTGCCCAAAGGTAAATTATTGTTAAAAGGTAAAGAGAATATCTATTCAGCTGTTTTTGGGTGAGGATATGATGTATTTTAGCTATACAAGTAGTGTAAATTTTAGTGTATACATTTTTACTTTAGATAAATTTAGAAATTGAAGCCTGACCTATACAGATTACTTAAGTTAAAAATGGTTTGCCAAATTTAAGTATAGTAATCTGAAGCATGATAGATTAAATGTAAAATTCAAGATCTGAAATATATTTCCCTTGCTTTTTAAGAAAAAATTATCACCTTGGGGAAAAATATGTCTTTTCAAATCAAAGTTTAGATTATACATTGTAATACAAAATTTTACCTTAAAAGAAATACAATTCTTAAGTTCTAAAATGAAAAAGTAAGCAGTGAAACAACACTTACATGTGTTAGTATCACTGTTATTTCAGGAAGCAAAGTAAGAGGGTGTGAACATTTCTACACATCAACATTCACAAAAGTATCTCTGTAATGTAGTGGGTGTAAGAATGACTTGATAGGACTTCAGAAAAATGTAAATCTCTGTGATTTCTCCTGGGGATTCTGACTCCTTAGTATGCAGTAGGGCCCAACAATCTGTATTTTAAATAAACAAATCATATAATACAGAGACCACTTCGAGACTCACTGATATGGGAATGATTTTCTATTTTTCCATGTATGTGAGCTTTAATTTTAAAATCAAATATATGTCTAATTCTTGATATGATTTATTTTAGAAATTGATTTCTCTTAATTACATCAAAGGAAGTTTTGTTGTTTTGTTTTGCTTTTTGATGAGTCATCATAGGTATTTGGAAATAATTCCCAACATTATAAAGAAAAACACATATTTTTCAAGTGACTGCTGTTTGTTTGCTACTTTGCTAAGCTATGGCAACCAAAATGTTAAAAATCCCTGCTTTCTGAGGGTGTTTAATCTGGCTAGGTAATTAAAGCACCTAGATCAAAATGTTAAAGAGTCTAAAAGATTATAAGACGGTATATTCTAAGACTCTCAAGACCCCACTGGTAAATAGAGACCATTAAATTAGGAATCAGAAAACATGACTTTGGTTACTCTCTGTGCCTCTTAACAGTTCTCCGCTGTGTGTAAGTCTTTTAACATTTGCACTGAATCTACCTTGTATCCATTACAATTAGTATGAAAATACTCCACTTTTATAAATCACTAGCTTACAGTGGGATATGTGTGCAATAATCTGTATAAAATATGTTATAAATAATTTAGTAAATATATGATAATATGATTATTAAGGGTTTTAGGAGTTAAAGGCTAAAATATATTAAAATGCTAAGGTAATAGAAGAATGTATCGGAAAATTAATACAAAGAAAAGATTTGAACGACTAGAAAAATAGTGAGCACAGCTGGTTATGAAAAAGTGTAACTCTGAGATACTTTTGTGAAAATTCTCAAAAATATTTGTAGTATTAAAGCAGAATTAGAGAGATCTCCCACACACTATAATTTAAGGCATTATTTTAATAGTCTATATGTTCTTTTTATTGTCAGGGTTATTCATTACCTATATATTTATGTATACAACATAATTGTAAATTAGTATCAATGAAATATTATACATGCATAAGGGAATGAATTATGGTTACTAAGGGGAACCTTAGTTTAAATTTCCTTGTTTCATTATATGAAAATCTCAACTTTAACAATTTATTCACATAAAATTTTATTTTAAATTCACACACATTAATTATATTGAATTGAATTGTAGAGATCATTACCTAGTCTTATTTCTGCTAATGTTTCTACTTACTGCTTATAAAGAATTCTGAATCTAAAATCAGTATGTTAATTAACCAATGTTTATCAAATAGATCTACAAGTAAATCACCACATTCAAAGCTTTATGCGAGGAAGCAAAAATAAGATAAAGCCCTAATGTTTAAGGAGCATAAAATCTAGTTGTAGGGATAAAATATGCACGGCAAGATTTGTATGGCAGTAGAATCACTGTGTAACTAATATTAGCAAAGTTGACCAGATAAAAGTTATAGCAGTTCAAAAGTGAAACATGTCTTATAAACCGGACTACCCTGAAAAAGTGGAAGGCTTGACTCACATGTTCAAGATAGGCTTTATATTGGCAGAGAGGGCATTTCAGCATGGCCCATTGGTATGTGCAAAATAGAGTGATAGCAATATTGGAGTAAATAGCACAGGGATTCTTCTCAACTGGGCATCAGAGCCTATGGCTTAATGAAGAAATGAGCTCCTTTTCTGTGTTAATCATTCTTCAAATATGGGGCAATCTCTGTGCTTCTGGTCTTTGCACTGGTTCTCTAGTCCCCCTGCCAGTGTTCCTGCAATTATTTGCTGACTCACTTTGTTTTTTTCGATGTTGTTGTTGTTGTTTTTGCTGCAAATGACAAGATTTCATTCTCTATTGTGTCTAACTAATATTTAACAGTGTGTATATACCACATTTTAAAAATTTATGTATCCATTGATGGGCGCTTAGGTGAATCTCTCTCTATTGTCTTCTGTGCCATCCCTTTAGGATCTACCAGTCTGTCTTCATTTTTACTTATTTGCTGGCAGATGACAAGAATTGATTCCCCAGATCAAATTTCAGAAATCTCCCAACAAGAGAATATCATGTTAATGGTTTGATGTAGTACCTTACACACACACACGTATCTATATGCACACACCACAAATATCATTGTTAACAGTTTGATATAGTACCACACACACATCTATATGCACATACCACTTTTTTAAATAATAAAATTTGGTTGTTACTTTTAACAATTTTTTTTTTCCACATAATAAGCTTCCTCCTGGCATGTTTATTCTTTGCTTGTGAATGAGGCTTCTCAAACTTTGGTTTCCTAATCTGCAAAATGGGGCCAGTAATAGCTCACAAGTTTGTTTTAAGAATTGAATAGAATGAGATGACATTTGGAAAAAGCTTCAAGCACAGTCTCTGGGCCTCAGTACCTTCACATGAGTTATTATGTCTCTAAATTTCCAATTGCTGAGCTCTGACCTATATGGATATGTTCCATGTCTTCCTCTTAGATTCTTTTTGCAAGACATCTGCCCGAGGAATGACTAGAAGTTGCCAAACCCATTTGTTCACTGATTCATACTCTCACGTAACCTCAAGCTGTCATTTTCAGATCATACACACCCACATAGCACATCTCTATGCATTCATTTATTATAGGAACAGGGTTTTGCTATGTTGCACAGGCTGATCTCAAAATCCTGGTCTCAAGCCATCCTCCCTCCTTGGCCTCCCAAATTTCTGGTGTTACAGGTGTGAGCCACTATGTCTGGCCCACATCTCTGTTTCTGAATAAAACATTCCAATTTTTTGAATACGATTTCTAAGACACAGTAACATCGTGGGTATTGTGAGCATGGACATTGAAGTGAATTGTAAGATGAAGTCATAATTTAAAATTCAGAACTGGGCAATGACACATATGGAAAAAAAGACATTCCAAGGAGGGCTTGTTTGTTGGGAAGTAGGAAATATGGGTAATGGAAATATAAGATTGGTTCTAGATATATTTTACTTGATATTCCATCAGGCCATCACAGTGGAAACATTAAGAAGACATGTGAAAATAAACCCAGGGCTCAGAGAAGAGGACTGCAGAAGGCATGTCTGTAATTTAGGAATTACTTACACACATGCTGTGGGACAAATCATGATGATAATGTATGAATTCTCAAAATTTGATGTGAAAAATATGATACATCCTTGTATATTTCCATAGTCAATTGTAAGTAATCTTGAATTTGAGTCTGTTTTTACACTTGCTGCACAGTTTGGATATAGTACTCAATTTCCTCATCGAGGACCTGGGAAAAGTCTGACTGTCCTCCTCTTTCAAGGAAAAATAGTATAGAACGTGACTGAACCAGGCACTGAGGCATGAGTCACAGAAGCCCTATGGAATATAAAGGATTAATATTCAATGAGTACTTACCATGTGTTGTACACCCCTCTATTATTTCCAATGTATTTACTCATTTAATACTAACAAAAATTCTGTGAGTCATGCTGTCATTAGCATCATTTTACAGATGAGGATGCCGGAGCACAGGGAACTTCATACACATTCCAGGGTCCCTATGGTGAGTGGCATGAGATCCTGGCCGGCCTGATTCCAAACCTGAGCTCTGAACCCTTACTGACTTTAAAACAGTAAAACTACATGTGAAATGTCTGTGTTAGGAAAGTGGAAAAGGAAATCAACAATCAAAGTAAAATCAGTGTCCTGGGCAGTACATTGCCTTAGAAGAATAAAAGAACATTTCCACTGATATGGTCCTTATGGGAATGATTTTGAATCCCAGGGAGAACATTAGGCAAAAGAGCAAAATTAGGAACGTTAAGAGCAGTTTGCATTCTAGATATCAATGAAGCTGCCTAAGGAAAGAAGATTCGTTTTTCACAGAGTATCTTTGTACTTTGAGTCAAATGAAATAATTGACTACAGAGGTTAAAAAATCTATAGCAGTAATTTAATGATATTTTAATGATAATAATAAATATACTAAGATATATTAAACACTGAATAATGTAGGCAGTTTATCAGCTGGTTATACATACTGCGTTTTTCTTAACTATACATTGCATAACTTAAGGGTAACAAACCTGTCTTAGGCTTTTCTTTCATTTTTACAATGTCAGACATATTGCTCATTCTATAGTGGATGCTCACTGACTTTATTAATTGATTGAATATTTGGATAACATAGTTCTTTTACTATTGTTAAAGACTCTGTGAATGGAATATAATTTTATTTTGCTTACAAATATTTTTCTCTAATACAATGCTGCACATATTAAAAAAGTCTTTCTATGATTCTTTGAGTTATTCATTCATTCATTTATTCTTCCATTCATTCAACATATACTACATGCACCAAATCCCATCTTCTATCACCTATGCAAGGAGATCAGCGTGCAACTCTCTGCTCTCATTGTTTCATTTTCTTCTTTGCTCTGTCGTGTCTTTCTCACCAGCTGTTATTTCTTACATACATAACAAGTATTTTCTTAGCCCCACTTTCCCCTCCAGTTACTGCCCCATATCTTCATTCCTCTTTTCAGCAGAATGCCTTGCCTGAATTCTCTTAGCCATGATCATCAATTACCTTGCTGTCAGTTTCTATTTGGTGCACGTCAATCAGATTTTGCCACACCAGTCTCTACAAATTGTGAATGTAAAGAAGCACTAACAACTGCAACACCGCCAAGTCTAAATGTCACTTCTTGGTCCACATCTTAATTGCCCCATCTGGAGCATTTGACCTGGTTGTTTCATCCTATCTCACTGGTCGTTCCTGCTAGGTCTCCTTAAAGGATTTTCCTTTTCTGACATGTGGATGTTGGAGCACACCAGGGCTCCATCATTGGAACTCCTGACACTGGAAGTCTAACCAGTCTCGTGAAAGAATTATCTCAACATTTCAAAAGAAAAGAACTGTTTTGGGTCCAACTAAGACTGAAAGTAGAAGCTGTCTTGTAGGAGAAAAGATTTCTCGCTTGATCTCAAAGAGAACTTTTGAAAAGAAGGAGGGTATAGAGAGTAGGCTGTCTAAGAGATGAGAGATTTGATAAAAGAGTGATCTCCGGAATCCACCCCATACTTCAGCCTCAGTATGGAAATGAGACTGAGCTGGCAGGAAGGGACAAGTGCAGCTTGGAAGGGAGAGTCTGCTCAAATAACTGTGTCTCTTCAGACTTAGATTTGTCAAATAAATCTTAGTATAGTTTCTAGGCTCATAAACTTGGCAAAACCAAATGTTCTATAAGTTTATATTTGTGTGTGTATGTGTGTGTGTGTGTGTGTGTGGAGAGAGAGAGATGTAATCTGTAGACATAGGCATGGTGAGGTAAATAAATTGACTATAGCACATAGAATAGTTATTACATGATGGGTATTTGATGAATTGACTCATCTGTTCTATAAAACATGGGTCCTCAACTCCCAGGCTGTGGACCTGTACCAGTCCTTGGCCTGTTAGGAACCAGGCTGCACAGCAGGAGGTGAGCGAGCATTACTGCCTGAGCTCTGCCTCCTGTCAGATCAGCATCAGCATTAGGTTCTCATAGGAGCACGAACACTATTGTGAACTGTGCATGCGAGGGATCTAGGTTGAGAGTTCCTATGAGACTGTAATGCCTGAAGATATGAGGTGGAACAGTTTCATCTCAAAATCATTGCCCCCACCACCACCACCACCCACCCCATCTGTGGAAAAATTGTTTTCCATGAAATCAGTCTCTGGTGCCAAAAAGATTGGGGACCAATGCTATAAAATATGAATTCCACTCATTCTTATAATTTCTAAATTGAACCTTTCCAAAATGATCTGTTTAAGACAAACAACCCAAAAGCACTTTAAACTTCTACAGCTAAATGCAAGAAGTATTATCCCTTTTAGCTACTCTAAACGTTAAGCTCTACTAAACACTAATTCATAGTTTAATTACACCAGATAGACATTCTTTAAAACTTGACTACTTTGAGCTTAGTTTCAGAGTAATGTACAGAATGCAATGGAAAGAATCATTTAACTGGAAAAAAAGTTATTTTTATTTGGGAGTTGATAATGCTCCCTCTCTTTCTGCTTCTGCAGATGCTTTGGCAGAGTGTTCAAAATATATAGTATAACATAACTAGCTTAATTTTTATTCAATTACCTTTATTAAACTATATATAAAGACTTAGGTCTTCAAAGAGTGCATGGATGGGAAAATCCACCTGCTCACACAACTGTGCATGGGGACTCTGCATCCCTGGGTGGGTCCCAAGTTGTTTTGTTTATTTTTTTAAACAATGTTCATATTAACCCCTAATAGTAATTATATCATCATTACCATTCTCTCTTCTGTCTCTCACTTTCTCTTTCTCTCTTTCTCCATACTTTCTCCCTCTCTCTGTCCTTCTTCTACATCTGTTTCTTTTAAACATTACATCGATTCCCTCGCGAATCTGAACTTACATACTGAGAACTTCACAAAAAGAAAGGGAAAGTGAGAGTTCCCCCCAGATCTGGTAGAAAAATTCCAGGAACTACACAAATTGATCTGCTTAGGGGAGGAATACCCTGGCCTGAACACAGTGGCAAGGTATGTATGATGCCACCACAGGGGCCACAGTGGTGAATTGCTGTGAATATAAGCTCTTACTGGAGCCACGAGTTTGAGCAAGAATGAGTATTTCTAGTCAACTTCATTGAACTCCCTAGTCCCTCAATTGCTTAATTTTTTTTTTTTTTGTTCTATCATGCCCACTGGAACCCTTCATACCCTTCACAGTGTGGGCTCCATATTTGATCATCAAAACTACATTTTTACCACAATCTATGATGCCATCAACATGGCATTGGTAAAAACATCTACTTTTCACATTCTTACACCCAGACACAGGGATCCATCTGGAGAAAATCATGCAGTTATGCACTTGGGAACCATTACACCTTCATTGTCTCTAGTTTCAGCCAGACATTTGTCAATGCTCCCCAAGCTTCTCATTGTCATTTGTCAGCTCATGCACTCCCTCTGCCTACTGCTACCTCAAACCTTCCCCAGTCTTCTCAAATTCAGATCTCTTGGCACTTGGCGGATGATATTTTCCTTCATTTATTGAAAACATTTCAAGCATCTGGCATAGGGCTCCTACCTCACTTGACAACCCTCTGTCCCCAGTAATATTTACAAATATATGCCTGTCTGTGCTTTTCTTTTTTTTCTAGTTTATGCTTTTTTATTTATTTATTTATTTATTATTATTATACTTTAGGTTTTAGGGTACATGTGTGCAATGTGCAGGTTAGTTACATATGTATACATGTGCCATGCTGGTGCGCTGCACCAACTAACTCACCATCTAGCATTAGGTATATCTCCCAGTGCTATCCCTCCCCCCTCCCCCCACCCCACAACAGTCCCCAGAGTGTGATGTTCCCTTTCCTGTGTCCATGTGTTCTCATTGTTCAATTCCCACCTATGAGTGAGAATATGTGGTGTTTGGTTTTTTGTTCTTGCGATAGTTTACTGAGAATGATGATTTCCAGTTTCATTCATGTCCCTACAAAGGACATGAACTCATCATTTTTTATGGCTGTATAGTATTCCATGGTGTATAGGTGCCACATTTTCTTAATCTAGTCTATCATTGTTGGACATTTGGGTTGGTTCCAAGTCTTTGCTATTGTGAATAATGCCGCAATAAACATACGTGTGCATGTGTCTTTATAGCAGCATGATTTATAGTCCTTTGGGTATATACCCAGTAATGGGATGGCTGGGTCACATGGTATTTCTAGTTCTAGATCCCTGAGGAATCACCACACTGACTTCCACAATGGTTGAACTAGTTTACAGTCCCACCAACAGTGTAAAAGTGTTCCTGTTTCTCCACATCCTCTCCAGCACCTGTTGTTTCCTGACTTTTTAATGATTGCCATTCTAACTGGCGTGAGATGGTATCTCATTGTGGTTTTGATTTGCATTTCTCTGATGGCCAGTGATGGTGAGCATTTTTTCATGTATTTTTTGGCTGCATAAATGTCTTCTTTTGAGAAGTGTCTGTTCATGTCCTTCGTCCACTTTTTGATGGGGTTGTTTGTTTTTTTCTTGTAAATTTGTTGGAGTTCATTGTAGATTCTGGATATTAGCCCTCTGTCAGATGAGTAGGTGGTGAAAATTTTCTCCCATTTTTGTAGGTTGCCTGTTCACTCTGATGGTACTTTCTTTTGCTGTGCAGAAGCTCTTTAGTTTAATGAGATCCCATTTGTCAATTTTGGCTTTTGTTGCCATTGCTTTTGGTATTTTAGACATGAAGTCCTTGCCCATGCCTATGTCCTGAATGGTAATGCCTAGGTTTTCTTCTAGGGCTTTTATGTTTTTAGGTCTAGCATTTAAGTCTTTAATCCATCTTGAATTGATTTTTGTATAAGGTGTAAGGAAGGGATCCATTATCAGCTTTCTACATATGGCTAGCCAGTTTTCCCAGCACCATTTATTAAATAGGGAATCCTTTCCCCATTGCTTGTTTTTCTCAGGTTTGTCAAAGATCAGATACTTGTAGATATGCGGCGTTATTTCTGAGGGCTCTGTTCTGTTCCATTGATCTATATCTCTGTTTTGGTACCAGTACCATGCTGTTTTGGTTACTGTAGCCTTGTAGTATAGTTTGAAGTCAGGTAGCGTGATGCCTCCAGCTTTGTTCTTTTGGCTTAGGATTGACTTGGCGATGCGGGCTCTTTTTTGGTTCCATATGAACTTTAAAGTAGTTTTTTCCAATTCTGTGAAGAAAGTCATTGGTAGCTTGATGGGGATGGCATTGAATCTATAAATTACCTTGGGCAGTATGGCCATTTTCACAATATTGATTCTTCCTACCCATGAGCATGGAATGTTCTTCCATTTCTTTGTATCCTCTTTTATTTCCTTGAGCAGTGGTTTGTAGTTCTCCTTGAAGAAGTCCTTCATGTCCCTTGTAAGTTTGGATTCCTAGGTATTTTATTCTCTTTGAAGCAATTGTGAATGGGAGTTCACTCATGATTTGGCTCTCTGTTTGTCTGTTGTTGGTGTATAAGAATGCTTGTGATTTTTGAACATTGATTTTGTATCCTGAGACTTTGCTGAAGTTGCTAATCAGCTTAAGGAGATTTTGGGCTGAGACAATGGGGTTTTCTAGATATACATCTATATCTAGAAATAGATATATTTCTGTTGTTTGCAGTCACGTCATCTGCAAACAGGGACAATTTGACTTCCTCTTTTCCTAATTGAATACCCATTATTTCCTTCTCCTGCCTAATTGCCCTGGCCAGAACTTCCAACACTATGTTGAATAGGAGTGCTGAGAGAGGGCATCCCTGTCTTGTGCAAGTTTTCAAAGGGAATGCTTCCAGTTTTTGCCCATTCAGTATCATATTGGCTGTGGGTTTGTCATAGATAGCTCTTATTATTTTGAGATATGTCCCATCAGTACCTAATTTATTGAGAGTTTTTAGCATGAAGGTTGTTGAATTTTGTCAAAGGTCTTTTCTGCATCTATTGAGATAATCATGTGGTTTTTGTCTTTGGTTCTGTTTATATGCTGGATTACATTTATTGATTTGCGTATATTGAACCAGCCTTGCACCAGGGATGAAGCCCACTTGATCATGGTGCATAAGCTTTTTGATGTGCTGCTGGATTCAGTTTGCCAGTATTTTATTGGGGATTTTTGCATCAGTGTTCATCAAGGTTATTGGTCTAAAATTATCTTTTTTGGTTGTTTCTCTGCCTGGCTTTGGTATCAGGATGATGCTGGCCTCATAAAATGAGTTAGGGAGGATTCTCTCTTTTTCTATTGATTGGAATAGTTTCAGAAGGAATGGTACCAGTTCCTCCTTGTACCTCTGGTAGAATTCGGCTGTGAATCCATCTGGTCCTGGACTCTTTTTGGTTGGTAAGCTATTGATTATTGCCACAATTTCAGCTCCTGTTATTGGTCTATTCAGAGATTCAACTTCTTCCTGGTTTAGTCTTGGGAGAGTGTATGTGTCAAGGAATTTATCCATTTCTTTGAGATTTTCTAGTTTATTTGTAGAAATACAAACTCTGATGCTAGTTTGTATTTCTGTGGGATCGGTGGTGATATCCCCTTTATCATTTTTTATTGCATCTATTTGATTCTTCTCTCTTTTTTTCTTTATTAGTCTTGCTAGTGGTCTATCAATTTTGTTGATCCTTTCAAAAAACCAGCTCCTGGATTCATTAATTTTTTGAAGGGTTTTTTGTGTCTCTATTTCCTTCAGTTCTGCTCTGATTTTAGTTATTTCTTGCCTTCTGCTAGCTTTTGAATGTGTTTGCTCTTGCTTTTCTAGTTCTTTTAATTGTGATGTTAGGGTGTCAATTTTGGATCTTTCCTGCTTTCTCTTATGGGCATTTAGTGCTATAAGTTTCCCTCTACACACTGCTTTGAATGCATCCCAGAGATTCTGGTATGTTGTGTCTTGGTTCTCGTTGGTTTCAAAGAACATCTTTATTTCGGACTTCATTTCGTTATGTAACCAGCAGTCATTCAGGAGCAGGTTGTTCAGTTTCCATGTAGTTGAGTGGTTTTGAGTGAGATTCTTCATCCTGAGTTCTAGCTTGATTGCACTGTGATCAGAGAGATAGTTTGTTATAATTTCTGTTCTTTTACATTTGCTGAGGAGAGCTTTACTTCCAAGTATGTAGTCAGTTTTGGAATAGGTGTGGTGTGGTGCTGAAAAAAAAGTATATTCTGTTGATTTGGGGTGGAGAGTTCTGTAGATGTCTATTAGGTCCGCTTGGTGCAGAGCTGAGTTCAATTCCTGGGTATCCTTGTTGACTTTCTGTCTCATTTATCTGTCTAATGTTGACAGTGGGGTGTTAAAGTCTCCCATTATTAATGTGTGGGAGTCTAAGTCTCTTTGTAGGTCACTCAGGACTTGCTTTATGAATGCGGGTGCTCCTTTATTGGGTGCACATATATTTAGGTTAGTTAGCTCATCTTGTTGAACTGATCCCTTTACCATTATGTAATGGCCTTCTTTGTCTCTTTTGATCTTTGTTGGTTTAAAGTCTGTTTTATCAGAGACTAGGATTGCAACCCCTGCCTTTTTTTGTTTTCCATTTGCTTGGTAGATCTTCCTCCATCCTTTTATTTTGAGGCTATGTGTGTCTCTGCACGTGAGATGTGTTTCCTGAATACAGCACACTGATGGGTCTTGACTCTTTATCCAATTTGCCAGTCTGTGTCTTTTAATTCGAGCATTTAGTCCATTTACAATTAAAGTTAATATTGTTATGTGTGAATTTGATCCTGTGATTACGATGTTAGCTGGTTATTTTGCTCATTAGTTGATGCAGTCTCTTCCTAGTCTCAATGGTCTTTACATTTTGGCATAATTTTGCAGCGGCTGGTACCGGTTGTGCCTTTCCATGTTTAGCGCTTCCTTCAGGGGCTCTTTTAGGGCAGGTCTGGTGGTAACAAAATCTCTCAGCATTCGCTTGTCTGTAAAGTATTTTATTTCTCCTTCACTTATGAAGCTTAGTTTGGCTGGATATGAAATTCTGGGTTGAAAATTCTTTTCTTTAAGAATGTTGAATATTGGCCCCCACTCTCTTCTGGCTTGTAGAGTTTCTGCCAAGAGATCCGCTGTTAGTCTGATGGGCCTCCCTTTGAGGGTAACCCGACCTTTCTCTCTGGCTGCCCTTAACATTTTTTCCTTCATTTCAACTTTGGTGAATCTGAGAATTATGTGTCTTGGAGTTGCTCTTCTTGAAGAGTATCTTTGTGGTGTTCTCTGTATTTCCTGAATCGGAGTGTTGGCCTGCCTTGCTAGATTGGGGAAGTTCTCCTGGATAATATCCTGCAGAGTGTTTTCCAGCTTGGTTCCATTCTCCCTGTCACTTTCAGGTACACCAATCAGATGTAGATTTGATCTTTTCACATAGTCCCATATTTCTTGGAGGCTTTGCTCATTTCTTTTTATTCTTTTTTCTCTAAACTTCCCTTCTCACTTCATTTCATTCATTTCATCTTCCGTCGCTGATACCCTTTCTTCCAGTTGATTGCATCGGCTCCTGAGGCTTCTGCATTCTTCACGTAGTTCTCGAGCCTTGGTTTTCAGCTCCATCAGCTCCTTTAAGCACTTCTCTGTATTGGTTATTCTAGTTATACATTCTTCTAAATTTTTTTCAAAGTTTTCAACCTCTTTGCCTTTGGTTTGAATATCCTTCTGTAGCTCAGAGTAATTTGATCGTCTGAAGCCTTCTCCTCTCAACTCGTTAAAGTCATTCTCCATCCAGCTTTGTTCCGTTGCTGGTGAGGAACTGCGTTCCTTTGGAGGAGGAGAGGCGTTCTGCTTTTTAGAGTTTCCAGTTTTTCTGCTCTGTTTTTTCCCCATCTTTGTGGTTTTATCTACTTTTGGTCTTTGATGATAGTGATGTACAGATGGGTTTTTGGTGTGGATGTCCTTCTAACAGACAGGACCCTCAGCTGCAGGTCTGTTGGAGTACCCAGTCATGTGAGGTGTCAGTCTGCCCCTGCTGGGGGGTGCCTCCCAGTTAGGCTGCTCGGGGGTCAGGGGTCAGGGACCCACTTGAGGAGGAAGTCTGCCCATTCTCAGATCTCTAGCTGCGTGCTGGGAGAACCACTGCTCTCTTCAAAGCTGTCAGACAGGGACATTTAAGTCTGCAGTGGTTAATGCTCTCTTTTTGTTTCTCCGTGCCCTGCCCCCAGAGGTGGAGCCTACAGAGGCAGGCAGGCCTCCTTGAGCTGTGGTGGGCTCCACCCAGTTGGAGCTTCCCAGCTGCTTTGTTTACCTGAGCAAGCCTAGGCAATGGCAGGCGCCCCTCCCCCAGCCTCACTGTCCCCTTGCAGCTTGATCTCAGACTGCTGTGCTAACAATCAGTGAGACTCCATGGGCATAGGACCCTCTGAGCCAGGTGCGGGATATAATCTCCTGGTGCACCGTTTTTTAAGCCCGTTTGAAAAGTGCAGTCTTTGGGTGGGAGTGACCCAATTTTCCAGGTGCCATCTTTCACCCCTTTCTTTGACTAGGAAAGGGAACTCCCTGACCCCTTGCGCTTCCCGAGTGAGGCAATGCCTCACCCTTCTTCAGCTCATGCACGGTGTGTGCACCCACTGACCTGCGCCCACTGTCTGGCACTCCCTAGTGAGATGAACCCAGTACCTCAGATGGAAATGCAGAAATCACCTGTCTTCTGCGTCACTCACGCTGGGAGCTGTAGACCAGAGCTGTTCCCATTCGGCCATCTTGGCTTCTCCCCTCCCCCGCCCCCCGTCTGTGCTTTTCTTATCTATTTCCTTTTAGATTCAGAGGACAAAATCTCCTTCAAAGCCAAGTCAGTAACTCAAACTATTAACACATGCCTCATCTACTAACTCCAAGACTTAGCCCTGTCCATCCCCATTTTTTCTGGTGTCATGAGCTGCTCCCTGTTCTAAGCACATTTTCTCCTCTAAATAATCTTAACTCTGCAATATGTAAAAACAGAACTACCACTCCCTGGCAGGTATCTGCATATACTCACACACCTTACTCACACATAAATCTCCACTTGGACCATGCTTCTCACTTTAGGGCCCCTGCTGGTTACTTTCATGGAATTTTTTGGAAAAACAATTTTCATTCACTGTCTCTAACCTTTCAACCTGAATCCCTGCTCAACCTGTTACCTTCTGGCTTATATGCTTAGTCCACACAATTATTTTAGTAAGGTTTTAACCTATTTGTCAAATCCATGGGCAATTTCAGTTGTTTTGCTAGACTTCCTTTTAACGTTATCTCTGTTACCCAATCTCATCTTCAAATCCCCATTCCCATGGCTTCTGTGACACCACACTCTCCACTGGCACCTCTACCCATTCTTTTCTGTCTTTTTAAGACCTCTCTTTTTTTTGCCCTTAAAATATTATTGCTCCATATTTTTGTGATTCTATTACTGTCATATTGATCTTCTCAACCATTGTACTGTGTCTGAAACCAGATTGATACTGTAATATCTTGGGTGTTTCCACATGGATGCCTTCCTCTGTAGTCAATGGAATTTCCAAAATTGAACCTATCATCTTTTTTTTTTTTTCTCTAAACTGATAACATCTTTTATTTTTCTCTTTTTCAGTTATGGTACTAATAGCTACATGAAATTCCTGGTAGTATTAATTATAGTACCTAGTTGACATTTATTGAGTTCGTAGTAGTATGTGCCGGGCACTATGCTAGGTACTTTACATGAAATATCTCAACTAATCTTAACAGTCCTGTACAGCACATAGCACTCTACTACAATTATGTAGTTTTGGAACTAAGATTTAAGTGTGTTTAATAATTTGCCAAGTCACTTAGGAAGTGTGGAGGTGGGGTGCTCATTGTGGAGACATGCTGAACAACTATGGCAGACAATCTGAGCGTCATCTTTGACTTCTCTCTCTCTCTCCGTTCCAAATAGCACCACATCTTGTCATTTGACTCCTCATATATTATAGTTGCAACTATATCCTTAACCTTTTCTGAACTGTACTTCTGAAATATATCTTTCCAGCAGTTTCCAGTAATTAGATAATAAAATTTCCAAACACACAAATCTGAGGGCATTTCCACATGCTCAAAACATCTTGATGTTTCCATGGCTTATCAGATAAATCTCACCTTCCTAAATATAATTTTCATGGTCCTGTTGATTAAGCCTTGGTGCACATACATCTCCAGCCTTATTCTCCGTGGCTTCTTTCGTCTGGATTTCCATTTTTCTTTAGTAATGCAGACTGCTTGTGGCTCCCCTTATAGGCCATTCTATCACTCACTTCTGTGCCTTTGTTCTTGCTGTCATGTCTGCTTGGAAGACTTCATTCCAGTCTCTTCCCACTGAATTCAAATATCTGTCTCTGTCCTCTGCTGATCAATTACTTGTTGAATACTTTCTCGTTCTGATACCCCACTGCCTCTAGTAAGCCTTTTCTTGACTTCCAGAACAAAATAAAAGACTCTTTTCTTTATTTCATCACTAACATTTTCATATTTCCATTTTTAAAAACTTGCAGCTTTGTTTTGTAATTATCTATTTCTATCTAGACAGGACCTCTTGAAGTCAGGCTCTACATTCTCTTTATATTCTTATTTCCAGGCACCAGAGCACCCTGTTTGCTAAGGGAATTTTTAAACTTATCTTCAAGTAAGAAATGAACTTTGAGTCAGATCTTGATTAATGGGTTTAGAAATAGGTGGAATAAAGAAGATGAAACATATTAGAGCTTATACTTGACTATCTTTGGTATTATATTATTTGAATATTAGATCTAACTTTGCATTAATACTATATGTTTTTACACTGTGCATTTTATCATATCTTTTATGAACCACTCATATA
This sequence comes from Pongo pygmaeus, assembly GCF_028885625.2. Classification (NCBI taxonomy): domain Eukaryota; kingdom Metazoa; phylum Chordata; class Mammalia; order Primates; family Hominidae; genus Pongo; species Pongo pygmaeus. The sequence goes on along the minus strand of NC_072376.2, from coordinate 63,081,850 downwards.
TTTAGAAGATGAAACAATGGATTAGGTATGGAAACAAAATTGTGTAATAAAATTAGTTAATTTTGTGATTAATTATAAAGTACTTTAAAAACAGCAATGGGTGAGATGGCTGCTATGGTTGGCAATAGACATGCTGTGGATAATTTATTATTAAAGGCCTTTAAAATTTTAAAAACCCAATTTAAAAAAACTTATAATTGAAGAGTAGGAAATTCTTCTTTAAAAAGCAGCAATAAGATTAAGCCACATTATGCAACCTCTGGGCAAATGCTGATCTCAAATAATAATAAATTATTTGCCTATTCTTTGTGTGAGTTAAATATCATTGAAACCGCTGAACTTGATAACACCTCAGGCCATCATCCTGTTAGATTTCTATATATAATAAAGAATGGGAGACATATATAGGGGTAAACTACAGAAATGAGAAAACAAGGTAGAATGGTTTTTTAAAAAATTGTTTTTGTTTTTTTCCTGAGACCATTAACCTGTCAATGGCACTATCATATGAATTAGTTTATTCCTGACTAGATTACATTCTTAGGACTAATTGTCACTCATTTCTAAGCCTGCCGAATTATACACCCACATTAGATACTACAGTCAAAGGTGCTTAGATCATATGAAATACACTTCCCAAAGAAATATATCCTCCGGCTTTTGCACACGGGCTTTCTTGTGAATTCCTGAATTGAATGATGATAGCTTCCAAACATCATCTGGTTCATATCTCCTTTCCAAAATAACAACTAAGGGTTGCTCTTCTATGTTAAAACTAACTGCCAAAATAGTTTTCTGCTGTGCAGTTATACAGAGATTGGGTAAAAAAAAAATTGACTTAGAAAAAAAGATGGGAAAGCAGACATACAGAGCAGTACAGGAAAATCATCACCCTTTAAAAGACCATATGTATTTTTATTTGAAGATAAAATATGTTTCTTGATATAGAGATTTTATGACCAGATTAATTACATTCTGATATGTTATTCTACATTTGAGTTTTTTTATGATTTATCTACTGTTATTCGTTATGACATTTAATAGATACTTTTAAATAATTTTGTCTGTTGACTTTCTTGTTTGTTGATTACCTGGAGGAATATTTTATAATTTATATAATTTTTAAAATTGCAAAATTCTTGAAATTGGTAAAGTTGAATTGATTGGGTGATTGTAAAATGTTTCTATGCATGTCTAGTAGTTCTTTTGGCATTGTTAATAGTTTTATTTTGTCTGATGAACCTTACCAGTAAAAGAAAATGTAAAGGAAGATATTTCAAACTGCTTTGATTGGTGAGATAAAATATCCTGATGCAGTGGGAAGAAGAACTCTTTGAGGGAACAAACAGTTTGGAGGAGAGTGTGCTGTTACTTCCAGGAAAAAAAAAACATATTTTCCTTGGAAAAATATAAAATCCATAGAAAGTGCTCTTGGAGGCATGGCAAATGAATGAAGGCTTGGTTATGTTGAAGCAGCTTCATTCTGAGATGGAAAAAGTGACTCTTTCAATCTGAATTCTCTGGTTAGAGTCTAATAGAATTTTTGGTCTTGTCTCTGTGCCTATTCTGAGGCCCTTAGAGTCCTTAAAAGGTGAATGAATTAAAAAATATAAAGGATGTTTGTCCATTAAATGCCATAATGTCTCTATTATTTACCTATTTCTTTGTAACAATAGGAAACTTGTTGATGGTAGAAGTTTTTCAACACTCATACACACATAGTTCTCTGCATTACTCTAATTGTTTACTTTGCAATTTAAATACTAGCAGGGAACACCAAACATTTTGCTAAATTCCCCATTGCTGAAATGAAGTTTAATAGCCAAAAAATAGCTATTGTATGTATTGCTGTTGTGTGTGTGTGTATATATATGTGTGTATATGTGTGTATATACACATACATATACCTATATTTCCAAATTTGTTGTGTAAGTATATTTCTTAGACTAGCAAATTTCAGATTACAGGTACTATTGAGAGTCAGATCAAACAAATTTTAAATGTATTGGCAAAATTCATTTAAGCTTTTATAATGAAACTTAATTAAATCATGTTTTATTAATTTACTATTTGTAGTAACTTATTAGTGCTAAAATGAGGTTCACTTTTGTATAAGAAAAATAAATAACTTTACTAACATGATAGAATAGAAATACAAAACACATATTCAAAGAAAAAACGACAGAGCTAGATTCCATCTCAAAAAAAAAAAAACACATTTGAAGGCAAAAATCACATTGCAGGAATTAATTCACAATTTATAGACAAAAGTAGTATGCTAATTAAAATGTATATATTAGATTTTACTTTACTAGGCAACATATTATGATTTATATTATTTCAAATGTTATTTTTAATGCTCTAATGTTATTTTCAATAATACTTATATTTATTTAAAATATTATATAATTTCAACTGTTTCTCTCAGATTAATCTCTCCCAGTTAGTAGAGAATTGACTAATTTTATCTTTAGTTCTCATCAAACTGTTATGAGATCTGAAAGAAATGATGCATGCATTATTATTATTTTCACATTTTTGCTACCTTTTTTAATTTTGGAGATATTAAGAAGCAGAAAAAAATTATCAAATAGACAACAAGATAAAGGGAAAATAATGATTTGAAGTATTATTGTAAAATAAATTCCAGAATAATTAGGTTCTATTGCAGCTGATGCAAAATTTTACTGAAATCGTGTTCATATCTATCATCTAGGAAGTGCTAAATATCTGTAACCACTTGATTACTTTGAGGGAAATTAAATTTTCCATCAACATATCCCCTAATACTACTATTCATGTCCAGATGATTAAAGGATCAACAGGAATCCTCAATATGTAGATATTCATTTCATCTTCCTTGGAGCTCTTATGGTTTAAAAGACCCCAACTTTTGCTACCCATTTTCTTTCTTATCCTTCCTCAGTCTCTGAGATTGTTGTATTTGGCTACATACTGACCAAGTTATCTTCATGTCTCAAAGACATCTCAACAAAACCTGCATTTATGTGTGCACTTATTTATTGTTAAAGTGCATCATCTTTCTGGAGACAAACTAACTTCCCCTCCAAACTTTCCTCTTGCTGTGTTGAGTGAAGAGTTTGCTGCTGGTGGGAATGCCACAGGGATGCGAACAACACAAGAGTTTATAGCCCAGCCGCACTCACAGGAGCCTCGCTGTCCAGCCTCAGAGCTTTTCCAGATCTGTCTCCTAAGCCTAGGAGAATTCCTTGGAATTTCCAGTCTTAGTTCATGAAATAATCTCTGAACTGATTTCCCAGGTTCAAAGTTTGATCCCCTCTATCCCATATTTCATGATTCAAAAGCCATCAAAGTTTTACATCAAAGATAAATTACACTCCCTCATTTTCTGTCTCCTATGATTTAGCCCAATCTATTTATTTTATCATCCTTTCTTTCTTAAAACTGTTGCTGTCAAATCAACTCTATTATCATCCCACAAACAATCTAGGCTTTTAGTCACCATGTTATCTGATTCTGTTGCAATGGTCTTATTCCTCTTCACTACCTGGACAATTCACCCAGCTTTTAACTCCCCCTGAAGTTCTCCTTACTCTTCGACAACTTTGTGCCTTTGGTGATCATTTACCTTTATCTTTCCTGTGGTTTTACAACACATTAGGAGCCTCTTCCCCACTCCTTCCCACCATAGCCAGTCTTAGTGATTTGTCTGCATTCTGTTGCTTGCTAGGTTCAGATGGATAAAATCTTACTGATTTTCATTTCTCTGATGACAAACTGAAGACTTCCTATTAGGCCTCACAGGGGTCTTTTCTGTGTGACCTCCTCTTGCTGCAGTATTAGCATCTCCCAGCTGTACTCTGTACAGCCATATTCTAGTCAGGCTAAAATCTTAACAACCCCACAATGATTCTTGGTTTCTTCAAGCTCCTAGGAATTTGCATATGCTGATTCTTCCACCTGGAACACTCTTTTCTCACAACCCCAACATCCTCACCACCATCTGGTGTATACTTTAAATAGCCCAGACTTAGACTATCACTTCACTCATACAGTCCTTGCTTATCAGGCACACAGGGGCAGGGACATCTCCTGTACTCTCATAGTACCCTGTAATTGTCCTGAGTGCTCATCATTGTGATGTAACTGTTTTTATCCCTCCTCTTAAATGTATAGAGATAAGGGTATTATGTCAATCCTAACAACATTTTATTCCCAGCATGTTTTTTGAAACCACGGAAATTAAAGTGTAGGGTTGTTTTTCTCCCCCCATATGTAGATTTCAAGCTTTCTGTGGACCTAAATCATGTCTTTTAACGATATTGTATTTTGTGAACTTTCTAAAAATGTGCTGAGTAGATGTGCTGTTTACTTTCATGGAAGAATATGGTAATAATTAAATATTTATTATGAAATACTTTTTTTACATTCATGGTATTTCAACAAAACGTATTCTTATAATTCTAATGGATACATTTATTTGCAGTTAAAAATATCATTGAAGAATACAAAAAATAAAGCTTAAGAGAACAAATGTTCATGGTTTTCAACTTTAACATGTGAAACATTTTGAGAAAAACACATTATTATCAACTGTATGTATGTACATCTATATGACATTTTTGATACTTTCCACAAAATTTTCATGAAGTATTTATATAGGCTTCTCTTTAATCTTACATTGTTTAGAAGCATGTCTGCATTTAGTTTAAAATTCATATCTTCAATGTCTTAGGACCTAAATAATGACTTAACTTTTCAGAAAAATCTTAGATGGTATAGTGATAATTCAGCCTTTGTTAACCTGATTTTTAATTTAGGTTCTACTCCAAGTTAACCCTATGCCCTTGGAAAAGTTCATATGGCTTTTCTCACTTGCATTCTTGTCATTTGTAATATATGGGTAATAGGCTGTGTTATTTTTAAAATCTTTTTCAACTTCTAAGGCTCATGATTATTTTATTCAAAATCTAGGTATGAACTCACACATCAGATTTAAATCTGCACTTTAAATTTTCCCCCTTTTCTGTTTACTAAACAGAACATTACTCAGCTCATTACTAAACTGAACAAAAATGTATTTCGTAAGACAATTCAAACTACAAGGAGGCTCTGACTGCTATTTCACTGTAATTCAAATTATTTAGCTATTATAGATAATGGAAAGGTTGACATAAACTAGGCAAAGAGAAAAAATATGGTTGAAAGTCACATATTCCATGTCCTCTTTTGTAATATATGGGGATTTTGATTCAAGAAACAGAAATAATGTACTTAATCTACACTTCGTGTTAAAGGAGTTTATTATGAAATATGTTGGATTTTAATAGGGGAATGCATTGTAGTAATACATCAGTTTAGCAAATATGTATGGACTTTAAATGGGCTCGAACATCCGTTTCTTTTCTATCTTGAAAATGTTTTGCTTGTCATTATTTAGATTTCTCTTCAGCACACGTTAATTGATATGTGCCATGCATATATTATGTTGTCATAATTTTGATTTCTATTTAGCACACATTAATTGGGTGCATCATATGTGCGATGCAGCCACTGCCATGCACTGTGGGAAACATGCATAATTCAATGGTGCATAAACAGACATGGCTGTTGACAGAATGGTTGCAGGCCACACGGTCACCAAAACAGGCTCTATGTGCATGTCCAGGGTGTGCTCCAGGAAATAATTTGTGGCCGAAGTGGCTCTCACACATTTGAAGTGGGTAAGATTTATGGAAGGATACTTTGCCTCCTGATATGGTTTGGCTGTGTCCCCACCCAAATCTCAACTTGAATTGGATCTCCTAGAATTCCCACGTGTTGTGAGAGGGACCCAGTGGGAGGTAAATGAATCATGTGGGCCGGTCTTTCCCATGCTATTCTAGTGGTAGTGAATAAGTCTCACGAGATCTGATGGGTTTATCGGGGTTTCTGCTTTTGCTTCGTCCTCATTTTTCTCTTGCCGCTGCCATGTAAGAAGTGGCTTTCACCTCCCACCATGATTCTGAGGCCTCCCCAGCCATGTGGAACTATAAGTCCAATTAAACTTCTTTTTGTTCCCAGTTTCAGGTATGTCTTTATCACCAGCATGAAAACGAACTAATACACCTCGCTTCAGAAATATTTCAGCCCAAAATACTTTGAGGAAAGGCTAGACATAGTGGCTCACACCAGGCCAGGAGTTCAAGACTAGCCTGGGTAACATAGTGAGACCCTGTCTCTAGAAAATTAAATGAATGTATTAGCCAGGTGTGGTGGTGGTGCTTGTCTGTAGTCCCAGCTACACAGGAGACTGAAGTTGGAGGATTGTTTGAGCACAGGAGGTTGAAGATACAGTGAGCTATGATCGCACCACTGCACTCCAGCCTAGGCAACAGAGTGAGACCTCATCTGTAAAAGAAAAAAGAGAAAAAAAAAACAAAACCATAAGGTTTCTCCCATGCTACCCATCTGCCTTAGGAGACCTGGGTGAAATAATTTCATTTTTTAAACTCACAGTTGTCAACTACACCTAGAATCCAACTTGGTGTAGTTAGACTGGTCATCACAAGTGGATCTAATCACTTGTATATACTAATTCTTTGTTTTATAAAAATTGTTCTTACTTGCTCTGTCAAGAGCACCCTGCCTAAGCAATTCCCTCTAAGTTTGAATCAGGAGGGAGAAATGTGGGAATTTGAAGCTTTCCTTCTGGATAGGCCCATGGACTTGTTAAGCACATTCCTTCATCTCCTTCCTAGCAGCATTTAACCTCTAGATGTCAGTAGTTTTCATGAAAAAAAAAAAAAAGGAAAAGAGAGTTCATTATGAGCCAGTTGGTTACATGAGCTTCCACTTCCCATTATACAAATATTTCCTTTGCTTTTGATTCTCTTTATTCAAGCTTTGTCCTGGTTGAATAACAGATATTTTGCTGGAGAAAATGGAATATGTTACTTACATGAATTATGACAGTTTTTCTTATGGTAAGAAGTGAAGGAGCTAGGAGGCAGAAGAGTGGAAGAAAAGAAAGAAATGGCAGGGCAAGGAAAAATAAAAGATAAAATGCCCAAATGCATACATAAATAAAAAGGCCAAGAAGGGTACTGCACTTAATGTTCATATTAACTGAAGAGTAAAGCAGGGAAGAGTCTTCCCCACTGTTCATCCACCCCACATACTAACAAGAGGGAGTTTCCAGCAAATAGCTGGCAGCATGTTCAGTACTTTGACTCACATTTGGAGACAGTTCAATAAAGCAGTTTTCCTTTTTCAGAAACACAAATGCACTGAGATTAAACGGGAAATGTTACAGCTTTCACTCCTGTTCTGCCAACCACAGGCTTCACCTTGATGCCATTGCAATCATCTCTACAGCCACAGAGTGGGAAATGATACCTGAAGCATGCTCTCTCATTGACTCCAAGAGCTTCCAAACACAAATTTTACACAGGTAGTTTAAATGTAATGATGAATGCTTCAGTCAATAGATCATAATTTCATAGTAGTTGATCTGTTTTACTTTATATTTAAAGAAAATAAATAGCTTTGGGGCCAACCCCTAGCTTGTATTCAGGGAAGGATACAGCACAAAGGAATAAAAGAATTTAGTGTTGTGAAAGATTTTCTGTCAAACAAAAAGATATTTCTAAAATTAGTAATTTTCAGAGTAAAGTGTTTTAATAAAAACATAAACACAAATCAAAATATAATTTTTTCTTTATACTCTTTCCAAAATATAAGCAATATTTCATGCTCTGAGGGTAAATATTTCATTTTAACTATAGTTGACTTGCCAAATATTCAGAAACCTTATTCCTATTGTATGAAAGATCTCAAAGTTAAATTAGTTCACGTCACTTTTACAGACTATAACTTAAACCTTTAAAACACATTTTTTTCCTCAGCCTGATTATAACATATTTTCTTCTCAACTTAATTTTAAATGACATATTCCATTGTAAACTAGCTACAATTAAGGACAAAAATATTTTAAGTAACTAACTGATATATATGTTTTTGTTTTAATAAGCCCAAATCAATCAAGGTGTTTAACTCACTTATACTTCTACTAAGGTATCACTAGTATCACTAGGATATATGGGTACATTGAAGATATGGTAGTACATAAAAATTTTTAAAACTAAAAAAAATCTAGTGAAAAATATTTATCTCCTATTTGTATAAAAAGTGTTTTTCCAGTATTTTTAAAATCCAAATGCTCAAATTAAGATAATATGAACAATGAATAAAAGGGACAAAAAATATTATCTGTTTTTCCTAGGCCCAGTGAAATATTTTTTATTTGAAATTTTAGCATTTTTTAGCTAGGTTTATAAACTAATAAGAAACACACACAAGACAAAATAGAGTAGGATTTATGGTCACAACATCTTTTCTTCTACAAATATTTAATTATTCTTAAAATAAGGGAACCACATTCTTTCAGAGTAATTATAAACTTGTAAAAGATATGTAATGTAACCAATATCTGAGAGTATTTTCCATCAGATAGAAAGTGGAGATTCTCTTAAGAAAGTTACAAAAAATTGTTCTAAGATTTCAGAGGAGGTAAATTATTGAGTTTTACAGCCTGATACAATTTTAGAGCTAATCAGCTAATCTTATCTTTTATTTTATATTTTACAAAATGTAGGTCAAAAAGTAATTTTTTTTCAAACAAGTGCTGACTGTATGAAAATTTTACTAATTTGTTTTAATGAGGAGAAAGAATGAGAGAAGTATCCTGCAACAGTAGGAAATCTGAGAGGGGAAGACCAGGCTTAGACCTTAACAGAGTGTGTCACAAAAATTACCTCAGTTGACCTCAGTTTCCACATCTATCCAATAAGAGTTTGTATTACATTATTTAGAATATAACTTCAAGTTCATAATTTTCATGATTATATAAAAACCATTACAAATAAATAAAATATCTGCTATGATTACATGAAAATTCTAATTTGAAAAGAAATGCATGGTTGTTTTTTTTTTTTTCTGGTGGCTATTGTTAAGCAGAATGTGTTTCAAAATAGACGTACTCAACACAAATTTATTTATAATTAGTAGCTTCAGCTGGCATATAGCAATTAATTTGTTTTTTCCAAAGGGTTTAACATTCCTCCTGTTATATACTGCAAGCAACTTATTTGTTTATTATATTATTAAAGCAGCCTTTAGGCCAAAGCATGGTAAATGATCACAAATCTCAAATTTAATGAAGTCGAAATTGGTGACATTTTATTTCACTTTTCTCAGATCATCATAGGATAAAAATCACACTGCATTTTACAATATCTGGAGGACATGATAAACTAGAGTAGCTATTCAAATAAAATCCGTACTCTGTGGCTAAAGCTGGAAGGCTGAGAGTTATAGTAAAGATCACAAATTCATTAATGAGGACTCTCTTTATAATTGAATTATCTAGTCTGCTATTTATTTTATGCAATACATTACTCAATCAGTGACCATTTATTAAGGGCATAATATTTTCCAGATACTAAGCTAGGAAAATGGAAGGGGCTGACGTGTGAAGTAGATTACAAAAACAGGAACTTGGAATGAAGGTGAAAGTGATAGCTCAGCTATTAGAATGAGAATGTGCTGGATGGTCAGTGTGAGGTGGAGAAAGGGAATACCTTTAGAATGGTGTGCTTTTATCAAAGTCAAAACAGACTAGTAACATGATTTACCTAGTCCTGAGCCTTTTAGCCTTTATCCTGGAGCAAGAAGGTAAAAATAAAATGGAGAGACCAGTGGATGCTCACTGGGTTATTCCTAATATTTATCAATAAGAACTTTCACATATATTATTTTATTTGGTGCATAATATAAAAATCTACTTATATTTTGTTTCTCTTCATGTATTTGCAACAGAGATTTCAGTTTGAGTCTGTATTAGACTGTGCTACATCTGGAAATGTCTAATCAACAAGTAGGATGGGCCAGGAAGAAAACTGTGTTGCATGAATACTGATTTATTTATCACTGGATAAATCATCCTGCAGGAATAAAGTCCCAGGCATAAACATCTTGGCTCAGAGAGGAAGTCTTAGTTTTCAGAGGGAGGCAGAATCCTGAATGCAGTATAGTTACTAAAAATTGTATTTATTTCCTGGTGAAACTACCATTGGACCTGAAATTCACAGAGAATAAGAGAACGGTAAGTAACCACTGAAATGATTCTCTTATAAACTTGATAAAATATTAGGGTGTTTGGGATGCCTCTAAATAAAGAAAGAGGACAGAGCAGGTCGTCCTCAAGCACTTATCTAAAAGCTGCTGTGTAAGTAACTTATCTAAACGCATTCATGACTCAAATCATCAATGGTAGCATCAAGACACCAAGAGCAGAAGAGATCAGGGACTAACTATAGCAGAGACATAGTGATGACCACTGGCAGGTGGCTGCCATGTTCTGTAACTTAGTAATGCAGACTGCAGTGTGGAGTGGAATATCTGCAGGGTAATGGCAGCATCAAGCACCTCATGGAAATAGCAGTGTCTGTAGGGATCTGACTTGTGCAGGAACCATGTAAGAAGAAGGCTGGAGGTTATGGCAACTGGTTTAATAGCCCTGGTGCTTTGCTGAAACCATAATTCTCTCAAACACAACAAGCATCTGGTAGAGCAATAGCCACAACTCACAGGGGAAACAGGGACAGGGGACAAATGACCAAAGAGAATGGACTTGTTTATTGGGTATATTTCAGGGGGTTATTTTCTCTTGGTTTTGTCTGCCTTCAAATATGTGACCATGTTGACCTCTCAAACTGTTTTCTTTCCTACCATCTCTAAGGATTCACATACCGGGTCCTGTCTCTCTGTAAGCTGAGTACAGAAGTTCACATCGTGGCATGTCAAGGGGAGTCAAAACTGTGTTGTACTACTGATACTGTAGTCCTTGCAGCTTCTTCTTGAAGTCAGTGTGATAGTGTGGAGTAGTGGAATGCACTTGAGGGTCGGTGCATGAGAGGAAGCATTCATTCAGCGTGTCTGGAAGTATGAGCCTGGGCTTTCCAGTTTCACTGCTCTGTTTTCAGCCATGGGAGCATGGCAAATTTGGGCAACAAGTTTGGGAGTCGTCGGAGAAACTCAAATCATTACTCTCCAAAACCACCAACAGAAACCCAAATTAGAATATCTTGTAGTATTTCTTTCCATTTGCAGATCTGACATGTTCTTCCTCAAGATGTCTTCCCGACTTGGTGTCTACGTCTAACCAAGTCTGATACACTGAGGTCTCCTTTGTTCAGCCTATTGAAATTCCAGTATTTCACTTATCATGGCATTTTCTGGCCTTTTTTTAAAGAATGTATCACTGTCAAATATATTATTTCATTCATTTATTTAGTTTTTTTTTTGGTTTACCTATTTTCCCAGCCCCTACTAGAATGAAAGTTCCGTAAGGTCCATTTTTTTTTGGCCTATTTTTGCTGCTTGTGTCTCTAGCTTGCCAAATAATGCCCAACGCACAGAGTGCAGACATTGATTAAATATTGGTTAACAAATAATGTAATGAAAATAAATTTTGATGCTCTGAAAAAATTTGTCCCAGCTGAGTGGTACAGTGATGAGAAGCTGTGCACTCTTGTCAGTCCTGTTTTATCCATACAATACATCTTCCCCCAATCACTGCAATAGCATCTTGGCTTGGCTTTCTGCTTCTGACCCCCTCCATTACAGCACATTCTCCACGGAGGAATTACACAGTGGATGTCTACCCCTGGTCCTCCAAGACATCCCATTGCTCCTTAATTAAACCTGGAGCCCTCTCCCAGCCTATTACCTTTAGGCCTTTGCTGACCTGTGCACACTCTGTCCCTATGATTCTGTCTTCTCCTGCATTTTTGATCTTCTTCACGTTCCTTGATCCTGCTGAGTTGTCCTACCCCATGGTATTGGTACTTGCTCTTCTTTCTGTTGCCAGCAAACCTTGGTATGGCTAGCTTCTGTGTACCAATTATTTCTAAAAACCATTTTATTTCAGATTTTAGCATTTTAAGAATAAAGACATATAATAGAACATGTTAATGTTTTGGATAATAATAGAAAAATTTATGCAAGTTTATGAATAATCATAACTTGAAATCATTTATATTAAAACATCATTTGTGCATCAAAAATGATCAAATACTCACTATATGATGGGGGAGAATTCAACAGAGTAATAAAAAGCTACAGTCATTGTAGTGGGGGAGATAAAAAATTAACTGTCTAGTTTCTAACAAACTAGAGAGAGAATTTTATACTAGCTAGCATTTTTGGCATACTTATACTATGTAAAACTACTATTTATATTACCAGTATTTTCACATCAGCACTTTGATGTAGATGTAAAGTGCAATCATTTTATAGATATGAAAGCTGTAATACAAATAGTTTAAGTAAATTCTTCAAGATCTCACAAATAGAAAATGGGTATCTGAAGCAACTGTATTGGGCTTCAAAGCTCATGCTGCCTTTGTAAGATAAAAGAAATCTCAAACGGAAAAAGGAGCACAGTAGGGGGCGAAGGTCAATCACAGCTTCTGTGGTCAGAAAAGGCTTTCCAGAGGAGATGATGATGAACTGAATCCAGAAGGACTACTGAGTGTAAAAATACAAATGAGGCTGAGAAAAATGATTCTTGCTAAAAAGTTAAACGACATCAAAATATATAGAATATAGAGTTTGAAAGAGAGTGGAGGAAAGGGGAGGGGTAAGGCAGAGATACGTGTAATGCGAAGAAATTTGATTTAATGCTGCGAATAACCACATAATTAGATAAGTATTTCAGCAAAGTTCTACACTGACCACAGGATAAGAAAGATTGAAGCAAGGCAGATCTCTTTCGGAAGACTTGTAATATCCCAGAGAGGGATGATAAGGATCCTGAAACAAGAAAATGTATTACAGAAGGAGAGCCATAGAGAGGCTGAATACACATTCAGCAGTCGGAATTCAGTTGGAATTACTGATTGTTTAGATGTGGGAGTGAGCCAGAGGAAGGAATTTAAAATAAAACCTGGGGTTCTGCTTATGAGGATTGAGAGGGATATGCACCATTAAGGAATTGAATAGAAAAAACAAGTTTCAAGGGAAATACATTTCCTGTGTGATTTTTAATTGTAAGTATCTGAGGAACATTTGTATACTCACTAAACCATTTGAAATCCATGTTTGGAACCTAACGTACAGTTTATTTGTGCTCCTGGAGACAACCGCCTGCTTCAACTCCCAACCTGACCACTTCAAATTTGTGTAACTTTGGGTAATTAGTTAATAATGTCTTTAAGCCTTAGTGTCTTCATCTATCACATTGACAGAGTTACAATAGCATATACTGTCCCCATGAGAATGGGATGTGGTAATCTATGAAAAGCATATGAGACATTGCCTAGAAGTATTTTTTTTTGGCAGAGGCTATAGGTTTTGTTACTTTTTGTTACTTTCGTTGGCACTATAGAAGAAATTTGAACAGATATATAGATTTATGACCTACTACTAATCTATAGATTAGTAGTAGGTCAGAGTAGATCACCAGCGATGAATGAGATTATCTAAGAACACTGTATAGAAGAAAAGAGAGGAAAATTAAAATGAAACCCATGGGAACACCTACATTTAAGAAATAAAAGAATAATAGAAAACTGAAAATATGCTTGAGAATAATTAGTTTGAGGACTGTTAAGAAGACCAGAGAGAGAGAGTGGTGTTTAACAGGCCAAATGAGTTGTTTAAGAAGTGAGTGATTAACCAGTTAGACAATGCAGAGATATAAAGAAAAATGAGAGTAATTTGTCAATTTAGAGGTAGTAGAAGGGTTTCAGTGAATGGAAGGGTCATAGAAGGGTCAAAAACCAGACTTTAGCAGTTTAGAAATTACTGGGAGGTCTGGAAGTGGAGACAATGAGAACAGATGGATCATCATTTTAAAAATCTAAAGGCAGCACACATAATTGTTGGAAAAGATCATGGAGGAGATAAGAGGAAAGGGAATCTAAAGGACAGGTAGATGAAACAGTTTTTGGAACTTTCAAAATGTTACGATGGCCTGGTTGATGTCTTGCTACACTCTTTGCAATAAAGCAATCAATAAAAAATGAGACTAAACACACAAATATCAATAGCTGTGCCATTTTATTCATAATGTGTATTGATTGATAGACAGGAATACAGTGCATTCAAAAGTGCATTCAAAACAGAATGAACTTACTTTTACATAATATGTAAGTTACATTTTAATATCATATGCCCAATATATTTCTCTTTAATCTGAATATACTTCTTCAATAAAGGAACTTTAAGTGTAAAGTCTTCAATTCAATTGTGAATCAGCAAAAGCATCATAAATACATAATAAATACAATACATTATTTATGCTGGGCTTCCAGATTTTTATGGACATTCTGTAGGATATCTAAGATATATATACCTGCGTACTACTGATAATGAGGGATTCATTCTGGCAATAGCAGAACTGTTGAGAGAATTATCTAATTTATAAGAATAGCTGTTCAGTGGTTTGCAGAGTTTTGGGCAGCTACGTAAGATGTAAAGTCCACTGTCATTGTGATTGTGGTTGTAATGTCTTTGTCATATTTCTTGTTAGGTTTTTGCTATGATCCTGGTTGTTACCTAGCATTTCTCATTTCTGCCCTAGTTGAAAACCCAGTTCGCCTGCCTGCTGATTACGGGAGCCACCTTAAAACTTTTCAATGTATTACCTTTCAGTTTTAATCATAGAAAATCAGTGTTCCTTGTTGTGCCTAAGAAACCATGGTGATAAACCTGTGGTATTACTTCATCATTGATGAGAAGCTGCATGTTCTTTTCATGCAAATAGTAATATCAGAGGAAATATGAATCCAACAAAACTGAAGGATATCCATGCATTATAAAAATGCATTACCCCATAGAAATGTAAACTGTTCACACAAAAACCCATACATGAATATTCAGAGCAGCTTTATTTGTAATAACCCCAAATTGAAAATGTCCAAGAAAGCCTTCAGCAGATGAAGGGTTAAATAAACTGGTACCTTTATGTTCTGGAATCTTTTATATTACAGAATAATAAACTACTGAAACACACAACAGCTTTATTTAATCTCCAGGGCACTGCACCTGGATGAAAAAAAGTCCCCAAAATGTACATACCCTGTGTTCCATTGTATAATATTCTTGAAATGACAAAATTATGGAAATAGAGAACACATTAATGGTCTTCAGGAATCAGGAACGGGAGGTGAGGCAGGGAAGGGGTTTAACAATAAAAGACAACATGAGGGATCTATGTGATAATGAAAATGTTCTTTATCTTTACTGTTTCAAAGTCAATACCCTGGTTGTGATATGCATCATAGTTTTGTGAAATGTTACTGTTGGGAAAATCTAGGTAAAGTTACATAAAATCTCCGGTATTATTTCTTATGACTTCATGGAAATCTTTAATTCTCTCAAATCAAAACAGTTTAATGAAAAAGTGCATTAAAATGTATAATTTTTTTTTTTTTTCTGGAATCTTGCTCTGTTGCGCAGGCTAGAGAGCAGTGGTATAATCTCGGCCCACTGCAATTTCTACCTCCCGTGTTCAAGTGAATCTCCTACCTCAGCCTCCCAATTAGCTGGGATTACTAGGCACGCACCACCATGCCTGACTAAGTTTTGTATTTTTAGTAGAGACTGGGTTTTGCCATGTTGGCCAAGCTGGTCCCGAACTCCTGACCTCAAATGATCCACCTGCCTCAGCCTCCCAGAGTGCTGGGATTACAGGTGTGAGCCACTGTGCCCAGTCTGAAAGGTATGAATTTCTTATAGAAAAGACCTGGTCTAAAATGTCTAGAACCTTATTGTTTTGACGTGTGGATTTTCCAAAACAAAATGTGTATCATTAAGTATTATGCAGGGTTGCTTATTGTAGTAGGCTTTTGAAAAAAATCACAAACAGTTTGAGATACCTTGGTTTCTTTGTGTCCTGGAAAAAATTCAGTTCCTCAATCCCTGGGGGTGAGACAAAGAAAATTTGAAAAATAAATGCCTCCTTCAAACTATTACATTCATCCCAGATCAATGACATTTCATCTACCATTTTGAATATCAAAGAGAAATAAAAGCTACACAATTTCCATTCAACAAGTAAATGAAAGAACTACTGACATCTATCAGTTATTCATACTGACACAATCAATGAAGAATAATATTTTGGGAGCCCATTTTGAAAACTTCAGGGATCATTGATTTTATTTTTAAATAGAAATGTTACTGTACTGATGGAAACATCATTTGAAAGAAAAATCTCAAATTGTTGTGTGCATTGGAAACCGTTACAGGCTTGACATAATATCTGGTTTTGGTTATTTGATAAAGTAGGAAGCTTCAACTCTGAATAATGATTTTTACAGGAGCTGCATTTCCATTTGAGATTCTGATAAAAAATTCTTAAAGACTTTTTTTGCTTACCTAAAATTTGTCAATGTACTTAATATTAGGATCATTTTAAGGGTTTTGCTAAGAATTAAAGATATAATCAACTATATAAGCCTTTCAAGAAAACAGTCTTGGATCACCTGCTTAAAATTTGAAAATAAAATTGCTTTTTCAGAAAAAAACAAAAACAAGAACAAAAAAAAAACTGCAGTATAGTTCTCAGGCTATTAAAAAGAGAATAAATTTTACCTACATGATGCAAGATATATTTGTTTAAATAAGAAGGTAAATCATCTTTATTTAAAGCCATTTGGGTCATCATTTTATGGAAGACAAATATACACTCCTCTGACCAAACTGTCATTGTGCAAGAAGAGATGAGATAAAGATGTCAGTTCAAACTTCCCATTGTTAGCAACATTAACCGTCATGTAAGCCAGGATTAAAATCAGTAAATACTTGTCTATTTATCTACAGACAGACTCTGAAGACACCTTGAAATTCTGTAAATAATTCTGCATATAAATTCTTAAATGACTTTAAATGCGAGATATAAATTCACAATTCTTACGGACACAGATAACAACAATAAGGAAGAACTTGCTGAGTATGATTCCTTGAACTAGTGACAAAAGAAATAATGGTGTTTGGTTTCCAACTTGGATACCTAGTGGCTTCTTATATGAGACTAAGGTCCTTTAGCAACGTGACCGATGTGAACCCCAGTTTTGTTTTTTGATTTTTTTTTTTTAGTAACATGGGATTTATAGTCAGTGTTTTCTAAATTGTACATATTAAAATGAAAAGCCAAAACCGATCAAATGATATTGTTAAAAGACACAAATGATGGTACAGCACTATTAAAGAGTATGATTCCAGTTTTATTTAAAAACACCAACTATAACTGTGTAAATATACATCATCCATGCTTTTCAGGGTTTAGGGTCAAATTTGTCATGATGTATCAAAACATTAATAATGGTTATCTTTGGAGACCAAGATTGTGTAAAATCAATTATATAGCTATCTTACATTTGTAATAAAACATGTAATACATATGACTACCAGAGAGGGAATATATGTTATCAAGACAAAGTCTTCAGCTTCCTTTCAAGATATCAAAGCAATCTACTTTTGTGCAGAAATAAAATGTGTAGGATTTATTTAGTGCTTTTATTTGCAAAATTTAGAATTTTCTTCTTTTTTGGAAGAAAGAAATAACTATATGAAAATGAAAAAAGAAAAAACAACAATACTAATATTATGAATTTTGATCATGTGAATAAATAACTTTCTAATTATTTAGGTCTAGATTTATTTCATTTTCATTCTGTGTGAAGTGAAATAGCAAATGAAAAGGGAAATTTTATGTAAATTATAACTGCAAACATGTAAAAGTCCCAGTGTGGGAATACATATCTTGGAAAGAAAATATGTGAACACACACACACACACGTTTATGCAGACACAAGCCTTTATACAACATTCTCAAAGAGAATCAAGACCGTATTTGATTAAGAAATACTGAGGAAATACAGAATATCAAATGGGATATATATATATATATATGCACTCATTTTCAGATTTTTAACTCTACTAGTTCTAATATCTGATAGATATTAGATCAGATATCTAATATCAGATATCTAATATCTGATAGATCCTTTTTCATGTTCTATTCAGTGTCACCATTTTCTTTTCTTTTGTTATTCCAATACGAAAGCATCCTAGCTATCAGGATGCAAAATAGACACTAGTTGAGATTTTTTTCATGATGATGTGACTGTTGTGTCATAAGACAAAATAAATGTCAGTGGCAAATTAGAGTGAAAGTATTATTGTCTGAAGAGCTATCTCCAAAGTGTTTCCTATGAATTGGCTCACATGACACCCCAAAGAAGATATGGAGTGGGAGTAGCAATAGCAGTAGTTTATTATTTTCATCAGTATTTTGTATTAAATATGTGCATGTCTTATGTAACAGTGGTTGTCTTTGCATGGCTATAAAAATTCTAGCAATACAACATATCATTATCTTGACTATTATACTCTGTCATCAGTAATAAAAAAGTTGAACAAAAGCCAATTATGGTAAAAAAAAAAAAAAGAACACTAAAGAAGACCAAACAGCATGTAATCAATATGGGAGAGATCAAACAAAACTGGCTCCACTAATTTGACCAGAGTTAGCGGCAGATGTCTGGAGTAGGAAGTATCCTTTGCTTATGATTTTCCTCAAAGTGAACTGCAATACAGCGACTCCATTTACTTAACAGTAGTAATCAGATGTTTGAAAGAGACAATAGTCCAGATTTAAGCTTAGAAAATATGTCTCTTTTGTAAATGAAATATTTAAAACAGAAAAAAAAGCACAGGTCAGTAGACTAGAATTTACATCTCAGTTTGAACACTAAAATCTGGTGTAGCACTGGGCAATCACTGATACCTGCACCCAGCATTCTCACTGTTTGTGGAAGATGAAACAGAAAAGTCTCAAAATAATGTTTGAAATCTAAAATGTTATGACCCTTTTAAGGCACTAACATATCCCTGTGTTACTTTTTTTTTTCTAGTATGGAATACAAACATCTTTAAAAATGTAATTTTCATGCAATGAGGATGTATTTTAATGTAATCATTATAACAATAAATATATCACAGTTTAAAATGACTAGAAGAGATGACATCAGCTTTTGCTTTTACTGTCACTGTATTTCTAGAGAAGTAAAAATTTAAAAATAATAAAATCTGCAATTCATTTACATAAAAGCTTCCTCAATAAAGAAATATGACCACAACTGTTTCTAATTCACTAAAGATACAACATCCAAAATTTCTGTGTGTTATGCAGTACAATTAGGTTCATTCAGATAAAAAGAAAAATTTAGAGATTTTTAAAAAAATTATTAAATTTTATGAAATGTTTTTAGGTATTACATCAGTCTTTTAGCTTATTTGTTAATAGTTGGTAATTAAGGGATTAAGCTGGATATTTCTTCTGAACAAGTTTGCATCTCTCCAAATAAGCTATGGAGTAAGAATTCATTGGCAAAATTGTCTAGTCCAGATTTTGATCAGCTCTTTCACACTATACTGGAAGATCACCTTAGAATTACAATCCTGAATGGGAATGTCTAGCTTGACATTAGCTTTATTTCAGTGAAACAGATTCTGGCAGAAAAGAAAACAGCAGGTTAAAAGGACATAAGGAACACAGCTATGAGGGAAGTTTTCTGCTTAAAGGTAAAGAGGAGTGGTTTGAATTTCTAAAAGATAAAAGAATAAGCCACTTAGATCTTTCAAAGTACTAAAATAGTCATTTTTTACGTAAAAGCAAGACTCGCAGCTTAGAGAGTTCAGAGAACTTCTTCCTGGAGCTACCGATCCAGCCACACCAGGGATTGTCAGCTCTTGCAGGGCCCTCTGTCAGCTGTCAGGAAATAAATCTCTCTATCAGATGGAAGCAGTCTGAGTTGGAGCAAGTCCTCCACAGCACATCACCCCGGGAGCACTCAACATGCTTGGCGAACAAGGGCTCCCTGTTGTACTCTGATTTATGTATATCTGTAAAGTTACTCCTGATAGGGTAAAAGGAGGAGACTGATCAAGAGTCTATCACACTCGAAATGCTTTCATACTGTTGCCACCCCACTCAACCTGTCATCCATGGAAGCAAGAAAACAAAAGCACTGCAGACCGTTCTCAGCAGCCCTTTCCTTTCCTCGGTGACCCTTTCACAGACCGTTGCCAGAACCACTACTCACTTCTTGTGCTAGTAGAGAACAACAAGTAGTTATATTTGTGTTTTAAAGGTTGTCCTGTTAATGGATTGTCCTTTCACACATGCCATGTACCTTATTATCTGAAAATTTACTGAATGCTGACCATGGTACATACTTGCTGACAAATTTCACACATGCCTAAGCATGCAACTGGATTTCCCCACATGATCATTTCCATGGTTCATTTCCTCATATCTCAGGAGTGATCATATTTTATCTTCATTTTATTATGCTTTCAATCCAGTGAAGTCCAGATTATATTGTATTTGTGCTAGTATTAATGGGTAAAATTGTGGATATTATTGTTTGGTTGGTGTTGAAATTTTGTCTATCATGTGTGATTTACTGAATGATAAGGATTTGAAGAAAATGAAAAGCAGGGAATACTGAGTTTTATAACATTATACTTGCAAGTAAATTTAAGATACACATCAGGGCTTTGTTTTGCAAGAAGATGTATAAAAAACACCACAGAAAGGCATTAACTTTAGACTTCAAATTACAGAATTCAAAGGTATATATGTATACATTTTGGAGAGTTTTGTTGTTGCTGCTTAATAGACAATATATTGAAGTGAGTAGCCCAGTTACAGAAGGGCATTATTTGATCAGGGCTTTAAACAGAGCAAGAAGGGTTGTAGGATTTCAGAAGTACTGAAAAAGATAATGATGGCTGACAATGTTGAAGAAGACTTGTTTTATGTAAGAGAATTATGTAGACCTGGTGTAATTGTGAATAATTTTATAGTTGATTTTTTTGTTTGCACCCAGAGTTAACAATATATTTTAAAACTTACTTTGTAAACAAGTGCTTCATATTGCAGTTACGTGTGCAGATAGATTAGACAGATAGACAGATGATAGATAGATAGGTGATAGATCGATAGATAGATAGATTTTCCTTAACCTTCTCAAGAGATTATATCCCTAGAGAACAGAACTGTGCATTGTATCCCATTGTAAGTAACTAATCACTTACAACATTGCTTGAATTGGGTATCTCTTCAGTAAACATTGATTGTAAAAATAATCCTAGCAATCCATAGGATTTACCCCATTATTTGTTTTAAACTTTATGCACATATAACTTATTTTGGTCTTTGTATTAATATACCTGGTTTCTCCCTGCCGCCACTGCCCTGCCTGTGTTTTATTTATCTTTTGTGTTATAGTACTTTTTCTAGTAGCAATCCCAATATTCTTTACTGAAGGGATAATTTCTTTCTAACTTTACTATGACTTCCATTTTACCCTGCTCAAGTAGAGAGATTCAAATTATATCATTTAATTCCACTGTATAGTCGTTGGATAGATTGTGTGAGCTCCACTGAAAATTGTGACATGAAGACACTTAAAAATTTTTAAAACATAGTTTTAAATAGTTCCTTCTTTAAAAAATATTTCCCCTTAAATCTTCCAGAAAATGCTAGAATTATGGAAAAAGGAAAACATAATTTAGCCCATCATATGTAGAGACTGGAAATCTTGTTTTTATTTCCATTTCCAACATAATGTGTTTTGATTGCTACCGTAAAAATGTATGATAAAATATATTCACAACTAAAGCCGCCATTGAATCCCATCCATGGAAGAAAGAGAAGTAGAAATGTTTCCTGAATTCGAAAGAGGTTGTGATTGTGACCTTAAGCAACATTTATTTGGAATGCAACAGTGATAAGAGGACCAAAGAGGTGCTAGTGAAGAGCAGAGTTTTGCAGTATGCGTGTCCACAGGAATTACAGGAAGGCAGAGCCGACCAGGCTGCTTCCTTACACAGTACCATCATGTCACTGTGGACCTGATGGTAACAATTGCTTTGTAATGAAAATTAAAAAGTAATAGATATGTTTGTTGGATATGTGGTCTCGACATCTTCCAGATAGTGTACTAAAACTCTGTGATTCATTTTATGCAGATATTTTTTATTTTTTACTTTTAGTGTTGATTTTTCAAGTTTGTAAATGCCTGATATCATATAGAAAAACTGGCTCATTGAGCAGACTTCCTGTCCACATGCTTCTAATGCTCATTCAGAGGTAAAGAAACAAGCAGCATAGGATAAAAACAAAAACTACTTTGGATATATTAAGTTTAAAAATAAATTGTGAGCCAACGCAGCTGGTCCATTAAAATTATCGGTAAGCCATGTTAATGTATTTTAAATAAGCTATGAGGATAAATAGCGAAAACATTGTCTAAATGAGCAACAGTTTTAGGGATGAATATTTTATTAATAAAATTATAGCTCTTTCAGTGAAGTTTCGGATAGTTTACTATTTAAAAAGTGGTAGGTGGTATCATGTATTAACTCAGCTATGTACATTTTCTTGCATATTTTTCAATCACTCTTAAGATTTTCATTCCTTTGGTTATTCTTTTAAATTAATTCTACCACCTGAGTGATACAGCGCTAATATAGTATTTTTCTTTGTGTAACAGATTTGATGAGTGTGGTGCATTTGCTAGTATAATTCATATTTGACATGTAAATAAGCTAATATTTGCGCTTTAACACCAGTTCCAATTTGAAAGTAAAACTAGAAATGTTAATAGCTTTTAGTGTAAGCAATTAAAAATAAGTAATATATATAATCCTGGAATCTGTTTAAGTTTCCCATACCTAAAGCAGTTTTGTTATGGAGTTTGTTGATTCATTGTGTGGATACTTTGCATTAAGATAACATTTGCTTTGGAGGTAATTGTTTTGATAACCTTCCACTAACTACAGTTGATAAGAGGTATGCCTTAAAAAAAATAACAATTCCTAGTGAAATAACCCATATTATAAATGTTTGAACTATCCTTAATATGGACACATTCAAGAAAATAAAATAATTAGTGGTAGTAGAGTTAATATACTGTTATGCTATTGCTAGCATCAGCCATTTTGAGATCCATAGCTTATACTCTATTTTCTCAGTTCTAAGATGTCAATATGTGTAAAAGATACCATTGATCTAACATCAGCTTTCCTAGGAGAAAGACAGAAATGGCCAGCAAGTTTCTTTGGAAATCCATTGTAGTATGTATACTAATTTAAGACATGTTAAAATGAAAAGAAATATTGGTCTTAGATTTGAAAAATTGTGGTTATGTGTGTATTTACAACCCATCATGTTCCAAATGAAACCCACCATATTGCAGCTGACAACTTTTCATCCAGAATGAATGCTGCTTACCTAAAGCTATTATAGTTTTACTGAGGTTGTTATAAATAGATAGGTAATAATGAAGGTACTATTTGATAGCAAGTAATTGTATGATCACTTTTCCCTTTGTAGTCAAGATTGGAAACAACATGAAATATATTCTAAAACATTTCACTATATAGTAACATCCTGTTTCTAAGTATGAAGAATGTGGGATGTAGGAAGTTTGCATATTACTTTGAAGAAATAAAAATCATGAAAATAAAGAAATCATTATAAAATGAATTATTACTACCAGAGTTTTTCTCCCCAGAGAAAGGTTGTCATGAGCAGAGTTTTAAGTAGAGAATGGAATCTGATTTTGTGAAACAGATTCCATTTAGAATTATATTATTGAAATTTGAATTAGCATAGAATGAACCAGTAAGAGAAAAATGGCATTATTAATAAAATAAATCAAACACAGATTTATTAGGATATGAAAATTTTTAGGAATAATAGAAAAGAAAGAGCCATGTTTTAAGGAAAAGGCCTAGATTGTCCATATTACTTTTGTCTTGTTTGTATTATTTATGATATATAAAATATTTAAATATTTGTTAGAAATTCCAAGGCTCACACATGATACACACATAATAATTTCCAGAAACACAGAACCGTGTTTACTTTAGGTGAACACTTAAATTGAAATATATACATCAATTCAGTACTTGCATTGTGAAATATGTATGTATACACACACACACACACACACACGCACACATCTTCTGTCAGTAGAAACAAAATTGCCACTCTTGCTTTGATCTTACCAACAGATGCAACACTAGCAGAATGGAATGAATTCAAATAGTTTTTTTTTTTTTTTTTTTTTTTTTTTGAGGCAGAGTCTCGCTCTGTCGCCCAGGCTGGAGTGCAGTGGCGCCATCTCGGCTCACTGCAAGCTCCGCCTCCCGGGCTCACGCCATTCTCCTGCCTCCCCATCCCGAGTAGCTGGGACTACAGGCGCCCGCCACGACGCCCAGCTAATTTTTTTGTATTTTTTAGTAGAGACGGAGTTTCACCGTGTTAGCCAGGATGGTCTCCATCTCCTGACCTTGTGATCCGCCCGCCTCGGCCTCCCAAAGTGCTGGGATTACAGGCGTGAGCCACCGCGCCCGACCTCAAATAGTTTTAATTAAGCCTTTCTTGTAGATTTAATTAGGTATGTACCAGCTTAAAATACATCTGGCCTATAAAAAAGAGATAATGAGTATTTGATGTAACAATTTGATCTTGTTGTGGTTTTCAAATTCTTTTGTGTGCGTCTGTACACATCTGTGAGTTTGTGTAAAGATAATAGCTATTACTTTCAATTGTTTCTTCTGGTTATACTTCATGGTGATACTTTGGGCCTCTCTGTGACTGTGTGTGTATAGGGGGGTGGGTTGCTACAAACAGTGACTTTGGAAGTTTTGTCAACAAGTTCACAGAAATAAAAACTCAATGCCAACCTGTTTTGAGAATCCAGTTCTAAATATAATTTTCAAAATTTTTGTCATTATACAAATAACAATCAAATATTATAGGAAATAATAAAAATGACAGAAAAAAATTCCCACATTCTCCACCAT
Source organism: Pongo pygmaeus (assembly GCF_028885625.2). NCBI lineage: Eukaryota > Metazoa > Chordata > Mammalia > Primates > Hominidae > Pongo > Pongo pygmaeus. The sequence goes on along the minus strand of NC_072376.2, from coordinate 63,056,935 downwards.
CTTAGCGACTTAACTTTCTTGTTTCCATTTCCTTTTTATTCCTTGTTTTATTTATATGTATTTTAATGTGCTTTTAATTTTATGTCAATACAATTTTATTCAACTTAATATTTAATAAATTAGAGTTTGTACACGATTATTTTTATAGCAGTTACATATTGTTGAGATGATTTTAAAATAATTTTCTACCACTACAGTAATTAAAGGTATTTAGATTTATTTTAATGGTATGCCATAACATGGAAATGGAACTTTTTTAAAAATTAATTTTCCTCCTTAAAGACTATTGTAAAATTACATACCTCATAGTTTAACTGTTGACATTTATGTGTAACTAGGACATTTTGCATTCATGAATGAAAAAATGATGAAATAGATAGCAGTTATCAAAAGAAACAAAAATACATCAGATATCCACATTTTAAAAAATAGAGCATTATATTATATAACATTCAGACATAAAGATGTGCCATTATAAGACACAGCAGAATGAAGAAGGGTAAAATAAGAATTCTCCTGATAGAATTTTACATTAGTTTAATTGTACTATACTCAATATATTCACACATATTCTGTATACGTGTTAATGCTTCATAGCTTCATAGAAACGGAAAATGTAAGTTGAGAAACATACTAAATGGTTACACTGTATGTACTGTGTTCTGTACATATAGCATTTATTCTCACTTTTAATTCTCATTGCCTGTTTTGAACTTGTTCATGATAGTAACGGTGTAATATATGTGTTACTTGAGTTTATAAGGACAAAGCAAGGCTATTTTTTATGTTATAGGATTTGTGTTAATTATATTAAATGAAACGTCTCTGTCTTATAGTTAGCAACACTTACTATAAAAATCTAATATTGATATAATCGAACGTATTTATTTGAAACTCTTTAATGATTTATAATTTGCCTTTGTCCATGCAGCTGCTCTAATACCATAGCCTGGGTAGATTCTAAACAATAGAAATTTATTTCTCATAGTTCTGGAGGCTGAGAAGTCCAAGATCAAAGTACCAGTTGATTCAGTTCCTGGTGAGGGCACGTTTCCTGATTCTTAAATGGCATCTTCTGACTGTGTGCTCACATGATGGAAGGAGCAAGGCCTCTGGGGCCTCTTTTATAAGGGCACTAATCCAAGTCGTGAGGCCTGCACCTTCACAATGTAATCACCTCCCAAAGGCCCCACCTTCTAATCCTACCACACTAGTGATTAGGCTTCAACATAAGAATTTTTGCGGAGACATAAACTTTTATTCTTGCAATTTCTGGCATGCTTCATATGTATGTATAAATATATGTTTACACACAGATACATGGTTATGGAAAAGATCTAAATATACAGAGAAGAAATGCTTTGCTTTAAATGAGTGCTTCTCCAGACATAAGGTCTATGTCATACTTTGATAAACACAAGCAATTATGCATGCACCACTTTATGGAATGTTGCTTTACAGTGAAAAAGCCTGGTTGAAAATCGTGGTGTCTTTGCTTGTCCCTCCCAACAACTAAAGATTTTGTTGAGCTTCATTTTCTATATTTATATAATGAAATAATTTTTACACATTCCAAATATAAGATGCATATTTGTTATTTTTACCTACCTGACTATTCTAGTACCCCCAGTATTTAGGTGACTATATTTAGAAAGTTGGTACATTAGATATTTAACCCTGGTATCATCATCAACAACAAGAATACATGAATCTGATAAAAGTAAGGCAATAAATTAGTTCAATGGAATTCAAAGACAAAATCAATAAAGGTAAGATTAAAAATTAATGATGTGACAAAGTCTAGGCACCCTGGCTCACACCTGTGGTACCAGTGCTTTTGGAGGCTGAGTGGGAGAATCACTTGAGCCCAAAGGTCAAGGCTGCAGTGAGCCGTGATTGTACCACCACACTCCAGCCTGGGTGACAGAGCAAGACCCTGTCTCAAAAGAAAAAAAAAAAAGAGAGAGAGAGATAAAAACTTGATTAATCACCAGGTAACATGACTTTTTTAAGCAAGGGAGAAAACTTCATCTATGAGCAATAAATATGGAATACCCTTATGAATGGAGATTATATTTTCAAAATTACAGAAAAACATTAAACCCTTCTTTATTAATGGATCTTAAATCTGCATCATGTTGTTAAACTTTGTAATTTACTCAGAAAAGAGGTAATAGGCCTCTGGAGATCAGTAACTTCAAAGTTACTTCAAAAAGTTATTCCTAAAAACGATATCAGAAACTCTAAGGAGCATGTGTAATTTCCAGAAGCTTCTCTCAACTCAGCAAGTGATTATATTAGTCTCAGTATCCACATACTACTAAGAACTGCTGGTCTGGAAAAGTAAACATTTAGGAATAGTAAGGAAAAGTCTTATGGGAATAGAGAGGCAAATTAGTAACAAAAAAAAAGAAAAAGGAAAAAAAAACCCAGAAAGCGAAGAAACTGGCTGTAGTTAATATTCAATATATCTTTAAAATCAGTTGTCTATTCATTGGGGAGAAGGGTATGGGAAATGAAGTGCGCAATGTGGAATCTCCAAATAGCAACTTAATTCCAGAGAACTTGAGTGTTAAGTGCGTGCTATGTTTATATTATTCATAAACCGGAGTGCAAACATATGCAAAGAAAAAAATTTAGGTAAATATCCAGTAAAAAACAGTGCTTATAGCAAAATTCAGAAATTATGAGCTTAAAATTAAAACAATGGATTTGACTAATTAAGATTGAAACTTCTGAATGGCAAAGTAGTACATTTCATAAATACATTTGAAAGACAATGAAATTACATGTGCGTAGACATGATATTTATGTAAATGCGTATACATAGATATATGTCTATATCTTTGCATATGTGTGACAGCAGAAAAACGTGTTAATAGACATAAATATACAAACAGCTTATGCAATGCAATGAAAAATATTCAACAGCTCATTAGAAAAATGAGTAGAGGAATAGGGTATTGAGTAATAAACTCAAAAAAAAAGGACTGTATCGGCTAAAATATTCAATCTCAAGAACATTAAATTTAAAAAATCATCATAAGTAATGATTTAAAAAATAAAGTTGTGTTCCCTGTCTAAAAAGGTTTAATTTTATAATATTTGATCCAAATCAAAAATATGCATATCATTTATCAAATCAATTCTAGTATTTGGATTTGAAATTAGTACAATATTGGACACACACACCAGGATGTTCATTGCAGTGCTGTTTTTAATACTCCTAAATCAGATAAAAACTTACTTACGATTATTATTTGATGGAATATACATGCAAAACACAATCATAATATTATTCAAATGAATTATATTATTCAAAATTTATTAACTTGGAATTATGGCCTTGCTATATTTAGTAATATAAAAAGGCACATTATGAAATAGAGTGGTTGCATTTTTAAGGGAAGAATATTAGTATGATTATTTACGATATATAAGAGAATATGTCTGGAAAGTAATCAAAGTATACATTAGGATAAGACAGGAGGGAATTCCTTTATCCCAACTATAAATCAAGGTGATACATGTGAGGGAGAAAGATCGTATTTCTATAGTGTGATGAAGTCTCGGAGATGGAAGAATATTTGACCAAAGACTAAAGGAAAGTGAGTGACAAAGACATGATGATGGGCATAGGAAAGACTGTAGAAAGCAAGAAGCAAGTGTGAAGGCCCTGAGGCAGAAACATGGTTGCTGTGGTTCAAGTACACTAAGAAAACAGAGTTCATGAGAGGGGGAGGATAGAGCAGATAAAGTGAGGTCTACAAAGCTATAGGAAGAGGATTGGAAGCCATTGGATGGATTTTGCAGAAGCTTGTCTTGATCCAACCTACTCTTAAGGGTCACTGTGTCTTAAGAATGGACTTAGAGACAAGAATGGAAGCAGCCTCTACTATCTTTAAAAAACTATTATAGTGATCCAGGCCCAAGAAAATGGTGGCTTATGCCTGGATGATAGTTTTGGGAGTGATTAGAAGTGAAAAGGTTCTGGAAATGTATCTATATCTATGTCTAAATTACATATATATTTTATATACTATGAATAATATGATACAAAGACATATAGATAACTGTTTTCATTTCATACACATTTTTCTTTACTGTGCTTTTTTTCATTTACAATATATCCCAGAGATTGCTCCATAGTAATACATAGAGATACACATCATTCCATTTTGTAGCCTCACAATTCTTCATTCTGTGGAGGTACTAGATTACTAACAAGTCCCCTGTTGATGGACATTTAGGTTCTTTCCACTCTGCCATTACAAATAGTGCTGCAATGAATAGCCTTGTGCTTGTATTTTTTCCTATTTTTGCTATTGTGTCTTTGGAATAGATTTCCTAGAAGTGGGATTGCTGAGTCAAAAGGTACGTGCAAATGTAACTTTGATAGATATTGACAAATTTCCTTCCAGATTTTGATTTCTGTCTATAGTCTCAGATTTTCTTTTCCTTCCCGACTTGCTTTTACATTGTCTTCTTTTGAAAAACACTGGACGTTCTTTTGCTGTTGTTTGTTTGTTTGAGACAGGGTTTCCCTCTGTCATCCAGGCTGGAGTACAGTGGTATGATCTTGGCTCACTGCAACCTCCGCCTCCCGGGCCCAAGCAAGTCTCCCACCTCAGCCTCCCGAGTAGCCAGGACCACAGGTGCTCACTGCCATGCCCAGCTAATTTTTGTATTTTTGTAGAGACGGGGTTTCGCCATGTTGCCCAGGCTAGTCTTGAACTCCTGAGCTCAGGCAATCCGCCCTCATGAGTCTCCCAAAGTGCTGGGATTACAGGCGTGAGCCACTGCACCCAGACTAAAAAAAACACTGTACCTTCTTGATAGAAATATTTTGAATGTGAAATCCATATGGATTGCTGATTATTTTGATATAGAAGATAAAAGACAAGAGTAAACAAGATTTTGGCCTGAATGGCCATATATTTTAATGTAACTCAATTCTAATTCTTTAAATTTACATTTAGATAACCACATGTGGTGAGCTTTAGCATATTGGACAATGTAGATACAAGCATGAGGGTAAAAAGGGGACAGAGTAAGTTGAAGACTGAGCTCTTGGGCACTCTAATTTAAGGCCTTAGATCTGGAAATGAGGAAGAACCAGCCAAAGAGACTGACAAGCGAGGTGGGAAAGAGGTGGCAAGTAAATAAACCATTTTGGGATGGATTCAGAAGCCACTGATTCAATGGGTCGGATGCTACCAATATTTGCATCCAGTGAGGACTCGGAATGGACAACTGCTTGAACAGTGCAGAAAAGACTTCAACCTTGCCAAGTGTTTTATGACTGTTTTGTAGGGTGCAAGGCCCAGTTTGACTTGGTTTAAGAAAAAACAGCCTTTTCTTTTGTGTGTGGGTCTCCCCATCTCTTCCTCAACGGGACTGCAAAATCTTTAAATGTATATCTTCTGTCTTTTATATCTTTGTATAAAAAATTGCCTGACAAAGTTCTTTTTTTTGTATTTTAAAGGGTTAGAAATATAAATGTTCTAATCATAAATGTCATTTTAATTATTATTACTTTCCCATCATTTCAGAAACATGAATTAGTCAAAGCAAATTGTTTACAACATAAAATGGTTACATTATAAAATGGAAGAAAATTAATATTTCTAGTAATTGGTTAGGAAGATTTGCAACAGTGATCCATACCTTTAAAAAAGAGCTAGTGAAATTCAGAATATAATATTGGTGTTATCTGTGCAATTTAAAATAATGATGAGCCAGTAATGTTTAGGTAACTTTTAAAAACAATTACTATTCTAACTAAAGGAATTGTTTTCTTTAAGGATAATTCACCTCCCACCAGTTCCACATTTTGGCAACTTTATCATTTTGGACCAATGTGCATTTGACCTTTCCCCCGGCCGTTCTTCATCTTGTAAGTGCTGTGCCCTTCCAGGCTGATACTTTGAAGACAAATTCTTTGTCCTTGTTTGGATTATTAAACAGTAAATGTCAAGTATTTTTTCCCCTATTTACAAAGGTTTTATCAATTGCGACCTAAAAAAGATTAGATGTAATCTTAGATATTAAAACTACCATTCAGCATGGAAGATCTTTAAAAAAGAAAAATTCACATGAATTACAATTAACTTTAAAGACTTTTTAATGAGGAAATGACATACTTCTTGAGGTTATAATTTGTGCATTCTTTCAATTTCTTAGCCTATTAGCTTGATTTGACCCTGCAAATCAGAGAGATATATATTTTGTATGTTTCTCCTGAAGTTCTTCAGCAAATCTGTACATCAACTCACATACTGGGTTTTGTGAAGGCCAAGAGTTTCTTTAGTCATGAAGGAACTAGCATGGAATTATAAAGCAAATGTACAAACAAACAAGAAACTATAGCAAAAAGCTAAAAAAAGAACCCTTCCTCATTAAAATTGTCATTGTCATTTAAAGTATATTCTACATAGATTTTTTAATGTGAACCACTAATGTGAAAGCGATGCATATAGGATGAAGTTGTAATTTAATTTATTTAAAATTCTGTCTACACCAGCCTCCCTACTTTCTTTTCATGTCTGCTTTATTTTGAAAGAATAAATCTGTTAGCCTTCAAACATTTTCTGTCAAAAATATGAACTTATTTGATATGGGTTAGCAGGGTTGTGATTAGAGACTCAGTATTTCATTTATTTTAATGTAAATGACACAGGATTGGATTGAATCTTATTACTTAAATATTGTATTAACTTAAATGGCTCAATGTATAGACACGTTTACATCTTTTATGTTTTTTTAAAATCTTCCTTAATGTTGGAAAATCAGGTATATGTGATTATTTATATTTGTGGAAACTTAAAAAACACAGGATATATTTGAACTATATTTATGTTTCTGAAAGACACCTAAATATTTTCTTTTTATTTCCCATATATATTCTACAGTGACTTAACTCTGAAATTCAGCATTTTACCATGTTGACATTCATATCCTTATTATTTAATTTAATGTGACTATGATACTTCAGAAGATTCAGTTCTTATAATGTTCAGCATTTTTTCTTATCATTTAAAAAAATCACGTTTACATTATATTGTTTTCAAACTGAAGTATTGCCAGTAATGTATTATATATTGTGACATTAATTCCTTGGTTAATTTAAAAACTTTATTTTCTATCACAAATATTTTAGTCACAAAATGACATGATTTAATAGAAAAAACATGGGATCAACCTTGTAGTGAAACAGGTTTGACTCGTTGCTAGCTAGGTGCATGACCCTGAGAAAATTACTTAGCTTTTCCTGGCATCACTTTACTGATATGCAATGTGAAGATGATAATCACAGTACTTATTTCATATACAAATGAAAAAAAATCCACATAAAATGTCAACCTGACATAGAGTCACCATTCACAGATCTTATTTATTATTTTGTTGTTATTGTTATCATGATCATGCAAATTATTTTCTGTTTTAGCCAAATATTTAGGCGCTTCTGTTGTGGATTTAAGTGTGTGAGAGGCAGGTAAACACTTTTCTTTTTTTTTTTTTATTATACTTTAAGTTTTAGGGCACATGTGCACAACGTGCAGGTTTGATACATATGTATATATGTGCCATGTTGGTGTGCTGCACCCATTAACTCGTCATTTAACGTTAGGTATATCTCCTAATGCTATCCCTCCCCCCCCCAATGGTAAACACCTTTTAAGGGAGCAGTGACTTCTGATGAGGAGTGAGTAGGATGCTAAGGGGAAATGGACAAGAATCTCTGCGTGTTGAATCTGCGTGTTGAATCTCAAACTGGAAGTCAGAATGCTGTGCTCCTTTCTGACCATTATTTGTGTTTTTAGTGTTGGCTTGGTTCCCAGACATGCTTACCAAAATGTAATGAAGCCAACACATAGCTGTTTTAGTTGACTATTCTGAGATTTTAAATACCATTGAAAACGTTACAAGAGCTAATATACTATGCCTAAATATCAACAGCTTGCATATATGTGCTGACCTCCTTCTTAGTTGTGGATTTCCTGGATTATGGTATACAGATTTTGAGTTTTGAAAATCTATGAAAAAAATCTATTTCCCCCAAAATTACAGATTTCTTAATATAGTATGCATATTAACTTTAGAAAATTTAACACAGAAAAATATCCCTGGGTTCCAGTAAGCTATAGCCATCTATATTACTTCATAAATAAAAAATACTAAAATTAAATAGCAAACCAGGCTAAATATTGGCCAATCAAGTCAAGTCATTTAAAAATAATTTCTTGAATGAATCAAATAGGGAGCAAAGATTGGCAATGTATGCCTACTGGCAAACAACAATCATTCCCTTCCATTAACCCTCTTAACAATTACTTGTTCAAAAACCTACATAGAGTAACAGCTGTGGAAAATATCAAAGGATCAAATCTAGAAGTCATTAGAAAGGATATGAGAGATTTAAAAGGGAGGCAAAAAAGAACTTGCATATATTATTGGATGTTGAAGAGAAAAAATAGTGAACAAACAAAAAGGAAAATTGAAGTTATAATTGAAGAAAATATGAAATTGAAACTGTGATCAACTCTTTGAAAGTTTTATGTACAATTATTATCAATATATAATTATCTTTTGAAATTCTTGAACAGCAAGAACTGACAATTATATGATCAAGAAGGAAATAAAAAGTCATGGGCCAGAGGCAAGGGTAATATTAAAAATCAGAATGGACATACTAACCAATCAGAAAGGAAGTGGGTTATATGCCTTCAATGCTACTGCTGACTGACATTTAGTAATTGCACTGAGAGGTAGAGATGTTGTTTCGTTGAGGTGGGTTTTTTATCAAGTTATTTATACTTTCTTCATCCTCCTCTCACAGTGAGTGAGATTACAAAGGTTACATTGGGTAACTTCAGCTACTATTATTCTCTGTGACAATCTTCAGGGCTCACATGAAATGAATCCACTAAATTCTGGCTTTGGGAGGTGGGAGCAAGGGGGTTATAGCATTTTTACTCAAAAGTTTTGTTTTTGTTTTTTAATAAAGCAACCATATCTTAAAACTTTGTAGATTTTGTTAGAAGATATTAAACAGATTCTTATTAAAAAAGTGTAATACGGATCAGGAACCATAAAGGCCAACTCCACTGGAAGTATTTTCCATTGATGTCATTGGTTTGAGTTCAAACGATAGCTAAACTAGAGACAAAAAGAAGGCGCATTCCTTTCCCGTTGCAGATGGGAGGTCATCGAATTTAAAGATACCTTCAGATGTTTGTCTTCTCCAGGATCAGCTTATTGAAAAATTAATGATTTCTTTTAATAATTTTATTTAATGAATCTCTCACTATATTTAGATAAATGCTGTCTTTTTAAAACATAATATGGATATATATAGCTTACTGGATATAGAAGGATAAATGGACTTTTCTATGGCTGCATGTATACTAAAAATTAATTTATTCACTCATCCAAATATTCAGGGTTGGTTCATAAAAGTCACTTAACTGGTGGAAATAAAAAATATAAAGTTTTCCTATGATTCTTATTATCCTAAATATACTTACAAGAATAAATGTGATTAAGATGACTCTGAGTGTGTGGAGATTCATTTCCCACCTTATTTGGGGAGTAAAAGGGGTGATATTTCACCTGCTTAGTGCATATTTTAATATAATTTTTGTTGGCCTGATGGTTCTTTGCTACATATATACATTTAATTTTTAAAATTCTTAATCATTTATTCTCTCAGTATTCAGAAACTTATCATATTCTGTGAAATGCCAAGCATTTTCTTGTTGTTTTACAAATTACATAGAACAGGACATATTTATTTGATAGTAAGTTGCATACAATTTTTATTTTTCAGACTTGAATGAAGTGATCATGTAAGCTAGAGAAAGGAGATTAAAAATAACCTCTGGATATTCCTCTTATGTGATCTTTATTCTGGATGTAGCATTAGGACAGCTAATAGACATGTGTCACTGTAAGTGTTTTGTAATGAACTTAGAATGTTTATTTTTTTGTTGCTGCATAACATCATATGTTGTACGCTTTCACAGAATTTAAGAATAGTAGATGTAGTGTAGTAGCAGTAATGGGCAGAACACTAAAAACTAAAATACTAAGTGGCAGGCATAGCAACACGGAAGGGGAAAATTACTCTGGTTATAGAATCCTTTATATTGAGTAAATATTTGATATAAACAAAAGTGAAGGACAAAATGATAATTATTTATGATATCAAAGTGATCTTTGCTAGAATATACTTGAGAGTGTGACAGCTTTCTGATGAGGAAGTAAAATAATTGTAAAGCTATGTTGAGAAGAATCATAATCTTACTATGAATAAGAAATGCATTACGAGTTACAGGATTCGAAAAATAACAGAATGAGAAGCTTTTACAAGCCAGGCTATTTTAATTTTGATGACAGTTTAGAATCTATAGAAATACCAAAATTATAGCACCAACTTCAATTAATAGAATGTTCAATCTGTATCTACTGAAGTTATCAAGTACTCTTTAATCATGCATCTATAATTGTATCATACAAAACGATTGCATTCACAAAGAGAAAAAAAAACATATAAACTGGCCTGAGGGCTTCATCTGATCATATAAATGAAGAAATAGGCTTCCAATTTAACATTCCGCAGCACTGTAATGCAATTCAGGGGTAAGTGCTATTACCCTTGGTGAAGAGGTTGAATTTGATAGCCATTTCACTGTTAGACTAATGATGGCCTATTATATCTCTTAGGTTACAATGTCTTTGATCCTGTGAATGACAAGGAAACATACAACCTCAGGGGAAAATTCAGACAGAGAAGGTATTTAATAGAAAAGCCTCCAGACAACCAGAGTTTCTTTCGATTTTGAAATCATATGTAGACATCTTAGCTGATAGTCAACCAGAATCCACCAGTAAGGCATTCAGCTTGGTTATACCTGTGCTGTATAGATGGCTGCATATGTTGTCTGTCACCACAATACACGTTCAAATATGAATATATGTACAAAGATTCAAATGTCAAATATGTCTTATATTTTGACTTATGAACTTATTTACTATCTTATTAACTTGGACTTGTTAACCAAAGAAATTACTTACATAATGAAAGCTCTTTTTAAAATATCCTTTTACCTTTTCCCCCCAAAACTGAACATATAATTTGGAAAAGTCTCTTTGAAGGAAACAATTAAAATTTTGTTTTGCATTTGTAAAACTAGAGTTATTTTACTTCCTAGAATGTAACCATAACTTACCCTTTCCACTTCAGATTTTGAAAATTGTATTTGTAGTAACATTTTACCTACATCCAAAACAGGTGGTGGATCTAATTTATATTTTGAATGGACAAATAACGTTTTCTGAAAAAGTTGTAAGATGTGCTTGCTTTAACCAAGTCATAATTTTTACTCTTTCATAGTCCCACAAAAACACGTATTTGTGATATAGCTGAATAAGGAAATTGACTTAAAGCCAAGTTAGCAATCAAGACAAAAACCAAACCTACTAAGTGTGTTACTTGCCCTACTTAAAAAGAAATTGAGAGATGATAATATTTAATGTCTTTTTAAATATAATTTATCTAGGTTAGATTCATAGAGAAATTTCCATAAAGGTAAATATTCCTATACCACAAAGATGATTTTAAATGAAGTGAAATTATTTTTAATTAATATCATTGGTAATTTGCAACAGAAGGGAATTTTCGTGTTACTTAAAACATAATTTTCTTCTAACATGGCTTAGGCCGTTTATCGGAACCATGTTGTTAAATGCAGATTTGCAGAAATACTTTTCAATGAAATGTAAGACTATGTGATATTTGAAACCATCCAGTTTATTTAACTTGCTTAAAACAGTGTTCACTTTATACAAGTTCCCTTTGATATAATCACTTAAGCGAACATTTTTATATCTGTGTACACATGTAAGTGTGTGTCTTTTTAAAAAATAACCATGATTAGAATGATGAGCATATAGAACTTTATTTATACCAAAAAATAACATTACACAAGAAATGCTTTTATGAAGCAAAATGTATCAAGCCCTCTAGTGGTGTTAATGTATAAGATACTTCATTGTGGTGTTTGCTCAATCAAAGCAGGCTTTTTTTTTTTCTTTCTCCATTTGCGTACAAGTATTTAACATATTTTTGACATTAGATTTTTGTAAATTCCAACTTGCTCTGCTTGGCAGATAATTTGTAGAATACTTTAGGTGGTTTTGCTAAAGAAAAAAATCTTAACCTTAGGATTAACCATTTTAAATAACTAAACTTAGTGAATAAATGAATGGCCTGTTAGGAGATAAATCATAATTTTTAGATCAGTAACTGTTATTTTTGGGTCTAATGTTAAAAGACATTGTAGTGTTCCATATGCATGATGATAATAATACTTTTTAAAAAGAAAATTTACATAATTTACAAACTTAGAAAAAAAATCATTTAAATAAACAACCCAACGAAGGATAAAAAATAGCTAAGACTTCCTTTGTAATTCTTACTGAGATCTTCCATGCTGTCTAAAGTCTAAAGGAGGTTAATGGTCTTATTCATAACTAAGGATATTTACACTGAGTTTTTTTTTTAATTTGGCTCTTTTTATAGAAGGCACGCAATTAGAGAGGAGACTTAGTTGGCAGATCTGCAAAATGTGTTTTGGTTATTAAGGCATGAGTTTTAGCTTCATGCCAGCAGTATTTGTCTTTCTTTTTTTAAAAAAAATTAAAGTATGAGCATTTGATGTATATAGCTAGGGGAAACTGACAAATATCATGCAGTAGAAATGGAAAAGTAACAATGAAAAGTTTAAGACACAAAGACGAGTCTCAGAGGCTATCTGTTCTCAAAGATGAATTTCTTGATTTCCTGTCCTTTATTTCAACATTATTTTAGACTCTGAAATTAGGCTCATAGAGTAACCACTGAATACACTGTGGTAGAAAGTGCTATACTAGGTTTTGGAAGACTCAAATCACTTCTCAGCTTCATACAGTTTTCTTTGTTGTAAAATCAGAACAATCATGCACTACCTTACCTCACGTGCCCACAAGCACTTCTGACACTGATCACCATTGTTTTGGAAAAGTGTACATTATCACTGCTTCTCATTGAAGAATACAAGCAGTTGGAGAACATGTGGTCTTCTCCCTAATATGTGCACCCTCATTCTTAGAAGTCTTCAATTAAAACTGATTTAAGTCAGGAGCAGTGGCTCATGCCTGTAATCCTTGGGAGGCAGAGGTGGGCGGATCATTTGAGGTCAGGAGTTCGAGGCCAGCCTGGCCAACATTCCAAAACCCTCACTCTACTAAAAAATGCAAAAATTAGTTGGGGGTGATGGTGCACGCCTGTAATCCCAACTACTCAGAAGGCTGAGGCAAGAGAATTGCTCGAACCCAGGAGGCAGAGGTTGCAGTGAGCTGAGATCATGCCACTGCACTCCAGCCTGGGCAACAGAACAAGACTTCATGTCAAAAAGAAAACAACAAAAACAAAAATAGTAAGTTAAATAGTCTATATTAGGTAGAGTACTGGGTACAAGTGGTCCATACTAAGATAAGAGCCTAAAATAAAATGCTAAATCTTAAAAGAGACTGGGTTTATGCACGAAACGTTTTGTGCCTTGGTCTAACATTAACATGATGTCTGTGTAAAATGACAAAAAGAACCAATGTTGAATTATGCTATATTTTCCATCATCCCACATTGCTAAATGTGTTCTTTCCAAGAAATCTAAATGAATTATTATATACATTTGCTGTCATGTATACATAACAGTTGTGTCATTGTTAGAGATTTCAGTAATTAAAATGGGTAACAGAAGCTTAAGTTATTTTCCTTATCAAAACTATGTTCCTTGGAACCACATTATTATAATGGTTTTTGTGCTCTTGTACATTGGATGTCTTAAGCTGAGTACAGTTTAGGAGATCCTTTCTAATTTCAAGAAGGTACTGCTTTCCTCAACACTGTGATCTAACCTGTGCCAAATCTGTACTATACACTATGTAAATGGCTAACAAGTCAATTGCAAACAAACTGAATGTACAAATCTTAGTGTTGGTACTGAAACCTTTTCAGAATAGTCATCACGATTTAAAAGTTTGTTTAAAAAGTTGCAAGCATCAAGTGTCAATCAAAACTGAAGATGAAACACTAATGAATGTTGAATTCTCATGCTTTTAGGTGCACTTCCTTTTTAGAATTTTCATTTATCTGCTATTTTTACTGTAACCATTTTCTTTAAATTTGTTTCACTTAAATTTCCTGCATGCTAACTTTGTTTGTATGATTGAAATAAAACTGCAGTGTGTATATATATATATATATATAGTATATATATATTGTGTATATATATAGTATATATATATTTTGTATATATATATATTTTGTGTATATACACACACACACACACACACACACAAGTACACATCATGTTGGCCAATAGGATTTAGTATTTTGTTTTAAATCAGTTATATATATACTAAATCCTATTGGCCAATATGTGTACTTTTCACCATCTGAATCTACCTAATTTCAAATATAAGATATACACTTAAAAATCTTTAGCCTTCACTCTGAAACAAGTTCATGTAGCAACTTGAAGACATTGATACTTGACTTGTGTGTGACCCAAATACATAGATTTTTCACATCTGCTCTCAGATTGTCCTAATTTAATTCACCATGATACATGATTATGTGACATCATAGACACTAATTCCAAAAAGGGAATGAAGAAACAGAATACTCTGGAACTTGGTATGTTTTTAGACTCAACTCGACATAACATATAACACTATGAAAATTACGTTTTTGGTCTACAAGTCAAATGGCCTTGTCTCAGCACCCAGCTGTGCCCTCAGATTACTTAGTCTTCCAGGTTTACAATATATTCACTTCTAAATGAATAAATTGGATTAGAGGATTTTTAAGATATCTTCAAGAAATATGTTGGTTCTAGATCATTGAGCCACTCCAAAGGTTATACCATCCTGTAATGTGAGGGCAACAAAATATTGTTTTCCCAAATATTTTTCCTTTGCAATCTCCTTCCATCTTTCATGTCTTCCTTGGTTGTTAGGAGCTTAGTAGAGCTGGAGAGAGCTGAGCTGCCAGCTGTCTGAGTATTCAGTTAACACAATAACCCCAAATAAAGTAATAGTCAATTAGTCACTCACTGCAATGATGTAAGCAGGAAACTAAACTGGAGAAAGAGACCTCATGGAGGAGTTTGGACTGTGGCGCCAGTTGAGCGTCGGTTGAATCAACACAGACGTGATGGTCAACTTATGCCTTGGGAGTCCTGAAAAAAAAATCCTGTTTTTTAATGGACCAGCAGCTAGTGGTAGGGGGTAAGATAGGACTAGGAGTGGAAAAGTACTGAGCACTGACTCAGCATGGAGAAAATTGTCATCATGTTTCCCTGCTCCCCTAATAAGGAGGTCTTAGCAGAGGAAGGCCTCTGCTGAAAATTCCAGATAAAGAAGATCTGAATGAAGGTATATGATTTAGGAGTATAGATATTCATAAGAGTATGGCTGGCCAGGGGACTCGAGTCTTTGACTGCAACTCCCTGCAGAGACTGCAGTGCACTGGCTGTGCACCCAGTCTATTGTGGGGAGGGCAGCTCTTGCCTCTGAAGCTTACCAGGTGGTCTGTAATTGCCTGTGGTGATGTCTGAAAAATCATACATAGGGTTTTGGTCTCAAGCCAGATTCCCCATTGATTATCATCTTACATGCCTACTTCTTCTTGAGTTTAAATTAGGGAGTAAAATCCAATAAAATTGGTCATTTATTTAAAACATGGGGTCACATAGCCTTCTCAGGGAATTTAAATTTAGAGAGACCCTTGCCCTGTGCCTTGTTTGCAGTGTTATTGATACTAAAATGCACCCCACCCCCAAGCAACTTAGTGTCTACTGGAAGTCCAGGGGGAAAATACTCAAAACAATAACATTAATATTGTAAAGTGGTTTATATAATGCGGGCTTGCTCAAAACAGTTTACTTTCTACTCATAACTACTCTATTCCTTATGCACTGTGGTGGTCTTCCATTTTGTGGATGTGAGAACAGAGGTTAAGTAAGGCTAAGAGGAGTTAAGTAACCTGTCTGCTGGTAAAAGGTAAAGCTGCTTACAGAGGCAATGCATTTAACCACTGTGTTTTACTTCTATTTTAAAAAACCTGAAGGCTATAGATATGCATAGAATGTCAGGAGAGAACTGAAAAGAAGCCCTGGATTCATGCAGTAAGTTGCAGAGGGAGTGGTACCTACATGGAGTAGACCTGGGGTGTGTTGTGCAGGTTAAGGGCTGGAATTGAAAGGCACAAGAGGCATGAGTAGGGGCATGAGTGCTGTGGACTAAATCAGGTTGGTGTTTCAGAAAATAAATATCAAGTGAGCAATAAAAAAGAGGCTGAGGATAGAGGGAAGTATTAGATAGAGACAAAAAGATGAATATATTGAGGCAACAATCAGAAGAACTTCACACATTGTCTTACATAGGGTGTTAGTGAAATAGAACTAGGGAGAGATAAACAAGAAAATTTCCTATATCATTTTCTATTGTGATTTAATGAATGATGCCCCAAATGGAGCTAAATAAATATAGGAAGAGGAGCAGGTTCATGAAAAAGATGTTTTGCTTTGGGGGACTGGAGTCTATTGAACTACCAAGTAAAGGTAATTTGCAAACAGTTATATATGTGCATCAATAATTGCAAGAGAAATGAAAACATAGGGAGCATAGATTAATGAGAAGGGTGCCCCAAAGCGTGTTGTCCAAGAAAAGACTGGAGCAGAACAAGAGCCAGTGAGGTACAATTTCAGAGTATTAACAAGAAAGAACTGATGATCATGATAAGCCCATTGCACAGATAGATTAGTTAAGATCACAACTGAACTCATGCTTGAAATGGATCCCTAATAAAGTCACAGGTTTACTCTATTTAGCAAGGGCAGGATTTGTAGTGTGGTGGAGCTGAAGCCAGATGGTGCTGGATTGAAGAGTGATAGAGCAGAAACAGATTAGATAAGGAAAGGCATGAAATTTGACAGTAGCTAGAAGAAACAACACAACTAAGGAAGGCTTTCTTTTTCTTTGTTGACTTTTTTAAGCTGTATTTAAAAAATGGTTTAATTACTTAATTTATTTTTGATTGACACATGATGTACATATTTATCGGGTACAGTGAGATATTTCAATACATATGGACATTACATAATGATCAAATCAGGGCATTTAGTATTCTATCATCTCAAAAATTCATTGTTGCTTTGTGGTGAGAGCATTCAAAATCCTCTCTTCTAGCCGTTTTGAAGTATGCCATAGAATATCGTTAGCTATAACACGCTTGTGTGTAATAGCATCCTAGAAATTATTCCTCTTAAATTACTGTGACTGTGTACGCATTAACCAGTCTCTCCTTATACCTCCTTTCCTTCCCTTCCCCAGTCTCTAATTACCATTTTTCTGCTCTCCACATATATGAGATCAGCTTTTCTAGATTCCGCATATAAGCAGTGGCATGTGCTGTTTGTCTTTCTGTGCCTGGCTCATTTCACTTAACGTAATATCCTCCAGGTTCATCTACGTGTCTGCTAATGACATGCTTTAATTCGATTTTTGGTGAATAGTATTCTATTGTAAAAATTTGCCACATTTTCTGTATTCTTTCATCTGTTGATGGACACTTGGCTTGATTTCATATCTTAGTTCATGTGAACAGTGCTGCCATAAACATGGGGCTGTAGATCGATATCTCTTCTAAATACTGATTTCATTTCTTTTGGGTATATACCCAGTTGTGTGACTGCTGGATCATATGGTAGTTCTATTTTTAATTTTTTGAGAAACCTCTGTAATTTTTTTGTCTGTGCTAATTTGCATTCTCACCAACTGTGTCTGTAAGTTCCCCTTTCTCCACATCCTTGCCAGCATTTGTTACCTTTTGCCTTTTTGAGAGTAGCCATTCTAGTGGGGTGAGGTGATGTTTTCTTGTAGTTTTGATTTTCATCTCCGTAATGATTAGTGATGTTTAGCATTTCTTTATTTACCTGTATATCAATCATTGTATGTCTTCTTTTGAGAGATGTCTAGTCACACCTTTTGACCATTTAAAACATTTTCAATCATTTTTAATTGGATTATTTTCTATTGAGTTGTTAAGGTTTCTTATATAGTCCAGACATTAACCTCTTGTCAGATCTATAGTTTGCACATATTTTCTCCCATTCTATAGATTTTCTCTTCATGTTGTTGATTGTTTCTCTTGTTGGGCAGAAGCTTTTTAGATTGAAGAAATCCCATTTGTCTGTTTTTGATTTTGCTGGACTTTTGAGTACTTGTTTGAAAAATTTTTCCCAGACCAATGCCATAGCACATTTCCTTTATGTTTTCTTCCAGTAGTTTTATAGTTTCAGGTTTTACATTGAAGTCTTTAATTCATTTTGAGTCGATTTTTTATAATGTTATTGATAAGAGTCTAGAATCATTCCTCTGCATGTGAATATCCAGCTTGTCCAACATCATCCAAATTTGCAAGGAGAAAGTAAAATTGTCTCTGTCCTCAGATGACATGCTCATACATATGACTCCACCAAAATAAGTTAAAATTAATAAATGAATTCAGTAAAGTGGCAAGTTAAAAAATAAACATACAAAAATTAGTAGTGTTTTCATATGCCAATAGTGAAACATCTAAAAAAGAAATCAAGAAAACAATCTCACTTATAAAAACTACAAAAAATAAAATACCTAAGAATAAATTTAACCAAGGAGATGAAAGAGCTCTACAATGAAACTATAAAACACTGATGAAAGAAACTGAAGAAGACAGAAATAAATGGAAAGTCATCCCATTGTCATAGATTGGAAAAATTAATGTTGTTACAATGTCCATACTACCCAAAGTTATGTACACATTCAATGCAATCCCTATCAAAATACCAATGACATACTTTACTAAAATAGAAAAAAAAATTCTAAAATTCATATGGAACTATAAGGGATTCTGAATAGAAAAAGCAATCTTAGGCAAAAAAAAAAAAAAAAAAAAAAAAACCTGGAGGTGTCACCACATCAAAATATACTACAAAGTTATAGCAACCAAAGCAGCATGTTACTGGCATAAAAGTAGACACAAGCACCAATGGAACAGATAGAGAATCCAAAAATAAACATAAGTACTTACAGCCAAGTGATTTTTGACAAAAACTCCAAGAACACACATTGGGGAAAGGACACTCCAACAAACGAAGCTGGGATTTTTTTGTTTTTGTTTTTAATGGGAGAGGTAAGAAGCTTAAAAAGTGCCAGGAATGAGAGTGAGGTTGAAGATATATGGAAGAGAGAATAAAATTGGAGGCACAATTCTCACCCCAATCAAAAGATGAGATTCAGGCAGACATTGGCTTCAGAGCCAGCTGCACCCCTTAATGGCTGTGTGACTTAATTTCTCAGAACTTCAGTTTCTCCATCTCTAAAATGTGAATAACAATAGTACCAATCTTAGAGGGTTATTATGAGTATTAGGTGTTATTATAAAATGTACGTAAAAATAAATTACAGTGAGAACTCATTATAATGTTTGCTATTATTTTTATTTGGTGTAAATCAGTTGGCTTTGTCAATAAAGAGGCCTAGAGATAAACACATAATTGAAGACTGGAATAAAGAGGAAATGATTGATATTTCTCTAGGCAATTTTGTAAATATGATACTCAGGGAGATGATGCCTTATCGTCTCAATGACTTTAGCACTTATCCATTTTCTTAAAATAAAACTTAGTTAAAAGTGGAAAATCAAGACCCTTTCTGGCCTAAAATTATAAACAAACAGCTGGTCAGTTCCAAGGTGTTTGGCAGTAAGACTTTTTTTTAATCTTATAACTGTAAACATCTCGTTGGCACAAAGATGTTTGGAATATTTTTTGTTATCTATTCTATGGTACATCTTATATACTTTAGGTGAAGTGGAAATCTTATTTTACCTAAATATAAACCATGAGTGGATTCTTTGCTTAATATAAGATGTGACAACCTAATATAGACCTTTAAATAATAATAGAAAACCTTTCTAACACTGATCTAACTTACAAAGAGAAATAAAATTATCACATCTGCTTCCTAAGCAGCCTTAAACAAAAAAGTATGATTTTAATAAATATGTATGTTAAAACAAAGTATAAAGCACACTAGATATGATAGTTGATAACATGGCATGCATATTATGAATCTTACTATTTGAAATGTGTATGTATAGAAATATTTTTGTTAAATACACAACTAGTCACTGAAGGAAGTTTTTTGTTTGATGCTAAGTTGATTTAAATAGTTTTTAGTTTTCTTTTATTTAACCTGAAGAATTGGAATCAAATTACTTCATATTTCTCAATTTTGGTTATTATCCTTTCTCTCTGTGGGTTAGTCACAAATTTAGATATAACCAAAAGTAATTTATGATGAGCCTGAAAGGTATTAATAAAGCTAGGAAATGAAAAAGTAGTGTTCAGTAATAGGGCTAATTTTCCTGTGTATATTTTATAAACGGATATTTTTTTACAGACTGGTAGTGTATATAACTTATATGTTTTATTAAGAGTTCTATATACAATTGTATCACAAGTTTCTAAATGAAAACAGTCCTGTGCTTTCTTTTATTTAACCTGAACCACTCTTTTTTTTTTTTTTTTTGATGATTCCAGGCTAATTTAGCCTGATTTACTGTTCTTTTAAAAATATAGAGTTACAAATAATCTCAGCTGTGTTGAATGGAAGTTAAACTTAAGAGAGGGTAATAGCAAATCTAAGGATGCAGGTTCCCAAATTTTGTTCTATTTCGGTATGCCTTACTCACGCTGATTCATGAGCTCTTCTGTGAATCAACGTTAGTCCTTATCCTTAATTGTATATAGTGTTCATTCTAATGTGATTTTCCACTACATTTGAAAGCTTCCTACTTTTAAAAGCTGGCAGCACGTGAACAATTTATACCTCTTTGGAACTCTTACCTGTTTGGAGGAACAACCAGCTTCTTTTGGGAAATGACTTTTAAGTAATAAATAGAACATTTTTCATCACCTTCAATGGCATAGCATTTAAGAGAATAGAAAACAAAGCTGGTGACACCTTCTTGGGTCTGGCATGCCAAGAGGGGCCTAGAATTAAGCAAGTAGTGACAGTCACAGCAACTGCTAGCTCTTTTTAAGCTTCTGTCTTTATTTCAGATTGACTCCTATATTTTTCTCTTTCTTGACTACTTCTTTGTTGCGGGATAGAGTTCTCTTTGGTGTCAATGTACTTAATGTTTACTTTCAAAACAGAGAAAAGTGAATATGGGGTGATGACCTTCACTAAAGGCAAAGAAGCCTTATCAAACTTAGAGTGATATTGATAGTGATTGTCCAACACACAGCCTTTCATGGGGAAAACAGTGATCGATTTCAACTGGTTAATATTTAGTGTCAGCACTGTTTTACTACGCAGCTTTAAATATGCATATAAACCGCAGTGGTACTAAAACCTAAGAAGTCATATTCTGATCATTTCTTTTGTCAAAGAAGCATGATCTTAACTCATGAGTCACTGTTAAATATAAGTGTAATGTAAAGGAAAAATGAAAATACATTATGAGTAGTTTTTTGCCAGTTTGTATAATTTTTCAGTTAAGCAGTCATAAATCAAGGAATATTGTATTTTTTGAGGCTCATTAAAGAGACATTATACATCAGAATAGTGAAGTCATCAGCATAATGAAATGATGAATGCCTGTAACTATCTGTATGTAAATGATGTGAGACAGATTCAGGGTGTTACAAAGGAGAATAACAATCTCTCTTGACAGTTTCCTGTAGGTGCAGTTGCTGGATGCTGGTGACAGATGTTAAATGCAAACTTCTTCAATGGCAAGCACTTATTAGCACTCAGTGGAAACTCACAATATAAAATAAGACAAATAGCAGATTATATCATTTTAAATAAATTTGTTCAGTAAGGTGTGTTATTGCATTTTAAGATTCTTCTTTGTTAACAAAGGCAGTATTCTAAATTAAAGAAAACAGAATAGAAAAGAAAATGGCTATTTGAAAACCAGTATATAGAATATGAGTGTGTGTGTGTGTGTTTGTGTGTGTATTGTTATGCTTGACCATTTCCTTAACTAAAATAAGAAATTTTCCATATAGTAGGTAGTATGTCGAACTTAACTAATTTAGGTTTATTTTAAAACTCACCCATTATCTTATCAAAGAAACACATCTATCTCACTTGTGTATCTCACAGATGGATTCCTTTCCATACACACTTAAATGGCAAGAATCTTAATATGCATACCACTTTGTCAACCTTCATATCTGGTGTGGTTTATTATTTCCATTTTCATCTTCATACTTATTAAAATCATGTTTCTTTTGTTTGACACTGCTCAATTTGTTGATTAACCAGGGCCTTAAATCCTACAATTCAGATGCTTTATTCCATTCACCAAAGAGGAGAAGGCAACAGATCTAGTAATTTTCTAGAGCTTCTCATTTATCTATGAACTTCTCAGCACCTGGTACAAGTGCCAAATACATAAATGATTATTAAATGAAGAAGAAATGGAAGGAGAGAGAGAAGATGGTTTTTAGTCCAACATGGGTCACTGATGGGTCTGTGGCATTGGCTAAGTCACTTAAGTTCTCTCTACATGATATATTATCTGTTATCTATTATCTATGATTATTAATTTTAAAAACAATGTTGATTTAAGCACTTTGGGAACAGAGAAAGCACTTTGGATTATATAACCAAATGTATGTGGATAAAGTCATGTTAATATAATTATTCATATGCTTTGTGCCTTGAGGACTGTAGTTAGTTATTTTTGATAACATTTTCCCATAACTGGGCCATAGTATTTTGGCATTTTATAATGTAAACGTGAATTGCTAGCAAGAGAAATGATAAAATTTCTCTCCATATTTGTGTCAATATGATGTTTTTTTTCTCTATCTTGAGGTATATATTGGGGGATGGGGTTAGGATAGTATTTGACTATAGAGTTTTTCTTAAATAATTAATATCTATTTTACTTTTTTGCAATAGGAATGCAGCAAATTATAGGCATGTGAAAGCTTTATGAACAAATAAATGTATATATTTTGTTATAATATGAAAAGTCTATGAGAGCATAATGGTCCAAGTTTTCAATAGTCTGAATATAAATATTAACAACTTAAATTGTTAGTGGCTCTTTGGATATCTACTGTGATAATAAAGTGATTCACCAATTCATTGAATATATTTCAAAATCTGTATATTAAAAAATAGATTTGAAAATATCAAATTGCAACTTAAAAAATCCTAATAATAGAAAGCTATTATATAACTAAACTGAAATTAAAATATTTTAGAGGTAATACACCATATTTTATTTTTCCCCTTCACATTCATCACCTATATCTCTTCTGATCATTTTGTGGTTTTACTCACTTACAAATAAAAGAACACTTATGATTTTATGTTCTAATTCTTTAACTTACTACACATGCACACACAAAACCCACAACCTGAGAGCATCTATTATATATAATAACAATTTTAATAATATGATTCACTTTTTTCTATGACTGAATACTATGTGAGAACCATATTTTTGTTATCTTTAATATAAAATGCCACCACATGTTATTATAATTATGTGTGTATTTTTAACTACAAGCATCTATATAATTTTTATGTTTAAAAAATTACTTCTAAATCTATCCTTGCATTTGATCAGTGACAAGATTTGAATCTTTGTCTTTTAATTCTAAGTTCATTGGTCTGTCTGACATGTCATATTGCTTCTTGACAAAACTCTTGAATTGAAATCCAACAAAATACACACTGCCAGTTGTAATGCACTTTGCCAAACCAAATAAGAAAACTTATTTAATGGAATGTTTTGTCACTTATGTCACATTTACTTACTTTATGCTCTAAAGGTAGTTAAGCGATGAATAAACATTCAAGGGGATTGATTGGGTTAGAATAACATGTCCACCATTCTACGGCACAGAGTAATTACTCCAAGAAGCATTTCTCAAAGCCAAAGACATCCTACATAATTCTTCTTCCTTAAATTATGTATTATTTGTAAATATCACCGAGCTATCATTTACTGCCAATTGAAATAAATGACTCCTGTATTTTTAATATTATAATTAAACTTATAAGTATTCAGCTTTATTTCAAACTCCAGATACACACACAAAAACACACACATATGCATACACACACATATCTACATTTATGTATACATACGTAGGGTATATGCTACATATACCTGAGTCATGCGTGGCTTAGCTGTTGGAATATATTCTGAGAAATGTGTCATTAGGTGATTTCATCATTGTACCAACACGATAGTGTGTACTTACACAAACCGAGCTGATACTGCCTACTACACACCTTGGCTCTATGGCATAACCTATTGCTCTGAGGCTACAAATCTGTAAAACACGTTATTGTACAGAAACCTGTAGGCAATTGTAACACAATGGTAAGTATCTGTATATGTAACACATCTAAACAAAGAAAAGGTTTGGTAAAAATACGGTATAAAAGATCAAAAATTGTACACTTGTATAGGTCGCTCACCATGAATAGATCTCACAGGACCAGAAGTTGCTCTGGGTGAGTTGGTGAGTGAGTGTGAGTGAATGTAAAGGCCTAGGACATTATGGTACACTAATGTAGATTTTATAGAATATAGTACACTTAGGCTACACTAAATTTATAAATAAAAATGTATTTCTGTTTAATAATAAATTACCCTTAACTTACTGTAACTTTTTTACTATATTAATTTTTTAATGTTTTGAACTTTGTGACTCTTTTGTGAAACACTTAGTTTAAAACACAAACACAACATTTGGTAAAGCTGTATAAAAATATTTTCCTTTTTGTATCTTTGTTGTATAGACTTTATTCTATGTAATTTTTTTTTTTTACATTTTAAACTTCTTTGGTAAAACTAAGACACAAATACAGACACTAGCCTTTGCCTACACAGGGTCAGGAGTGTCCATATCACTTCACCTCCACATCTTGCCCAACTGGAAGGCCTTCAGGGGCCATAACAAGCATAGAGCTGTCATCTTTGATGATAACAACAGTGGAATACCTCCTGAAGGACCTTCCTGAGTCTGTTTTACAGTTAACTTTTTTTTAAGTAAGTAGAAATACACTCTACAATAATGATAAAAATTATAACATATAAAATACATAAACCAGCAACATAGCTGTTGACTATCATGACGTATTCTGAACTGAACATTGTTGTATTCACTATACTTTTCCATGACTGGCGGTGTAGTAGGTTTGTTTAAACCAGAATCACCACAAACACTTGAGTAATGCATTGAGTTATGATATTATAATGGCTACCATGTCACTAGGCAGTAGAATTTTGCAGCTTCATTGTAATTTGAGGGGACCATCATCATGTTTGTGGTCCATCATTGACCGAAATGTCATTATGTGACACATGACTGTATGTCTGTATATATGTATATACACCTTTAAAAAACTTCAGTTTTATTAATCAGAATCTAGAGAACTCAAGCAGATTAAGGAACATTGAACTAAGAAGCACCAAAACCCATGCATAAATAGCATGAGGATTAGCTAGAGAGATGAGAGCTTTGGAGCCAATACGGTATTAATACCAGGAATCAGTTAATCATATTGGGGCATTTAGAGTTATGGGATGCTAGAAATAGTAACAACTTTAGAAATTATCCAGTCTTAGGATGGCAATCTTTGAAAAATTTAAGTTGAAAAACACAATGCTGTCTAAAGCTGATTGGAACTTGCTTCCTGGACCACTGTGCAAGAAAAGGAATATGTGAAGCATGTCATAATCAGTTAGTTCTATCTGCCACAGATGAGTCATGAGAACTAGTAGCATACTTGCTGAGGCTCAAACGCTATAAATCACTTTCCCAAAGTTACACAGAGAGTTAGCTCTGAATCCTTAACTATAAACAAGGCCTCTGACTCATAGTCCAGTGCTATTTGCTCTGCTCTACTGGCAAAGGAGAAACACTCCCAATCTCCTAGTAGGCTTTCTCAGAGAAAGTCCACAGGGGCATGAAGGAGAACTATACAGGGGATGGTTGCCGCTCTGGATTGATGCCCTCGTGGGTTAAATTTATTGAGACTTGCTTATTCTTCTCATGGCATAATTTACTTAATTATATTCTGAAGCACTGTAACTTGGGTGTGCTTTCTTTTATTAATTATATTTTACGTTATTTTTTTTTCCTTAGAATTCCTAAGTAGATGATGCCTGTTCTTCTATAGGCTAAATAAATGGGTTCTGTACTTTAAATACATTAAAATATTAGTATTCTCTAATATATGTTTTGAACGTATATGAATATACGTTCAAAATAAAACATAAAAACTAGATGAAAGCATTTGCATTTCAGTGATACTTAATCAAAGCTTTGAGATATGTGTTTACATTGATTAACTTATAATAGAGGACTAACACAGTTTAGCAAAATACAGACCATTCCCAAGCTGCCTTCACTCCACCCTTCTCCACCTTTTTATAGAATCTTGTCTAGCTGATTAATATAACAGAGCACTTCAGCTTTGGTGAAATACACTTATTCAATTTCACCGAAGATTATAGGTTTCAAATAATAAAATTGGATTTTATTGAGGATTGAAGTGTGTAAATAGAACATTTAATTGAATTTAATAAAATGGTATCCTGCTGATGAAGGCAAGTCATTTCCCCTAGTTTTAACTTGATTACAAAGACAAGAAGTTTTATGAGCTGCTGTGAATGGAAAATTTCTTTCTCTCTACAGAAAAAGACTATATCAAAACTAAGAAAAAATGAGTAGTACAATTTAGTATTTTTAAATAAAATAGTTACTAATTTTGATTTTTTTTTAATTTCATGAAACTACTTTCTAATCTGCATTTGTGGCTACTCAATCAGTTAATTAAACATGCATATTATAAAAAAAAGGAAGTCCAGCAAGTAAGTTTTTATCTGTAGCTTTGAATAGCTTAATATTGTACCATTCTTCATCTGATCTATGATCGTGAGTCCCTTTTTTACACAAGGAATCAGTATATAGTAACTCATGATATTTAAATGTTTGACTATCTTTAGCCAATTCTGAAGTTTCATAAAAAGAAACACAAGGTGCATGTTTTTGCTACTTTCCAACAAATAGAATGTGAAATCTGAAAATGGCTTGCCATAATTTTGAGAAAACCAAAACCACATACCAAATGTTAAAGCAATGTCCTAGGTATATTGAAAAGATCATATTTAATTATAAAAAATACCATTTTTTCTTATGGTAATAGCAATGATTAAATTTGATATTCAAGTTTTATTTCTCAAATGTTTTACATTTCAACATAATAAAGTAAAAATATTATTTACCAAAATATATCAGTTTCTTAATTAATGTCAATATTTTAATTGTTTTGTTAGGCTAGCAAGCCAACTGAAAATACTTTTTTTTTTTAACCACTTAATCATGGCAGAACTTTTTTAAATTTATTAGGTTATTTTTAAAAAGAGTATTTGGAGGCTAAAAGATGGATAGAATGTGCAGCAAGTCTGATCATTATAAATGTAGAGTGAGTGTTAAGATATGCCAGAATTGAAGACATTATGTTGACTGAAAATTGATAATAAATAATTTCAGAGCAAGATGAATTTTAATGTGGCCTAAAATAGTACTTTGAGTTGATTTAGAATATTATCTTTAAGCAGTTGATTCAAAGTATCTGCAGGGGAAATATAGAATCTAAATATAGTAGCTCTTTTTCAATTATTTGAGGGTTTTTACAAAGAAGCAAATGGTAAACAGTTAATGAAAGGACAGTACATTAAAGGAAAATGAATATGTGTGTGTTGCTAGTGGTTGTGTGTTTTTAATGTTTTGGAGAAAAGTCCATTTTATAGAGAAAAGGAAAGGTTCCTAGAGAGGTAAAACTGGATGAGAAAGCAAAGATAAGAATAATCAGACAGATACAACCCCTAGATGTACACGGAAGTAAAAGCAGTTTAGAAATAGAAAAAAAGGGAGGAGACAGCAGAAATTACATAAGTGCTGTATAGGAGAGTGTATGTGGTTCAGACCCTTTGCTATTATTTAGGAGAGCTGTTGCCTGTAGAGATTAGAAACACCATTCAAAAATAGAAAAATGTATAACTGAGGAATGATGGTTTGAGACTATCACTGAGATGAGAAGAAAGACCTCGAATTAGAATGAAAGTAGTTATATCCTGAAAAGTCCAAAGTACAGGAGACCACTTCATCAAACAAATTAAATAAATTAGTGGGAAAATGTGTTCTGACGAACTTCCAGAAGCATTTTGAACAGGCATAAATGTTGTGGTTTGAGAGGAACTGCAAAGAAAGAAGGATGAGACATCTCTTCATAGAAAAGATGCACTGAAATGGATGGGCTAAGTGTAGAAATATGATTATAATTTAGGTGGGTGCCTAGAAAAGGCAATCTAAGGGGATCAATGTTCAAAGAGAAACATGTATGACAATAGTTGATGAGCATATTACACCGTATGTAGCAGGACTTTTCACTTTGAGAGGCAGCTCTAGTGGCACCTTGGGTAATATTATGAATTTTAGAAAGACATATGGAAGAAAACAGACCACAAAAAGTGTCTGTTATTCATTGAATGCTTAATATATGCCTAAAGAATTGTTCAGTAGTTTATGTGTCATTTTCAACTCATATATGTGGTTACATAAACTCACTCTACTATAGGAGTCTCATTTAATTATTAGAAAAAACTATAACAAAATTATTAGTTATATTAGGAGATGGTAATATTCATTCATAAGCTCAAAATTCTGCTCTACAGTGTCTTTTCAGTTCTGAAAATTATTTGAAGGAAAAAATTTTGCTTATATGAATAATTTTGATGCAAACGTTCCCCATCCCATTCCTAGTGTGAGCACCATTTTTATTCAGTGTGAAAATAAAATGACCAAACATCTGTCATAACATCATATTACCTGGTAACATATTGAGATTATACTCAGAATTGACCTGTGAATCTTATTACCTGTGGGAAGATTAAAATCTTCACTGAATGATCAAGGCAGAAATCAGAAGCTGAGTATGAAAATACAATAAATCTATTTTGAAAATAAATGAAACCCAATCTAACATTATAACAATTCTTATTTTCCCCAACACTGTCAGATTTTATAAATAAGAATCTCAAAAAAAAGTCTGCATCCTCCCCTGATGCAAGAGTGGTTGGTTTTTATCTGCCCTACACAAATTCTATATAGGTAACAAAGAGCCTGTCTTTTCCCCTGGCATTTGTTACAAAGTCGGACAAAAAGAAAGCAAATGCCTGCGTATGAGGTACCAAATGAAAAGCCATTCTTATATTCTATTCTACAGCATAAGTACCAAATGAAAATAATTTTGAAAAATACGAAACATTAAGTAGGTGTGCATAGCAGTAATACTGGTAGTAGTCACAGCAGCAGCAGCAGTAATAGTAAATATAAATTTTATACTATAAGATATTTGTGAAAAAAGGTAAAAATTAATGTCAAATCAAAACCATCTGTACAGAGAGGTTTGAGATTTAAATTTTTACTTGTTTATAAACTTTTTAAAGCCAAAAATAGCATTAGACAATGATTAATTATATTACATTGAAATAGAGCATAAAAACATAGGTATATTTTTCTCCTGAAATATATCTACTTCTATGTGAAGTTCATATGAAGTCAAGAATGTGTATGTTTAACTAGTTTTAGAATAACAATCAATGAAACAGTAAAAGCAGTAGACAATTCATATTACAGAACTGTAATCTGGAATTCTCATTGCAGGTCCTGTAGTCCGTTTACACGCATTACCTGTAGGAAAACTGAGTGGTGCAGCAATGCTAACTGACTTATACAAGGTCTGTTGTCAGGCAGAATAGAATTATTCTCATTCTCCTTTCAGACATGTAATATTGTATAATCATCTCTTTTAATGACTTAATCTCAAGGTATTTATGAACAACATACTCTTATTTCAATCTAGGCATTATTTTTGTGTAGTTGGTTACATATTATTGCCATAACTGTCATTATAACCAACTCTTAACTTCATTTAAGTGAAATAAAATTGGATGTTATGATTTTAGTTACTCAAAAAGATACAATAGAACATACAATAAAGGTTGCAATAATTGTCAGTTAACAAGGCTTACAAGCATTATCTGTGATTTGTATGAATTATGCTGATAGAATGACACAAGGTTAAAGAAGCTTACGATGGACATTAGAAAATAATAGTTACTGCCCACCTTATTTGGCAGGACTGAGGAAAGAATGTGAATTGTCAACATTTTGAGAAACATTAGTGGGACACTATAATTCAAAGAGAAAAGAATAAGAGATTGAGTAGGCAGGCTGTAGTAGCATCGAAGAAAAACTCTGAGCAACATTAGCCCTGTATATTTCTGCAACAGAGAGTTGCCCAGGGTAAAAGCAGGAAGCACCAGCAAATATACTCCATTCAGTCAAAGTGCCAGTTCCATAGAGGAAGTCACCATGGGCTAAATGGTCCTTAGTGTAGACAGACAGTAGGAGAGAGAGCAGAAGTCAGCTGTCTTGGCTGGGACTACTTCAGCAGGAGACCTCATTCCCTTTCCCTCACTTCTGTGTTTTCAGGCTGCAGAAAATGTACAATGCACATGTCTCTCTCACTGAAACTCTGTGGTGAAGTCAGTACAAAAAGGGAGCAATGCAACCAGCATATGCTCTATCAGAGCAACTAGAAGATATGGGCAAAGATGCCCAAGTTAGCTGGTAAGACTGGCCAGAGCCAAAAACCAAATTAACAGGAGAAGGGAAAATCTTGAGCTAATTACAGAGTTTAATGAAGGGAATCTAATAGTTCATCCATTAAGAGAAAAAATGATCAATACAGAAGACAGATAAAAGAAGACCAATAAATGAAATACAAAAATTAGATAAAATAGAAGGAAAAATCCTGAAATAAACAAAGAACTGTATCTGCAGCTCAGATAAGCATATGAAATACTAGAAACTGGAATGAGGTCATAAGACTGAGGAGCAGAGGTTGAATGAGGAACTAACAAACCAAATGAACATAGTATAGGCTGACATGTGTGGGAAAAGAGTGTGGGCAAGATAAGCAACAAGATTTCTGACCAGTTGCTTTCAGGACTCTGGTGAGACAGGTTAGTTTAAAGGATTTTTAGGACATTTTACTGTGTGTCATAAAATGCAGTCGTCCTCTGACATCTCTTTCAGAAACAGCAAAAAATCATGTAGCTCCTTTTTGATGTTTTATTTGTGTGGAGCGAGAAAATACCTATTGAATGGAAAACATGCGGAATAAGGGAAGAACCTGTTTCAGTTGAACTTTGGTAGCACATTGGGGTTTCTGCTTGGATTTTGGACTTAAAATGAAATCTAGATTAAATTGTTATTTAGAAATGATTCTTGAGAACACCTTTACGGTGTCCTCTATCAGAGTATTGTCATGAAAGGGAGTAGGGAGCTACTCAGAAGAAATCATGATGAATTTGGGGATCACTACTCTCATTAGGAGAGAAATAGTAGAAACTAAAAGAATTACCAAATCATAATTGTTGTACTAATGCATGGTTTATAAATGGGTTACAAATGGAGAATAAATATAGGAAGGATTTCATTACTTAAAAAATTGAAAAAGCCTTAGAAACTCCCTCATGATGGTACAGGCTATAAATTATTATTTTTCATCTGACATTGACAAACACCTAAGTGTTTTAATATATTGGATCTGCTCGTGGCATTTACTTTCCTTAACCAACTAATACCAGAAGCCCTGAAGACTGGGTGCCCATCATGGCACAAGAGATGAAACTCAATAAAGAACTTCTGATAGAGATGAACTGCTAGGAATAAATATTAGTATTGAACAATACTGCCAGAGACAGAAGTTGGAGCTATAATTTACACAGGCCACAGATATGTGGCAAAGGGCTGAAAAATGCTAAAGATGAAGTGATGGACAGATAAACCCAGAATTATACATTTTTTTATCAGTCTTAAAGACTTCCGTTTTCCTGACAGAGTACCTGATTATCTAGAGTTGCTTAGAATTTGCTTTCCAGTTTATTTACTTCTTCATCCCTAATCAAATTGATGATGGCAAAAGGCGGTAACCGTGGAGTCATGGGGGCCATCATCCATCCACGGAAGAGGGAAGCCCATTTTTCATAGAATAGGGATCACTGAGTTATGTAGGGAGACCAAAAAGAATATACTATATTCTCATATTTTACTAAGACGTTAAAATCTATTTTTCATTCTTGTCATTAACTTTGGAAGAGCTAGAATCCCATAGAACCCTGGGAGTCTCAATTTCCGTTACCCGGTAGTGTTCTAATTATCACCTAAACACGCAATCTTTGGTCAGATTTTGCATTTGAATGAATGTCCTTATGGCATTTCAAAATGTAACTTTGAGCATATTTTATTATAACGGTATTTTATATATGATCAGATATTAAAAATAGCTATGTATTATTTTATTAATATGCCAATAATACCTTAGCAAATGGCATACAAGGTATCATGCCAATCTTGCACATGGTTGTATCTTCAGCACTAACATAGCACTTGGAAAATATAGTGAATATAAATTTTTTACATAAATGAATGAAGCAAGTGGCATTTACTGCATGATCACAATAAAAATTTATCAGAAAATAGATTAAAAACTCCATATAAAATCTTTCTTTTTTTTTTTTTTTTTTGAGACCGAGTCTCACTCTGTCTCCCGGACTGGAGTGCAATGGCGCGATCTCGGCTCACTGCAAGCTCTGCCTCCCTGGTTCACGCCATTCTCCTGCCTCGGCCTCTCGAGTAGCTGGGACTACAGGGGCCATCACGCCCGGCTAATTTTTTGTAGTTTTAGTAGAGATGGGGTTTCACCATGTTAGCCAGGATGGTCTTGTTCTCCTGACCTCGCGATCTGCCCTCTTCGGCCTCCCAAAGTGCTGGGACTACAGGGGCCATCACGCCCAGCTAATTTTTTGTACTTTTAGTAGAGATGGGGTTTCACCATGTTAGCCAGGATGGTCTTGTTCTCCTGACCTCGCGATCTGCCCTCTTCGGCCTCCCAAAGTGCTGGGATTATATAGGCGTGAGCCACAGCGCCCGGCCAAAATCTTAAACTAAATTTTAGAACTCAACACACTCATAAATTTGGACAATATCTAAATGTAATATGTTAAACTATTACATATAATGTATCTTGGGCATTTTCTTTCCTGAATAGTTATCATATATGCTTTATTAATATACCTAAGATCGTTTTACTTTATTTTTTTAACCAAATAGCCAGGCTTAAAGGAGACTAAGAAATTTTAAAAGTTAAAAAATATGAATTAAGCAGGTAGAGCTATGATCAAGATGTAAAATTCATTAAACTCACTGGTTTTCTTATCTTTTTGATAGCTCTAGGATAATATGTTTTTATCTGCACTCAGAAGCACATACTGCATTCATTTTTATTAGTTTTAATATATGGATAGACTGCAGTAAATATTGATTATTACTAGAAATCTGTGGCTTGCTTGCTTTCTCCAAAGGATCTGGAAACTAATAGATTTCTCACATGCATTTAAAAAAAATTGCTGAACAAGAATTAACTTTAACTTTTGTGTCTGCTTGTGGGCTAAACAACAATTATTGCACATTTTTATTTCTGGAATTCATAATTTCTCATCTTTTATTTGTTCTTATGCTTAAAACCTGACCCCTGTTTTATTACAGAAACTATCTCTTGGGCGTCATCAATGATTTCATATAATCTACCTTTACCCCATGTTCATGCTGTGGGATCTTTCTACTTGGCCAGAATTTCTATTAGAAATCTGATAATTAACAGGCATTGGCATTCTAAGGAATAAAGAAAGATGACTCTCCTTCTTGAAGAGTACATCTGTTATTAGTGGTAGTGGTAATGTTCCTTAATTTTACTTCTGTTGGGTTACTAACAATGTCTACATAGATTAGAGATCTCAAAGTCAAGATGTCCAAAATCAAAGACCTCTTCTCCAATTATTTTTCTTCCTTCTTTCCTCATTGTATTGATTAATAGCACCGTTCCTTACATTCGTGGGCAAAAGTACAATGAAAATAGAGACATCCTGTTCTGCAGATGGAGAATGGTGTCAGAACAAGATGAAGTTCCTAAGATACAGACACCATAATATAATATTGTAAAGGTCACAAAATCCTAAGTAGAAAAACAGAAGAAAAAAGGGTGGACAGAAGGAGAAAGAAAGTTCTAATTGAAGGGCATGGTGATACATATACATTTATGAAGAATAACTTTTAAATTCCAAATATGGTAAAAATCAAACACATCCATACAACAATCATGCGGGAAGAATACTTGTAGAATGTTGCTATTCTATCCTTTTTGCAGATCTCATTGCAGATGAAGGAATTATTGTCCAAAGTGTTTTGTTTTCCTGTCATTTATGAGGAGACTTTTAGCTATAATGCTGAGTTTTATACACTATGCTGCAGAGCATTTCTTTAGCAAGAACTAGAATTAGAGTGAGAGGAGGAAAGAAGTAAAATGAAAACATTAAATAAAAGTAATATGTAGAGGCAGAGAAGCTTTGGGATTCTTGGAAAATAATATAAAGAAATTCATGAAATAACATTTACAAATGATGAGATAGAAGGAGAGGAAAAGTTAGGGTATTGTTTTTGTATGTCTTAATGTAAAAGACAGTCTTAACCTGAAGGAAACACTTCAGTGCTGAAAAGCACAACCAATTATCATTTTTTGAAAGCAATTTCCACCTGAAAGGGATGGAAATTAGAAAGTGAAGAGATGAAGAAGAGTCTGCCTTGGGAATATTGTCTCGGAATGCATGTATTTAACCTCTAGTTTAGTAAATCTGACAGTGAACCACCATCCGGTGACCACAGTGATGAAAAATATTCCTATTGATTAAGAACAATGTGTGAACTTTAGAAAAGAGCATTCATATTTTATAGAGATCTACGTATACATAGATTATATAATCTATGCATTATATAATCATTTTCTAGTCAAAAAGACAATGGTCTTGCTTTAAGAGGACCCAGCTAATATTTCAAATATATGTGATATTTTGTGATAATATGCAAGAACATTCATTATAAAACATTTTAATAATTTGAAGAGAAAATCCTAAAGGCTGTAATGTTATTATATAACTCATAATACACATTCATAACATAAATTAAATATTGGTCAAAGCTATATAAGCAGATACAGATACGTCGTTTTTGAAATAAGTGTCTACATATTTATATTCTTGAACTTCCTCAATCTGTTTTGAAGATATATCTGGATTTAAAAAAATGAAATAAAATTATTCCCATAAATTATCCAAGTCAGAATCAGAGCACACAAAGGCACTCCAGCTATGAAAGTTTGATAGATTTTATACTGAAGAAGTATAAAATGTAATTGAGTACACTTTCTTTTTTCTTTCAGCAGAAAGCATATTTATAGCACTTAAACTACTCTTATCTAGCCTTAAGGATCTTTTAAATAAGAAATTATTCAGAGGGAAAATTTATATTTACCCTTAGAATATGCAAGAACTATGGGTTACTCAATGTAAAATTAATGAGAAGCTCACAAATTATCACAGACATGAAATATGTCTACAGTGCATATATGGCAGTGGTTATGAATCCTGGCTGCAAGGTACAATAGATTCTGCAAGGTTTTAATTTTTTTATTTTATTTTTTGCTACATTATATTTGTCCATATTTGTGGGGTATATGTGAAATGTTATTACATGCATAGAATGTGTGATGATCAAGTCAGTGTAGTTAGGGTATCCTTTACCCCAGTATTATCCTGTCTAAGTGTTGGGTACATTTCAAGTTCTAGTTTAAAAAAATCAAGAATTATTCCAGACTTACTACCTTGTCATCTCCAGGAAAGTGACCTGGAAGTCTTTATTTTGAAAGTATTTTATTATTGATTGTCATGTTTGGTCAGTATTGAGAAACCATGGATATATGCAGTTTTTCTTAATAATCATAGAAATTTGGAGCTGATAGGGATCTAAGATTCATCTAGTCCAATCTGCACATCAGGATCTAAATCGGATACATTTTGCTGTGGTTTTGATTAGTGTATATAATAAAATCAATACATATGTATTTATATGAATAAGAGCTAACTTTTACATAGGTATCTATTCCTGTGTATGTATTTGTGCTCTCACATACACAGGCACACATACACACTACTCCTTCACCGGAAAACTTCACTATGGTAGGTGACAGAGAGGGAACAAATGTGAACGTGAGATTTATTGTGCTTAAATAATTTGCAGTCTGAAAAACATTTACAACCCTAATCACAGTTCAAGGCAATACTACAGATAAAGTGCTGTTGTAGTGCAAAAGAAAAAAATATTAATTCCCACTAATATAGAAAGGATTATATTTATCTGATGTTATCTTTCAAGAAGGAAAAGGCATTTGAATCTGGAAAAGATGAGACAGGAAACAAAAAATATTGAGGGAGCAGAATGTGCCAAGTCACAGGAAGAAAATATTAGTGCTTTATTCAGCAAACATATGCAATGAACGTCATTTGTAGAAATGAAAATTTATCAACTTATTACTTATGATTATCTCTGATTAGCTTATTAATCAACTTATTTCCCATTCATTTTTTCCTTCATTCAACAACTGTGGAATGCTGAAGATGGATTTGTCCTTGTCATAAAGGATATCCATGTATAAAAAAGAAAGAAGGCTTTGGGAGCTGAGGTGGGAGGATCATTTGAAGCCAGGCATTCCAGGCCAGCCTGAGCAACAGAGTGAAATCTCATAATCTTCAAAAACATAAAAATTAGCTGGGAGTGGGGTGTGCCACTGCACATCAACCTGAGTGACAGAGCGAGATTCTGTCCCTAAAACAATAAAATTAAAATTAAAAAATTAAAAATAAATAAAATTTTAAAAAAGCAACAAAGAGCTGGCCATGTGCAAATGGAATTTGATTTACTGTTAAATATTTTGTTACCTAATTTAAAAAAAACTACATTGTATTCCTAAGATAATTCCCATTATTTGGGATATTTTACATTCAAAATTATGGAAATATTTTTAAAGCCATTTTCCAGACAGTCAATGGTAATAACATGAATTTGAGTTAACAGCATGAGTTTTAAAAAGATTATAGTATCTTTGACTTCATTCATAGAAATTTGTAGCACTTTCTGTAAGTTTGATAATTGTCCTCTTCAGTGCTTATTTTTAAACTTAGTGCTTGTTGATATGAAAGAAATAATTGTGCTAATATCACTGGATATTAAACTACTCAAATAGAATCATGGAGCTGGAAATGGGTCATTAGTTCATTTTTTTGAGGGGGAGCGGATGAGAATATATCTTATTCTGAAATTTTGTCTCAGATATACTAGGTGGCTTATATTTGTTGTGTTTTTGTTCTATTATGAAATGTCTATTCATTCTTCAGTTCATACTGCATTAATCTCAAGGAGTAAGTCCTTTCTGTGTCAATTGCTTCCTCAAA
Source organism: Pongo pygmaeus (assembly GCF_028885625.2). Lineage (NCBI taxonomy): Eukaryota > Metazoa > Chordata > Mammalia > Primates > Hominidae > Pongo > Pongo pygmaeus. Next base: position 63,019,326 of record NC_072376.2, on the reverse strand, counting down.
AACCTGAAATAGTATCTGATGCCCAGAGATTCAAGCCACAATAGCACATACGGAATGCTTTCAGTCGTTGGTCTTGTAATAAACTACACTGTTCTTGCTCGTACGCATGATCCAGCTCCCCATATTTGTGCCTCTTTCTGCTGTACTTTTCCCATTTTATAGCGCTCTATCACTGATAGGTATTCAGCTGCTGTTTCTTTTTTTTCTTTTGCTTTTTCTTTTTCTTTTTTTTGAGACGGAGTCTTGCTCTGCCGCCCAGGCTGGAGTGCGGTGGCGCGATCTCGGCTCACTGCATGCTCCACCTCCCTGATTCATGCCGTTCTCCTGCCTCAGCCTCCCGAATAAGTGGGACTACAGGCGCCCGCCACCACGTTCAGCTAATTTTTTGTATTTTCAGTAGAGACAGGGTTCCACCGTGTTAGCCAGGAAGGTCTCGATCTCCTAACCTCGTGATCCACCCGCCTCAGCCTCCCAAAGTGCTGGGATTACAGGCGTGAGCCACAGCGCCCGGCCTCAACTGCTGTTTCTTTCAAAGGTGAGCATGAATGTGCTTTCTCTAAAATTTTGCCTGTCTCAACTCACCAGAATCTCTTCCTGTTCTAATACAAATGGTTCTTTTTCCATTTCTCCTATGAATCTTTGCTATTTATCTTCATCCACACACATAAAAATATACACATATATATTTTCCTCATTGGAGTAGAGTGTATATTCTCCTTACTGAGGGTAGAATTCTCATTTCAGTTATTCTGTTTTACACATCACCTAAAAGAGAGAGTTGCACACATAATTGTACCTTACTGTGTACTTATCAAAGTATTTTTCCCTAATTAAGAATCCCTCAATTTAAACTGTATGCTGGTTATCTTTGCTGGGAAGAGTAAGGAAAAGGGATAGAGTTCTATGCTCTCAATCTGTTTCCTCCATGTGAAATTTCAAACTGAGGACAGTAATAATGTATAGATTACATAGTATATTCTAGGACACTTTTTGTTATCAATTTTAGTGATTCTTCAGTAAATATTGTCATTAATCGCATGTTACCTGAATTCCTTGAATGCAGTTATGGTTTCTAAATCTCGTATCCTGTTTCTTTTTTAAGTAGAAAAAGTGGACCTGCCTTCTATGTATGTGGCATGAACTTTGAGGTTTGTAGCAACGCAAACCCCAACTCCATGAAAGCTGGAATTTCTTAGAAAAATTACAGCTAGTGATGCATGAAGTTCTAATATCTCAACACAGATCCCACATGTTCTTTTCTTTCATTAATCATTATCTTGTGTGAACTTGGGAAACATGGGATAACATAATTTATCCCCCCTCTGACATCCATCCTTATTTTCTTACCATGAAAATGAAGAGATTGGGTAGGTGATTTCTTAGGCATCTTTCATCTCTGAAATTCTAAAAGTCTAATTTTGTTTTTAAGTAACTGCATTGGCGTTAACATTATTATCTATAGAAACTCAGTGACTTCAATTTCAGAGCATGGTTTGCAATTTTTCTCTTCACATTTGGCAATAATTATTTTTCTTTTTTTATTTCAGATGCATAAAATTGATTTAATTCAAATCTTGTTTTTAACATGTATTCACCTTTGGACAATGCATGCTTTCTTAAATTTAATTCAGCTGGAATCTGACAGATGACTTCGGCCTGCTGGCGTGCTCTTTCTGTTTTACCGTTCCATGCGTGCTCCATCCCCCATAGCCATCATCTTGATTTTGTGTTTATCGATCCATTGCTTTTTTATAATTTTCCTGGATATACACATGTATCTAAAAAAATAACGTTTACATTTGCTTATTTTGAAATTTATTAGAAAATATTATTCTGCATGTAAACTTTAGAGTCATTTTTTTGCCCAATATTTTGTTCCTCATATTTAATCATGTTATTACAGATAGCTGTAATTGTTATTGTTTAACACTTCGCTGTGGGAAAATGAAACAGTCTATCTATTCTCCTGTCCATGGCTTATGGTTCCTTCTTGATATTATGATCAGTGCTGGTTTGAATATTTTTGTGTCTTCTAGTGTGTATGTAATCAACTATATAATCCTGGAAAATAATAAAATGTTTTAAACTGATCATTTTTCTCATACATCAACTTCATTTTGGCTTTGCTCAGAATGAATTTCTTAGAAAAAATAGTTACAGTTATTAAGAAAACATTCAAAAATATGCTGATATTTTTTCTAAATTAGAATTTTTTTTGTATATGAAGATATTTCCCTTGAGTTTTTGTTATCATCTGTTTTATTCCTTTGCTTTATTAATGTTTCAAACGAGTCTTTTTTTGGTTTTGGTTTTGTATTAGGAAATCTTACTAAGTTCATTAGAGTTTAATCACTTTTTAGATATTTTCAGAATCATTAACAAGATATCATTGCATTTTTCATGGATTATTTGACAATCATCTAAGTTAACAAGGTCATTTGATGATTGTTAAGACATTTATATGTAGGAGGTATTCCTCTTTACATCTTTGTAGAATTAAGAACCTTATTGTCTTTCTTTTTTTTTTTAACATAGCACTTAACTAAAGTTAAGTAGTATAATGCGTAAGAACTAGCAATCTGATATCAACTATCTAATGGAATGAGGCAGGAAATAATTTAAAATTAAACATGAGGAGCAAAAAAGAAAAGGAGCAATTTAAAATAAAGAATTAAGACAAGCAGATTCATCAATTATCACTTGGGTACAGTGGAGGAACTGACCTGAGGGCTATTCAATTTAAAACGTTCCATAGGTACTATTGGATCCCTGAAGCAAAATATAATAAGGAGTTGGTGTCCCAATTAAAGTATTGGAAATGTCAGCAAGCTGAAGGGGATGGCTTCATATGGTTTGAGAGACAAGTATGCTGGTAAGGCAGTTCTGGCATGAATTACTTGGAAATATTTCAAGAATAATCAGACTGTTTCTCTTAATTTCTAGCTTTTGCTGTCTCTTTATTTCCCTAAAGGGATTTACTTGTCCAGTGCCAAAAAGCACTTATTGTGAATTGACAGTGGACCAGATCATGGTGAAATTGTACAGAAACTTAAATATCTGAAATTCCAAAGGTAAATCTGGCTAGTGAGCCCTTGGGCAATTTAAACAACGATTGTAGTTTAAAGAGAGAGGAAATCAGCATTATTTCATGTCTTGAAAATGTCTTCTTTCTGAAATAAATGTAACTTAATGAATTTGAACATTTTCTATATTTGAACTTGGATATAGTACTTCTATAATCAAATGAATAAGTCACCAGTTTCCTAATTGTACCTTTATGAAAAAATTAAAGCAACTCAAATTAAAATAATCATTCTAAATTAAGTCATTTATAATAAATTTAACTCATACTTCACAAAATTTCATTTATATATATAAATGTTTAGAAAGCATGACCCCTAATTAATCACGAGGACATGTCCCAGCTGATTACTTGGGGACTGTATCACCTTGGAGAATTTACTTGCCTGTGCCTCAGTTGTCTTTCATTATGCATGGGTAATACCTGTACTCACTTCAAGGAAGTTTTATGAGATTTAATATGTCAAAATATTTCAAGACTTTGGAATACTATCTGGCACATAAAGACACAGGAGTTATATCTCATCATAAGCATAAATTTGTGATTTTGATAACAGTCATGTATTAAAGCTTCTATCATTTAAAATCTTTTATGATTCATTTTTAATTTAAAGCTGCAAATATTGAACAGAAATAATTAACCAGGAGGAAAAAATCAACTAACAAAAAATACTCTGTCACATTTCACAGTAAATTGACAGTACAGACATTCTCTTCAAGTAAGATAAAGGGAAACTTTCATGCGCGTCCGTGTGAAGAGACCACCAAACAGGCTTTGTGTGAGCAACATGGCTGTTTATTCCACCTGGGTGCAGGCGGGCTGAGTCCGGAAAGAGAGTCAGTGAAGGGAGATAAAGGTGGGGCCGTTTTATAAGATTTGGGTAGGTAAAGGAAAATTACAGTCAAAGGGGGTTTGTTCTCTGGCGGGCAGGAGTGGGGGCTGCAAGGTGCTCAGTGGGGGTGGTTTTTGAGCCAGGATGAGCCAGGAAACGGACTTTCACAAGGTAATGTCATCACTTAAGGCAAGGACTGGCCATTTACACTTCTTTTGTGGTGGAATGTCATCAGTTAAAGTGGGGCAAGGCATATTCACTTCTTTTGTGATTCTTCAGTTACCTCAGGCCATCTGGGCGTATATGTGCACGTCACAGGGGATGCGATGGCTTCACTTGGGCTCAGAGGCTTGACAGAAACAACCTTTGCTCTCACAACTTTTATTGTATTTCTTTCTGAAAGGAGCAAATAAAATAGAGCAAGAAAACTGCACTAAAATTTGAAGCAATTAGAAAGGAGATTAAATCATCATTTTGGCAGCTAATATCATTAGGGACTTAGAAACTCAAAATCAAAAAATTAAGGAAGTTAATAATACATATTATTAGTGCTGATACAAAATATATACAAAATTACATATTTTATGTATATTTTCTTAAATGACATAATATTTAAAAAGCTTAAAGCTAAATAATTTACATTAATCACTTTGAAGTAACTCAAGAAACAAATTTCTCTATACATCCATTCATCCATCTATGTGATTTTGATGTTCTCCATGTAAAAAATAAATAAATATAAGATAATCTGAATAAGTTAAAAGCATGACAACATTTCAGATGAGAAAATTATGTATTTTAAAAGATGTCAACACTAAAGGGTGTTTGCATATGTATGTGTATGTTTGTATATGTAAATAAAGAATCTAAGATATTTCCTGGGATTTTGGGGAACCACAGATAGTGATCTTGCAATTAGCAATTGCAAAAATAAATGTGTGTGACCTATACTGAAAAGGTTGCAAAGAAGTGTAATCAGTTGAAATTTCCATACAACATAATCAAGGATTATGTTCTATTGCAACATAATGAAGCATATAAGAAACTAAAATATGCTATTAGATGCTTACAATGTTATATAAATTGGAAAAATATGAATACCTTATGAATCAACATTTCTTAAATATGAAAAAGAGTTAATTCCGGGTCTGTTTTTAAAGATCATACTACTTTTGGTCGTACCTTGAGCAACTTCCCCTATCCAAATTCCAAAACCATGGCATTGATAGATAAGTTATAAAAAGTGATAAGCAAGATATGTCACAGAAGACAAACAGAAAAAGTAAGATGAGCCTTGCCAAAGCCCTTGGCCTACTGGGTCCCGGGGTTTTGAAGCAGTCAACATTATGTGACTGGGAATTTGGCTCACATAAAGTTCTAAATTGTTCTTCGTTAGTTGGAGGAATGAAGTAAGGTTTATGATTTGAACCGAGGGATTGGTATAGCGATCTTTCACATGTGACTGGAGACATAAATAAGAAAGCTATTAATTGGGGATGCAGCTAATAGAAGATGGGAAAATACTGGCCCAAGCTTGTAGTTAAGTGCTATGGTAAATGGATGGGTATTTGGATTTTTCAATATTTCCCTAATATTACCCAATATTTCCCAGTGTTAGCTAATGCAGGGACACCAAACTGCTAATATGAGACCTGGTTTTGCATTCTGAACTTGGGTAGCTAGGTAGAATTCATTGTGTAACTACTACACTAAGGGACCATGGACACAAGTGGTCATAAATTAGAAAAAGAGTGACAAAGGGGGGGATTATTTAAAATGTTTCTATAAAGTATCATTTCATAACAAGAAGACAGCTAATATGATGAAAGCCAAATGCATACATAATCAGAAAATTAAATAAAATATCTTAACAACCTGAAAACTATTTTAAAATGTTTATAGTCCCAAAGTGATAAATGAAGAATAAACATCTTTTATGAAAGGAATTTATAGAATATAAGCAAATGACAGAAAACAAGAATAGGTAGACAGAAGAAATTCAATTAGAAAAAGTATATATTGAAATATTCCATAGTAAGTAAAATAATAAAATTATCTGAATACAAAAATAAAACCAATAGTAGAGAAAGAATATTTGAAGGAATAGTAGCTGAGAGTTTTGTTTTGTTTTCTTTTCTAACATTTGAGGAAATAACTAAGTCCTCACATTGAATGTTAAATGAAATTTAGTGTCCACTTCAGCACAGTGGTGTGAAATGCAGATAATCAAAAATTAAGAGCTTTTCAAGGCTCTGAGGAAAGAAAGATTACCCATAAACAGATGAAAATAGATTGCAACGGATTTCTCAGCAGTAAAATGATCTCAGAGTATATAGTATATACATAGAACTGAAGGAAAATACTCACATAAAATGTCTTCTCTACTAACATATTTCAGAATTATACCAAAAATAAAGATATTTTCAGAGCAGCTTTAGGGGACGAAACCAATAAAGACCTTTTCTGAAAGACCTGTTCAATATTTTGACTTAACAAAGAGGATATTGAAGCCATGAATGGCATGGTAACCAAGAAACAGAGGTATCTATAAAAATTGATGAAAAAAGGTCAGGCACGGTGGCGGCTCATACCTGTCATCCCAGCACTTTGGGAGGCCGAGGCGGGCGGATCACGAGGTCAGGCAATCGAGACCAGCCTGGCCAACACAGTGAAATCCGGTCTCTACTAAAAATACAAAAATTAGCTGGGTGTGGTGGCGGGCGCCTGTAGTCCCAGCTACTCGGGAGGAAGAGGCAGGAGAATCGCTGGAACCTAGGAGGCAGAGGTTGCGGTGAGCCGAGATCTCACCACTGCACTCCAGCCTGGGTGACAGAGTGAGACTCCGTCTCAAAAAAATATAATAATAATAATAATTAATAAAAAGGTATTGGTAAATATAATTACGCTTTGACAAAGTATTAACTAATTTTTGTGATAAAAAGATGAAACTAAAACTCAAGATAAAATTGTAATCTGGGTCTTCAATTTAGTAGCAGGGTAAACTTTGCTAAGTCTTTGTCAAGAGGTGAGCCTAAACACTGCATAGTGATTGCATAGTGATGTAGGAACCAAGAAACAGGAGGAGAGAATAAACAAAGAGGGGGAGGAAAAGTGTAAAAAGAAAACCTAAAATCAGTTTATAAAAGTATTTGCAATTCACAATAAATATAATCAGTTAAACTCAACTATTAAGAATCCGACTAGCAGATTGATTTGTCTGCAAGCAATGACTGAAGAAGTCAGATCACACACTCCCAGACGCTCGAAGCAGCACATTTGTCATTACTCAGAACTCCTGGGAAGCGCTGAAGGCATTGATGAAGTGCCACTCCCTAGACCCTGACATGTAATTTTACGGGTTCATTTTTATAGGTGAGTATAACTCCAGATTTCCTCTACACTCCTTTCTGGAACTTGTTTGTGATCCACAGAGGAGGAAACCCTATTTGCATAGAAGTAGGCTAATTATAGCATACATTTGAAAGGCAGTTAAATATACAGTTTTAAACTAGGCAAATTACATCTGGGGCTATAAACAGTTATCAACACCGCCATCAACAACAGTAAAATGCTCTAGTTGTGCTCCAGCATAGGATTACTACTAATCATGAACATTTTTAGTAACTTAAAATTATGAATTTTCATATATTAGAACACAGGTGATTCTAACAGTAAGAACTTAAACAGTCTTTTAATTTAAAAAATCATTTGTACATGTTAAATACATATATTGTAAAAAGTTAAGGATCTATTCAAGTTATTTCATTCTGGTTCAAATATAACACATATAAGTGCATATAATGATTATTTGAGTTCACTCTCCCCTAATTAGATGAATAGAGAAAGCCACATGCCTATGTTAAGTTCTGAACGTCTCAGAGATGGCTCAATTTGTGATTTTTAAGCCAATCTATCTTCATTGGCCTCCAAATAAAATAAAGGGGATAAATAGAATTTCTAAAAATTTATTGGTATTAGTGGAGGCCTAATAATATGGAGTCAAGTGAAGAGTAAAGGGATGGACATTTGCAAAGACACCCGGAGAGCATCTGTTGCCCCAGATTTCTAAATCATGTAAGCCTAAAGCAGTATAATTTAGTTTATCTTAATTTGGTTGTGGTGGTGGGGTAATGCAGTTAACTGAGTTACAGTGCAGTTAAATTATAAGATTGCTAGTTCAACATACATTACTTTATTCAAGTGGTAAGAAACCTAAAAATAAAATAATCCATATAGCATAATTTATTTTTAATATAGGCATTTCAATATCATATGAACATAATTTATAAGTACCATTATGAGAAAAACAAATATGAAGTTCACAACCCTAATATGAAAAGCTGAAAACATATATTCTATTTGAACACTAGGATTCCCGGTCAGTTTATATATGACACGAGTGTTTTTAAAGCCACTTTGTGAGAATGATAATATACTTTTTTGTTACTTCATCCCTTACATATTCTGGCAGCTTTCCAGATTTTAGCAAAGGACTCTTTGAGATGTTTTGCTTTGTCAAAAACTAAATATATTGACAAAGTCTGGAAGAAAGATAAAACATAATAAAGCCATCCAAGAGAGGTGAGCGTGCATTCAAGAAAAGGTTTATGTTACGCAGAGCAAACTATGTTAAAACAAAATCTATAGAGCTAAAAATCCAATGTTTTTGGATTTCTATTCAATTTCAATCTAATCTACTAGGAAGATGAAAGATTCAATATTACTCCCCACTTTGTATTATCGCTTCAACTTTAATATGAAAGACTTCACGGAAGTCAGCACTGGAGCTTTATTTTAGTAACCATAGAGGAACCATTCTAGGAAATTGTGGAGCCAAAATCCCAATTAGACATGTTCTATATGCCCAAAGTTTATACAAGGATTAAAGTTACCTAGAAGAGCAGAAAACATATGTGTGATGGGGATATATACATGATAGAGCCATAGTAAAAACTTACAATGATTATAACTTCTGAAGAAATAATCAGTTTGAACGTGATACAGTATTAAGAGAAATAACTATAAAAAATGACTAGACAAGACTAAAATGCTTCTGTCCCCGATGCATTCTTTTCTGTAAAATTTCAATCATTTTGGGGGGTATAGTTGGTTTTTGGTTACATGGCTACCTAATGCATTCTATAATGTGGGAATATTTCTTCTTCTGCACAAAATCATCTTTTTCATAGTACACAACACTCTTTATTAAACCTTCACTGTGGATAACTCCAAAATTGTCAAAAGGCAGTTGTGTACAAGGCCAATAGACGTTCAAAATATTAGAAAAGTTTTCAGCTGTTTGGTTATCAGTGCATTTGACATTTAATTTAACTATTGTAATAGATGATTATACTTAACACTTGTATAGAATAGACTTAAAGTGAAAAAAAGGTAAGTTCAAGCTTACTTTCAGGAACATTGAGAAGCTTCAGTTACACTTGGGTAATGTATAATAACCTTATACTTGTAATTTTAATTTTTTGTAGATATATTTTTATAAAATTAAGAATTTTTAATAATTTATAAAACTATCCAATTTTATAGAAAAAATAATAGTGTTTGTGACATTATATCTCCCATAGCAGCATTTTTTTTCAAAAGGAACATATTGTTCATTGTAAAGTTTATCTTTGTTTAAGGTTTAAGGTTTTAGATATTTTAGACTTGTTTTGTTTTGTTTTTGAGATGGAGTTTCACTTTTCTCACCCAGGCTACAGTGCAGTAGTGTGGTCTCGGCTTACTGCTACCTCCACCCCCCAGGTTCAAGCAATTCTCCTTCCTCAGCCTCCCAAGTAGCTGGTATAACAGGTGCCCGCCACCATGCCTGGCTAATTTTTGTATTTTTAGTAGAGATGGGGTTTCGCTACTTTGGCAAGGCTGTAGACTGTTTTGTTTTTTTGTTCATTTTCTTTTTTTTTTAACAGATGACTTCAGTCAAAAGTTGAGATAGCTGATTTTTTTTTTTCCAATCTTCAGTTTTCCTACACAAAGAATCCATCCTACTTCTGGGTCCTTCTGATAAGTTCAAATACCTTCTGGGCTTTCTCCTAAGAGCAAATAATCATCTCTCAACTGGTTTGTCAGATTGCAATCCAATTGATAAATTAACATTCACTTTTACTCAGCATGATATATTATCTTCCCAGAAAAAATTATATTTCCATTGTGCCAATTCTCCTTAATTATGTACTTCCTGCTATTAAACATTTGTAAATGCTATTGGATGGACTCTAGATATAAGTGAAGCAACAGGAATCTTACATCTGACAAATAGGAAATCTTCCCACATTATATGCTTTGGTAATGGGAAATCCTGTCTATATTTTCTTGCCTCCTATACATGTGCAAGTCAGTAGACTTAAAAATAGTTTTTCACTCTTAAAGATCTATAAAAATAGTCTTTCATTATTCATTCAGATTCTATAGTCTTTAAGAAATCATAGGACAAAAATGTCATATACAAGGTGTCATTTAAAGAAAGACTTTAACAGACTGGTCATTTAATAGGATACTACAACTACACAGATTGTTACTAAAATTGTTCAAGAAAGTTATGCACATGTCTTAAAATATGTCACCTTTAAAATATTTTAATACATTCAAGTGTACTACACAGCTTTTTTGGTTTATGAGAATATAAACACATGCTTGATGAAAATACTAACTGTATATGGCATAGAGATGGAAGAGAAGAATGAATTTAAGATGATATATTTTCCAAGTATATATGGGATTTTATACTATTGGTTTTATTTATTTAAAAATGAAGAGAATCTAGATTTTAGAACAGAAGTAATAAATTTATTCCTAATCATGCAAGGCATATTAAAAAAATTAACAAATGTGTAAGCACTAATTAACAGAGCATTTGATCCTTTCTTAACATTTCCAGAGCCAGGTAGCTTTTGTCCTATGTGTGGTATAATAAAATCCATTATGAGACAATCTTTAGCATAATGCATTCGGTATGTCGCTGCTATACTCACCTTTCCTAAGAACATCTCAGTTACCTCCAGTAGCCCTAAATAAAGCAACCTAAAGTCCTACTTGCACACTGTGACATTAAGGCCCACCAAGCCCCGACTCTAGAGTACTTTTCTCACCTTAACTCTCAATATTTCTCAGAAACACATAGTGATTTCCTTGTGTACAATTATATCTCACATGGGAATTCACCTTTGCTTATATTTGCATGGCATTTTCTTGTCTCTTGTCAGTTTTACATCAGATCTTTCTGTCTAAAAACATTTTGTACACATGGGTCTCAATCCACATCCTATTCAGCTTTTCAGACCCAGATACAAGTGTCTGTATGTAGCTCCCTTAATGCATTTAGACAGGACTTTTTTCTTCTCTGCTTTACACTTACTATAGCTTAATAGATGTTTACTAGAATATGCCTTAAGATCTAGGTATTTTTATGGATATCTTTCTCCTAATATAATTAAGAACTGTGGCAGTATTGTCTTGGAAATTATACCATATATCAAGTAAATATTTCAGAAAGGAAGGCAGAGGAAAACCTAAAGTCAGGCAATTACATGACCACTTAAACCTGCTTTATAAATGTTGAGAAGTATCCGTGGCACATAGTATTAGGAAGCATCCAGCACAGGAGGATGATGTAGGCTGGGAGGCTAGACCCATCTCATCTTTTCATGTCTTTCTGATTGCTTTATATTCACTGGAAGCTGATTAGATTGTGCCCATCAGATTAAGGGTGGATCTGCCTTCCCCAGGCCACTGACTCAAATGTTAATCTCTTTTGGTCAACACCCACACAGCCACACCCAGGATTAATACTTTGTATCCCTCAATCTATTCAAGTTGACACTCAGTATTAACCACCACAGTGAGCATTTGATAAATTTTAGCTATTTTCTTATATTGTAATTAAAACCAATTTAGAGACATCTTCAGAAACAAACAGCCCTGTGATTCCGTTTCCTTTTAAGTACATTCAAAGCTCTGTCTGTAAGATGAAACAATACATTTCAGATGTTTATGCACTTTTGCTTTAGCTAAATCATTGTCTAGCATAGAAGTAAAAATGCTCAAATGACAAGGTCTCATAGTTTTCATTTTTCAAGTTTTTTCCCCAGTTTGTGGATAGAAGAAATTTTTTTTAACCAAGATGTTGACATCCCACGTTTTTGGTAAAGACTTGACCCCTGTTTCCAGGTGGTCCTTAAAACAGTGCCACACTTCTTACATATTCCTGCACATCATCTATAAGAGGGATATGTAGCCTAGAAATAGACAAAACAACAGGTTTCCACAAGGGTACAGACTTTGAGTCAAAGGACACCATGAAAAAGGGTGTCCTGAATTTATTCTTAGAGACTAATTTCCTTGCCACTCTTGAATTTTGCTTATAGCACCAGAATTTTATTACCACCATTTTCTTTTTCTGAAATATGTCAAATATTTGAAAACATAGAAGTAGATGATAGGTGTGATATATTTCAGTGATTTAAAAATAGTAAATTTTCTAAGCCCTTGAGAAAATTCCTTTTTGTTTTCTTTGGAAAATGTTGAATATGAATCTCACTGAAGTAAAAAACAATTGATTTATGTGCATTGTATTAGTCTGTTCTCACACTAGTAATAAAGACATCCCCAAGACTGGGTAATTTATAAAGGAAAGAGGTTTAATTGACTTACAGTTCTGCATGTCTGGGAAAGCCTTAGGAAACTTACAATCATGGCAGACCTGGGGATGAACATGTTCTTCTTCACAGTGTGCCAGGAAGGTGAAAATTGAGAGCCAAGTGAAGGGGGACGCCCCTTATAAAACCATCAGATCTCCTGAGTACTTACTCACTATCACAAGAATAGCATGGGGGAAACCACCCCCATGACTGAATTACCTCCTATTTTGTCCCTCCCACCATACATGGGGATTATGGGAACTACAATTCAAGATGATATTTGGGTGGGAGCACAGCCAAACTATATCATGGGTCAAAACAAAAATGAACTGGATATTATTTATAAGTGCTCCCTCAACCCAATTTGTATTTTTCTTAGGACATTTATTCAACTTCATGAATGTAATACTATGCCAAGTGGTTGTTATGCACTGTGATTATTGGACACAAAAATTCTTAGGGCTATTACAGACAACTGTTGTGATTAAGTTATTGATAAATTTCACATGAGACCATAACAATGTTGCATCAAAAATATTAGAAGACTATTCATGATATCCAGGAATATGCAATTTAATTCTTTGACCATCTTTAATTGGCTTAGAATAGTTTCCTTGGAGAATATTTAATAGAGATTACTCATGAGAGAAAACAGAAGAAAATAGGAATGGAATCTGTTGGGCACAGCTGGAAGTGCAGTGTAAGGGATCTCCTTGTGTACTAGTCACAGGGTTTTTTGGGTAGGGAATCTACACAGTGGCTGACAGCCATTGCCTGAGATGTTCTCAGATGAAACATCTTTACAGGCATGACTGTGCATAGAAAGTTGCACCAGCTGTAGAAATTTCACACCATCTGACTGAACATAGCCTTATCCCTCAGAGTGTAAATAAACTAACTCAAGATTACTAGCAAATCTGGACCATCCAGATGGCTCCAGCAGACATTTAATTGATAAGACAAAGAAACAACTATTATTTAGAGTATTTTAATTTTATTTTGTGCCATGTTTTCATATATGTGTTTATTGAATGAGTGGAGTTGCTACAAGTAAAATCATGAAACTTAGTTTTTCCTCATGCCACTGTCTTTGAAACATAAAATAGTAGATCTCCCTTTTCTGCTTGGACAATATTTGTGGCAGACCTTGTGGCAAGTGTGCTTATTTTAGATATTGAGGTCTAATTTGGGGGCATTAAAATATTCACTGTTATTTAAAGGAAAATGTGAGTTTTTCATTCAGTTCAATGCTTCTCTCCCTACCCTAACTTTATCATGATTCAGTTTCAGAAACCTACATAAAGAAGGGGCACATGGTCACTTTCTTTTGTCTTTTCTTTCCAACTCTTTAATAATAATTGTCCTTTAATATTTCTCCTGTACTCAAATTCAGAGAGGAGTTTCCCTAAAAATAAAAGCCAAGTCAAAAGTGACTAGTGTATCTGACATCTGGCATTGGTGTCTTAGCTGGGATAGATGCCCAAATATGTCTGTCTCCCAATGGACTATTCTGTGGGTTGTTCTGAAACTCCCCCACGTGGGAAGCTCTCACTGCAATATTTTGTGAAAAGGTCAATGTACCTTCTGTATTCTCTTCTCACTTCCTGCTTCTGGTGTTACACCACAAAAAGACTCCTGATGGAGTCTATACACTCATCCCGTCAGTGTAACCTTCAAGATAATTCATGTCTCTTTGTTTACCAGGGTCCTCTTGGACCCTGAAAAGAGCTAACACACTTGTTCCTTACCCTTCTTATTAGTGCTTCTTGCTTCCTGTCTCTAATTCTCTGCCATTTTCATCTTTCTCCTCAGCTTTACTTTTAAAAGTGTCGATGTCAGAGTCACATACCAAATTCACTACATGCAGATCTCTAGGTGGTTGATCGAATTGATTTGAAGAAGTTTGAGGTGTAAGGGAGAAATATTTAACATTCTGACGATTATTTCCAATAAATACTCTTTATACATGTTTCTGTATTTGTAGATAAGCTTTAGGTAGATGATGGGATAAAATCTGAAGAACCAACTTTGGGTCAATCCCTCAGCAAGTCCTGAATAAATTATCAAGATATTTATCACCAATTGTTCCCATTTCTGTGCCTCAGTTCAAATTGAAATGACAGGGGACATATCTTTTAATATCCTATCACATATATTTCATGTATACGCTGTCTACATGGCAAATGAATCTTCTGTTTGCTTTCTTGTTTTTTGTTTGTTTGTTTAATATCATCTAATCCTTTATGAAGGCATTTAAGCATTGAACTGAATTCCCTTCCTGTGCCTCAGGAAAAAATTTAGGCACCTATTGGAGCTGAATTATCTTATACTATAAATCTCTCAGTCCTTTTTGAGCAGAAAGATAATCAGGTGAAGTACTTACTGAACCATTCAGATACAAAAATATTTATCTTGGTTGATAAGAAATTTAAAAACAAAATGTACTGTGGCAGAATATATTACAAAGAGGAAAAAGAGAGAGATTTTATATAAGGCTTCTCTAAGATGTAGTAGAAGAACTCCCTCTTTTTTTGTTTATATAATTGAGATTTGAAAAATGTCCACAGTGCAAGCTGATAGCTTTTAACTAGTTCTCAATTATGAAGGATGTTTTTAAATTCTGAATTTCTGTAGGACTCTAAACAGAGAGAAACTGGAGAGCCAAGGGACCTGAAGTCAAAGTTCAAAAGTGTGACCAAAATTAAGAAATATTACAAGTATATTAAAATTAAGCAGATTATCAAATTCTAAGTGTAGAAATAAGGTTAGGTCTGTTTGGGTAAACACATGTTTACTTAAATTATTTTATATATACCAAATATTTATAGATTGAGGCTAAATTCCAAGAAAGCCACTCTTCAAATTTGAAGATGTTGCCATCATACAAAAGATTTTACATAATCTTTAAACAAAAGCATATAGTCATACATAAAAAAGCTTTCTTTCTTTTTTTTTTTTTAAGGTGGAGTTTCACTCTTGTTACCCAGGCTGGAGTGCAATGGCACAATCTCGGCTCACCACAACCTCCACCTCCCGGGTTCAAGGGATTCTCCTGCCTCAGCCTCCCAAGTAGCTGGGATTACAGGCATGCACCACCACACCTGGCTTATTTTGTATTTTTAGTAGAGATGGGGTTTCTCCATGTTGGTCAGGCTGGTCTTGAACTCCCGATCTCAGGTGATTCACCCACCTTGGCCTCCCAAAGTGCTGGGATTACAGGCATGAGCCAACGCACCCAGCCAAAAACACACTCTTTAAGGCTAAAATCATTTTACTCCATATTGTGTTGCATATATTAAACTTAGTAGCTTTAACAAAACACGTAAGAATTTTAAATATTAACCAAAAAAATTCTTAAAAAATCAATTTATGTCATCCCCACATCACTGTGACTTATCTGTATAATAAATTCATTTAATTCTATTACATTTATTTTTTATTAGAATGTTGCTATTGTACTCTGAAGGGTCAAATGATACAGTTATATAGTATAGCACCACCAGAAAAATATTTTATAGCAAGAGGAAACATTGAGAAAATATAGAAAATAGTTCAATTGATTGGACATGAACAAATATCTTTTAAATACGGATATACTGGTGACCAGAGTCTCTAAGAAAATTTTAAATTTCTAAGAAATTTTTAAGAAATTTTAAATTTCTAAGAAAATTTTAAATCTATTAATGAATTTTATATATATATATACACACACATATATATGCTAATGAAAAAATATGAGAAATAAATCATGGTCAACATTTCAAAATTTATAATTTTTAGGATACCACAATTTTCTGGATTTTTTAATGTAGCATTTTATTTAGTCAGGAAAATTTACTGAATGTTTTTGTGCAAGGCCCTGGGGGATGCAAAATAGGGTAATTTGAAGTCATTGGCCTTCAAAGAGATAAATTGTTAAACAAAGAAGATAAGGTACATGGTGCCTGATTGACAAGGATGGCGATTCAGAGTTAGGAGGCAGAAAATGCCACAAGAAACATGATGCTTTCCCAATACTTTGCATTTACCTAATAAGTTTTATCATATGAAATGAGTGGCGGGGATCATAATTTTATGACTGTGCACTCTGACTTTGTGCCCTTGGACAAATTATATATCTTGAGTCCTCATTTATTTTTTCTTCACAATAAGATAGTAGTTCCTAATGCATGAAATTGCTGTCAGAATTAAGCTATATCTTTTTTAAAAATTTTTTAAATTAATTTTTTAGATGGATTTTCACTCTTGTTACCCAGGCTGGAGTGCATTGGCATGATCATGGGTCACTGTAACCTTCACCTCCCAGGTTCAAGTGATTCTCCTTCCTCAGCCTTCTGAGTAGCTGGGATTACAGGTGCCCACCACCATGCCCGGCTAATTTTGTATTTTTAGCAGAGATGGGATTTCACCTTGTTGGCCAGTCTGGTCTCAAACTCCAGACCTCAAGAGATCCGCCCACCTCAGCCTCTCAAAGTGCCGATTACAGGCGTGAACCACTACTCCCGGCCCTATATGTTTAACTTGGACAGTGCTAGACATACAATCAACTGTCAATTAATAATAGTAACTTAATATAAATTATTAGAAAATTTTATTGTTACTCCCACTTTACATGTGAAATGCTGCCTACCCTGAAGCAGCTTGTATCTGGCAGAGTTACCTAAGAAAAGCATGTCTATATGGCTCACTCCATGGCTTTCTTAGGAAGATTCCTTTAAATGTCATGCAGTTTTCTGTTTTCTCCTTCATCCCTTAACATTAAACCTTCCAGATGTTTCTTTTCCATTCTAAAAGCATGTACAGAAGAACAGAGAATAAATTGCATAATCTGGTTAGCACCTAAGTGGCAGAATCCTAATTCTGGTCCCTGTTGACAAAGCCAGTGTATCTTTTCCTGCACGAAAAGAAGGAAACTTAAGAGGGAGCAATGACTTTGGGCTGGAGGGAAATGATCAGAATTTAAGCTGGATACTAAAGGGTACTATGCTCGTTAGAGATCGCATTGATCTGCATGTGACACATTTCAGCCAAACATAGGGGGATTCGCTGAAATTTTTCCTCTTATAAAAAGTGCTCACAGCCAGATAGTGCCTGGCTTTGGTTCACCAGCTTGAGGATGCTGGGGCTAAATTTCCTTTCTCTATTCTTCATACTGTCAGATGGATGTTGAAGCTCCAGCCATTACAACATTATTTAGACAGCAGGGGAGAAAAAGGAAATGGGAAGTTTGACACATGTATTAGTAGAGCAAATTTGCCCTCCTATGCCCGGCACATTTCCAGTTTTCTGTCATTTTTCAGAAATGTGTCATATGATCATCCCTTCCTATAAGAGACTCCGGAAAGAAGTTTTACCTTTTAAGGTTCATGACAGTGAATCTGATGAGACTGGTAAAATGATGGGAATGTATACCGAGTGAACCACAAATTATGTGCCCCAAAGGTGGGCTTACTTGCATGGCCAGAGATGGGAGAAAGAAATTACAAGCAACCAAAGGTTCAGAGATTTTGGAGACTGATGAATAATCTAGTCAGAATCAGAAAGCAGTGGTTCTTAGGGGTCAACCAGGCCGGGCGAGGTGGCTCATGCCTGTAATCCCAGCATGCTGGGAGACCGAGGTGGCCAGATCACGAGGTCAGGAGATCAAGTCCATCCTGGCCAACATGGTGAAACTCCGTCTCTACTAAAACTACAAAAATTAGCTGGGTGTGGTGTCAGGTGCCTGTAATCCCAGCTACTCAGGAGGCTGAGGCAGGAGGATTGCTTGAACCCAGGAGGCAGAGGCTGCAGTGAACCGAGATTGCGCCACTGCACTCTAACCTGGTGACAGAACAAGAATCTATCTCAAAATAAATAAATAGATAAATAAATAAATACAGTCAACCAAAGGAGTGGGGAAACATTTATTTAAAAACAGAAAAAAGTCTCATGAGAGATACAAATGAAGACAGTGTTTTAGAAATTACAGAGATTATGGTTACAACTCTGAGAAAGATAGAGTGTAGGAGGAAAAGAGAGAAAATGTGAAGATAATCCTTGAGAATAGCTTCACTGAGAAAGCAGTAATAAGACCAAGGAAAGGTGCGGCCAGAGAAGCAAGACAAGGTGGAAAGTGAGTAGCGTCATAGAAGCCCATGCAGTGAAGGAAAGCAGGGTCGCTATTTGGAGACTTCAACTATCCTACACTTGCATTAAGAAAAATGAAACGAAAAACCCACTGCTTTTAAAGTTTCTTCCATGACTTCAGAGAGAAATTCTTGTAGACTCTCTGGGAAATGTCATGACTCAAGGCTTGAGCTAATTGATGGAAGAGGATAGCAGCTGGAATAGAATACAAATTATTTTAGATGTTTTACTGTCAAAGAGAAGGGAATTCAGTGAGGTTGGGAGTTACAGAAGATAACAAACAAAAGAAAAGTTATTTTATGTAGTTTTTGTGTTTTGTTGTTAATGAGGAAATATTAGCATGTGTGTCAGAAAAATGCTAGTGGAAATTTAGAGATTAAAATGGAAAAAAATAGGAGGGAAAATACTTGGCTTTTTAAGTGGATGTTTTATTTATTTTTGATTGTTCAAAGTCTGATAATGTACAGACTTACATGCTTGCCAAATATAGTTCATTTGTTTAAGTAAGAGGGAATAACATTTATTAAACTGTTGAATGTTTACTATATTCCAGCAAAGTTACACAGGTTATCTCATTTGGTGATTGAAAAATTCCTAAGAATATCTGCTTCAAAATGTTGGCATGAGAATGCAATTATCAACATGTAAAATGCTTAAAATAGGTCCTAGCATGTTATAAGCAGTACTACTATAGTTATAATTAATAGCAATTGTAGAAACAATATTTTACACTGCTTTCTTTTATAGAAAACTGGAGTTCAAGTAATTTAATAAATGGATCTGCATTCATGAAAGAAAGTAAATTAGAAATTACTTTGAAAGAAACTAAATTAGAATTCTGTCTCAGGTGTGTCTGACTCCAAACCCCACTGAGTTTCAGTAGGAACAGATTCTGTTAAACATCTTAAGGAGAGTGTCACAGTCATAGGCCTAGTTCAGGGACAGAGACAGTCTTCTACAGACTTAGTAGAGGAGTTGAGTTTATCAAAAGCAATGAATAATTCAAAACCCAATTCTTAGATAAGGTTATGGTTATTAAAATAGAATACAAGGTAGGAACAAAATGTCAGCAGCAAAATGGGTAACCAGGATGAGCACAAGTTGGCGTCATTAGTAGTCAGGGTATTGCCTAATATTGGTGAGGTGCTCCTTAAATTTCTTCTGCTAAAATGTTAGATTTTTTTTCTGGAGGCTAGAACTATCCTACACTTGCATATGGGAGGCAAGCAAATTTAACTTTTAGAAAGAATGGCATGCAAATGCTAAGAATCAGGTAAGGCATTTAATACTAAAAACTCAGTTATTAAATCAAGTTAAATAGAATAATCCTAAATTCTTTAAATGTTTATGTAGTGCAGTTTGCAATATACTGAATCACTGATCCTTGGATCTTAGGGCACTATATCAATTTATATATATATAATCAATCAATCCAGATATGGTCAATTTTTCATAAAAAAGTAATTGTTATTAACCACAGAAATAAGCACTCAAATAGAAACCACATGTAGTTACTGTATTCTTAATTTTGGAGACTTTAATGACTTTGAAATATTAATTTATGTATTTATTTATCCTTCACTTCACAAACATTTATTATAAAGTACCGTTCAGAAGCCAGTATGTTTGGAAATAAATAATGAGCTGGCTCTCACCTGTAATCCCAGCACTTTGGGAGGCCGAGGCAGGCAAATCACGAGGTCAGGAGATCGAGACCATCCTGGCTAACATGGTGAAACCCCATCTCTACGAAAAATATAAACAATTACCCAGGGGTGGTGGTGGGCGCCTGTAGTCCCAGCTACTCGGGAGGCTGAGGCAGGAGAATGGCATGAACCTGAGAGGGAGAGCTGGCAGTGAGCCGAGATCGTGCCACTGCACTCCAGCCTGGGCAACAGAGTGAGACTCCATCTCTAATAATAATAATAATAATAATAATAATAATAATAATAATGAGCTGTATACCTGTAAGAAAAATGGAGTATTCCAGAGTGAAAAAGCCATGCACTTCAGAATTAGGAATTATATACCATCACATAACATATAGATTACAAAAGTAATACAAGAAGGATTTGCAAATGAAGTAATGTATTCTTTCACACTGAATCTAAGATTTGTATATATAATTATATAAATAATTATATCCAATTAGAAAGGTCAAAAAAGGCAAATATAACAGTTATTTTAAAATCCCAGGGACTGTGTATATACGTGTTTATTAAAGAAGCTGTCAAAATTAACCTTTTAGAATTGTAACTAAATGCAAGTCCAGCTGCTCACTGCTCGAGGGCCAGAATACAAGAAGCAAAGTGTAGTGAAAGGAAAGCAACTTCATTCAAATGCTAGCAGTTGGGAAATGGTCAGGTTCTTGCCTCCAAAAGACCATTTCAAATGTTAGTCTTGGGAGAAGGGGTTTAAAAGGGAGAGACTTGGTATGGAAACCAGCAGGAGAAACACAGGGTGCAGGTCTGAATATCTTGTTCCAAAGGCTATCTTGAGTCACCGTCCACCTGGAGTGCTGGCTGGACCATCTCGGTTGTGGCTGGGTTGTAGATTATCTGTCCTGAGGCAATCTCCTTGTTGGGGAGAATTCCGCAGCTGGGCCTCCTTGCCTGGCTTATTATAAAATTAGACCCTGGAATTTCTTAACAAGCATGCCGTTAGATAAGTGTGTATGGTGCAAGGGACTGTCTGCTGGGAAACAGGGAAGCAGAGTTTCGAAGTACATTTCAAGGCTTTATCTCAAGGGTAAGAAAAAATGTTTCTACAATCTGTTTCAAGGTTACATCTTAAGACTTGAGAGGAAAAAAAGGAAAAAAAAAAGGTTTAAAATGAGTTTCAAAGTTAAAATACTTGGTTACAAAATTAAATAAAATGCATTCACATGGGAACATCATCATCGATATATGCACAAACACATATGCACATAAATTTTCACTGCTATTGATGTTTACTATCTACTCATTTAGTATAAACGCTTGTTTCAAGAAAGATTAAGTGTTAAAAATCATAACTTTATCTGAGAGATGAATGAGTTAAGGCTAATTAAGTACTTCATTAAAGAAAGAGAACATACTAAAGTATTAATTATATTTAAAGCCTCAAACAATATACTTAAATTATGTGCTGAGCAGTTTTTTTTAAATGAGTAAGTTACAAGGCTTGTTTAGAGGAAAAAATAAGAGTGTTTTATCTATCAAAATCAAATTTTGCTAAGGCAGTTTCTAAAAATGATGAGCCAAGAGGCTGTTAAATATTTTAGCAAATGTTATATTTATGAAACAATAACAATGCCAATTTATATTCTTTTCTGTGCTTAAGTACTAGATATAATGTCATGTAGGTCAGATGAAGGATATTTATATTTAAAGTGTTCTGACATCTCACTGGTTCTCAGTATAGATAGAAAGATGTTAACTAATTCTAGACTTTTAAAATTAATTCAGGGATAACCAACCATACAACAACTATTGAGTTTATAATTTCCAATTCAGCAGAGAAAAAAAATGATAAACCTAATAATTGGAAATTGACTAAATGTCTTCATAAAGACAGAGATTTGTGGAATTCAATTTTTTAAAAAGTTCAACTATATAGCTGCTTTTTATAAGGAGTATAACTAAAATGTAAGGACATGAAACTCAGCTGCCCACCTGAGCTGCTCATTCCCAGCACATGGCCAGTGAGGACATAGCGAGTGACGAGGAACACATGGTCATCCACGAGGAGGGGGTGATGATGTCATTGCTGATGACGGCTTTAGCACCACTGACACTGATCTCAAGTTCAAGGAGTGGGTGACCGGCTGAGAGTGGGGACAGCTCTGGGGAGGAGCCAGAGGGCAACAAGGGCTTTGGTGGGAAGGTATTTGCACCTGTCATTTTTTCCTCCTTTACTCCTGCCGCCCCTTGCTGGATCCTGAGCCCCCAGGCTCCCCCGATCCGCCTGCAGTTTTTGGCAAAGTCTATGGTCCCACCCCGTCCTCCTCCTACACATACTCAGATGCTTCCTCTTCAACCTTGGCACCCACCTCCTTCTTACTGGGCCCAGGAGACTTCAAGCCCAGGAGTCTGGTCAGGGCAGCAGAGCGGGCCCCCTACAGCCCCTATCCCTGGGGATGGGGGCCCAGGGACGCCTTCCAAGGTGACCTGTTTCCTCCCAATGGATCCTGCCACATTCTGGTGCGAGAGACCTGAAAGTGTGGGCGACCTGGAGCTACCAGGCCCCTCAGTCATTGCGGTCCCTCCCAACACTAAGGCTTTCCTAGGCAGGAGCTGGGCTGAGCCACCCGGGGGGCAGAGCCTGAATAGGAGAAACTGACTGGGCTTTGGGGGTCAGGGCAGAGGGAACACCACGGACATGGATCCCACACTGGAGGACCCCACCATGCCCAAATGCAAAATGAGAAGATGCTCCAGCTGCAGCCCAAAGCCCAACACCCCCAAGTGTGCCATGTGTGATGGGGACAGCTTCCCCTTTGTCTGTACAGGTGGAGAAGCTGAGGACGGGCTGAGGGAACCGGAGACCGAGAAGGCGCTGTCCTCTTCACTGCACACGCCCTGGACCAGTGCCGGCACTGATCATGCAGCTCTTCCAGGCCCACTGCTTCTTCCTGTCCACTAGGCCACAGCCGCCCTCCAGGCCCACTATGCACACATCTTCCCCTCCAAGGTTTGTTCTGCCCCTGCCCTGACTCCCAGCCCTGCGGGGGTCCTGACCCCACCTCACCTGGCTCAGACTCTGACGCTGCCCTGGCTGCCCTACCACTGCCTCTGCCCGAGAGTCACGTGAGGCTGACAGTAGGGGCAGGGGCAGCAGTGGTTCCAGTTGGGGGGCGGTCCAGTGGGAGGAGCCTCAGCCTCGCGGGCTGCTCTGTGGGATTGATGACTGCATGATCTTCTGGGCACCTCACGGATCTTCAACTGCAGATGAAATGGATGCTGGTGGTGGGTGCAGGGCCGCTAGGAGCTGCTGCATGGGTCCCAGAGGCTGGACTGGGGCAGGTGCCAACTGAAGCTGCTGGGGCAGCATGGGCAGGATGTTCTGCACACAAACCTTGGAGAAGAAGATGTGTGCATAGCGGGTCCACTGCTGCTGCCCCTGCCCTGACTCCCAGCCCTGCCTGACCCCATCTCACCCTGCTCAGGCTCTGGCGCAACCCTGGCTGCCCTGCCACTGCCTCTGCCCCAGAGTTGGGGCCTCGACAGCCTGGCTGGAAGGGGACACCCCAGCCCTGCCTCAACACCTGGGTCCCTCCATAACTACCACAGGCAGGTGGGTGACCCCAAAGAAGATCCCAGGACTCACAGTACCCCCTGAGAACATGGACAGTATGTGGGGGTAGCAATGGAGGGCAGGATGGTTATCTTCTGCCGGGTAAAGCCATTTAATCCTTTCAGTTTGGGTGGCACGGAATAAGGCCTGCTTCTTTTTTTTTTTTTTTTTTTTTTTTGGAGACATAGTCTTGCTCTGTCGCCCAGGCGGGAGTGCAGTGGTACAATCTTGGCTCACGGCAACCTCTTCCTGCCAGGTTCATGCCATTCTCCTGCCTCAGCCTTCCGGGTAGCTGGGATTACAGGTGCACGCTACCACATCCGGCTAATTTTTGTATTTTTAGTACAGACAGGGCTTCACCATCTTGGCCAGGCTGATTTTGATCTCCTGACATCGTGATCCGCCTGCCTCCACCTCCCAAAGTGCTGGGATTACAGGCGTGAGCCACCATTCCTGGCCAAGGCCTGCTCCTCTTATATATACCCCCTACCTCTGCAGCTGTGCCAGGGGAAAGCTGGGCAGTTTCCCTCCTCCGAGCCCCTGTACATACCATGAAGCGTGGGACCTTCAGAGCTTTTCACTTTTCGGAAAATAGCTCCTGCTGGGGCTACAAGATGGAGTGTGAAGAGGGCCTTGGGCCACAGGGAGGCGCCTGTGGAATAGGGGGAGTTCATGCATCCCTTCTTTCCCCAGAGGGGCTGGACTCAGGTGAGTGTGGGGGTGGGGGCTCCTGCACTTCGACAGAGGCAGCGGCAGGGTTTTCTCCCCATTCCCTCTGCACTCTCAACTTGAGTTGTACTTTTTAAGAAAGTGATTCACCCTGCCTTTGCCCCCTTCCCCAGAACAGAACACGTTGATCATGGGCGATATTTCTTATTGTGCCAAAAAGTTGCCATGACCGTCATTAAACCTGCTTAACACCAAATAATAAGGAAAATAAAATAAAAAATTCGGGCTTGGTGCAGAAACTCACTCCAAATAAATTACCTATCAAAATATTTATATAATGGTGGAAAATTCCAAAATTCCATATTTTGGGATTTATACACAAAAGATAAAAAAATTAGAGGCCAAGAGGCTGCCGGAAGGGAAAAACGGGGCCTGGAAAGGCCGTTGTGAGGAATGAGCTGGGCCTAAAGAGGCCACAGGCAGGCGGGAGCTGGGCCTGCCGAAGTGGCCGAAAAGCAGGAGCTCGGGAATGGGGAGGCCACAGTGAGGCGAGAGCTAGCTGGGCATGGAGAGTCTGCCGTGAGGCCAAGACCGGGCCCGTGCAGGCCTTTGGGAGGCAGGAGGCCGGGCCTGCAAAGGCCAACTAGAGGTCAAGTTCTGGGCCTGAAGAGGCCGCCGAAAGTCAAAACCAGGGCCTGGGAAGTCCGCCGAGAGCCATGAGCTGGGCTGGGCCGAAAGAGGCCACTGGGAGGCAGGAGGAGCTGGGCCTGGAGAGACTGACTTGAGGAAGTTTTTTTTTTTTTTTTTCTTTTTAAAAAATTTTTATTTTATAGTGGCAAGAAAATTAGCATGAGGTCTACCCTCAACAAAAGTTTAAATGTAAAATACAGTATTGTTCACTATACAAACAATGTTGGGTAGCAGATGCCTAGAAATTTTTCAATTTGCATAACTGAGATTTTATAACCATTGATCAGCAACTTTCCATTTCCCCTTTACCCTGGCCCTTGAAAACCACCGTTTATTCTTTTTTTTTTCGACCTAATTGATATTTATAGCATGCTTCATACAATTGCAGAATATACATTCTTTTTTTTCTTTTTATTCTTCTTCTTATTATTATTATACTTTAGGCTCTATAGTACATGTGCGCAATGTGCAGGTAAGTTACATATGTATACATGTGACATGCTCGTGCGCTGCACCCACCAACTCATCATCTAGCATTAGGTATATCTCCCAATGCTATCCCGCCCCCCTCCCCCCACCCCACAACAGTCCCCAAAGTGTGATGTTCCCCTTCCTGGGTCCATGTGTTCTCATTGTTCAATTCCCACCTATGAGTGAGAATATACGGAGTTTGGTTTTTTGTTCTTGTGATAGTTTACTGAGAACGATGATTGCCAATTTCATCCATGTCCCTACAAAGGACGTGAACTCATCATTTTTTATGGCTGCATAGTATTCCATGGTGTATATGTGCCACATTTTCTTAATCCAGTCTATCATTGTTGGACATTTGGGTTGGTTCCAAGTCTTTGCTATTGTGAATAATGCCGCAATAAACATACGTGTGCATGCGTCTTTATAGCAGCATGATTTATAGTCCTTTGGGTATATACCCAGTAATGGGAAGACTGGGTCAAATGGTATTTCTAGTTCTAGATCCCTGAGGAATTGCCACAATGACTTCCACAAGGGTTGAACTACTTTACAGACCCACCAACAGTGTAAAAGTGTTCCTATTTCTCCACATCCTCTCCAGCACCTGTTGTTTCCTGACTTTTTAATGATTGCCATTCTAACTGGTGTGAGATGGTATCTCATTGTGGTTTTGATTTGCATTTCTCTGATGGCCAGTGATGGTGAGCATTTTTTCATGTGTTTTTTGGCTGCATAAATGTCTTCTTTTGAGAAGTGTCTGTTCATGTCCTTCGCCCACTTTTTGATGGGGTTGTTTTTTTCTTGTAAATTTGTTGGAGTTCATTGTAGATTCTGGATATTAGCCCTTTGTCAGATGAGTAGGTTGCAAAAATTTTCTCCCATTTTGTAGGTTGCCTGTTCACTCTGATGGTAGTTTCCTTTGCTGTGCAGAAGCTCTTTAGTTTAATTAGATCCCATTTGTCAATTTTGTCTTTTGTTGCCGTTGCTTTTGGTGTTTTTGACATAAAGTCCTTGCCCATGCCTATGTCCTGAATGGTATTGCCTAGGTTTTCTTCTAGGGTTTTTATGGTTTTCAGTCTAACATTTAAGTCTTTAATCCATCTTGAATTGATTTTTGTATAAGGTGTAAGGAAGGGATCCAGTTTCAGCTTTCTACATATGGCTAGCCAGTTTTCCCAGCACCATTTATTAAATAGGGAATCCTTTCCCCATTGCTTGTTTTTCTCAGGTTTGTCAAAGATCAGATACTTGTAGATATGTGGCATTATTTCTGAGGGCTCTGTTCTGTTCCATTGATCTATATCTCTGTTTTGGTACCAGTACCATGCTGTTTGGGTTACTGTAGCCTTGTAGTATAGTTTGAAGTCAGGTAGCGTGATGCCTCCAGCTTTGTTCTTTTGGCTTAGGATTGACTTGGCGATGCGGGCTCTTTTTTGGTTCCATATGAACTTTAAAGTAGTTTTTTCCAATTCTGTGAAGAAAGTCATTGGTAGCTTGATGGGGATGGCATTGAATCTGTAAATTACCTTGGGAAGGATGGCCATTTTCATGATATTGATTCTTCCTACCCATGAGCATGGAATGTTCTTCCATTTGTTTGTATCCTCTTTTATTTCATTGAGCAGTGGTTTGTAGTTCTCCTTGAAGAGGTCCTTCACATCCCTTGTAAGTTGGATTCCTAGGTATTTTATTCTCTTTGAAGCAATTGTGAATGGGAGTTCATTCATGATTTGGCTCTCTGTTTGTCTCTTATTGATGTATAAGAATGCTTGTGATTTTTCTACATTGATTTTGTATCTTGAGACTTTGCTGAAGTTGCTTATCAGCTGAAGGAGATTTTGGGCTGAGACAATGGGGTTTTCTAGATATATTATCATGTCATCTGCAAACAGGGACAATTTGACTTCCTCTTTTCCTAATTGAATACCCTTGATTTCCTTCTCTTGCCTAATTGCCCTGGCAAGCACTTCCAACACTATGTTGAATAGGAGTGGTGAGAGAGGGCATCCCTGTCTTGTGCCAGTTTTCAAAGGGAATGCTTCCAGTTTTTGCCCATTCAGTATGATATTGGCTGTGGGTTTGTCATAAATAGCTTTTATTATTTTGAGATACGACCCATCAATACCTAATTTATTGAGAGTTTTTAGCATGAAGTGTTGTTGAATTTTGTCAAAGGCCTTTTCTGCATCTATTGAGATAATCATGTGGTTTTTGACTTTGGTTCTGTTTATATGCTGGATTACATTTATTGATTTGCATATATTGAACCAGCCTTGCATCCCAGGGATGAAGCCCACTTGATCATGGTGGATAAGCTTTTTGATGTGCTGCTGGATTCTGTTTGCCAGTATTTTATTGAGGATTTTTGCATCAATGCTCATCAAGGATATTGGTCTAAAATTCTCTTTTTTTGTTGTGCCTCTGCCAGGCTTTTGTATCAGGATGATGCTGGCCTCATAAAATGAGTTAGGGGAAGAGTCTTGCTCTTTAGCCGAGGCCGGAGTGCAGTGGTGCTATCTCGGCTCACAGCAAGTTCTGCCTCCCGGGTTCACGCCATTCTCCTGCCTCAGCCTCCCTAGTAGCTGGGACTACAGGCGCCCGCTACCGCTCCCGGCTAATTTTTTGTATTTTTAGTAGAAACGGGGTTTCACCGTTTTAGCCAGGATGGTCTCGATCTCCTGACCTCATGATCCGCCCACCTCAACCTCCCAAAGTGCTGGGATTACAGGTGTGAGCCACCACGCCTGGCCTTGACTTGAAGTTTTGCACCTGGAGAGGCTGCCGAGAGGACGGAGCTGGGCCCAGGGAGGCTGCCTTGCAGCTCTTCCAGGCCCAATTCCAGGCCAACTTGAGGATGACTTGGGCTTGCAGAGGCTGCCGGGAGGCCGGAGCTGGCCCTGGAGAGACGACTCAAGGGCAGTCTGGGCCTGCAGAGGCCACCAGGAGGAAGAGCTGGGCATGGAGAGGCCGACTGGAGGAAGTCCAGTGCCTGGAGTGGATGCAAAGGAGCAAAGGCTAGGCCGCAAAATGCCGCCATGACGTCCCAGCTTGGCCTCCGGGAGGCAGGAGCTGGGCCTGCGGAGGCCGCCCCAAGGTGGGAGCCTGGCCCGAGTAGGCCACGGTGCCAGGCAACAGGTGGGCCTGGAGGGCCCACTGTGAGGTAGAGGCCGGGCCTCTAGAGGCCAACGGGAGGCAGGAGCTGGCACCGGAGGGGCCCTCATTGAGGACGCGTTGCGCCTGGAGAGGCCGCCGGGAGGCCGGAGCTGGGCCTGGAGAGGCCGACTTCAGGACAATTTGGGCCTGCAGAGGCCACTGGGAGGCCCAAGCTGGGCCTAGAGGAGCCCACCGACCGGACGCCGTTTGGGGCCTGGAGACGCTTTCAGAGGGCAGGAGCTGAGCCTGGAGAGGCCACCGTGAGGCCTGAGCTGGGCCTGGGGAGCTTGGCTTCAGGAAGCTGTGGGCCTACCAGGGCCACTGGGAGCTAGGCGGGAGCTGAGTCCAAAGAGGTTGTTGGGAGGCCAGAGTCGGGCCTGGAGATGCAGCAGGGAGGAAGAACTGGGCCCAGAGAGAATGCCGGGAGGCTGCAAGTGGGTCTGGAGAGGCCGACTTGAGGAGGCCCAGCCTCTGCCTCCCTCATGGCGGCCTCTGCAGGCCCAGCTGTTCCTCCAGGCTGCGTCTCCCAGCCCAGCTCCTGACTCCCAGCAAGCAAGCTCTTTTGGCTCAGCTCCTGCTGGCGTTTGTAGGCCCCGAAGTTTCTGCAGCCAAGCTCTTCAGGCCCACGTCTTGCCTCCTGGTGGCCTGTACAGGCCCAGCTCTGGCTGGAGAAGAGCCTCTGCAGGCCCCGCTGTTGCCTCCCAGGGGAATCTCCAGACCCAGCTGTCGTCCCACGGCGGCCTCCCGGGACCAAGTCCCTGCCTGCCTCCCGGCAGCCGACGTGCAGCCCAGCTCCTCCCTCACGGTGGCCTGTTCAGGCCCAACTCATGCCTCTGGCACCCTGCCCAGAGGCGTGAGCCCCTGCCTCACACTGGCCTCTCTCACGCTGAGAGGTCCTCCATCACGCTGGCCTGTTGAGGCCCAGCTCGTGACTCCGGTGGCCTCTCCAGGCCCAGCCCCTGCCTTGCGGAGGCCCTCCGGAGGCCAAGCTCATGCGTCATGGTGGCCTCTCCCGGCCTGGCATTTGCGCCCTTGCATGCGCTCCAGACCCTGCACTTCCTCCAGTCGGCCTCTCCAGGCCCAGCTCTTCCTCCCAGCGGACTCTACAGGCCCAAGTCATCCTCAAGTTGGCCACCCCAGGCCTGCAGATGCCGCCGGGAGGCAGGACAGGCCGACTTGACGACAGTCTGGGCCTGCAGAGGCCGCTGGGAGGAAGAGCTGGGCCTGGAGAGGCCGACTGGAGGAAGTGCAGGGCCTGGAGCGCATGCAAAGGAGCAAACGCCAGGCCGGGAGAGGCCGCCGTGATGCATGAGGTTGGCCTCCGGAGGGCCTCCGTGAGGCAGGAGCTGGGCCTGCGGAGGCCGCCGCGAGGTGGGAGCCTGGCCCGAGGAGGCCACGGCGAGGTAAGAGGTGGGCCTGGAGGGCCCACTGTTGAGGTAGAGGCTGGGCATCTAGAAGCCACCAGCCAACAGGCAGGGGCTGGGCCTGGAGAGGCCACCAGAGTCATGAGCTGGGCCTCAAAAAGCTACCGTGAGGGAGCACCTCTCTCAGCTTGACAGAGGTCCTCTGACAGAGGTCCTCTGAGAGGGGTCCTCTCTCACGCTGCGAGAGGTCCTCTCTCACGCTGCGAGAGGTCCTCTCTCACGCTGCGAGAGGTCCTCTCTCACGCTGCGAGAGGTCCTCTCTCACACTGAGAAGTCCCAGCGTGAGAGAGGACCTCTCTCGGCGTGAGAGAGGCCAGTGTGAGGCAGGGGCTCACGCCTCTGAGCAGGGTGCCAGAGGCACGAGTTGGGCCTCAACAGGCCAGCGTGAGAGAGGCCCTCTGAGAGGGGTCCTCTCTCATGCTGAGAGGTCCTCTTAGAGGGGTCCTCTCTCACGCTGAGAGAGGTCCTCTGAGAGGGGTCCTCTCTCACGCTGAGAGAGGTCCTCTGAGAGGGGTCCTCTCTCACGCTGAGAGAGGTCCCTTCTCACGCTGAAAGAGGTCCTCTCTCACACTGAGAGGTCCTCTAACATGTCCTCTCTCACGCTGAGAGAGGCCAGTGTGTGGTAGGGGCTCACGCCTCTGGGCAGGGTGCCAGAGGCATGAATTGGGCCTCAACAGGCCAGCGTGAGGGAGGAACTCTCTCAGTGTGAGGGAGTTCCTCTGAGAGGGATCCTCTCTCAGCATGAGAGAGGTCCTCTGAGAGAGTCCTCTCTCACGCTGAGAGGGGTCCTCTCTCACGCTGAGAGGGGTCCTCTCTCACGCTGAGAGGGGTCCTCTCTCACGCTGAGAGAGGTCCTCTCACAGGTCCTCTCTCACACTGAGAGAGGTACTCTCACAGGTCCTCTCTCACGCTGAGGTCCTCTCTCACACTGAGAAGTCCCAGCGTGAGAGAGGACCTCTCTCAGCGTGAGAGAGGCCAGTGTGAGGCAGGGGCTCACGCCTCTGGGCAGGGTGCCTAAGGCATGAGTTGGGCCTCAACAGGGCACCATGAGGGAGGAGCTGGGCCGCTCGCAGGCTGCCGGGAGGCAGGCAGGGAGTTGGCCCCGGGAGGCCGCCGTGGGTCGAGAGCCGGGCCTGGAGAGGCCCCTGGGAGGCAAGAGCGGGGCCTGCAGAGGCTGTTCTCCAGCCAGAGCTGGGCCAGTTCAGGCACTGGGAGGCAGGAGGTGGGCATGAAGAGCTTGGCTGGAGAAAGTTTGGGGCCTACAAAGGCCAGCAGGAGCTGGGCAGGAGCTGAGCCAAAAGAGCTTCCTTGCTGGGAGGCCGGAGCTGGGCCTGGAGAGGCCGACTTCAGGATGACCTGGGCCTGCAGAGGTTGCCGGGAGGCCCAAGCTGGGCCAGGAGGAGTCCACCAACCGGACGCCGTTTGGGGCCTGGAGACGCTGTCGGAGGGCAGGAGCTGAGCCTGGAGAGGCCACCGTGAGGCCTGAGCTGGGCCTGGGGAGCTTGGCTTCAGGAAGTTGTGGGCCTACCAGGGCCGCCGGGAGCTGGGCGGGAGATGAGTCCAAAGAGGTTGTTGGGAGGCAGGAGTAGGGCCTGGAGATGCAGCAGGGAGGAAGAACTGGGCCCAGAGAGGATGCCAGGAGGCTGCAAGTGGGTCTGGAGAGGCCGACTTGAGGAGGCCCAGCCTCTGCCTCCCTCATGGCGGCCTCTGCAGGCCCAGCTGTTCCTCCAGGCTGCGTCTCCCAGCCCAGCTCCTGACTCCCAGCAAGCAAGCTCTTTTGGCTCAGCTCCTGCTGGCGTTTGTAGGCCCCGAAGTTTCTGCAGCCAAGCTCTTCAGGCCCACGTCCTGCCTCCCGGTGGCCTGTACAGGCCCAGCTCTGGCTGGAGAAGAGCCTCTGCAGGCCCCGCTGTTGCCTCCCAGGGGCCTCTCCAGACCAGCTGTCGCCCCACGGTGGCCTCCCGGGACCAAGTCCCTGCCTGCCTCCTGGCAGCCCGCGTGCAGCCCAGCTGCTCCCTCACGGTGGCCTGTTCAGGCCCAACTCATGCCTCTGGCACCCTGCCCAGAGGCGTGAGCCCCTGCCTCACACTGGCCTCTCTCACGCTGAGAGAAGTCCTCCATCACGCTGGCCTGTTGAGGCCCAGCTCATGACTCCGGTGGCCTCTCCAGGCCCAGCCCCTGCCTTGCGGAGGCCCTCTGGAGGCCAAGCTCATACGTCATGGCGGCCTCTCCCGGCCTGGCATTTGCTCCCTTGCATGCGCTCCAGACCCTGCACTTCCTCCAGTCGGTCTCTCCAGGCCCAGCTCTTCCTCCCAGCCACCTCTACAGGCCCACGGCGTCCTCAAGGTGGCCACCCCGGGCCTGCAGAGGCCGCCGAGAGGCAGGACAGGCCGACTTGATGACAGTCTGGGCCTGCAGAGGCCGCCGGGAGGCAGGACAGGCCGACTTGACGACAGTCTGGGCCTGCAGAGGCCGCCAGGAGGAAGAGATGGGCCTGGAGAGGCCGACTGGAGGAAGTGCAGGGCCTGGAGCGCATGCAAAGGAGCAAACGCCAGGCCGGGAGAGGCCACCGTGACGCATGAGCTTGGCCTCCGGAGGGCCTCCGTGAGGCAGGAGCTGGGCCTGCGGAGGCCGTCCCGAGGCGGGAGCCTGGCCCGAGGAGGCCACGGCGAGGCAAGAGGTGGGCCTGGAGGGCCCACTGTTGAGGTAGAGGCTGGGCCTCTAGAAGCCGCCAGCCAACAGGCAGGGACTGGGCCTGGAGAGGCCACCAGATTCATGAGCTGGGCCTCAACAAGCTACCGTCAGGGAGGACCTCTCTCAGCGTGAGAGGTCCTCTGAGAGGGGTCCTCTCTCACGCTGAGAGAGGTCCTCTGAGAGGGGTCCTCTCTCACGCTGAGAGAGGTCCTCTGAGAGGGGTCCTCTCTCACGCTGAGAGAGGTCCTCTGAGAGGGGTCCTCTTTCACGCTGAGAGAGGTCCTCTGAGAGGGGTCCTCTCTCACGCTGAGAGGTCCTCTCTCACACTGAGAAATCCTAGCGTGAGAGAGGACCTCTCTCAGCGTGAGAGAGGACCTCTCTCAGCGTGAGAGAGGCCAGTGTGAGGCAGGGGCTCACGCCTCTGGGTAGGGTGCCATAGGCATGAGTTGGGCCTCAACAGGCCAGCGTGAGAGCGGCCCTCTGAGAGGGGTCCTCTCTCACACTGAGAGGTCCTCTTAGAGGGGTCCTCTCTCACGCTGAGAGAGGTCCTCTGAGAGGGGTCCTCTCTCACGCTGAGAGAGGTCCTCTGAGAGGGGTCCTCTCTCACGCTGAGAGAGGTCCTCTGAGAGGGGTCCTCTCTCACACTGAGAGGTCCTCTAACATGTCCTCTCTCACGCTGAGGTCCTCTCTCACGCTGAGAGAAGTCCTAGCGTGAGAGAGGACCTCAGCGTGAGGCCAGTGTGTGGCAGGGGCTCACGCCTCTGGGCAGGGTGCCAGAGGCATGAATTGGGCCTCAACAGGCCAGCGTGAGGGAAGACCTCTCTCAGTGTGAGGGAGTTCCTCTGAGAGGGATCCTCTCTCAGCGTGAGTTCCTCTGAGAGGGATCCTCTCTCAGCGTGAGAGAGGTCCTCTGAGAGGGTCCTCTCTCACGCTGAGAGGGGTCCTCTCACAGGTCCTCTCTCACACTGAGAGAGGTCCTCTCACAGGTCCTCTCTCACGCTGAGGTCCTCTCTCACACTGAGAGAAGTCCTAGCGTGAGAGAGGCTAGTGTGAGGCAGGGGCTCAGGCCTCTGGACAGGGTGCCAAAGTCATGAGTTGGGCCTCAACAGGCCACCATGAGGGAGGAGCTGGGCTGCTCGCAGGCTGCCGGGAGGCAGGCAGGGAGTTGGCCCCGGGAGGCCGCCGTGGGTCGAGAGCCGGGTATGGAGAGGCCCCTGGGAGGCAACAGTGGGGCCTGCAGAGACTGTTCTCCAGCCAGAGCTGGGCCAGTTCAGGCACCGGGAGGCAGGAGGTGGGCCTGAAGAGCTTGGCTGGAGAAAGTTCGGGGCCTACAAAGGCCAGCGGGAGCTGGGCAGGAGCTGAGCCAAAAGAGCTTGCTTGCTGGGAGGCCGGAGCTGGGCCTGGAGAGGCCGACTTCAGGATGACTTGGGCCTGCAGAGGTTGCTAGGAGGCCCAAGCTGGGCCAGGAGGAGTCCACCAACCGGACGCCATTTGGAGCCTGGAGACACCATCGGAGGGCAGGAGCTGAGCCTGGAGAGGCCACCGTGAGGCCTGAGCTGGGCCTGGGGAGCTTGGCTTCAGGAAGTTGTGGGCCTACCAGGGCCGCCGGGAGCTGGGCGGGAGATGAGTCCAAAGAGGTTGTTGGGAGGCCGGAGTCGGGCCTGGAGACGCAGCAGGGAGGAAGAACTCGGCCCAGAGAGGATGCCGGGAGGCTGCAAGTGGGTCTGGAGAGGCCGACTTGAGGAGGCCCAGCCTCTGCCTCCCTCATGGCGGCCTCTGCAGGCCCAGCTGTTCCTCCAGGCTGCGTCTCCCAGCCCAGCTCCTGACTCCCAGCAAGCAAGCTCTTTTGGCTCAGCTCCTGCTGGCGTTTGTAGGCCCCGAAGTTTCTGCAGCCAAGCTCTTCAGGCCCACGTCCTGCCTCCCGGTGGCCTGTACAGGCCCAGCTCTGGCTGGAGAAGACCCTCTGCAGGCCCCGCTGTTGCCTCCCAGGGGCCTCTCCAGACCCAGCTGTCACCCCACGGCGGCCTCCCAGGACCAAGTCCCTGCCTGCCTCCTGGCAGCCTGCGTGCAGCCCAGCTCCTCCCTCACGGTGGCCTGTTCAGGCCCAACTCATGCCTCTGGCACCCTGCCCAGGCCTCTCTCATGCTGAGAGGTCCTCCATCACGCTGGCCTGTTGAGGCCCAGCTCATGACTCCAGTGGCCTCTCCAGGCCCAGCTCCTGCCTCGCGGAGGCCCTCCGGAGGCCAAGCTCATGCGTCACGGTGGCCTCTCTCGGCCTGGCATTTGCTCCCTTGCATGCGCTCCAGACCCTGCACTTCCTCCAGTCGGCCTCTAGAGGCCCAGCTCTTCCTCCCAGCGGCCTCTACAGGCCCAAGTCATCCTCAAGTTGGCCACCCCAGGCCTGCAGAGGCCGCCAGGAGGCAGGGCAGGCCGACTTGACGACAGTCTGGGCCTGCAGAGGCCGCCGGGAGGAAGAGCTGGGCCTGGAGAGGCCGACTGGAGGAAGTGCAGGGCCTGGAGCACATGCAAAGGAGCAAACGCCAGGCCGGGAGAGGCCGCCATGACGTATGAGCTTGGCCTCCGGAGGGCCTCCGTGAGGCAGGACCTGGGCCTGCGGAGGCCGTCCCGAGGAGGGAGCCTGGCCCGAGGAGGCCACGGCGAGGTAAGAGGTGGGCCTGGAGGGCCCACTGTTGAGGTAGAGGCTGGGCATCTAGAAGCCGCCAGCCAACAGGCAGGGACTGGGCCTGGAGAGGCCACCAGAGTCATGAGCTGGGCCTCAACAAGCTACCGTGAGGGAGGACCTCTCTCAGTGTGAGAGAGGTCCTCTGACAGGTCCTCTCTCACGCTGAGTTCCTCTCTCACACTGAGAAGTCCTAGCGTGAGAGAGGACCTCTCTCAGCGTGAGAGAGGCCAGTGTGAGGCAGGGGCTCAGACCTCTGGGCAGGGTGCCAGAGGCATGAGTTGGGCCTCAACAGGCCAGCGTGAGAGAGGCCCTCTGAGAGGGGTCCTCTCTCACGCTGAGAGGTCCTCTTAGAGGGGTCCTCTCTCACCCTGAGAGAGGTCCTCTTAGAGGGGTCCTCTCTCACCCTGAGAGAGGTCCTCTGAGAGGGGTCCTCTCTCACGCTGAGAGAGGTCCTCTGAGAGGGGTCCTCTCTCACGCTGAGAGAGGTCCCTTCTCACGTTGAAAGAGGTCCTGTCTCACGCTGAGAGGTCCTCTAACATGTTCTCTCTCATGCTGAGAGAGGCCAATGTGAGGCGGGGTCTCACGCCTCTGGGCAGGGTGCCAGAGGCATGAATTGGGCCTCAACTGGCCAGCGTGAGGGAGGACCTCTCTCAGCGTGAGAGAGGTCCTCTGAGAGGGGTCCTCTCTTAGCGTGAGAGAGGTCCTCTGAGAGGGTCCTCTCTCAGTGTGAGAGAGGTCCTCTCACAGGTCCTCTCTCACGCTGAGACAGGTCCTCTCACAGGTCCTCTCTCATGCTGAGGTCCTCTCTCATGCTGAGAGAAGTCCTAGCGTGAGAGAGGCCAGTGTGAGGCAGGGGCTCACGCCTCTGGGCAGGGTGCCAAAGGCATGAGTTGGGCCTCAACAGGCCACCATGAGGGAGGAGCTGGGCCGCTCGCAGGCTGCCGGGAGGCAGGCAGGGAGTTGGCCCCGGAAGGCCGCCGTGGGTCGAGAGCCGGGCCTGGAGAGGCCCCTGGGAGGCAAGAGCGGGGCCTGCAGAGGCTGTTCTTCAGCCAGAACTGGGCCAGTTCAGGCACCGGGAGGCAGGAGGTGGGCGTGAAGTGCTTGGTTGGAGAAAGTTCGGGGCCTACAAAGGCCAGCGGGAGCTGGGCAGGAGCTGAGCCAAAA
Organism: Pongo pygmaeus; assembly: GCF_028885625.2. Classification (NCBI taxonomy): domain Eukaryota; kingdom Metazoa; phylum Chordata; class Mammalia; order Primates; family Hominidae; genus Pongo; species Pongo pygmaeus. The sequence continues at coordinate 62,982,413 of NC_072376.2, read as the reverse complement.
GAGCTTGCTTGCTGGGAGGCCGGAGCTGGGCCTGGAGAGGCCGACTTCAGGACGATCTGGGCCTGCAGAGGTTGCCGGGAGGCCCAAGCTGGGCCAGAAGGAGCCCACCGGCCGGACGCCGTTTGGAGCCTGGAGACGCCATCAGAGGGCAGGAGCTGAGCCTGGAGAGGCCACCATGAGGCCTGAGCTGGGCCTGGGGAGCTTGGCTTCAGGAAGTTGTGGGCCTACCAGGGCCACCGGGAGCTGGGCGGGAGCTGAGTCCAAAGAGTTGTTGGGAGGCCAGAGTCGGGCCTGGAGACGCAGCCGGGAGGAAGAACTGGGCACAGAGAGGACACCGAGAGGCTGCAAGTGGGTCTGGAGAGGCCAACTTGAGGAGGTTCTGGGCCCGCAGAGGCCGCCGGAAGGGAAAAACTGGGCCTGGAAAGGCCATTGTGAGGAATGAGCCCCATGGGCCTGAAGAGGCCACTGGCAGGTGGGAGCTGGGCCTGCTGAAGCGCCTGAGAGGCAGGAGCTTTGGACTGGGGAGGCCGCAGTGAGGCGAGGGCTAGCTGGGCGTGGATAGTCTGCTGTGAGGCAGAGGCTGGGCCTGTGCAGGCCTTCGGGAGGCAGGAGGCCGGGCCTGGAGAGGCTGACTGGAGGTCAAATTGGGGCCTGCAGGGGCCGCCAAAAGTCAAAAGCAGGGCCTGGGAAGGCCGCCAGGGGGCATGAGCTGGGCTGGGCTGAAAGAGGCCACTGGGAGGCAGGAGGAGCTGGGTCTGGAGAGGCTGACTCGAGGAACTTTTGCACCCGGAGAGGCCGCCGAGAGGCTGGAGCTGGGCCTGTGGAGGCCGACTTGAGGACGACCTGGGCCTGCAGAGGCCACCGGGAGGCAGGAGCTGACCCTGGACAGGCCAACTTGACAACAGTCTGGGCCTGCAGCGGCCACCGGGAGGAAGAGCTGGGCCTGGAGAGGCCCACTTGAGGAGCTTGGCCTAGGGGGTTGCGGTGAGGCACATGCTGGGCTGGGAAAGTGTGCTGTGAGGCAGAGGTTGAGCCTGTAGATGCTGACGGAAGGCACGAGTTGGGCCTGGAATGGCAGACTTGAGAAAGTTCTCGGTCTACAGAAGGTGCTGGGATGCAGGAGCTGGGCCTGGAGAGGCCACCAAGGCATGAGCTGTGCCTAAAGAGGCCAATGTTAGGCAGGAGCTGTGCCTGGAGAGGCCGACTTGAGGAAGTTTCGGGCACGGACAGCCTGTCGAGGGGCAGGAGCTGGGCCTGGAGAGGCCACGGTGAGGTATGAGCTGGGCCTAATGAGATTAGTGTGAAGCAGGATCTGGGCCTGTTGAGGCTGCTGGGAGGCAGGCAGGACCTTGTTTGGGGAAGGCTTCTGTGAGGCAAAAGCTGGGCCTGGAGAGGCCATTGTCACGCAGGAGCTGGGCCTGTCCAGGCCATTGGGAGGCAGAAGGTGGGCCTGGAAAGCTTGACTTGAGGCAGTTTTGGGCCTACAAAGGCCACTAGGAGCTGGGCAGGAGCTGAGCCAAAAGAGGTTGTTCTGAGGCAGGAGTTGGACCTCCAGACACAGTCAGAAGAAAGAGCACGGCCTGTACAGGCCACCTGGGGGCAGCAGCTGGGCCTGGAGATGCCAACGAAAGGCAGGAGCTGGGCCTTGAGAGGCCGACTTGTGGACATTTTGGCCCTGGATTTTGTGGCCTGGACTTGAGGACATTTGGGCCTCCTGCAAAGAGGCAGGAGCTGGGACTAAAGAGGCTGTTGTAAGGCAGGAGCTGGGCCTGTACAGGCTGCCCGGAGTCAGAAGATGGGCCTCAAGAGGCCACTGTACAACAGGGGCTGGGTCTTGGAAGGTGGCCGTGAGGCAAAAGCTGGCCCTTGGGAGGCCAATGAGTGGCAGGAGCTGGGTCTGGTGAGGTCGACTTGAGAAAGTTCAGGGCCTGGAGAGAAGCCTGGGAGGCAGGAACTGGGTCTAAAGAGGCCATTGTAACGATGGAGCTGTGCCTGTGGAGGCTGTTGTGAGGCAGTAGCCTCATCTGCGGAGACTGCCGTGAGGTAGGGTATGGGCCTAAATAGGCCACTGTGAGTCATGAGCTTGGTCTGTAGAGGCTGACTGGAGAAAGTTCTGGGCCCGGAGAGGCTGCCGGGAGGTAGGAGCTGCGCCAAAAGATTTAAGCACATTACATTTATTAGGCACTTTATTTCCATTATTACACTGTAATATATAATAAAATAATTATAGAACTCACCATAATGTAGAATCAGTGGGCATGTTAAGCTTGTTTTCCCGCAACTAGATGGTCCCACCTGAGCGTGATGGGAGAAAGTGACAGATCAATAGGTATTAGATTCTCATAAGGACAGCGCAACCTAGATCCCTCACATGCACGGCTCACAACAGGGTGCGTTCTCCTATGAGAATCTAATGCTGCTGCTGATCTGAGAAGGTGGAGCTCAGGCGGGAATGTGAGCAAAGGGGAGTGGCTGTAAATACAGACCAAGCTTCCCTCACTCCCTCACTTGACACCACTCACCTCCTGCTGTGTGGCTCCTTACGGCTCCATGGCTCAGGGGTTGGGGACCCCTGCTCAAGTGCATCCAAAACAACCCTTCCCACACCAGTCTTCATAGTGGTCAAGTGCAGCAACCACTTAGCTCCCAAGGCATGTGCCTCAGCTGGCATTTTGTCACAATCAACAGTAAGTGGTAGCTTGAGTCATTGTGAGGTCACTTCCTGGAAATCACCAGCATCCCATTTCCCACTGGCAAAGAGCTCAGCACTGCCCCCTGGGAAACCAAACCTATGTCCAAATCCCATCTGTGTGGGTTTATCTCCTGGGACCCTTCCTAGCATATTAGTCAGAGTCCAATCAGGAAGCATAAACCACTCAAAAGTTTAAAGTGGTAAAATTTAATACAGAGAATTATTCATTATAACAGGTGAACAGCATAATGAGAGATTGGCTAGCACAAAGTAAAGAGAACTCTAGAGAATATAGGACTAGCCCAGGCCAGGCATGGTGGCTCATGCCTGAAATTCCAGCAATTTCAGAAGCTAATGCAGGAGGATTGCTTAAGGCCAGGAGCTAGAGACTGCTCTGGACAACACAGTGAGACCCTGTCTCTATCCAAAAAAAGAAAAAAAATTATCTGGGAGTGGTGGTGCACACTTGTAGTCCCAGCTACTCAGAATGCTGAAGTTTGAGCCTGGCAGGTCAAGGCTGCAGTGAGGCATGATTATGCCACTACAGTCCAGCCTGGTGACAGAGCAAGACCCTGTCTCAAAGAACAAAACAACAACAACCATTTACAGACAGAAAAGAAATAGAGCTAATAAGCTAAGGAAAGATGTTGAAATGTGACAAGTAAAGTAATATGAGGTCTTTTATCTATTTAAAATAATCAAACAAAAAATGACTTACTAAATTATAATACCCTGTGCTGGCAAAGGTGCAGTGAAATGGGCACTTTCTTATACTATAAGGGGTGTTTAAATTGTGTATAAGCCTTCCAGGGTAAAGCTTGTCAATTTTTTAAAATAATAGAGACAGGGTCTCACCATACTGCCATACTGCCTCCTCCAACTCTTGGCCTCAAGCAATCCTCCTGTCTTAGCCTCCCAAAGTGCTAAGATTATAGCTGGGAGGCACCCAAAACCTTGTCAATTTACATCAAGGGTAATGAGAATGTCCATTCACCGTGACTCACAGTAATCTTACTTCTGGGGAGATAATTCAATCTAAACAAAAGGTCATCTGTACAAACACAGTAAAAATCTGGGAGTAACTGAAGACAGAGTTGGTAAGTGAAATAAGAAACAGTTATAAGAAATTAAACTATGGTATTAATAGGTACCTGGTAAAAGGTCAGTTGATGTTAGCTGCTACTCTTTTGTCGTTTTGAGACAGGGTCTCACTCTGTCACCCAGGCTGGAGTGCAGAGGCCTGATCATGACTCACTGCAGTCTCAGCCTCCCTGGGCTCAAGTGATCCTCCCACCTCAGCCTCCCCAGTAGCTGGGACTCCAGGTTCATGCCATCATGCCTGGCTAAATTTTTTAGTATTTTATTTTATTTTATTTTGAGACAGAGTTTCACTCTTCTTGCCCAGGCTGTAGTGTAATGGTGTGATCCCGGCTCACTACAACCTCCACCTCCCAGATTCAAGTGATTCTCCTGCCTCAGCCTTCCAAGTAGCTGGGATTACAGGTGCGTGCCACCACGCCCAGCTAATTTTTGTATTTTTAGTAGACCCGGGGTTTTGCAATGTTGGGCAGGCTGGTCGCGAACTCCTGACCTCAGGTAATCTGCCCGCTTCGGCCTCCCAAAGTGCTGGAATTACAGGCGTGAGCCACCACACCTGGCCAATTTTTTCATTTTTTGTAGAGACAAGGTCTTACTATGTTGCCCAGACTGGTCTTGAACTCCTGGCCTCATGTGATCCTCCTGCCTAAATTGTAAAGTGCTGGGATTACCGGCATGAGCCATCATGCCTGGCTTCATGTTCATTTCTTCTTGCCGCTGCAACATAGTTTGCAGTTTCCTACATTTAGTGGCTTAAAACACCACAAAACTACCATCTTATGGTTCTAGGGGCCAGAAACTCAAACTAGGTCTATTAAGGCTAAAGTCAAGGTGTCAGCAGGGCTGCATTCCTTCTGGAGACTCTAAAGTGTTCCCTTGGCTTTTCCAGCTTCTAGAAGCCACCCCCATTCCTTGGATCATGGCCCCTGACTCCATCTTCAAAGCCAGAAGTGAAGCATCTTCAAATCTCCCTCTCTTACCTCTGCTTTCATCACCACATCTCCTGCTCCAATTCTGAATCTCCTACTCTCTTTCTTTTATAAAGACCCTTGTGATTGCTGGGCATGATGGCTCCCACTCAGAATCCCAACACTTTGGGAGGTCAAGGCAGGAGGAACACTTGAGGCCCGAAGTTTGAAACTAGCATGAACAACATAGTGAGACCCCCACCTCTAGAAAAAAAATAAAAATAAATATTAGCCCGACATGGTGGTATGCGCCTGTAGTCCCAGCTACTTGAGAGGCTGAAGTGAGACAATCGATTTAGCCCAGGAGTTTGAGATCAGCCTGGACGACATAACTAAATCGCATCTCTACAAGGAAGAGGTGGGAGGATCACTTGAGCCCAGGAATTTGCGGCCAGCCTGGGCAACAAAAGAAGACCCCATCTGGCCAACACGGCCAACCTGGCCACCATGGTGAAACTCCGACTCTACAAAAATGAGCTGGGCATGGGTGACATGCATGTGTAGTCCTACCTACTTGGGAGGTTGAGATGGGAGGATCGCTTGATCTCAGAAGGCCAAAGCTATAGTGAGCTATGATCACATAACTGCACTCCAGCCTGGATGACACAGGGAGATTCTGTCTCAAAAAAAAAAAAAAGAAAAGAAATATATATTTCATCTCTGTCCCTGGTTCCTGGCACAGAGCTTCTAAAGCTCTTAGAAAGACCTCAGTGATAGATGTGACAGGAACATCTTTTGTTTTAATATTTGGTCTTGGTCCCAGGTTTCTAACACAAGAGCCTCTAAGAACTTTGGGATCTCCAGCATGGTAAGAATGCATTTGGGGATGTTGTTGAGATGACTGGGTGACTGCAAGCTCCTACATTTCTTCAAGAGGAGGACTGATTACCATGCAACCACATGGTAAGAGGCTTGGAACTTTCAGCCTCATGCACTGAACTCCAGGAGGAAGAGGGGCTGGATACTGACTTAATCACCAACAGCCAAAGATTTAATCAATCATGCTTGCATAATAAAGCCTCCATAAACACCCTGAACGGGGTTTGCAGAGCTTTCAGGGTTGCTGGACACAGGAGATGCTGGGAGGGTCGCATGTTCAACAGAGGGCATGGGAGCTCTGTGCTCCTCCGAACTTAACTTGCCCTGGGTATCTTTCTTTTTTTTGAGACAGGATCAGGCTCTTTTGTCCAAGCTAGAGTGCAGTGGCACAATCTCAGCTTACTGTAACCTAAGCCTCCCCAGTCCCCAGCTCAAGGCATCCTCTCATCTCAGCTTCCCTAGGAGTTGGAACTCTAGGTGCACAACACCACACCGGTTATTATTATTATTTTTTAATTTTTTATAGAGACAGGTTTTCACCATGTTGCCCAGGCTGGTCTCAAACTCCTGAGTTTAAGCGATCCTCCCACCTTGTCCTCCCAAAGTGCTGAGATTATAGGCATGAACCACTGCACCCAGCATGCACGTCTCTTTCATTGACTGTTTCTGAGATGTATCCTTCACAATGAACCAGTAATAGGAAATGAACTGGCCAGATGTGGTGGCTCACATCTGTAATCCCAGCACTTTCAGAGGCTGAGGTGGGAGGATCACTTGAGACCAGGAATTTGTGGCCAGCCTGGCCAACACAACAAGACCCCATCTATACAAAAAATAAAAGAAACTAGCCAGATGTGGTGTTGCAGGCATGTAGTCTCAGCTACTAGGGAGGCTGAGATGGGAGAACCACTGGAGCCGACAATCAAGGCTGCAATGAGCTATGACTGCACCATTGCACACCAGCCTGGGCAACAAAATAAGACCCTCTCTCTCAGAAAAAAAGAAAATAAACTGTTTTTCTGAGTTCCATAAACTGTTCTAGCAAATTATTAAACCCAAGAAAACAGTTATGGGAACCCCCGATTTGTAACAGGTTGGTCAAAAGTACAGGTGACAACTTAGGACTTGCCATTGGCATCTGAAGTCAGGATGGTCTCGTGGGACTGAGGCCCTAACTTGTAGGGTCTGTGCTAACTCCAGGTAGTGTCAGAATAAAGTCATGGGACACCCAGTTAATATCCAGAGCACTGAAGAATTTGGTGTAGAAACTCCATACATACATTCAGTCGGAAGTGTGTGAGTAGAGAAAAACATGGGCTTTTCTGTCACCTGTCTACCGCTTAACTGCATAGGAGAGGCAATACGTGGTGCTCATGAACAAAGCAAACATTAAAGTCAGACCAGACCCAACATTTGACTCAGTCTTAATATCCAGGTGAGCTTGGGCAAATCATTCATTATTCCCAAGGCTTCATCACTCCATTCATCAAATAGGGATAACTGTGGCACCCACCTGTGATTCTGTGAGAATTAATGAAATATTATGCTTGGGGTTATTGTGGTCATTATACCCATTCCAAACTATTTGACAAGGACAGTGATGGATGATGACATCAAAAAATCAGAAACTGCAATGAGGTCTCTCAGGCAAAATTCCATACAAGCAAATTACTGTCTCTACAAAGCATTCCTGCCACACTTAATTCACCATTCCCTGAACAAAATATGCCATCTTCGTTGTTCAGGTCTGTACAGTGCTGGTTTCCCTTCCTGGGCAGTTTGCTCCATCCCATCCCAGCCCATTCCCCATCCCGCCACCTCCCCCTTCCCTCCCCACTCTCATACAACTCTTCCTCATCTTTCAGGACTTGGCTTCAATGTCACCTTAACTGGAAGCTTCTCTCACTCTCCAGAAGAGCTTCCCATTGCACTTGATGCATGCACTATCATTTGATCATTTTTGAGTTACAGTCCAAATCTTTTTGTACCTGAATAACATGTTGCCCAGTCAGTCTCTCTTCCTGGATTCAGAAGTCGTTCATGGCAGATCCAGCTGGAAGTGACAAAAAGACATCTTTTGACATAAAGGGATGACACAGACAGACATAAGTTCTTAAACGTCTTAAATGTTATGTGGAAATTAAACAGAATTCAAAGATTTGTGGGGAACACTTAGGAGGGAAAGTTACTGGGAACGTCATAAAGGGTTAATTTGTATTTTATTTTATTTTATTTTTTGAGACAGTCTCATTCCGTCACCTAGGCTGGAGTGCAGTGGTGCAATCAGGCTCACTGCAGCCTTGACCACCTGGGCTCAAGTAATCTCACTTAATTTTTATTTGGTTTAAGAAAGTCTTGGTTGAGGGTGGTGGCTTATGCCTGTAATCTCAGCACTTTGGGAGGCTGAGAGAGGTCTATTACTTGAGGCCAGGAGTTTGAGATCAGCCTGGGCAATATATTAAGACCCTGCCTCTACCAAAAAACAGAGTGAACGTGTGGAAGACAATTTTTCCACAGACTGGGAGTGAGGGAATAATTTCAGGATGATTCAAGTGCATTACATATATTGTGCACTTTATTTCTATTATTACTACATAGTAATATATAATGAAATGATTCTACAACTCACTATAACGTAGACTCAGTGGGATCTCTGAGCTTGTTTTCCTGCAACTAGACTGTCCATCTGGGGTGATGGGAGACAGTAACAGAATATCAGGCATTAGATTCTCATAAGGCATACACAACCTAGATCCCTCGCATGCACACTTCACAACAGAGTTTGTGCTCCTATGAGAATCTAATGCTGCTGCTGATCTGACAGGACATGGAGCTCAGGTGGTCATGCAAGCGATGGGAGGGGCTAGAAATACAGATGAAGTTTCCCTTCACTCACCTGCTGCTCACCTCCAGCTCTGTGGCCCTGTGGTTGGAGACCGCTGCTCAAGTGCATTCGAAAGGATCCATCCCATGCCATTCTTCAGAGTCATCTTTACTGCTGCAGTGGTCAACCTGTAGCACCCCTAAGCTCACAGGACATATGCTTCAACTGGCATTTCACAATCAACAGTATATGGTAGCTTGAGTCATTGTGAAGTCACTTCCTGGAAATCACCAGCATCCCATATCCCATTAGCAAGGAGCTCAGCACTGCTCCTTGGATAACCAAACCTACTCCCAAATCCCATCTGTGTGCGTCTATCTCCTGGTACCCTTCCTAGCATCGACTCTGTATTTGTAGGAGTCCAATCAGGAGACACAAACCATTCAAAAGTTTAAACTAGAATGAGCAAGGTGGCTCACACCTGTAATCCCAGCACTTTAGGAGGCCAAGGTGGGTGGACTGCTTTGAGCTCAGGAGTTTGAGAACAGTCCGGGAAACATGGCGAAACCTCGTCTCTACAAAAAACACAAAAATCAGCTGGGTGTGGTGGCATTTACCTGTAATCCCAGCTACTCGGGAGGCTGAGGCAGGAGAATTGCTTGAGCCTGGCAGGTGGAGGCTGCAGTGAGCAGAGGTTGTGCCACTGTACTCCAGCCTGGGTGACAGTGCGAGACCCGGTATCAAAAAGAAAAAATGTATATATATGTAAATTTAATATAAAAAGTATTAATTTTGGCCAGGCACAATGGCTCATGCCTGTAATCCCAGCACTTTGGGAGGCCAAGGCAGACAGATCACCTGAGGTCAGGAGTTCGAGACCAGCCTGACCAGCATGGAGCAACCCCATCTCTACTAAAAATACAAAATTAGCTGGGCATGGTGGCACATGCCTGTAACCCCAACTACTTGGGAGGCCGAGGCAGGAGAATCGCTTGAACCAGGCAGGTGGAGGTTGCGCTGAGCCAAGATAGCGCCATTGCACTCCAGCCTGGGCAACAAGAGTGAAACTCCATCTTGAAGAAAAGAAAAGGTATTAATTTTTACAGAGGATCAGCACAATGAGGGACACACTAGCACAAAGTAAAGACAACTCTAGAGAATACAGAACTATCAGAGGCCAGGCATTGTGGCTCATGCCTGTAATCCCAGCAATTTGGGAAGCCTAGGCAGGAGGATCACTTGAGGCCAGGAGTTGGAGACCAATCAGCACAAAATAGTGAGACTTTGTGTCTACCAAAAAAAAGAAACATTAGCCAGGTGTGGTGGTGGTGCACACCCGTAGTTCCAGCTACTTGGGAGTCTGGGGTGGGAGAACCCCTTAAGCCTGGAAGTCTGCACTACAATGAGCCAAGATTGTGCCACTGCACTCCAGCCTGGGTGACAGAGTGAGACTCTGTCTCAGAAAGAAAAAAGAAAAGAAAGTGTTAATCCCCCTGTGAGAATCTCCTCTTCTCCTGCCCGCTCTGGAACCTCACTTGTCAGTTCTTCCTCCCACTTTCCTGTATCTTTAACCTATCCCCCACTTTTAGCTCCTTCCCATCATCATTTAAATTACTCAAACTTCTTCTGTTTAAAAAACCTCTCCCTAAACTCAGTGAGAGGTCTCCTGCACACCCACTGAGCCATCTGCTCTCCCTGGTGCCTTCTCTACAGCAGCCTGAGCCATGTCTCTAATCCATGAATCTCATCATGTTACTCCCCCATTTACATCACTTCTCCTTGCCTCAGGGATTAAGTCCAAACTCCTTAACAGCCCCTGCTCTGCCCTGCCTTGCAAGGCAGCCTCACTGCTTGCCCCTCTCCATTTCATCTGCTATGGAGTCCAACTGAGCCTCATCTGCCCCTTCAATGCAAACTCTTTCTCCTCTGGGAGTCTCTGAAGTGGGTGATATCCTCTGCTTATAATATGTTTCCCCTTAAACCTCTACTCTCTTCCTAGCTAGCTTTGACTCCTCTGTCACTTGTCCGCTTTGGCATCACCTCCTCATGGAAGACTTCTTTGACTCCCCAGATTCTCAGGAGCATGACAGGTGAGGTGCTCCTCCCAAGAATGGATGGAGATTAGGGAGTGTGTGTTATTCATGCTTAATTCACCAGTGCTTAGCTGAGTACCTGGCATAAAATAGTTACTGTGGTGGCCAAAGTAATAACCCCCACCCCCACCAATTGCTCATGTCCTATGTTACACAGCACAATTACATAGAAAGGTGGAATTAAGAGTGCAGATAAAATTAATGTTGCTCGTCAGCTGACCTTAAAACAAGATTATCCTGGAGTATCTAGGAGAGCCCATGTAATTACACGCATTCTTTAAAACTGGAAGAGGGAGGCAGAAGGTTAAGAACCAGAGACGGTGGGCACAATGGCTCATGCCTGTAATACCAATACTTTGGGAGGCCAGGTCAGGAAAATCCCTTGAGTGTAGGAGTTCAAGGTCAGCCGTGGCAACATACTGAGGCCCCATCTCTACAAAAAAATAAAAACGAAATTCACTGAGTGTCACGATGCTTGCCTGTAGTCCCAGCTACTGGGAAGGCTGACATGGTAGGACTGCTTGAGCCTGGGAGTTTGAGGCTACAATGAGCCATGATTGGACCACTGAACTCCATCCTGAGTGACAGGGCAAGGTCCTGTTTTGAAAGAAAAAAAGGACATTGGAATCAGGGTCCTCTCCATCCTGAGGTGCCTACAAGGCATCTCTCTCTGCAAACGAGTAAACATCACCCTCCAACTCCTTACAGAGTGGAGCAGCAGGAAAACTCCTTCACCTCATTTCTGTGCTGCTTGGGAGGCCTGGACAGCCCAATAACAAGCTCCTTGCTGATGAAGCAATCAGGAAATGGCTCGAGTTGAGCTAAGGAGAATTTGGATCCTTCTTTTGGTTCTCAATAGGCAGGGTAGGGGCCAGGCATGGTGGTTCATACCTGTAATCTTTGCACTGTGGGAGGCCAAGGTGAGAGGATTGCTTGAGGCCAGGAGCTCAAGACCAGCCTGGGCAACATAGCAAGACCTGGGTGGCATACACCTGTGGTCCCTACTACTTGGTAGGATGAGGAGGGAGGATCAATCACTTGATCCCAGGAGTTTCAGGCTGCAGTGAGCCATGATCACACTACTGCACTTCAGCCTGGGTGACAGAGCCAGACCACGTCACGAAAAGTTAGAAAGAAAAAAACAAGAGAGAGGGAGAGAGACTATACACAGGCACCACCACATTTGGCTAATTTTTAAATATTCTGTAGAGACAAGGTCTTGCTAGGTTGCCCAGGCTAGTCTAAAACTCCTGGCATCAGGTTGGGCATGGTGGCTCATGCTTGTAATCCCAGCACTTTGGGAGGCTGAGGCAGGCAAATCACCTGAAGTCTGGAGTTCAAGACCAGCCTGGCCAACATGGTGAAACTCTGACTCTATCAAAAATACAGAAATTAGCTGGGCAGTAGTGGCATGTACCTGTAGTCTCAGCTACTCGGGAGGCTGAGGCAGGAGAATCACTTGAACCTGGGAGGCGGAGGTTGCAGTGGACCCCATCACTGCACTCCACCCTGGGTGACAGAGCGAGACTCTGTCAAAAACAACAACAACAACAGCAACAAAAACTCCTGGCATCAAGACATCTTCCTGTCAGCCTCCCAATGCCCTGGGATTATACTGTTTCCTATAATTGAAGACACTTGTTCTCATACTGCTTTAAGGTATAAAGGAAAAAAAAAAACACAGATAATGGCAAATGTTGGTGAAGGCCGGGCATGGTGGCAGCCTGTAATTCCAGAACTTGGGGAGGCTGAGGTGGGCAGATCACTTGAGACCAGGAGTATGAGATCAGCCTGGGCAACATGGTAAAATCCCATCACTACAGAAAAAAATATAAAAATTAGCCAGGCATGGTGGCGTACACCTGCAATTTTCAGCAACTCAGGAGGCTGAGATGAGAGAATCACTTGTGCCTGGGAGGTCAAGGCTGCAGTGAACTGTGATGGCATCATTGCACTGCAGTCTCAGAGACAGAGCAAACCCCTATCTAGAAAAAAAAAAAAAAAATGTCAGTGAAGATGTGGAGGAATTGGAACCCACATATATTACTGGTGGGAACATAAAATCGTGTAACCATTTTGTTTGGGTATTTCTTTTCTTGTCATTTTAATTGGATTTTTTAAAAATCAACACAGGGTTTCACTATCTTGCCCAGGCTGGTCTTGAATTCATGGGCTCAAGCCATCCTCCTAGCTGAGCCTCCTGAGTAGCTGGGATTACAGGTGTGAGCCATTGCACCCAACTGGTGTAGCCACTTTAGAAAACAGTCTGGCAGTTTCTCAAAAGGCTAAATGTACAGTCATCCTATAATGCAACAATTTCACTCCTAGGCATAAATCCCAGAAAAATAAAAATATATGTCCACACAAAAACTGGTACAACAATCTTCATAGCAGCATTATTCATAATGACCAATACATGGAATACATGGAAACAACCCAAATATCCACCAACTGATGAACAGATAAACAAAATGCAGTGTGTCTCTACCATGGAATACTGCCATAGAAGGAATGAAATATGGATACACACTATGACATACAGGAACTTTGAAAACACTGTGCTAAGAGGGAAAAAAAGCCACAAAAGATCACATATTGTACAATTCTATTTGTCCAGATTAGGCAAATCTATAGTGACAAAAAAATTAATCAATGGTTGCCTAAGGCTGGGGGCAAAGGTAGGTGGGGAGAGTAGGAGGTAGTGGCTAAGGGGTATGGATTTCTCTACAGGGTAATGAAAGCTTCTAAAAGTGACTGTGGTGATCGATGCACAGCTCTGTGAATATTCTAAAACCTACTGAATTGCAGATTTCAATAAATAAAGTGAATGGTATGTGAATCATATTTTAATAAAGCTATTATTTAAAATAATGATAATGGGGGCTGGGCACAGGTGGTCATGACTGCCTGTAATCCCAGCACTTTGGGAGGCTGAGGCAGGAGGATCACTTGAGGTCAGGAGTTTTGAGCCCAGTCGGAGCAACCTGGCAAGATCCCGTCTCTATGATAAAAAACGAAAACATTAGCTGGACATGGTGGCACATGTCTGTAGTCCCAGCTACTTGGGAGACTGAAGTGAGAAAACTGCTTGAGCCCAGGAGTTTGAGGCTACAGTGAACCATGATCATGTCACTGTACTGTAGCCTGAGCAACAGAGCAAGACCCTGTCTCTGAAAAGGAAAGAAAACAAATGCAAGTTTTTATCACTTTGTGAGTGTAGCCAAGTTGGAGGAGAAATAGACAATAGTAAAAGAGCACTGAATAACGAGGGTGAGTGGCTGGTTAGGCTCAGTTGCTAGCTAAATGGCTTCTAAAAAATTCATTAATAAAGTTACAGCTCTGGGGACAGTCATGTAGTCAAAGAATAAATGCTAAATTCATTACAAATGCCCATGGTCCTTCTTTACATGCCTTCTAGTGAAAAATTCCTAAGTGCCTAAATAGCAAGTCTGCAATGATAGCAGCTGTTTATTAAAGACTACAAAAAAGAAATGGAGGCCAGGCGTGGTTGCTCACATCTGTACTCCTTGCATTTTGGGAGGCTGAGGCAGGCAGATTGCCTGAGGTCAGGAGCTCCAGAGGAGCCTGGCCAACATGGTGAAACCCCATCACTACTAAAAATACAAAAATTAGCTGGGTGTGGTGACGGGCGCCTGTAATCCCAGCTACTCGGGAGGCTGAGGCAGGAAAATTGCTTGAACCCAGAAAGTGAAGGTTGCAGTGAGCCAAAATCGTACCATTGCACTCCAGCCTGGGTGACAAGAGAAAGACTCTATCTTAAAAAAAAAAAAAGAAAAAAAAGAAATGGCATCTTCTTCAAGAATTACATTGTGTTTCATGATAAGCTCTAATTTTGCATTTGTTTAAGTATTGATGAGATTTAGCCAATATGACACCCAACTTGGATAAAATGCAAACAACACAATTTCATTTTCTCATTAACAAAACTAATTAGGTAGCCTAATATCAACTCTGATCTTATTAAAAACTGATCAGATTTTAAAAATTATGGAATTATGGAGCCAATAAGATGTTACAACCTGTTCCAAGGGGAATTCCAAAATCCACACATATCTGAGACCATCAAGTATGATGAAATATATTTGATTACTATATTGAAAAATAAACTGATTACAAAGCCGACAATTGGACAGGGGTCTCCTCATCCACAGCCACACAAACCCGATCATGCAGCTACGTGGTTACAAGGCCTACATAGCCTAGAAGGGACTGGTCTGACTTGAGATTTCATGTGTATTTGTATTTTGAGACAGGGTCCCACTCTGTCACCCAGGATGGAGTGCAGTTGTATAATCATAGCTCACTGCAACCTTGACCAACTGGGCTCAAGAGATGTTCCTGCCTCAGCTGCCCCCATACCTGGGAATACAGGCAAGTACCACCATGTCAGGCATTTTTTTTCATTTTTGTAGAGAGAGAAGTCTTGCTATGTTGCCCAAGCTGGCCTCAAACTCCTAGAATCAAGAGATCTGCCCATCTCAGCCACATGAGTAACTGGGGCCATAGGTACATACCATCATGTCTGGCTATGTTTATTTTTTTAAATTTATTTATTTATTTATTTTTTTTTTTAGAGAGGAGGTCTTGCTATGTTGCCCAGGCTGCTCTCAAACTCATGGCCTTAAAACATACTCCCATCTCTGCCTCTCAAACTGTTGGAACTATAGGTGTGAGCCACTGCACCTGGCCCGACTTGAGATTTCTTTTATCTAGCATCCTTTACTTGGTAGGATTGGGAAAGGCAGTAGTGTTTTTTAAAATTACTTAATAATTCAATTAGAATCAAACTCAACCTTGACCACTGCCTTCTCTCACAGCTCACATCCAGTCCATCGGGAAATCCTACTGACTGACTTCAACATGTATCCATGCTCTGACCATCTCTCACCACCACCGTGAACCCGGGCAGGATCACTATCATCTCCCACCGGGATGTTGCCACAGCTTGGCCCCCACGCTTCTACCCAAATCTTCCCATAGTCTTTCTCAACTTGGCAGCCAGGTCGTGCTTTTAAATCAGGAGACAGACCATGTCGCCTCTCTGCTCAGAAGCCCTCGGTGGTTCCCATTTTAGTCAGAGTAAAAGCCAAAGCCCCAGCAATAGCATCCCAGGGCTTACACAATCTGTACCAATCCCAGCCCAGTAACTCCCTGGCCTCCTTGCTGACTTTGCTCCCTCTATCTCTTTGCTCCACTGGCCTCCTTCCAGAGCCTCAGACACACCAGAGAGTTTCCTCCTTTATCCAACAGGATAAAGACCCTGTTGACTCAGCCTACAATGCTCTTCCCTCAGCACCTTGGCCAGCTCCATCACCTGCTTCAAACTTTTGCTCAATATTCACTTATGAGGCCAACCCTGACCACTCTACTTAACATTGTCATCTGTCCCCATTCCCACCATGCTCATTTCTTTCTTTCTTTTTGAAACAAGGTCTTGCTTTATTGCCCAGGCTGGAGTACACTGGTGCAATCACAGCTCACAGCAACTTCAACCTCCCAGGCTTAAACAATCCTCCCGCCTCAGCCTCCCTAGGAACTGAGACTACAGCTGCATGCCAGAACACCTGGCTTTTTTTTTTTTTTTTTTTTTGAGATGGAGTTTCGGTCGCCCAGGCTGAAGTGTAAGGGTGCGATGTCGGCTCACTGCAAGGTCTGCCTTTTGGGTTCAAGTGATTCTCTGCCTCAGCCTCCTGAGTAGCTGGGATTACAGGCACCCACCACCACACCTGGCTAATGTTTGTATTTTTAGTAGACATGGGGTTTCACCATCTTGGCTAGGCTGGTCTTGAACTTCTGACCTTGTGATCCACCCTCCTCGGCCTCCCAAACTGCTGGGATTACAAATGTGAGCCACTGAGCCTGGCCTTTTAAAAACATTTTTTTTAGATATGAGGTCTCATTACGTTGCCCAGGCTGGTCTTAAGCTCCTGGGCTTAAGCGATCCTCCTACCTCAGCCTCCTAAAATTCTGGGATTACAGGCGTCAGCAACTGTAACATGAGGTCCCAGCTTCACGTTCATTTTTGGTTGTTGCCACAACAAAGTACCCTACATTTAGTGGCTTCAAACACCACAAATCTACCATCTTACAGTTCTGGGGGCCAGAAGCCCAACTAGGTCTATTAAGGCTAAAGTCAAGGTGTCAGAGGGGCTGCATTCCTTCTGGGGGAGGCTCTAGACAGAATGTGCTCCTTTGCCTTTTCCAGCTTCTAGAAGCCACCCCCATTCCTTGACTTACCTCGTGACTCCATATTCAAGGCCACAAGTACAGCATCTTCAAATCTCCCTCTCTGACCTCTTCTTCCATTACCACATCACTTTCTCTAATTCTGACTCTCCTACCTCCTTCTCTTATAAAGATCCTTGTGATTGGTAGGTATGGGGGCTCCCATCTGTAATCCCAACATTTTGGGAGGCCAAAGAGGAAGGATTGCTTGAGGCCAAGAGTTAGAGATCAGCCTGGGGAAAATAGGAAGACCCTGTCTTTACAAAATTAAAATTAAAATCAGCTGGACATGGTGATGCACGCCTGTAGTTCCAGCTAATGGAGAGGCTAAGGTGGGAGGATTGCTTTAGCCTAGGAGGTCAAGGCTGCAGTGAGCTATGATCACATCACTGCACTCCAGCCTCAGTGGCAGAGTGAGACTCTGTCTCAAATATAAGAAAAGAAATATACATTTGGTCTCTGCCCCTGGTTCCTGGCACAGAGCTTCCAAAGCTCTTAAAAAGCCCTTTGTGACAGAGGTAATAGGAGCATTTTCTGTTTTGATATTTAGTCTTAGTCCCAGGTTCCTGACACAAGGGCCTCTAAGGTCTTTCAGATCTGCAGCATGGTAAGAATGCATGTGGGATGCTGTTGAGCTAACAGGGTGGCTGCAAGCTCCTAGACTGCTTCAGGAGGAGGGCTAGCGGCCAGAGAAAGCAACCGCTTTTTTTTAAATGGAGTTTGGCTCTTGTAGCCCAAGCTGGAGTGCAATGGCACAATCTCAGCTCACTGCAACCTCCACCTCCCGGGTTCAAGCAATTCTCCTGCCTCGGCCTCCCGAGTAGCTGGAATTATAGGGATGTGCCACAACTTCTAGCTAATTGTTGTTATTTTTAGTAGAAACGGGGTTTCACCATGTTGGTCAGGCTGGTCTCAAACTCCTGACCTCAAGTGGTCCATGTGCCTCAGCCTTCCAAACTGCTAGGATTACAGGAGTGAGCCACCGCACCTGGCCCCAACCACATTTTTTGAGGCTTGGAGCTTTCAGCCTCACCTGCTGAACTCCAGGAGGCAAAAATTGACTTAACTACCAATGGCCAATGATTTTATCAATCATGCCCCATAAAAACCCAAACAGCAGGGTTTGGAGAGCTTCTGTGTTGCTAAACACAAGGAGGTCCTGGGAGGGTAGTGTGCCCAACAGAGAGCATGGAAGCTCTGTGCCCCTCCCCACTTGCCTTGTCCTGTGCATCTCTTTCATTGGCTGTTCCTGAGATGGAGCCATTACATTGGGCCAGTAATAGAAAATAAGGTGGCCAGATGCGCTGGCTCATGCCTGTAATCCCAGCACTTTGGGAGGCAGAGGTGGGTGGAATCACTTGAGCCTAGGAATTTGAGACCACCCTGGGCAACATAAGAAGACCCCATCTATACAAAAAATAAAAGAAATTAGCCAGATGTGGTGGTGGGAACCCTATAATTCCAGCTACGTGAGAGGCTGAAGCAGGAGAATCACTTGAGCCCTGGAGGTTGAGGCTTCAATGAGCTATGATTGCACCACTGCACACCAGCCTGGACAACAGAGCGAGGCCCTGTCTCTTAAAAAGAAAAGAAAAAAACCTGTTTTTCTAAGTTCTGTGAGTTGTTCTAGTAAATAATTAAACTCAAGAAGAAGGTCATGGGAAACCCTGATTTCTAACTGGTTGGTCAAAATACAGGTGACAACCTAGGACTTGCAACTGGCATCTGAAGTGAGGGTGGTCTTGTGGGACTGAGCCCCTAACCTGTGGGTTCTGCGCTAACTCTAGGTAGTGTCAGAATGCAATTGCGGGATACGTGGTTGGTATCCAGAGAGCTGGCGAATTGGTGTAGAAACTCCGCACATACATTTGGTCAGAAGTCTGTGAGTAGAGAGAAACGTGTTGCAGGAAGTCAGGGACCCCGAATGGAGGGACCTGCTGAAGCCACGGATGAAGAACATAAATTGTGAAGATTTCATGGACACTTATTAGTTCCCCAAATTAATAATTCCATAATCTCTTACGCCTGTCTTTACTGCAATCTCTGAAGTTAAATTGTGAAGATTTCATGGACACTTATCACTTCCCCAATCAATACCCTTGTGATTTCCTATGCCTGTCTTTAATCTCTTAATCCGGTCATCTTTGTAAGCTGAGGATGAATGTCCCCGCAGGACCCTGTGATAATTGCATTAACTGCACAAGTTGTTTAAACAATATGAAACCTGGGCACCTTGAAAAAAGAACAGGATAACAGCAATTTCAGGGAACAAGGGAGATAACCTTAAACTCTGGCTGCCTGTGGGCCGGGTGGAACAGAGCCATATTTCTCTTCTTTCAAAAGCAAATAGGAGAAATATTGCTGAATTCTTTTTCTCAGGAAAGAACATCCCTGAGAAAGAGAATGCATCTCTAAGGGGAGGCCTCTGAAATGGCCGCTTTGGGGACGGCTGTCTTTTACAGTCATAGATAAGGGGTGAAATAAGCCCCGGGCTCATGTGGCGCTCCCAGACTTATCAAGTTGAGGAAATTCCCGCCTAATAAATTTTGGTCAGATGGGTTGTCTGCTCTCAAACCCTTTCTCCTGATAAGATGTTATCAATGACCATGCGTGCTCGAAACTTGCTTAGCGATTTTAATTTTGCCCCGGTCCTGTGGTCCTGTGATCTTGCCCTGCCTCCATTTGCCTTGTGATATTTTATTACCTTGTGAAGCATGTGATCTCTGTGACCCACACCCTATTCATACACTCCCTCCCCTTTTGAAAATCACTAATAGAATCTTGTTGGTTTTGCGGCTTGGGGGGCATGACGGAACCTGCCGACATGTGATGTCTCCCCTGGACACCCAGCTTTAAAATTTCTCTCTTTTGTACTCTTTCCCTTTATTTCTCAGACCGGCTGACACTCAGGGAAAATAGAAAAGAACCTACATGAAATATCAGGGGTGAATTTCCCCCGATATCACACGGGCTCTTCTCTCACCTGTCTACCTGCTTAACTGCATAGGAGAGGCAATGGATGGTGCTCATGAAAAAGGCAAGCATTAAAGTCAGACCAGACTAACATTTGACTCAGTCTTAATATTCAGGTGAGCTTGGGCAAATCGCTCATTAACCCCAAGTCTTCATCATTTTGTGCATATAATGGGGATAACTGTGGCACCCACCTGTTTTTGTGAGAATCAATGAAATATTATGCTTGATGTTATTGTGATCATGATACTATCTGACAAGGGCAGTGATGCATGATAACATCAAAAAATTAGAAACTGTAATGAGGTCTCTTGAGCAAAATTCCATACAAGCAAATGACCGTCTCTCCAAAGCATTCCTGCCACACTTAATTCACCATTCCCTGAACAAAATGTGCCATCTTCATTGTTCAGGTCTGTATAGTGCTGGTTTCCCTGCCTGGGCAGCTCACTCCATCCCAGCCCAGCCCAATCCCCATCCCTCCACCTCCCCCTTCCCTCCCCACTCTCATACAACTCTTCCTCATCTTACAGGACTTGGCTTCAATGTCACCTTAACTGGAAGCTTCTCTCCCTCTCCAGAAGAGATTCCCATTGCACTTGATGCATGCACTATTATTTGATCATTTTTGAGTTACAGTCCAAGTCTTTTTGTACCTGAATAACATGTTGCCCAGTCAGTCTCTCTTCCTGGATTCAGAAGTCTTTCATGGCAGGTCCAGCTAGAAGTGACAAAAAGACATTCTAAAAAAAAAAAAAAAAAAGAGGGATGACACAGACAGACATCAGCACTTAAAAGTTTTAAATGGTATGTGGAAAACAAAATTTAAGGGCTTCTAGGAGAAACGTAGGAGGGAAGGTGTTACTGGGAAATATGATAGAAGATTAATTTTTATTTTATTTTATTTTTAGAGAAAGGGTCTTGCTCTATCACCTAGGCTGGACTGCAGTGGTGCAATCACAGTTAACTGCAGCCTCAACCTGCAGGGCTTGAGCAATATTCCCATCTAATTTTTATTTTGTTTAAGAAATGCAGTCTTGCTCTTAGCAAAGCTAAAGTGCAATGGTGTGATCATAGCTTACTGCAGCCTCAACCTTCTAGACTCAAGTGATCCTCCAGTCTTAGCCTCCCCAGTAGCTGGGACTACAGGTGTGCACTGCAACGTGTAGCTCATTTTTATTTTTTTAATTTTTAGTAGAGACAAAGTGTCGCTATGTTGACCAGGTTGGTGGTGATCTCCCACACTCAGGCAGTTCTCTCACCTCAGCCTTCCAAAGTGCTTGGATTACAGGTATGAGCTGCCACACCCGGCTGAGGGGGTTAATTTTTAATTATATAAAGAGCTCAAAGCAAATATTAGAAGGAGCCTAAATGCCTCCAGCAGTTGACTGGTACTGGTAAATTGTGATACATCCATATAATAAAATATTATGCAACCATGAAAAGGATTAAGATAGATCAATAGGTATTGGCACAAATGTCCACGAAATATGAAAAGGTGAAGTGATGTTCAATCACCATGTACGTATCTTGAAGGATATGGCCCATTTTCTCAATAGCAATTATTTCCTGAGATAAGATTATGGGTCTAAAGAGTGAAGGAAATTTTTCACTTATTTAAAAGTATTTACTATTTTTATAATCTAATAAAAGATTAAACAGATCATTGAATTAGTAAAAGACAAAGTAACTCTATAAATAAATGGAAAAGACACAGATACCCCAGGCATTGGTGGCTCATGCTTATAATACCAGTACTTTGGGAGGGGGTGGTGGGGGGGATTGCTTGAGGCCAGGAGTTCCAGACCAGCCTAAGAAACAAAGCAAGACCTCGTCTCTAGTAAAAATAAAAAAATAAAAATAATTGGCCAGGCATAGTGGCATGTACCTATAGTCCCAACTACTGAGGTGGAAGGATCACCTGAGCCTAGGAGGTCAAGGCTGCAGTGAGTTGAGACTGTGCCACTACACTCAGGCCTAGGAGACAGAGCGAGACTTCATCTCAAAAAAAAAAAGGACAATAAAGAAATAAAGCTAATAAGCTAACATAAGGAAAGATAAAATATGTGACAAATAGGCTGGGCGCATGGCTCACAGCTGTAATCAAGCACTTTGGGAGGCCGAGGCAGGTAGATCACGAGGTCAGGAGTTCGAGACCAGCCTGATCAACATGGTGAAACCCCGTTTCTACTAAAAATACAAAAATTAGCTGGGCATGGTGGCATGTGCCTGTAATCCCAGCTACTCAGGAGGCTGAGGCAGGAGAATCACTTGAACCTGGGAGGCAGAGGTTGCAGTGAGCCGAGATCACACCACTGCACTCCAGCCTGGTCAACAGAACGAGACTGCGTCTCAAAAAAAAAAAATGGGTGACAAAGTAAAAGTAATAATATGAGGTCTTTCATTTATCACACAGAAAATAACTTGTTAAATTATAATACCTGTGTGGGCAAAGGTGCAGTGAAACTGCCATTTTCTTGTAGTATTAGTGGTGTTTAAAATGTACATAAGCCTTCCAGGATAAAGCTTGGAAATTTTTTTAAAATCATACAGACAGTGACTCATTATACTGCCTCCTCCAACTCCTGGCCTCAAGCAATCCTCCCACCTCAGCCTCCCAAAGTGCTGGAATTACAGGCTGACAGCCACCATGCCTGAAAGCTTTGCAATTTACATCAAGGGTAATAAGAATGCTCATGCCCTGTGACTCACAGTAATCTCACTTCTGGAAATTTCATCTTTGGATGTAATTCAACCTAAACAAAAGGTCATATGCACAAACACAGTGAAAATCTGGGAGTAATTTTTTTCTTTTTTTAAACAATATGGAATGCTTCACAAATTTGCATGTCATTCTTTCACAGAGGCCATGCCAATCTCTCTACTGTTCCAACTTAAGTATGTGTGCTACTGAGGCAAGCATGAGTAATTTAAGATAGAGTGGTTAAGTGAAATAAGGAAGAATTATGGAGAATTTAAAAATCTATGCTATTTATAGGCACCTAGTAACAGCTCAGTAAATTATTAGCTGCTATTATTATTTTTATGGTAATTTCACTCAATTAAAAATTGTCATTAAAAATTACCATTGTCATGGAACATAATGTCTCCTACAGTATAATTGTAAAAACAGATACAATGAGTCCCTTGGTATATGGGGGGATTAGTTCCAGCTCTCCCATTTCTGTGTATACCAAAATCCACGCATACTCAAGTTTTCGAAGTCAGTCCTGTGGAATCCACATATAACACAAATGGGAAAATTAGTGAGGTGTGGTGACAAGCACCTGTAGTCCCAGCTACTTGTGAGGCTGAGGCAGGAGGATTGCTTGAGCCCAGGAGGTTGAGGCTGCAGTGAGCCATAATTGCACCACCGCACTCCAGTCTGGGCAACAGAGTGAGACAGAAGGTTGACTTTTTAATAGAAGTTTTCTGTTCACTTGAAGATATGGTCAGGATTGTGGCATATGAAAATTCTTCATAAAATAACTATCTAACTCAATTAATGCTGGAATTGGGAACAGCAGAAGTGTCATCTCAGAGCTACTCACAATGAAAGGTGATGTCTGGGGCTCAGGTGTGTTGAGGTCCCCATGCCTGGACTATGGGTGCTGAGTGGGATTTACTTGTTCATCATTTTCTATATTCCAGCACTGGGAAACTAGGGTTTATCCATCTTGATAAGATGTCATTTAAATTCCACTTCACAAGAACGACAAATGGAAGAAAGGTCATGAAACCACAGGACAGTACTTGTTCTCAAGGGAATCTTCAGCTTAGGTGGCTCTGCAAAAGAGAAATTACATTGTTGAAAAATCGTTGCAGGTCAGGTGACGTGGCTCATACCTATAATCCCAGCCCACTGGGAGACTAAGGCAGGAGGATCCCGTGAGGCCAGGAGTTCAAGACCAGCCTGAGCAACACAGTGAAACCTCATCTCTACAAAAAATTAGAAAATGAACTGGGTGCGGTAAAACATTCGTATAGTCCCAGCTACTCTGGAGGCTGAAATAGGAGGATCGCTTGAGCCCAGGAAGTGGAAGCTGCAGTGAGCTCTGATCTCACCACTGCACTCCAGCCTGGGTGACACAGTGAGACCCAGTCTCAAGACAGACACACACACACACACACACACACACACACACACACACACACACACACCCCTAATCTCAGTCTGTCCAGCCTTGACTAATCAAAGGGGCCTTCTGGGTTACAGAAGACGTATGCTCTTTTGTAGGACAGGGAGAAACCAGCAAGCTTGTTCACAGACTTTTCCTCATCCTCTGCTTAGTTTTCCAAGAACCCTCACAGTGGAAATGGAGTCTCTGGGAAAACGACCTAAATCTTTGGGTTACCAGGGGAGAAATATGCCTCCTTTGTCAATTAATAAATGGAACACCTGCCTTAAGATCCAGGGAGTTCTGCTAGAATGAATCACTCCCTAAGACCCTGACCTATGCATGGAACATGAAAAACTGAAGTTTAACTGGGCACGGTGGATCGCACCCATAATCCCAACACTTTGGGAGGCTGAGGCAGGTGGATCACCTGAGGTCAAAAGTTCTAGACCAGCCTGGCCGACATGGTGAAACCCCATCTCTACTAAAAATACAAAAATTAGTTCAGCATGGTGGTGGACGCCTGTAATCCCAGCTACTCGGGAGGCTGAGGCAGGAAAATCGCTTGAACCTGGAAGGCGGAGGTTGCAGTTACTTCTAGAAGAATTTCCATTAGCCCTTTGAAATCCTTCAACATTCATGAAGGCCAAAGGGTTTTCACCTAATTTAATCTGATGGGTATGTGACCAAAGTCTTTCTAGGGAATACAGACTCCCAAACCGTTCAGCTGGGAAGTGAGGAGAGAATTTATTACTCAAAATCAAAGGGAAATGAAAAGAGGACAACATAGAATTGTCACTATTCTTTCTTGGCGGGGAATGGATTCCAGAGTCATTCTGTGACCTTTACATGACCTCCTTATTAGCATCTAAAAGCTTCCAGTGTAGGATGCAGCCAGCTAGGTTCTCTTCTAATGTAATAAAATTTGCTTCAGCAAATCTTATGCAGAGCCATCTCCAGGCTCCAGAAATAATAGGCTATAAATTACTGGATCTCCCATTTGATATAATGAAGTATAAGCACGGTCCTGAATGACTCTTCTACATACTACTCTGGGTGGCTTGAAGTGAATTTGATACAAGAACTGGAGCGAGCGCAAAGCAGAGATAGATCTAGGATTAATGTGCTTGGGCCCAGCTCTTCACTACTCACCTATGAGTCCAGTTCCAGAACCCAAGTAGAGGGTGGGAAAAGAAGGCTCCTGACTTTTTTCCCTAATGTCTGCATCTCTTTCACATTTCTTATCTCCTTGCAAAGCAACTAAACAGGCTCAACTGAAATAACTAAATGATTAAACCCTATACAGAGAATCTCCAAAGACTGACAAAACATCATTCAAGACTGTTACACAGACAACCTTGAGGATGACTTGATGTACCAATACCATATTTGGGAACATTCCAAATTCCCATCAAGGATCTGCCTATATCAACACAGGAGCCAAGGACCAACCATTCAAATGGGCCCTGCTGCCAAGCCTTTTTTTTTTTTTTTTTTTACAATGCCATCTCTTCATGTTTTTCCATTTAACAAAACTGCAGCCCTTCATCTATCCTTAAGTCCCTTGGCCAATGGTACAGAGCCAGAGTACGCTACTCCCTAGCAGGAAATCAACAGGATGACCTACTAAATACCATTCAGAAGATGCTAAGACCCATGAATTGCAACAAGAAAGAAAAGACGGAGAATTAGTCAGATAGGAACATGCTGTGCCAAAAATGCACTACAGCCCCCACCCAATTCTGCCTAATCCTAGCTGGGCTGACACCAACCTGATGAGACAGGCCTATAAGATCTCAAACTAAAACAGAAACTCCTGAACTGGGTTCTTTCGAACCCAGGAAGCAGCAGTAAATCATTAAAGAACAGATAAGTTCTTAAGGTGAGGGAGAGTTTCAGATAAATGGAATGCTGGTAGAACACAGGGCCCAAAGGAGCAAAAGTTAACCTAAGCCCAGGTAGAACCTTGTTTACTAGAGTATTAGGCATGGGTTGGGGCAACTATTCTAACCAGAGAAACTGGCTTCAGTGAGGGCAAGTTGGCAATCCAAGGTATAGCATGCATAGGGCTGGCAAAATTCAGGGTGACTGAAGCAAAAGCTTCAGAACCAGAAAGACCACATCTGGGGGTAGAGCACAAAACTCTCAAGAGATGAATCTTTGTAAGAGTGAGGCAGAACTATATAGCAGTTTTAGGAGACCTGCTGGTGCCCAGCAAGAGCTCCAAACGGGCTATATGCAGGGATGCAGGCTGTAGTCTCAGGAGAGGAGGTTCACAAAAGTCATTCAGTCCAAGACCTCAAACTGTGTTCTCTACTAAAAGGAATCAAGGTTCCCTAGAGAAACGGCTGACTCCATGTATGGTGCAGTATATTGATCCTGGAACATCTTTTTTGCCAGAAAGCAAGGAAGCCATCAAAGTCCAACAGGATCACATCAAAAAGACATGAAAGTCAACTTGAAGAGATAATTATTAACCTAGATGAGACAATGTAAGCATCCAAAACAATAAAGACTGCAATGGCCTGAAATACATCAAATGCAAACAATAATCTATGAGTTCATAATGGTATTCAGAAAAAAAACTACTGGTCATTAGAGGGAAGGTTACTAGGTCACTAACTCACTACTCTGAAAAGTGACTTAAGATGAGAGGTAGGGTGGAGAATTAGCCACTTATTCAGTTTTTCCTGTACAAACATAAATTTTTAGGGAGATTGAAGCAGATGAAACAAATCTGGAAAAATGGAGGTAACTGCTTAATCTGCGGGTTGGGTGCATGGAGGTTCAACATATTTCTTTTGTGTGTATTTGAACCCCCTACAAAAAAAGCACATGATAGAATGTGAGCCAAGCAGCTTAGGGTTTAGGCAAGGCTTCTGCCTACAAGAGACACTAGGATATGAGGGGTAGTTTTAGCCCTGATGGGCTGAGCCAACTGGAGGTATATACGGAGGTGCTAAATTGCAGTGGTATCATGTTGCCCAGCACTTGATCAAATCCTAGATCCTAGGTCTCCTTGGTAGCATGCTTCCTAGGTAGTGGATCTGAGGCTATCTATAGAACTTCCTTTGCCGTCATAATTCGCTCAGAAACTACAAAAGTGCTTGCTCTTGAAAATGGAGTCTGTCTTTGTCCATTTCATGCTTCTATAAAAGAATACCACAGACTGCATAATTTATAAAAAGGAAAAAAGGAAGGAAGGAGGGAAGGAGGGAAGGAAAGGAAGGAAGAGAAAGAAGGAAAGGAAGGAAGGGAAAGAGGGAAAGAGGGAAGGAGGAAGGGAGGAAAGGAGGGAGGGAGAGAGAGAGGGAGGGAGGGGAAGGGAAGAAAAGGGAGGAGAAGGGAAAGGAGGAAGAAAAGGAAAGGAAAGGAAAGGAATAAATTTTATTTCTTAACAGTTCTGGATGTTAGGAAGTCCAAGGTTGAGGGGCCTGCATCTGGTAAGGGTCTTCTTGCTGCATCATCCCACTACAGAAGGCAGAAGGAAAAGAGAGTGCAAGAAAGCAAGAGGGTAAAAGGGGCTGAATTCTGTTTTATAATGCGCCCACTCTGTGATTCCTAATCTATTACCACAATAACAACATTAACTCATTCATAAAGGCTATTTTATTAGGCCCCACACCCCAACTGTTGCATTGAGGATTGAGTTTCCAGCACATAAACTTTGGGGGACACATTTAAACCATAGCAGAGCACTTAATTCAACCAAGAGGAGCTGGGAAAATCAAAGGAATGAGAAAGACAGCAAAAGCTAGCAGACAGAAATGCACAGGTTAAGGGAAAAAGTCACCATGAATCCTGTAGTGCAGGCTACTTTATCAAAAGCACCTAAAAAAGATCTCATTAACTCCCCCAGCTCACCTCCAACCACATCTAAAGAGCCACACACAGCACCACCAAAGACAGCACAATGAGAACAGCATTTTCCTCAACAGACAAGCTGGGAGTATCTAGACACCTGACCTCTATAGCTCCAGAACAGCCCTAAAACAGCTCCTCCCTAACCACCACTCAAGTCACCAGCTTGGAAAGTATTCAGAAAACCCAAATCCTGACACACCACTATGAAACAACTTAAAACAGCAAAGAACAACCCATTTAAACAGCAATGCCAGCTGCTGGGAAAAAAAGGAACAATAAGTAGAGGAGAAACAGACCTCTTGTGGTCCACCAAGACCCAGTCTCTCAGCTTCAGCACTTTCAAATGCAGAATCCATACCCCTCTGGGGCCTGTGGAGCTCCACAAGGCATGTCGTCCTCAAAGATAAATGAGCAGGCAAGCTGGCTAGAAAACCACTAAGGGTATTATTCTTTAAAGAATCTTTATAGGGTCAAAGAGGAATGGGTCTTAACTGGCTATGTGAACTCCCCACAGATTCTGAGGATGATGTCAGTATCCCTTTCCAGATGTGCTTAACACTTTGCAGTCACTTGTATTCCTGCCACCGAGTGCCAGTGCTTTGCTAATTTGAACTGATTCCAGCTCATGCTGACCCCAGCTCCCTGGATGTTACCATTAGCCAAGACTGTCACCCATACTGTACCCTTTCAAAGAGTCCTAAAAACAGCTCTTCACCTACTCTTCCAAGACAAGTAAAAATGTCTGCCAAAGAAATGGGGAAAAAAGATTCAGAGAGTGAAAACAATTAAAATACTAACAAGAGAGCAAAAAGCAAAGGGGGAGGAGAAACTAGGAAAATCATATATGGGCTCACATCTATTTCCAAAGCTGGGCTAATGTCCTTTTGCTTGTGTCTGAATAAGGCACCAATTTTAAGCTGCTAATGAAACAAAAAGAAAAAGAGAAAGAAGCAGGCCCAGGCCGGGCGTGGTGGCTCATGCCTGTAATCCCAGCTACTTAGGAGGCCGAGGCAGGGAGAATTGCTTGAACCCAGGAGGTGAGCTTGCCATGAGCTGAGATCATACCACTGCACTCCAGCGTGGGCGACAGAACAAAACTTCAACTTACCAAAAAAAAAAAAAAAAAAAAGAAAAACCAACAACAAAAAAAAACAGCTAGCAGGTGACATTTGCTACGGGGAGACTACACATATGATCTTGCTGCAATCCTTCGATTTTAGTAAATCTAAACAGTGTGAATCCATTCTGTTTCATCCCCACTCCACTCCAGAGCCAAAACAAGAAAATCAATTATATTTCTATTTCTTTAAAAACATATCTAACTAAATCATCTAATTAAAAGATAATATGCATGGTTCCATACTCTAAAAGAAATCTTATGTCCTGCATATCATGGACATTTGATGAATGCTTATTCAGTTGACTGGTGTAGACTTCAATAATAACCTGTTCAATGCATTATGCCAGATGAAACTTGCATCTCAAAAGTAGAACAAATATTGTTCTTTCAGTTTTGTCTACCCATAAATGCAATATCTACTAATAAAAAGAAAATGAGTTCATTGTTCTAGAGAGTATGAGAATTTTGACAACATGAATTCTCCTGTCCTAGGACATAATTAATACTTTGAGGCATACTATTTCATGTGGAAGCTACCATTAAATCAATGTTAAGTGTTAATTACGTCACATAATCTTCTAATCTGACTTAAGACTGAAGATGTACCTCACAAAGCTGATTTATCAAGTTGTAAATCTTCACCTGTTGAATTCATAAGTTCATGTCTGAAAGGTGAGAATACTTAATATTCTCTAGGCAATATTCAGCAAAGTAATATCCACTAATACATATTTAATATTTCATCATGAACTGTGGGTGTGAAGAGAAAAGACAGGCTGGGCACAGTGGCTCACACCTGTAATCCCAGCAGTTTGGGAGGCCGAGGCAGGCAGATCATTAGGTTGGGAGTTCGAGACCAGCCTGGCCAACATGGTAAAACCCCATCTGTACTAAAAATACAATAATTAGCTGGGCATGGTGGCAGGCACCTCTAATCCCAGCTACTCGCGAGGCTGAGGCAGGAGAATTGCCTGAACCCAGGAGGTGGAGGTTGCAGAAACCACGATCACACCACTGCATTCCAGCCTGGACAAAAGAGCAAGATTCTGTCTCAATCAATTAATCAATAAAAATATAAGGAGGAAGCATTTACTGTGTATGTATATGTCTGGTATTATGTGAAGCACTTTACTATCTTATGAAATCTTCGGGACAGATCTTCAGTTCTCATGACCACAAAAGAGGATACTAAAGCTCAGACAGGACAGGAGACATGGCCAGCCTGTGTCCCCAGGGCCTATGGTCTTACCACTAGGTTACAGTGTTTCCAGGTGTCACATGTTGTGAGATTTTTGTTTTAAAATGAACCAAAAAAAAACCAAAGGCGAAAAAGGCATAAGCTATTAAAAAGTGGGAGAAACACTAAGAGAACCTTAAGCATGTAACTAAAAATATTATGGAAATGTTATTGAATTCATTAGCAAATTTAATGCTAGGTTTTCATTGAGGAGTAGGTTATATTACTCATGATGAAGAAAAATGTTCATTTTAAGTATATTAACGTAAATACCATCAATATGGTTTATCATGTTTAAATGTCCACTTAAAGCAATTCAGTTAAAATTCTGCATATCATACAATTTTATAGTTTGCTAGTAGGTTACAAGTAGTCATCCAAATAAAAACATCATGTGTTTTCCACTGGTTGTTGCTCTTTTTAGGTGAGCATTTGATGTATACCAACAGAGAGGATAATAACAAATCGCTAATTTCTTTCATCATTATATAAAGGTGGCTTCAGCATAGAATAGTATAAGGGCAATGATGAATTTGAAATCTAACATCAATTCAGTGATGCATCAAGATAAAGTAGAGACAACAGGGGCATCTTGGTGAGTACTGAACATTTTATTTATTTATTTATTTTGAGACGGAGTTTTGCTCTTTTTGCCCAGGCTAGAGTGCAATGGTGCAACCTCGGCTCACCGCAACCTCTGCCTCCTGGGTTCAAGTGATTCTCCTGCCTTGGCCTTCCGAATAGCTGGGATTACAGACATGCACCACCACGCTCGTCTAATTTTGTATTTTCAGTAGAGACGGGGTTTCTCCATGTTGGTCAGGCTAGCCTCGAACTCCTGACCTAGATATCTGCCTGCCTTGGCCTCCCAAAGTACTGGGATTACAGGTGTGAGCCACTGCACCCAGATGAATTCCAAATTTAACAAAGCAGACTAAGAGAAACAATTCATTTAAAAAAAAAAAAAAACATTTGGCCAGGCATGGCGGCTCACACCTGTAATCCCAGAACTTTGGGAGGCTGAGGTGAGTGGATCAGGAGGTCAGCAGTTCAAGACCAGCCTAGCCAAGATCATGAAACCCTGTCTCTACTAAAAATACAAAAATCAGCCAGGCGTGGTGGCTGGTGCCTGTAATCCCAGCTGCTCGGGAGGCTGAGGCAGAGAACTGCTTGAACCTGGGAGGTGGAGGTTGCAGTGAGCCGAGATCGTGCCACTGCACTCCAGCCTGGGCGACAGAGTGAGGCTCCGTCTCAAAAAAAATGAATAAATAATTCAATGAAATCCCTAAGATCCAGGGCTTTGCAATAAATATGTAAATAAATTTCCAATCTCCATACTGAAAGTTTAAAAGAAATGCTAACTAATAATTAAAGAAATACAACTTTTCCCCAGCTTTGCAGCAATCTAGAAACAAAGTGTGTAGACACTACAAACCACCTTACAAGGAGAAACGTGTAAGGATGGCATGACTCGCCGGCAGCCCTGGGTTTGTCCATGGTACCCCCATGATGAACAGTAACTCCATTGTGCAAATGCCCATGAACATAAGATTACAGGACTTTTCCAGTTTAGACATACCATATTTTCTTTCAGACAATTCTTGAATTTGTTTACGTAGATCAGCAATATGATTATTCCATTTCTCTGAAAATCAAGCAAAAGTTGATTCTCAATAATGCGTCCCTATGTCAGAGCAGCACTAACATATAATGACTTATTTCATATATTTTACATTCTAACAGTCCATGTCATTTTACTGCTTTTAAAAAAAAAATTTCCCTTTTTTGGTGGTTCTTAGAATTGATTTAATGGGAGACTATTAGAGAAGCTGAAAAGCAGGAGGGCAGAAAAGTTCAATCAAATTAAACACAACAACAGGGAGGTCACAATGAGGAGGTCTCCAGAGGTCTTTTAGCAAACTTCCTAAAACATGTGTCAGCTGTGTGAAATAAGACTTTACAGCAGCCAGGTGCAGTGGTGCAGGCCTGTAATCCCAACACTTTGGCAGCAGAGGCAGGCGGATCGCTTTGAGCTCAGGGCAACATAGCCAAAACCCCCCCTCCCTAGCCCGACCCCCACCCCGTCCCTACCAAAAATACAAAACAGCAGGGCATGGTGGCGGGCGCCTGTAGTCCCAGCTACTCAGGAGGCTGAGGCAGGAGAATCACTTGAACCCAGGAGGCAGACATTGCAGTGAGCCAAGACCACGCCACTGCCAGCCTGGATGACAGAGCAAGACTCCACCTCAAAAAAACAAAAACAAAAACACAAGGTTAAGTGGGACCCCAGACCTTACAGATACAAGTTTAAGAGGGACCCCTAAGCAAAAAATGCCAACCCTTTTTCTCCCAATCACTGAAACACCAGGAGGGTGTAACAGTTTTGCAGCCTAGCTGTAGCAGGCTGATGCCCCCAAGATGCCCATATCCTAATCCCGGGAACTGGTGAACATGACCTTATATGGCAAAATGGGCTTTGCAGATATAATGAAGTTAAGGGTCTTTGGCTTTTGGGGTTGATGTACTCACCCGGATCCTTACAAGAGCAGAGCAGGTGATGGAGAGGGTGGGAGGTGTAGTGACAGAGAAGGAATCTCCAGTCCTTTGAGATGGGCAGCACAAGCTGAGGAGAGCAGGCCACCTCCACGGCCAGGAAACGGATTCTCCCGCAGAGCCTCGGAAGCCACTGAGCCTGCTCCCACTTTGACTCAGCAGGACTTACTGTAGAATTCTGGCCTTCAGACCTGTAAGGGAATACATTTTGGTTGTTTTAAGTCACTAAGTTTGTGGTAATTTTTTGCAGCAGCCACAGGAAACTGGTATTGTAGTGGAGCCTCAAAACCCCCCTGAAGGGGCTGGGCTCAGTGGCTCATGCCTGTCATCCCAGCACTTTGGGAGGCTGAGGTGGGTGATCACTTGAGGTCAGGAGTTCGAGACCAGCCTGGCCAACATGGCGAAATGCCATCTATACAAAAAATACAAAAATTAGCCGGGCATGGTGGCACATGCCTGTAATCTCAGCTACTCAGGAGGTTGAGACAGGAGAACTGTTTGAACCCAGAGGGGCGGAGGTTGCAGTGAACTGAGATTCCACCACTGCACTCCAGCCTGGGTGACAGAGCGACACTCCATCTCGAAAACAAAACAAAGCAAAAAAACCCCACCTGAAGGTTTCCAGGTCTGCCAGCAGTCTCCCACCCAACCCCCAGAAGCAGACATTCCATTGCTGTGGGCCACGGACAGGCAGAAGGAAGTGCCTCCTCATGGCAGAGGCCTACCCAGGAGAAACCCAAGGGAAGGCACTGCCGGAATGGCCCCTCTCTGCCAAGGCCATATTCTTTTCTTTTTTTGAGGCCCAGTTTCACTCTGTCTCCCAGACTGGAGTGCAGGGGCACAATCTTGGCTCACTTCGACCTCTGCCTCCCCAGTTCAAGTGATTCTCCTGCCTCAGCCTCCTGAGTAACTGGGATTACAGGAGTGTAGCATGCCTAGCTAATTTTTGTATTTCTAGTAGAGATGGGGTTTTGCCATGTTGCCTAGGCTTGACTCGAACTCCTTGCCTCAAGTAGTCCACCTGTCTGAGCCCCACAAAGTGCTGGGATTACAGGAGTGAGCCACCGCACCCAGCATTTGCCAAGACCTTTGATGGCAGGCTTTTTCCAGGTGATCAGTCCTTGTCTGGTCTGGCTCTGCCCCGCTCTCCTACTTACCTAGTTGGAATCCCTAGCTACTTTGCAGTAGAGGAGAGTGTGTACCTCAGTCCCAGCTTGGTTCAGATCTGCATTTAACTCATGGAACCTGGCTGCTCCCCAGGTCCTGAAGAAAAAAAGGGTCTCTCTGTGGGTATGATAAAGGATGGGCCTGTCCCCAGGACCCTGTAAGAGGGAAGCCCAATGTCCCACCAGGTTGGCAGGGCTGGGGAAGGGAAAGTGTTATGGTAGCCCCAAGGAATAAAAGAGGCAGCAGAGGGAGGAGGACAGCACTCACATGGAACTCATGCCACTGCCTGAGTGAGGGGAGGGAGGAGTGCACGCCAGTGACATCGGGGGCAGAGAGGCGCAGTTCCAGGGTGGCTTTCCCCCTCACTTCCTGCCATGTTACTCTGATCACCTCCAGGTGAGACTGCCTACTTTGTGCCCAGGGGCCTGTAGAAAACCACAGCTCCCCATGGTTATGGCCCCAGGAGTGGGGCACAGCAGGGAGGAGTCCTGGACAGAGGAGAGGCAGGGGCAGGAGGGAGTGGGCCTCAAACTCTAGGAGGGGGCCCTTCTCATGGGTCCTGCTTTCTGGCTTCTCCTTCCTTACCCCTGGGCTGATCACTCGGGGTAAAACTGAGACAAAGTTTCTCACCCTCAGGCCCAGGGGGTTTAATTACTGGGCCCTTAGGGAGGTGTGAGCCCCCTGAAAGGATGCAAGGTTTTGTTTTTTGTTTTTTTGAGACAGAGTTTCGCTCCTGTCGCCCAGGCTGGAGTGCAGTGGCGTGATCTCACCACACTATAACCTGCGCCTCCCGGGTTCAAGTGATTCTCCTGCCTCAGCTGCCGGAGTAGCTGGGATTACAGGTGGCTGCCACCACGCCTGGCTAATTTTTTGTATTTTTAGTAGAGACAGGGTTTTGCCATGTTGGGCAGGCTGGTCTTGAACTCCTGACCTCAGGTGATCCGACTGGCTCCACCTCCCAAAGTTCTGGGATTACATGAGCCACTGTGCTTGGCCACGATGATAGGTTTTGTGTGGAGAGCATGTACATGCCTTTCTGGGAAAACAGTCCACAGCTCTTATTCTCAGCAGGCTTCAGGGTCAAAAAAGGTTAGAACTCTTGCTACACAGCTGTGGAAGCAGCTAGGTGAGAGGCCTGCCAAGGGCACTCTGGGCACTACCTGGGCACTCTCGAGCCCATCATCCCCTAGGCAGGCTGCACTACTTGGTATTTGCTGAGCTGAGGGGGTGGGGCATGTGGGGACTGTGAAATCGCCCTGAGATGACCCACAGTCCTCAGCTGGGAAGTGAGCGGTGCATCTCCTGCAGCATCCTCCATCCCTAGAGCCATGGGGCCAGGAGAACTGGCCCTTGCAGCAAGTGAAAAGCCTATTATTGACTCCCTCCCTAGTCATGTAGACAGTGAACCAAGACACTCATATCAGGTAAATGCCTTGGTCTCTGTCGCCAAGGTCACCAGTAGGCATTCCCAGATACAGTGAAGGTCCTCATACCAAGATATGCACCTGGCCACCTGAGGAAAGAGAAAGGACTATCTGAGGGGATGGGGCTGAGCTGGGTGTGAAGTGGTCCTTGTGGGTCTTGGTGAGAGGGAGGGGGTGCAGCATGAGCCAGGCCTCAAGGCAGAAGGACAACCAGGAGACAGCCTGGAAAAAGTGCTGGGCCCACAAGGGCTCAAGGCTGGACAGAGGGGAGGTGGGATAGGCTGCAAAGTCCTGAGGTCTGAAGATTGGCCCTGGCAGGAAGAAACCAGGTAAGGTGGGGAGTTACCTACACCCTCGGGGCCAGATGCAGGCCAGAGCCAGCCAATTACCAGGCCCTTAGGGAGGTGTGAGCCCCTTGAAATGATGCAAGGGTTTTTGTTTTTGTTTTGGAGACGGAGTTTCACTCTTGTCGCACAGGCTGGCACCTTTGCCCAGAGCAGGCACCAAGATTTCTGGCTCTGGGTGTGACCTCAGTCTGGTGAAAAGCCCCAGCCCCCACCAGGACCACCTACCCCCTAGACTACTTCAGGTGCTGAGCCCAAGCCAGGGGCAGGAAGCTAGACTGATGCCTAGGGTAATCCCAACAAAGTCCCTGGTTCCCTGCAGCTATGGGGCTGACGGGGAATTACAGCCCAAACCCCAGATGCTGGCTCTCAAACTAACACTGAGCCCTTAGTGCCCACAGGGAGATACAATCAGCACACTTTCCAGATGGGGAAATGGGCTCAGAGAAGTGCAACAGCCTTGCCCAATGCCCCAGACCAGGGCTCCAGGCCCAGAGTGTTCTTTTGTCACTATGTCCAGACGGCAGCAGCTGCTGTGATGTACCCACCTGAGCCTGGCAGCTTTCTCCAACTTTGGAAGCGCAGGAGCATGGCCCATGTCCACAGATGCAACCTGGCATGAGGCGTGCCCAGACGGACAGAGGCAGATGATTTTCGTCTCCTCCACTGGATTGTGAGGGCCTAGAAGGAGACAAGGGTCTGCTTGAGAAGGCAGTGAATAGTGAGCAACCTGAGGCAGTGCCCGTCTGGATGGATCCGCAGTGCCTGGATGGAACCTGGCTCAGACAGAGCTCAGTTCTGCAGGTCCCTGAGGCATGGAGAGTTCACAGCTACCAAGTGTAGGAGTCTGGATTCAAAGCCAACAGCGTGACTCCAAAGTCCCTGCCCTAGCCCCTGGACCACCCTTGCAGGCCCATCAGATGCTCAGGCCAGCAGCACAGCCGGCCAAGACCAGGGAAACTTGGGGAGCCTCAGAGCACCCCCAGGTATTCCAACCTAATCCTGGTACCCCTGCCTCTCACCAACCTTCTTCCTGCTTTAACCTCAACCCCTACACAAAGCCTGGGCCACTTAATGTGGCATCAAACAAATGCCTCAATAAATCAGAGTCTAATCTTGAAAAAAAAAAAAAAAGACTTAACAGATATACAATTGCACATTAGAATGCTAAAGACCATAAACATATAACAACTTAAAGTACATATAAATTCAATATATATCCAATCATTGTGACTATGACACAGTAGAATATTAAAATACTATTTTCAAAATGTATACAAGCTTAATGTTCTGTGTATTCAAACTATTTATTCAAAATACAAATCATCAACATAATTTGCCACTAATATTCAGTCCCTTCACAGGACACATGATTCACTGGGAGTTAATAAATTAGCAGCCGGCAGGCAGTGACACACAGCAAAAATGAAAACCAAGAGGTGAAATAGTTCTGAAATAAAGGTTTTAATGCTAACAGAAATCACTGAATTACTAAGTCATTAGCACTAATTTTGAGCCAACTAACTAATTAATATGAGATGATACAATGTCCTATACTTTGGTAAATACGGACTATGTTTAAACAATGTCTGTAACGTGACTTTCAAAATGCTCCTGGCTTTATAAAGATGTGATTAAGATGTAGTAATACACGCTAAACCATTTCCCCCTGCAGAGCATGTGGTAACTTTCATCAGTCACATTGAGAGTCCAGAAGATAAAGGAAAAGGTCGTGGATTTCGCTGAGAACTTACCAGAGTTGAAATCCCTCATTTTCCATTCCCCAGCATTGGCGGGTTCTGGGACTGGTGGCTGCAGTGGCTCATTGATCTCTGTCTCTTAGAAGGTGGGGAATAATCATCATCTTGAACAAGAAAAAATGGTCATTACTGAAGGAATCATCTTTGGTTACAGCCACCTCTGGGTCAATTCCCAACATTCAAAAGCTGAGCAGGGCTTTAAAGCTATCTTATTAATAATTATTTCTGTATTGTGAACTTCAGCATACTTTTTTCTAGTTACATTTGAAATGTTATTCTTTTGGGATGTGCTCAAGTGAATACTGCTTTTCCTCTGTCTTGCTTCATTATTTTTTAGTTTGCTTCATTTGAATCATCACTGTAAGTCTCCCCTTCTCCTCAAATAACTTTCAAATTGCTGCCAAGAACTATGTGCTATTTTAAGGCTTTTGAGAAAAAACTTTCAATGAAGATAGCCACCTGAAGTTATATAAATATAGAAGAAACAGGATAAAATAAAGCTTAGATTGGAAAAAATATTTAAGATTATACAAAATTCAAGCTAAACAAGGGAAGCTGAGTAATTGTATGTTCAAATACTTTTAACAAGTGCAAAACATGTAGGCTTAAAGAAATAGAGCTGGCCAGGCACGGTGGTTCACGCCTGTAATTCCAACACTTTGGGAGGCCGAGGCAGGCAGATAACTTGAGGTTAGGAATTCGAGACCAGCCTGGCCAACATAGTGAAACCCCCTCTCTACTAAAAATACAAAAATTAGGCCAGGAGCGATGGCTCAATGCTTGTGATCCCAGCACTTTGAGAGGCTGAGGCGTGTAGATCACCTGAGGTCAGGAGTTTGAGACCAGCCTAACCAACATAGAGAAACCCCGTCTCTACTAAAAATACAACATTAGCCGGGTGTGGTGGCACATGACTGTAATCCCAGCTACTTGGGAGGCTGAGGCAGGAGAATCCCTTGAACCCAAAAGGCAAAGATTGTGGTGAGCCGAGATTGTGCCATTGCACTCCAGCCTGGGCAACAACAGCGAAACTCCATCTCAAAAAAAAAAAAAAAAGAAAAAATTAGCCAGGCATGGTGGTGCATGCCTGTAATCCCAGCTACTTGGGAGGCTGAGGCAGGAGAATCGCTTGAACCCAGGAGGCTGAAGTTGCGGTGAGCCAAGACTGCACCATTGCACTCCAGCCTGGGTAACAGAGCAAGACCCTGTCTCAAAAAAAAAAAAAAGAGAGAGAGAGAGAGAGAAAGAAAGAAAGAAAGAAAGAGGGCTACATTATTTATGAAACAGATACTGTTAACTCAGTCACCAGAAAGCCTGTGTATAAATGAGCAGTGAGATATTCAAGCACAGCACACACACACTTCTCAGGACAGCTGTCGTGAGAGTTCCATGCTTGTTTCCTTCTGGATACATCAGCAACTCACTCTGCTATGATCCTGCAATACATCTCATGTTAGAATTAGAGACATCTGGGCCAGGCACAGTGGCTGACGCCTGTAATCCTAACACTTTGGGAAGCCGAGGCAGGCAGATCACCTAAGGTCAGGAGTTCGAGACCAGCCTGGCCAACATGGTGAAACGCTGTCTCTACCAAAAATACAAAAAATTAGCTGGGCATGGTGGCAGACGCCTGTAATCCCAGCTACTGGGGAGCCTGAGGCAGGAGAATCTCTTGAACCCGGGAGGTGGAGGTTGCTGTGAGCCAAGATCGTGCCACTGCACTCCGGCATGCGTAACAGAGCAAGGCTGTCAAAAAAAAAAAAAAAAAAAACAGAAAAAGAAAAAGAAAAAAGAATTAGAGACATCTGGATCAAATCAGCTGCCAGTCTCGCAAAGTGTTGGGTAACATCCTATTAAGATTGCTGCTTACACATCATCTATAAAATACTGAAAATATCATTTTAAGAAATCTCTTTTTTATTTTGAGACAGAGTTTTGTTCTTGTTGCCCAGGCTGGAGTGCAATGGTGCGATCTCAGCTCACTGCAACCTCTGCCCCCTGGGTTCAAGCAATTCTCTTTCCTCAGCCTCCTGAGTAGCTGGGATTACAGGCATGCACCACCACGCCTGGCTAACTTTGTATTTTCAGTAGGGACAGGGTTTCTCCATATTGGTCAGGCTGGTCTCAAACTCCTGACCTCAGGTGATCCACTGACCTTGGCCTCCCAAAGTGCTGGGATTACAGGTGTGAGCCACCATGCCTAGCCAAGAAACCCTTATTTGAAAACAAGCCAGGCGCGGTGGCTCATGCCTATAATCCCAGCACTTGGGAAGCCAAGGCAGGTGGATCACTTGATGTCAGTAGTTTGAGACCAGCATGGGCAACATGTTATAACCCCATCTCTACTAAAAATATATTTAAAAAATTAGCTGGGTGTGGTGGCGGGCACCTGTAATCCCAGCTTCTCAGGAGGCTGAGGCAGGACAATCACTTGAACCTGGGAGGTGGAGGTTGCAGTGAGCAGAGATCATGCCACTGCACTCCAGCCTGGGTGACAATAGAAAGACTCCATCTCAAAAACAAAACAAAACAAAAAACCACTAAAAAAAAGACTCCATTTCAAAAACAAAACTAAAACCAAAAACACAACACAAATGAAGTATACAAATGAAAATAATTACTGTGTTAAACACAGTTTCATAGAAAATAAAAGACCAATCAAATACAATAAGCTGCCTTCTTAGATGGGTATGTTATTCTTTTACAGCTAAAGAAACGGGCTCAGAGAATGTTCTTTGATTGGACTGTGTTGCATCTCTGGACAGTGCAGCTGAGATCAGACTTTGTGTGTAACTCCACTAGCCTATCAGGGTGCCTCTCATAAAGGTAAGAAATGTAAATTTGGCCTAATATACAAAGTTGCCAGGGCAGCACTGGGTCAATTCTACATACAGTACTTCTATGTTCATCAAGGGAAACCTTAAAGGAAAGTGAAAATGCTTCTAGAAGGTGACTGGACACCACCGTCTTTGCTTGTTGCCTTTGGGCTCTTCTTCTAAGGCCAACAGTGACCTGAAATTATTGACTAACTTTTCCAATCAAGTGGACAAAATGGTACCAAGGTTGCCAACATCAGACAAATTCACTTGAGGGCCTTATCTATGTACTTTGAAAGACAAAACTGCTTTTGTAAGGGATACTGTATTTCAGAAAAAAATCATATTAACAACTAATAACACTGTAAAATGCTGATGTGTTGAATGCTACTTTAGAAAAACATGTTCAAATCTAGGGAAAAAATTTGATTCAAAACTACGTATCAATTATCTAGCTAGCTAGCTATCTAGAGACATGCTTTCATTCTATTGCTCAGGATGGGAAGCAGTGGGATTACCATAGCTCACTGCAGCCTTGAGCTCCTGGCCTCAAGTGATCCTCCTGCCTCAGCCTCCTAACTAGCTAGGGCCACAGGTGGACACAGTTACGCCTGGGTTTTTGTTTTGTAGAGACAGGGTTTCACTATATTGCCCAGGCTGGTGTCAAACTGGAGTCTCGCTGTGTCGCCCAGGCTGGGGTGCAGTGGTGCGATCTCGGCCCAATGCAACCTCCGCCTCCCAGGTTCAAGTAATTCTCCTTTATCAGCCTCCCAAGTAGCTGGGACTACAGGCATGCGCCACCAGGCCTGGCTAATTTTTGTATTTTTTGTAGAGACTGGGTTTCACCATGGCCAGGCTGGTCTCCAACTCCTGACCTCAGGTGATCCACCCGCTTCGGCCTCCCAAAGTGTTGGGATTACAAGCGTCAGCCACTGAGCCTGGCGGAGCACTTTCTTCTCTTATTAAGTAGCCTAACCCAGGTGGGACGCGGTCCCTCACGCCTGTAATCCCGACAACTCTGATGGCCAAGGTGAGAAGATCGCTTCAACTCAGGAGTTCGAAACTGGCCCGGGCAACATAGCGAGGCCCCCCCCACCCATCTCTAGAAAAATACAAAAATTAGGCCAGGTGAGCACCACTCCCGGCTAATTTTTGTATCTTTTGTAGAGACAGGGTTTCGTCATGTTGCCCAGGCTGGTCTCGAACTCCTGAGCCCAAGCCATCCATCCTCCCGCCTCGGCCTCCCAAAGTGCTGGGATTACAGTAGGGCCCAGCCAGCCTCATGTTTTATTTAGCAGTCCCTCCCTGTTGCACACTTGGATAGTTTCTTAATTTTTTTAGACAGGGTTTACCTCAATCTCGCAGGCTGGAATGCTATGGTTGGATCATAGCTCACTGGAGCCTTGAACCTTTGGGCTCAAGTAGCTGGGGGGCTGAGGTAGGACTACAGAGATGGGGTTGCACCATGTTGCTAGGCTGCTCTTGGCCTGAAGGGTCCTCCCGCCTCGGTGGCGCCAGACATAGTTTTCTATTTTTGACCAACATAAACACTGTGCTGGGTCTGAATTTTTCAGCTACCTTTCTTCAGCCGGCAACACACAGACCTGGCGGGGAGGTCACTGTTACCAGCCCCCACTCTGACGAGAAGACTGCCCAGCCCCAGGCACTGTAGCGCCCCAGTGAGGTAGCCGAACACCCGGCGCCTGTGACGTCGCCGAAGGCCCACCTCTACAGTGTCGGCGAAGACGCGCGCTTGTGACGTCACAGAAGGCGCGCCCTTGTGACGTCTCAGGGGACAGCCACTCACGCGGAGCCAATCGGAACTCGCGGCGGGGCTGCTGGGTCTTCCAGGAGCGCGCATGAGCGGACGCTGGCCACGGGTGGCCGGTCGGGATGTAACCGGCTGCTGAGCTGGCAGTTCTGTGTCCCGAGGCTTCTGCCCGGCAGCAGCCGCACATACGCTGCGAGGAGGAGCTTTACGACTTCCCGGTCTTCGGGGCCGGGCGCAGCAAGGGCCAGACGCTGCCCTAGCAGGCGCTCCGCGCCAACCGGCCGGCACCTGTCGCAGAAGGTGCAACCGATCGCACTGTCGCGCAGAAGCTCCTCAATGGCCAGCTCCAGCTGCAGCCCCAGCCGCCCACTCGCCTCTCCTGAGCCTGGGTACCTGCGTCCCACAACACCTCCCCCAGCCAGGGCCCGGGGACCCCCGGGAGCGTCCCCGGCTACCTGGCGCCGCTCATCCTGGGCAGGGTCGGCCCCCTCTGAGGCTGCCGGGCATGAGGGAGCTGCACCGCTGAGCTTGACCTCTGACGGCCTTTTGTAATAGCATTAAGTCTTTGAAACTTTGTGGCGAGGTAGAAGGGGCTAGGAAACGAAGAAAACATCTTTTTAAAAATATAAGCGATTGGCTGGGCGAGGTAGCCCACGCCTGTAATCCCAGCACTTTGGGAGGTCGAGGCGGGTGGATCACGAGGTCGGGAGTTCAAGACCAGCCTGGCCAGCATGGTTTCACTGAAACCCCATCTGTACTAAAAACACAAAAATTAGTCAGGCGTGGTGGCGGGTGCCTGTAATCCCAGATACTCGGGAGGCTGAGGCAGAGAATTGTTTGAACCGGGGATGCGGAGGTTGCAGTGAGCGGAGATCGCGCCACTGCACTCCAGCCTGGGCAACAGACCAAGACTCTGTCTAAACAAACAAATATATGTGTGTATATATGCGATCGAGCCCGGGAGGTTGAGATTACAGTGAGCTGAGATTATATAAGCGATCAAGCACGGGAGGTTGAGGTTACAGTGAGCTGAGATTGCGCCGTTGCACTCCAGCCCGTGCAACAGAGGGAGACTCTGTCTCTAAAAAATTATATGCAAGTGAGAGCTTTTCTTCCAGCCTTCATGCTCAGAGTGAAGAAAGTAATTAGGCCAGGCCCCGTGGCTCACGCCTGTAATCCCAGCATTTTGGGAGGCGGAAGCGGAAGCGAGTGGATCACTTGAGATCAGGAGTTCCAGACTAGTTTGGGCAACATGGTGAAACCATGTCTCTACAAAAATACAAAAAATTAGCTGGGCATGGTGGCACGCACTTGTAGTCTCTGCTACTTGCCGGGCTGAGGCGGGAGGATCGCTCAGCTGCAGCCTCGACCTCCTGGGGCAATCCATTTCAGCCTCCCAAAGTGCTGAGATTACAGGAATGAGCCATTGTGCCTGGCTTTACACTATCTTTTAATACTTTTTTTGAAAATGGAAACTTTTACAGGCAATTCACTTCCTTCAAACTAATGATAAGGAAGTGATGCTGTTCTGTTCT
This sequence comes from Pongo pygmaeus, assembly GCF_028885625.2. Classification (NCBI taxonomy): domain Eukaryota; kingdom Metazoa; phylum Chordata; class Mammalia; order Primates; family Hominidae; genus Pongo; species Pongo pygmaeus. The sequence continues at coordinate 62,938,991 of NC_072376.2, read as the reverse complement.
GTTTTGTTTTTTGTTTTTGTGGGTTTTTTTTCTTTTTTGAGATGGGGTCTTGCCCAAGTTGGAGTGAGGTGGTGCAAACAAGGCTCACTGCAGCCTTGACCTTCGGGCTCAAGGAATCCTTCCCCGTCAGCCTCCCCAGTAGCTAGGACTACAGGTGCATGCTACCACGCTTGGCTAATTGTTTTTTTGAAATGGAGTCTCACTCTGTCTCCCAGGCTGGAGTGCAGTGGTGCAATCTCGGCTCACTGCAGGCTGGTCTCAACCTCTGACTCGGATGGTCCACCCACTTCTGCATCCCAAAGTGCTGGGATTACAAGTGTGACCCACTGCGCCTGGCGATATTGCTCATTTTAGATACTAGAACTTTTTAATTTAAATTTTTTTTTTTTTTCTGAGATGGAGTCTTACTTTGTCTCCAGGCTGGAGTGCAGTGGTGTAATCTCGGCTCACTGCAACCTCCGCCTCCTGAGTTCAAGCGATTCTCCTGCCTCAGCCTGCCAGAGTTGCTGGGACTACAGGTGCGCACCACCACACCCAGGAGTTCAAGGCTGCAGTGAGCCATGATCGTGCGACTGCACTCCAGCCTGGGCAACACAGCGAGACCCTGACTCCACAAATAAATAAATCAACATCATATGATCTGTACCAGGGTATAGGCAGGTGCTATGATCCCCACTTTTCATCCTCAACTCTAAGTTGAGTCATACATCAACCTCTAGTAAAAAGTGGCATGCTCTCAATCAAAGGGGTAAGCCCAAACCACGTGGAGAGACTCTTATCTCTTTTGAGAGCTAATATAAAAAGAATTCCTCCTAGGCGTAAAAATATTGTGACATCAGTTACTTAGGCTAAACATGCCTATTATGCTAAGTGAGTTATTAACAATAAATACTTTAACTCTGTGCCATGTTAATTATCATAATCTGATTTATAATTTGTTTTAACCTTAGGTTAAACAATAACCTAAGTAATAAAGTAAACAATATCTTAAAACTTGAAATATATGCTTATTTGTTAAAATAAAAAACAGTTTAATTTGTTTGAGACATTTGTTTGGCATGATCATTTCTTTTCTCATAAAATATATATTAGTGCTTAAGAATTTTAAGAGGTATAGTCTTTCCTTTTATAATGGTGGTTGTTTTTAAAATGAATCTGTTATTTCTGTTACATGAATACAGATACTCCTTGACTTACGATGGAGTTACATCGCAATAAACCCATCGTAAGTTGAAAATACTGTAAGTCAAAAATGCACTTAATACACCTAACTTACAAACAGCACACCTTTGCATAGCCTATCGTAAACATCCTCAGAACACTTACATTAATATTTGGGCAAAATTATCTATCACAAAGCCTATTTTATAATAAAGTGCTGAATATCTCATGCAATTTATTGAATAGTGAACTGAAAGTAAACAACAGAATGATTGTATGGGTACTCTTAAGTATGTTTTTAAATGTGGATCACTGCATGCAGATGACATTCATACTATTGTAAAGTCAAAAAAAAGTAAATTGTACCATCATAACTGAGGAAGTCTGCAGTTTATGATAATGTAAGGATTTTGGAAAACTGTTGCAAATATGTTAAAATTAATTTGTACTAATCTCTTGCACATTTGTATATTAATTGATTAAATGCTTCACCTATAGTTTTTTTCACAGAATTCATTTCATTTAAAATTTTAAGCTCAACTTTGAAAATTATAAACTGTGGGTTGAAATATTATAAATAATACTTTTTGCTTATTTTCTTTAAAAATATAAACCTATATCAAAATATATACATGATATATGTGTGTTTTTATGTATAGACACTCTGAATGCAACACATATTTTTATTTTACACTACATCTTTTCTTTTATTCCACAAATCTTGTATTAATACTAAATATCAGTCGAATTCCCAAGATACTTTTTTATGTGCCTGCAAATAAGAATTATCCTACCTGATCTTTTCAAAGTAACTTTACCAATGAAATAAATTTGACTTTGTTTAAACATTTCCAATCTTGAGAGCTTCAGAAATCTCATGACAGAAGGTGTCCCTCCATTTGGTATTTGGCAAGTTACAATTTCCGAGTTTCTTGTTTCCCTTCTGAGACACATCAGGCAAATGAGCTTTTTACTTGGAATTAAACAGATTGTTTTGTACGTTGTGCTTCTATCGTGTTAATAAAAAGTTTCATTAGTCTGTCCCTAGTGACTAAATGTGGTAATTAATAGCAACAGTATTGGGTGGGTGACTGTGTGAGTGTGCATGTAGTATATATTTGTGGTCTTTAAAGCTATTTGTTTCAATAAAGATGACAGCATCCAAGATCCCCAAAGTTTCCATTCTGAAAGTATTTTAACAATACAGTTTCTAAAACAACCTGCTAACTTTTCTGTTAATGCACCTGTTGTTCTCTGACATGAGAAATGCTGCACTCACATAAATTGAACTGAAAATGTTTAAGTTCTTCCTTAAAGTGAGAAATTAGCTTCCCCTCAAAATCATCAGCATAATAAAAATATTATATCATGAGATGAAAGTAATTCAGCAACTAATATTCTCTAAAGAGCTAGGCCAAGATGTATTTGACACATAATGTGCTAGACATTTTGAAGAAAGTAATACAGTTCTTGACTTAACCAGAGTATAGCTAGGCACCTTCAGTGCTCAACTTCACTGAAATATCACCCATCTATTAAGAAACTTGACGCATAGTGGGCAACGTTTAATATGTTTCAGATATGGAAGGGAATCTAAAGTAGTGAGGGGACAAGTGCAAGTTATAAGACACAGAATGAATATTGTTTTGTGTCACTAAGTGAGAAGCCAAATGTACACTATGAGATTTATGACATAAGCCAAAAACAAGAAAACATTTGCAGTCCTGAACATCAATATTTTCTTCAACTATGTGAGCCAATGAAAGAGAAACTCTGAAGAAAGGTTTATACAAAAGTCACAGCTTAAAAGGGGCCAATGGTAATAGTAATCTTTTAAATAACTCTATAAAACATAACAATTCAGGTGAAAGACGGGCCGTGGACATAGACCACATATTCTATCTCTGTCACCAAATGAGTTAGTTTTCTACCCCAATATAGTTATCTTAGGTTATATATACACAATAATTTAGCAAAGAAGGGAGTGGCCATTAAGGGAACAAATCTATAACTAGGAAGAAATTTTCCCTGATAAAAGGTCCTGACAGTAGCTTTAAAAATACAAAACTGATGACTGCTATCACTCTGCTAACTTTCCATTATTACAGCTGTTTTGACAGATATGTAACTATCTTCAGCTATGAAGCATAAATTTTATGTCAAGCAAGGTAATGTCTGTTAGTGACAACCTAGCCATATTTCAAAAACTGTTGCTGCAGCGCGGGCAATGAAATGTTTAACTCTAGTAACTCTTTTAAATGATATGGTCAAGGCAACTCAGCGGAGTATGTCCAGGGGGCTTGCAACTTTCATAGCAACCATCACTTGATGGCATGTTACCTCCTCATTCATGAGAAGCTGTGGACAGAGACAGAAAAATCAAGGAAACTGGAGCAAAGTAAACCTGTGTTCTCCAGACTGCTTAATAGGGGTGGTAGCATAACGTTTTAGTTTTGTTTTGTTTTCAGCTTTGGCATTAATTACAGAGATAGAGAGAGGAAAATGATTACAGATACACTAGGATTCTTCATTTTAGCAGTTGTGTTTTCTGAATACAATAGGCAGCGAGCCATATGTTTAAATACCGTAACCTAATGACCCCTTTGCACACTCAAACCCCTTACAGGACGGGGAGCATGCAGACTGGCAGGTACATGAGCTTAGACGAGTGCTTTGGGGCTCCAGCCCCGTGGTAGCATTTAGAGGTGAGTGCCTGTGACTCCCAAAGCCCACATGGGTGTGGCCTGTCTTACCGTGTGCTCTTTTAGCTTTGCCATCCACATACGGCTTAAGTGTTCAGCAGCTCAGTGCCCTCTTGGCACCCAGGTCTTTGTCCAATATCCAGGAAGAATCAGGTCACACATGAACGTGAAGATTGTGAATGCAGGGGTTTTACTGAGTGGTGGAGGTGGTGCTCAGCAGGATGGATGGGGAGCTGGAAGGGGATGGAGTAGGGAAGATGATCTTCCCTAGGAATTTGGCTGTCCGGTGGCCAATCTCCTCTCTGACCACCGACAGCCAAACTCCTCTCATCATTCAGACGCTCTTTCTCTTCTTTCTGCTGCGCCGCTCTGCTGTTCTCCGGCTCTTCTGTTTGTCTCCTTCTCATCTGCTTGTAGAGCCTGGGGTCTGGGGTTTATATGAGTATAGGATGGGGGTCATGACAGGCCAAAAGGTAACTTTTGGGAACAAAAACAGGAATGTCTGTTCTCATTTAGGGCCACAGGTTTCCAGGATTGAAGGCGGGGCCTTTGCCAGGGAACTACCCTCTTCAACCCAATATTTCCCTGTCTCCTGTCCATATCAATTGCTGGGAGAATTAATTTGAATTTAATAGCTTTTCTGAAGCCTGTGAGTCCTTCTAGTGAGTCAGTGAGCCTTCATGTTGTATTGAGAATCCCTGACACCCTATGCAATTTTAATTGTTTTCTTCTACACAATTGAAAATTTTAATTACTTTTAAAGGAATGGGTTTTACATTTATTCATTCATTAATAAATTATTATTGAGTGCCTTGTATGTATCAGTCTTATTTTAGGTTGTAGAAATACCACAAAGTATGAAATAAAATTTCTATCTTTAATATCCATTTAAAACACAGAATAAAAAAGGAAACAAATTAAAATAATATTCTAATATAATTTGCATTTTACCAAATAAATAGACTGTGTGTGAAGAATTTATATTAAAGCTATTGGAGAGAACTGATCCCCCTTAAGGAATTTCTTTTTTGTATAGCAGATTATCTGAAGGTGTAATATCAGGGCTTTCTTCCCTGCTAGGAGTTTGATTTCAATTAATGCAAGTATCAGATGTAAAGAAGGGCAATAGCAAGTGATAAAGACTTACACTCAAGTGCTACTCTATTATACTTGGGGATGAATATTTCATGGTCAATTCTGGAAGGGGTTAAGTATAGAAATTGAACAGTGGTAAGTGGCTGCCTCAGGAGAAAAGGTAGCAGTAATTACCTCTGAAGGGAAGAAGATTCAATAAACAAGGATGTTGGAGAGCTTTGGAAATAAGCTTGACATATCACAAACTATCTATTAGTGGAATGTGCCTAGTAAAAAAGAATAAAAAATGTAATTTCCACAGGATTCTCTATGCAGAAACAAAACACAAAAAGGGGAAAAAAATGGCCTTTTCTTCCCACCCACTCAGGGTAATTTCTTAAGTCTTTTATGATCTGATAAGAAATGGAAAAGAAATTCAATTTGTAGTTAGAAAAGAAACTAAAAATTAATCACCTAAAGAAAAAAGTTTACAAATTTTTCATAGGTATAATTTTTAAAAGGTTCCATTGTGCTTCATTTAGAAAACTTAAATATGATTTAACAATTTGTCATTTTGGTGAAAGAACTATTTTATTTCTTTTATAGACCCATTGATTTTGTCCTCTAAATTACTGCAACTAAATGGTTTTCTTCTCAACAAATGATGATTTTTTCTTCCTTTTGTTCAAAGTTGTGAGGGTTTTTCTTTGCTATTTACATCTGTGAATTCCATTCATTTGAACAAACTGTAAAAATGTAAATGAAAATAAAGGAGTAGGTGTGGAGAATTATAAGTTTGTAGTAGAGTGGGATTTCTCAGCCTCAAATCTGTTCATACTTGTTGAAATTTATTTAAAGTTTAACACTTTGGAAAAAATCAAAATTAACAAAAACATTCTTAACACCTACAAATTTCTATTCACCTCTTAATTTTACTTTCAAAAACATTTTAATCCATATATTTTATTAGAATGTATTCAACAAAGAAGAGAAATATTTTTCTATGGTACATATTCCCAGGTCTTCTTATTTCCTATAACTAAATAAAATGAGAATGGAAAATAGTCAGTGAAGATTGAACTTCTCTTCCACTAAAAGAAGATATCAAAATATTTTATTAGAAATCACAAAGAAACTGGTGAGCTCACTGTTCCTATTTTAAGTATGAAAACTAAAAACAGGTACACAAAATAATTTATAATCTTTAATTTTCTAAGTTAACTATATTCATTTATTTCTTTGTATATTTTATGTTATTACTCACATGCATATAAACATGTTTAAGCAAAAATTTATGTAAAATATCATTGTTACCGGCTGAATTGTTCCTGTCTTGTCCCCCTCCTCAAAAACATTTCTATGTTGAACCTCCCGGTATCTCAGAATGTGACTGTATGTGGAGACAGGTGTGGGGTTGAGATAGGTAAGTAAGCAGGAAGGAGGAAGGGGCCCCAGGTTGGGACAAACAATTGTTCTGAGAGACAGCTAATCACAATCCATTGGCACAACATTCTGTTCCCAAATACCTGGTTCCCCACATAGTCTCTTCAGCACCACCTTATAAAACTTCCCTCCAGCCCCTGCCACTTTCCAGGCAGCCCCTTCTCTGCCATACTGCCCATTGCTTTTTTGCAATGTACTTTTCCTCTAATAAATCTGCCTTTCTTCCCCAACAACTGTGTTGCTAGATTCCTTTACCAACAGCAATGCTGGCCGTGGCCATTGCATCCATGACAATAGGGTAGTTGCAGAAGTGGTTAAGTTAAAATAAGGCCCTTAGGGTGGGACCTAATCCAATATAACTGGTGTCCTTATAAGAAGAGGAAACTTGGACACACAAAGAGACACCAGAAATGTGCACACACTGAATACCATGTGAATATATAGCAAGAAGGTAGCCATCTGCTAACCAAAGACAGTGGCCTCAGGAGAAACCAGACAAATCAATCCTTTGGTCTTGGACTTTCAGTCTCCAGAACTTTGAGAAATAAATTTCTAGTGTTTTTTGTTGTTTTAGCCAAGCAATCTGTGGCATTTTCTTATGACCATCCTGGCTAACTAATACAATTATTAAACAATTAAACTTTCTATAAAAATTATGCTTAATGTTCTATTATGATGATTAAAGAATACTCTATCAAAGAGTGTTATATTTAATGTAAAAAAGTAAGACATATACAAATATAAAGAACAAAAGTAAAATAAGGTACTCTCTTACTGCAAAGATCCAAGAATCTATTGTAAATTTCAGTATGACAGTGGAAGCCCCAGTGTATTTGGTTCCTAAAGAAAGAGAGATTTGGGGCACTTTGGAACATTTCATAACTGTGGGCCAAATAGGAATGTGACTAGACCATGTGAAAAATAACAATAAAGAAATCATCATATTTTAGAATCTTGGAACAGAGCTAAAGTAGTATACAAATGAAAACAGAGCATAAAATACATGTTCTACAAGAATATAAGCCTTGTATAAGAAAAATAGATTAATGGAATGTCTGACTCCAGTAAACACTCAAAAAAGAAACAGTGACATAAACTATAGGAAAGAAAATGAAAGAGGTAGTAGAACATACGGATGAATAAGATTATAGTAAAATAGCAAAACTATAAAAAGTTTTATTTTTAGAGGAAATGATTAACATGTGTAAACTGACAATTAATATGCATTGGAGCGGAAAAATTAAGAAGGTATAACTTGCTCCAGAAGAGAACGATCACCTAAAAACGACTGAGTGAAATTAAAAAAAAAAAAGAAAAACAAATTGCTGAAGAGGCTCATGAAACATGTTCACCGTGCATCAATTACCAACTTGTCTGAGTCCAGTGACACTGGACACCCCCCAACTCACAGAAGGAAATAGAACCAGTTTACTGGAACAAAGGTCAGTAGTGCACATACAAACTAAAGCGCCAAGAAAAAAATATGAGAACAATTCAGAAACATTGCAAGAGGCATGAGGAGCATGCTGAATAAATCTGACTCATGTGTATTTGCGATTTAAGAGGAGAGGACAGGGACTACGGAGCAGAAGCAATGTTTGAAAAGATAATGAATAAGAATGTTCTAAAACTCATTAAAGTCAGCAACTCACATACTGAAGAATTCTGCAAACTTCAAGCAGGGTAAATAAACAGGAAAACACATTTAGGCCCAATGTGGTAAGAATGCGTAAAATAAGTACAAAGAAAAACATCTAAAAGCCTGAGATAAAAGGCAGATTACAATGAAAAGATAAACAATCAAATGAACCATGACTTTATTACGAGAAATTACGATTTCAATGCCACTCAGTCATATATCACCAGGAACACACCTGTAGTTGAACAAATTGGGTTTATTCTTTTCACTGAGCAAGGACACACATCATGGGAAGTCAGCTGGCTTTTCAGTACTGAGTATTAGGGAGGACTTTGATGGGATGATTTTGGAGACCATCCAAGGAAGCAGGCACTCACTATGCATTGGGTGCTCTTAGGAAGTAAGGACCATTCTATGACTGGTTATTTCAGTAAATCTTACCTAGGAAGAGGAGCCCCTAGAATGAAAATAGAGCTTCAATTTGCAAAGAAGAGCAGTCATATTAGCCAGGAGAGGATTGTGTGTGGTATTTTGTGGGTTGCACAGTGACTTTGGTTTTGCCCACTCTCAGACACAAAATTATAAAGTGAGCTCTTGTGTCTCACCTTCCCATGGCTGCAGAGTGGGCTTTGCTGGTGGTGGTGTGGGGTGAGAGTGTGTGCATCTAACAGGAAGACAGCATATCCTAGTTGTTTCCTTGCCAGGCCAGCCTTAAATGACACTGAGTCTAACAGTAAGTGCAGACCAGTTCCAGATGCCACCACTGCTTTTGAAAATTGTAAAATAATTGAGTGTCACCTTCAAAGTGTGAAGAAACAAAAACTGGAAATCCAGTATTCCAAACTAATGAAAGTGTCTTTCAAAATTAAAGAAGGCTGAAGACATTCTCAGACAGACAAAAAACTTTGGGAGCACTGTCTTCATTGGGTCTGCCCTGAAATTACTAAAAAGAACATCCGTCAGGCAGAAGAAAAATGATTCAAAATTATGAATCAAGGATAAAGAAAGAATTAAATGTAATATAAAAGATAAAGCTACAGATACATCTAAATAAATACTGACTATATTAAAATAAGAATACTAATGTCTGGTGGAGTGTTTGTGTGTGTACATATATACTTATGTATATGTGTGTGTATATATATATACTTATGTATCTATGTATACATGTGTATATACATGTGTTTATATATACATGTATATATGTGTATATATACATATACTTAACATAATATCTAGTGTGGCAAAAGTGAAAGTAATACAATTAAAATATTCCAAGAGTCTTTTATTTTTTGGAAGGAAGAAAAAGTCCTAATTTGTTTTAGACTAAGGTAAGTTAGGATAAACTTTATGATGTCTACTAAAATAATAAAGAAATAGCAATAGTCTAATTATCACATTAATAAAATTGCAAAAGAAATGATAAATAGCTGATAAGGAGGAATAAATTCAAGAGATATATTATTCAACATGGGGACTATAGTTAATAACAATATAAAAATGAAAGTAATAGATTAATCAAAAAGAGACAAGAAAGTAGAAAAAAAGTAACATAGAAAAGTGGCCTCAGTAGAAAAAGAATAGTAAGCTGGTATTAATCATGATATTAAAAACAAATGTATCACATGCTGAAATTAAAAGGCAAAGATTTACATATATACACATATACATAAATCATTTCTGTTCGACTTTCAAAATAAGGATGTTTTAAGTAAAAAGTATATAAAAAGGTATTTATGATTAGTAACCTAAGGAAATGGGTGCCTTTATACTAAAGCAAACTAACGTCTTCTTGAAACCAAGAAGCACAGCTAGAGTTAAGGTAGGACATTTCACAATAATGAATCAATTCATTGTGGAAATATTACAATTGTATACTGCTATGTACATAACATAGCTTCGTAGCCTTAAAATCTTAAAGAAATTCAAAGTAGCTAACACAAAATAGTAAGAAAAGCAGACTAAAGAAGTCAGTAAGGAAATAGAAAATTGGAATGTCATTAAGAAATGTAAGACAATAATGTCAAAAGTGAACATATGACTCCAGCACTCACGCTTGTCAACTGCACAAGGAGCACTTAGCAAACTTTTATGCTGAACAGCAGGCTATGAAGCAAAAACTTCAGTAATGTTGAGGAACTGAAATCATAATGGGTAGGTTTTCTTACCATTGTAGAATTAATCCAGAAATTAAGTACAAAACAATAACTTTTAAAATTCGAAAATGTTTAGTAATTAGCAATGCATTTAAACATAAAACATGTATCATAAAGGAATGATTAAGTTAGGACATATATTCCACTGAGTACACGCACACAAAAAATAGATACTTAAGGATGTGAAAGTCACCAAACACATCCAAAAGAGAAATATTTATAGACATTCATGCATCTATGATCAAAGAAAACCTGAAAATCAGTGATTCAAGCATTTTGTTCAAAGAAGGGAGATGTAATCTTAAAGAGAATAGCAGATAGATAATGAAATATAAAATATAATATGGATAATTAAATCAAAGTTGGGTCTTTTGAAAAGACTAATACATACTCTTCAAAATGCTGACAGTGTGGGCTAATAAAATGAAAAACAAATGCACAACACTCCCTCCCCTAAAGTAGTCTAGAGGCATAATTTGTCAGTACCAACAATAGAAACAGAGATATCCTTTAAAATTTATGGTCATCAAAAGAACAATAAGAGAATGGGATAAACACATGTATGTTAAAAATAAGTGAAATGAGGCCAGGTACATGGTTCACACCTATAATCTCAACATTTTGGGAGGCCCAGGTGGGTGGAGCACTTGAGGCCAGGAGTTCGAGACCAGTCTGGCCAACATGGTGAAACCCTGACTCTACTAAAAATACAAAAATTAGCAACGCACGGTGGTGCACAACTGTAGTCTCAGCTACTAGGGAGGCTGAGGCAGGAGAATCGCTTGAACCCAGGAGGCAGAGGTTGCAGTGAGCCAAGATTGCCCCACTGCATTCCAGCCTGGGTGACAGAGTGAGACTCTATCACAAATAATGATAATAATAATAATAATAATAATAATAAAATGAAATTAATCCTCATATAAAAATGAACGCAGTGACAGAAATGACAAAATGCTGCATCTTGATCAAGCTGGGATTATTCTCGAAATGCAAGAAGGATTTAGCATTCATATATCAACCAATATAATATGCCATATTCACAAAAGATAAGTAAACAACAGAATAGAAGCTAAGACAAATAGAAAACTTCTGTCGTATTTTCAATAAAGGCAGAAACAATCCATTTCATAAGATTCATAATATTATCATAACCTTTCTTATCCACCTAAAGATTGAAGAAACTTCCTATTTAAGAGCTTCAGTTTTGTTTTTTTGTTTTTTTGACGGAGTCTCGCTTTGTCGCCCAGGCTGGAGTGCAGTGGCATGATCTCGGCTCACTTCAACCTCTGCTTCCCGGGTTCACGTCATTCTCCTGCCTCGGCCTCCTGTGTAGCTGGGACTATAGGCACCCGCCACCACACCCGGCCAATTTTGTGTATTTTTTAGTAGAGACGGGGTTTCACCCTGTTAGCCAGGATGGTCTGGATCTCCTGACTTCGTGATCCACCCACCTCGGCCTCCCAAAGTGCTGGGATTACAGGCGTGAGCCACCGCACCCTGCCAGAGCTTCAGCTTTTGTTAGAGGCAAGGTGGGGTGCGGGGAAGAGGCAAAAAAAAAAAAAAAAAAAAAAAAAAAAAAAAAAAAAAATCCTACGGTAAATATCAGATTAAATTAAAACTAATTAAAAACTTTCCTTGCAAGATCAGAAATAACACATTGCTGTCCACTGTTACTACTTTTATTCTCCTATGTAATATTGTAGTGAAGCCTCAGCTAGTTTAATCAAGCAAATAAATAAATGATAAATAAATATCAAATAGAAATATATAAATAGTATTACTTGATAGTTACATAAATATAAAATAGGATATTAAAAATCTACAAATAGGCTATTAGAATTTCTAAAGAAATTTAGCAAACTTACTGGATGCAAGTAAATATTTTTAAACACTGTGTTTCTAAACACCGTACCAACAACAGTTTAAGAAAAAAATATGGCTATTACTTCCAGTAACATCAAAAACATCCCATTCCTAGGAATAAGTTGAATGAAAGAGCTACAAAATCTCTATGCCAAAAATAACAAAAATAAGGGAGTAAAATTAAAGAACCAAATCAATGTAAAGACTATGTTCATTATTGAAAGACTCCGTATTCCAAAGGACAGAATTTTACCCACGTTGTTCTTCAGATTCCATGAAATCCCAATCAACATTTCAACACGTTGTGTGTGTGTGTGTGTGTGTGTGTGTGTGTGTGTAAATTAAGAAGATGATTTGTATGGAAATACAGTGCTCAGAATAGCTAAGAAAATCTAAAAGAAAGAATAAAATAAAGAACTTTCACTTCCAGACCTTAATACTTATTAGAAAGATCAGTAAAGTGACTGTGTGATACTAGTGTAAGCATAAACATTTAAGCCACCAAAATTGAATGACAAGCCCCCAAACAGAACCACACATGGACAGAGTCTTGATTTGTAATTAAGGTAGCACAACAGGACACTTAGGAAAGATTAGACTTTCCAATAAACCTTGCTGAGTAAACTGGTTAGCCATATCAGGAAAACAAAGCAAAAGAGAACAAGACATAAAGTTTGCCTAACTGTACACCCCCAAACACTTTAATTACAGATATCATTGTAGAAGATAAAAATATATAAATATTTTGGAATATAATATAGAAAAATATGTTTATGCCTTTGCCAAGACTAAACACCAGGAGCAATAAAAATGAAGAAGAATAAAACACAAAGAGCAATAAAAATAAATAAAAACTTAAAAAAATCAAGAGAGCAATAAAAATAAAAAAAAGATTCGTAAATTTAGCCTTTAAAATTTAAAACAACTTTTCATAAAAAAACTACCTACAAAAAGAACAGAATATATTTATAGTACCATACCTGGCAAAGGACTTGTTTCTAGAATATAAAAAACCCTTTAAATAATCAAGAAATAGAAATGTGGTAGAGCAAATGGAGAGACATTGGAAAAAGGACTTCAGCTAAAACGCTTTGTAGATTAACAAAGACATACGAAAAGCTGCACCACCTGGTCATCAGGAAAATGCAAAATAAAACAACAGTGAAGTACGAACACATACATCAGTGCAGGTAATACATTCTTTTTTCAAAGACCGAAAACACCAATTTTAAGTGAGGACCTGAAGTAAGCAGAGCTCTTATACACTGCTGAGGGGAGTATCCATTTGGAGGATTTTTGATGTTATTGAGTGAATTGAACATGCATATCCCCAGCCATCCCTTACCAGCTTTATTGGACCCATTGATTTCCCTGGGATGACTCACCTGTGCTTGCACACAGTGGCTGTGCCCCAGGAACCACACATGGTCCTTCCTCTTGTTTCTCTACTCTTAATAAGTAACTCTTGCTTGCTTTCAAATACTCTTCTAATATTCTTACATAAAATGTTTTAAGACAGGTTGGAAACCTTTGTCATAAATTCTCAATACTGGCAGGGGGTGGTGGCTCAAGCTTATAATTCAAACACTTTGGGAGGCTCAACCAAAAGGATCATTTGAGACCAGCCTGTGCAACATAGCCAGACCCTGTCTCCACAAAAGTAAATAAACAAATACACAATCAACGTCTTATGTTAAATACAACAAATCAGAAAACAGACCTTAATTTCATGTTGGAGATTTATCAGAAAAACTGTTCTAGCTAAGATAGTGAGGCAGCATGCCTATTACTTAAGAGAAGAAGCATCATAGTGAAGTTCCTTGGAGATCAAATCCTCATTCTACTATGTTCTGAGTCAGTGAACCTGGGCAAATTATTTAATCTACCAGTGGGAACTCATGGCTACATTCTACACAGCCTGCAGCAAACTGAGAACTGTGTGTGATCCTGTGGCATGAACACGTAGGTGTGTTCATATTGTGGAATACATAGAGCTGCATTTTTATAATTTCTGTATTTTTCTGAAATAAAGGTTTATTTTAATATTAAAAATTATGTTTTCAACTTAAGGATTTCATAGATTTTCATAAAGTTTACTGCACTAAACTCCAGTGCTGAGCATCGCTCAGTGCTTCAGTTCAGGTGTGAAAATCTAGGAAGGAGAACCTGACCTGATTGGTTGCTCAGAATTTGGGGCAATTACATTTGCAGTTCCAATTTCCCACTGGGTGGGGGAGGGCTAATATAATTGGCGGTACTAACAGAATCTTCTAACGGGTGCATGGTAGATCAGCCCCCTAAGTTATCTGTGATGGTAATAATGTTGCCAAGAATCAATACTAGGCATGGAAAATGAATGAAAATCAAGAGGTGTCTACAACCCTAAATGTTCATCAACAGGCAGTGTTTAAATTAATTATTTTATGTCTACTCTATGTTGTATTAAAAAAAGATATATATGGCAAATAGTGACAAAGAATCACACCAGATTCAGGGGAAGATGAAATGTAAATTTTATGGAAGTATTCATAGGCAGAAACATCAGTGTAGTCCACAGCTCTCTGATGTCTCAGCTTTCCTTGAAAGTGACATACCAGATACCACTGTGGAAATTGCTCCAAGGGAAGGATCCAACCTTCCTACCACTATATAAATCTATAGGCAAGTTGAGAAGAGCCCATGGCACATCCCTTGAGTAGTTCATTGTATAACAAAGGAACATCTCTCGACAGAGATATGGGCTTGTCAATCTAGAGTTCAGGTACCAGCTAGAGGTCTCCGGTTCTTCTGCTCTGATAATTCTGCAGATTTATCAAATTAGACAAGAGGAGAAAAAATTAGCCTCTGGGGACATCCAGGTTTGTCTCTCCTCTGACTGTCCTCTGTCCCTTGAGGACTTATTGGATACACGATCCTACATTCCAGTAAATGTCAGGTTGTAACAATTTCTACAACATGGTCTGTAAGTGGATAAATCAATATGTTTTCTTGCAGCTGGGTCCAGTACACTAAGTAACTTTCGTACCAACATTGCTACAAGTTCCCTTTATGTGCAACGGTCTAATGGCACTCAACTACCTGTAATCTCTCTTTTTCAACTTTTTTCCTCACCCATGGATATATATTTTATACATCTTTATGTAATCATAAATTCTCCTTTATCTTTCCCATATTTAACTTCATTTTAATATTGAAGTAATGCCATATTTATGAATGTTTTATATGTTGTATAATATCACGATCTCATGCTATCCTAAAACGTGAAACGTTTTTGCCTTTTCTCAAATAGTTTGAGCTTTGGCTCAAAAATATTGTCATTATTTTTAAACTGTTTTCTAGTTTTTTGGTAGTTTAAAAATATTTTTATGATCAATTACATAGCTTTTAATTGAAATATTGATGGAATTGAAATATAAATCCTTTATTTTTCAAAATGTTGTATGGTGTAAAACATCATGGGGTCATAGAAACAATGAACAAATGTGACATTTAAAATATTTTATTTGATGTTTACCATAGCACAATATAATAATAATCAAAATAACAACAATAATAATATATAATATTTTAATTGATATTTACTCTTTTGGGGGTTATTGTAAGGGTTTTAGTTCAACCTATCATTTAAACTTCAAAAGACCTACCTGAACATATTATTATAATCATTTAACAGGTAGGTGAACCAATAACTGAAACACAGAGATTAAACAATTTGCCCAAGTTCACTTAATTGGAACATATTAGAAAGAGGATGTTACCCCAACTAGCCTTTCTCCAACACCTCTTCTCTTAACTAACATTGCCCAAAAGACAACCATGTTCTCTAAATAGTAGAAAAGAGAGCTTTATTGGTGACATCAGTTTGCACACTGGGAAGTGAAAGCCTCCATCATGGGTTAAAGGTACTCTGTATTTTTTTTTTATTTCCAACTTTTATTTTAAGTTCAGGGGTACATGTGCAGGATGTGGAGGTTTGTTACATAGGTAAATGTGTGCCATTGTGGTTTACTGAGTAGATCATCCCATCACCTAGGTATTAAGCCCAGCATCCACTAGCTATTCTTCCTAATACTCTCCCTCCTTCCACCCTCAACCCTCCAACAGGTCCCAGTGTGTGTTATTCCCCCGAATGTGTCCGTATGTTCTCATAATTCAGTTCCCGTTTACAAGTGAGAACATGTGGTGTTTGGTTTTCTGTTCCTATGTGAGTTTGCTGGGTGGTCTCTCTTCAAAACAGGTTGGTTTCATGCCTCACAGAACCTGTATCACACAGTAGAGTCATACATATTCAGCAGGTTTGAAGGTAAAAGCTATAGATATTTATGAGGTGAGCCAAGCACACGTGGAATGGATGAACATATATGTAACATATATCCCATGTTCACTTTGGGCCAGGTTTTAGTATTAAAATATGGTGGACTTTGGCTATTTAAACCAAAAGGTGAACTGGAGCACACAAAGACAGTTTGTGCACAGCCTCTGTAAGCTGCTGGAATGGGCTTAAGACCTGCAATTGCTTATCAGGAAAGAATGTCTGTAAGGCTGGTCATCTCTCCAATCAGAGTTGTAGTGGTCCAGGTTGTAAGTCAGAATTGGGAGGGGTCTAATAAATTGCATGACAGCTCTTATTATTAGGGTGTTTAGCAAGAGAGTGTTTTTGTCTTGTAGCTGTAGGAACTTGGAGAGTTGCCATGCCAGCAAACACCTGAGCCCTCAAACTGTAGAGAACTTTTGTTTCTTTAACTTCAGAGTCCACCTTGGTTGATAAAAGGGCATCTGTTTTTGTCTCTCAGATCACACTAATATGCAACCTACCTTCATAACTATCTTAGCTACCATGATGTTTCTGCTAAAGAGGAATAGACAAGACTTGTTGAAGTAGGAAAAGAAGAGGAATGAGGAGAAGGGAATGTGTAGTTCCCAGGGTAGTCACCATAGTAGTGTCAAGAAGGAACATCATATCAAATCAGTAGATCCAATCAAATCAAAGCTTAGTTGGGGGATGAGTCCAAGAACATGTCTACTGACTGTCATCTTTCTCTCTTTCAAAAATGTTCTTTAATCTGGTCCAATTTTCATGTCAACTGAAAAAAGAAAGGATAGCAGAAAACACTTTTTTTCTAAAAATGAAAACAATAACCAAATGGGACATTATATGTTGGCAGAAATGGGGTAAATAGAGTTAAAAAAAAACAAACATGAACACACACACACAGAGACACACACAAACATACAAACTGAGAATTGAGATGCTTGACTGCCAGAAGGGAAATAACATCCTAGGAGACAAACAGGCAGAACATCAGACATAGGGAAGTGGAAAGAAGCCTGTGGGCAGAGAAGAGAGCCTGTGTTCCTTTGTAGAAGAGAGAGAATAAGAAGACAGAAAAATTAGACATTACCTGATGTGAATTAAAAAAGAAAGGAATGGTACGTTAGGCACGGTGGCTCATGCCTGTAATCCCAGCACTTTGGGAGGCCGAGGCTGGTTGATCACGAGGTCAAGGGATCAAGACCATCCTGTCTAACATGGTGAAACCCTGTCTCTATTAAACATACAAAAATTAGCTGGGTGTGGTGGCGGGTGCCTGTAGTCCCAGCTACTCAGGAGGCTGAGGCAGGAGAATCGCTTGAACTCGGGAGGCGGAGGTTGCAGTGAGCTGAGATCGCACCACTGTACTCCAGCCTGGCAACAAAATGAGACTCCATCTCAAAAAAAGAAAAAAACAAAACAAAAAAGAGAGAGAGAGAAAAAAAGGAAAGGAAAGGTAAGGGAAAAGTGATGTAACTGGAATTCTAAAAGATGCAAAAGTGAAGGGAACATATTCAAAAATCCAAATGAAAGCATAATTAGGTATAGTAAATGAATTCATAAGTAATTTGCACAGTAAATTTGAAATAATTTTACCAGCAAATTTAACTATAGACTGACCTATATAAGGTGATAAAACACATGCTAGACAATAAACAAAGGTAAATTATAGATAGGCAACTTCAATAGGATATGTGAATGGCATGATTCAATAAGAGCTTAATTTTCAAACAGTGAGCTTAATTTTCAAACAGTAAGCTTAACTTTTTAATTGTGAGAAATGTACATAACATAAAATTTACCATTTTAACCATTTCAAGTGTTCAGTTTAGTGGCATTAAATGCATTCACAGTGTTGCACAATCATCACCACCATCCTTCTCCATAAATCTTTTCATCTTGTAAATATTAAGTTTTATAAGCTACCAAGTTTAATTTTTTAAAAATGTGTGCAGTATGCAAACCTCTATCATTTGAGGATTGCAACTAAAATCCCCAAACCTTAATTAACTAGACCAAATACATTTATTTATATAATTTTTTTATTTACTCTCCATGTAAGTAAAGCTGACTTAATTCTCTTCAAATAGCTTTTTTTTAGAAAGAGAAGAGAAGTCATTATTACTCTTATTTTAAAATAATAATGAAAAATTTGAAGAACTATGGTAAAATTGGTGCTGGGTTATCTCAATCCCTATCTGAAAAAATATTTTCATATGTCTCTGCCGATTATCAAGTTATTCAAAATAATTAAAATATAGCAGCTATCAGTGAAGTTGCTACACATTTGGCCCCATCAATTTCTCCAAGAACTTTAAAGGCAATGTCATGGACTTTTAATCAAATAGTATGGATGACATATTAATCTTTTCTGTACATAGAGCTTTTCTGATTACTAGAAGACCTCATTCTTTTCAGATCCTAACCTCGGTGAAGCTCAATTTAATCTAGAATTGCTTAAATATATCTTTACATTTTGGACTGGATTTATCTGATGTTATCACTTACTGCTGTTTGTTAACACCAAAATCAGTAAATTCATCTCAAGGACAAGAATTTTGTTGATATTTTAATGAATATAGGAATATTTGACTTGGAAATTTTTAATTTTGAAGGGGTGTGAATGCTGTTTACATTCAAATGTGACATTTAAAATATTTTATTTCATATTCACCCATATTGTAATTTGTGGATGCTTTCCAGAACTTCTGCCATAGCACAATATAAAAATAATAACCAAGAATAACAATGATAATAAAAAATAATATTTTAATTGATATTTACATTTTTGGGCTTTATTGTAAAGGTTTTAGTTCAACCTCTGATTTAAATTTCAAAAACCTACCTGAACATATTATTATAATCATTTAACAGGTAAGTGAACTAATAACTGAAACACAGAGATTAAACAATTTGCTCAAGGTCACTTCTCATGGGAACATATTAGAAACAGGGTGTGACCCCAAGACACATTACAACATTATGGAAGATGGTTTAACATAAGCAGCAAACATTATTATTATCCCATATTGTGACTTTCATGTTAGAATTACCATACATCCAAATCCTAGGAATTTGAGTCTCTGTTTTATTTTTTGAATTAGAGCCTTTGTTTTATTGTTGAATTTATACATATAACAACTGGTCTTAGCTTAACATGTTTACTTATTGAAACTACATTAATAAAATTTACAGCACTTGGGAAGTGAAGCACTGTGTGAAATTACCATTTACCTTAAATTTAAGTATAAAAATACAATCATGTTAATAACTTGTATTTTGCAGTAAGTGTGATATGCCAATATCAAAATTAGTACATTGTGTCAAAAAGAAAATGTGTTCACTACCAGCTTAACAGCCTATAGGAAGGGAGAAGAAAACATTTTTACATAAGATGCTATGTAAAGCCATTTTCCACTGTCTGAATCATAAATCACAGGACTAACCTAAAATAAATAGATTTGATTAGCATTAAGGGATCACTACATCAAGTTATTAAAATTTTGCAAAGTGCCGGGTTGTATATGGATTAATTTTAGCTATTCTAAGACTTATGAGTTATGCTTGAAAAATTAAATCTAAAAATGTATTTTAAAAAGTATGTAGGATATTTTCAGGGTTACATGGTATTAACCACTAGTGTAAATTAGAAAAATGAGATATTGGCCTTCTTACTAGTTATACATAACCCTATAAAAAATCATCAAAATACGCACAGATATATTAAATAAATGTTCTGTTATAAATACTATAATCCTAAGTAATGACAGATTAATAAATACTATAATCCTAAGTAATTACAGATTTTCAAATTTATATATTTTAGACTTATTATTAAAGTATAATACACATGTAGGAAAGTGCACATGTACATGTAATAAATAAATATGTAGTCCTTCAACATTACAAAATTTCCATGGCTAATGATAAAAGCTTATTTAAAATATTATGATATAATCTATGTATATATTCATTCTCTATTAACATAGAAGATATACATTGTTTTGTTCATGAAAAATTTACCTAAATAAAAATATAAAGTAAAAACATTATAGTTAATAATGTGTAAAACCTAAAAAATAGTAATTTTTAAATGTCTTGATAATAATTACTTTTATAAGTAAACTATATACACATAGATTTCAGTTCTCTTCCACACAGCCTTCAAGTGGACCTCATTGTGTAGTGTGGACCCATATGAGGGACCATGATATGTGTATGTGTGATTAGCAAGATTCTTTTCAGTTTATTGTCTTTTTGAAGTTTGTTGTATTGCATATCACATCTGTCAAGAGTATCCTCCAGGTGATATTCTGAATTTATAGTTCTGTAGTTACAGAATTTCTTTTTTATTTTAAAGGCATTATGATCATTAATACTCCTGTAAGGAAATATTCTACTTGTTGTTTTTCAAAAGAACATATGTTCTCATACATATTTTCATGAACACCTTACTTTATTAAACTTCAGTTTTTGTTTTACTGAGAAAATTATTATTTGAAATTCTTACCATCATGCTGGAAAATCTTTTGTACAATACAGCAGTTGAAGTGACAACTTCATATTCACAAGTGTTTGTAATTCCTATAAAATAAGGAGGAATGATCCATGTTTGATTAATGTTGTAATATAAAGCTACCTATAAGAAACAATATAAAGGACACTTTGATATCTGCCAAAATTATACTGCTTAAATTTCTTTTAAACACCCTAAGCTGGTCATTTTAAAATAATTAAGAAAACATTGAAAATTTATTTTGCCATTATTTATTTCTTCCTCATTTGTATATTAATTATAAGAAATTACAACATCTTAATTAAAATATTACATATCCACTAAGTACTAACTCTTCATGTAGAGTATACTGGCACATAATTCATTTTCTCATGTTTGCAATTAGATATTTTCCATTATATAATTTTTTTTTAAAAATGCATAACCAAAACAAAATATTCTGTATAATAATTATATCTGATGAAGTCAGCTTATAATTGTCTTTAACAATAATATATTTGGATTTGACACATAATGTTTAGTTTTTATAGTTAAACATTAGTATTTTAAAGTTTAAGATAAATTAATATTTTAATTTTCACTGTTATTTTCCTTGAATAATAACATCCATTACCTTAGATGTTATCAACTATTACCATCAACCAGTGCTTCTGCAGCATAACAGTATTATAGCAGTTTCAATTCAAAGTAAAGCTAATGTTCTGTCAATCAAAGGAGATGCTGTAAAAACCTAACATTTGTTTATACTCATCACAGAAAATATAATATAAATCAGTAAAGTTTAATATGTTATTAAATTCTTATTCTTTGAACACAAGTAATCTATGCATTATGTACACTGAACCTTCCAATAAACTCTCATATTTGATTTATCACAGAGCTCAATAGTTTAACTCTTTTGCTTATAACTCATTGCAAGTAAATGTCTTTTGACATTAACAGAGACCACGGTTTGTGTATAAGAAATGAACACACATAGTCTATTTTTGTTTTGTTTAAATCCTTTTCCTCCTATTGTCATTCTTTATTTTGCCAACTTTTTTATTACACTGGTAGCTACTATCTTTTGAATATATTTCACACATCTTAATTTGTAAGGGGTAGCAATCCTCATTAATTACATTAAATAGTTAAATAATAAAACTGCTATTTGTTAAATACTGCTATATACTGGGGACTGTATTAGATTACTTATTCTCCCATTAAATTAATTACTATTTTTTAAAATCTGGGAAGTTTTGACTGTAATTGGGAGTTGAGATTCACATGGGTTTACCATGGCTTCCTTTGCACCATGATGATCATTGGAGAGTAATAGTGATATTACAACAAAGAAAATCTAAGTGAAGTGATATGATACAAAAACGTGTCATGTAATTTTGAAGGGGATGGATACTATGCATTATATTATATAGTGAGCTGAAGTACATAAATTTTAAACTAAGATAATGGAATGCCTTGGACAATGACACTAAACATCGGCTGAGTGAGAAAAAGTGGCCTACACTGTAGTGTATGTGGCCATAAAATTGATTTTTCCATTTTGTGCAAAAGCTTATCACTAAGCATGAGTTTCAGGGACAAAACTATAAGTAATAACATTGGAGCATTAATCTGCTATCATTCTATTTATAGAGAGCTGATAGAATTGGCCATAATATTTTGGTATTTCTAGTAAAATATAATTTCTGCTGATAAAACTATAATTATTCACCGTTGTAAAATTCCAATTAGAAAGATTTTATGTCAGAAAACATATGCTAGAAATAAATATAATGTCTAGAAATATATAGAATGTTATCTATGTAGAAATATGTATATAGAGAGTATACAGTCACCCCTTGAACAACATGAATTTGAACTGTGCACATTCACTTATACATGCATTTTCTTCTGCCTCTGCCACCCCTGAGACAGCAAGACCAACCCCACTTCCTCTTTTCCCTCAGCCTACTCAGCATGAAGATGATGAGGGTGAACATCTTTATGATAATCCACTTCCATCCAATGAACAGTCAATGTATTTTCTCTTTTTTGTGATTTTCTTAATAACATACATAAACACACATAATAATATACATACACACACATTTCTAAACATTGAAGAAAAGATCAAGCCCACTTAGTTATAATTGGATTTCTTTCCTAATTTCATAATAAAATAAAGATTAGTGATTTGATGTAGTATTCACCAAATTATTATTTGAAGCAATGGAAATTACAGTTATGAAAATACAGTTTTAGCACATTTCTTAGTGAGAGAAAAATCAGAATAACATGCAAGGATAATGAAAAGAGGATTACCATTAATGAAAATGAATGTATAACAATACTTTTTTTTTTTTTACAAAATATGCTAATTTTACTACTTCATCATACACTGGCAACCTGTTTAACATCTAGAGACTAGATGTTGAAAAATTAGGACTATTTGTCCATTATATACACTATATACAGAGCAAAACAAAATGCACAAAACATATAGAAAAATGGTGTCTGAAAATGTCCAAGTATGAACACACTAGTATATTACCTTTTGCAATTTCTTCCCTCCCACCTCCTCTAAACCGTTGAACAAGTATAGACATTACTATACTGCTCACAAAGGTGGCTTCACAATTCAATTTCCAAAAGTATTTCCTATGAATTTTAACAAAAAGATATTTACAAAGTGGTATTTTACTACCTCTACATTTAACATACATCGGGCACTTCTAAACATCTAGATAGACTAGATGTTTCAAGTAAGGAGTTAATTTGTCTACTATGTATACAGCAGTCTTGAATAAACTGCAAACATGTAACAACAGTTATAATTTGAAAGAGTCTTCCAAATGTGAACATTCTGGCCTAGAACCCTTCCCATCTCCATCAACCCAGAAGACATCAAATTTTCAGAAGACAATCTTTCCTAGGACTTGTAAAACAAAATGTACAAAATATATTAGTTTACTAACTCTACTTTTGTCATACACTGGCAACCTCTTTAACATCCAGAAAGACTAGATGTTGTCAATTAGGACTCGTCTGTCCTTTATGTACACTATATACGCAGATAAGTAAAACAAAATGCAGAGAGAGAATGATTCATCTTGCCTCGCTGTAAACAGGATGGCATAAAGCTCTCTGCACCTCCCCCTCCTCTGTCCTCCCCTGAACCACTGCACAAACACAATGAGTATTACTCAACAGGTGATTTGGCCATTCCCCCCAAAAAACATTTCCTATGAATTGCAACAAAAAGGTATTTACAAAATGTGATTTTGCTACCTCTAATTTTAACATATCAGGCACTTCAGAACATCTATAAAGAATAAACATCTCAAAAAAGCTTAACATTGTCAACTATATACACAGTAGTGAGGAATCAAATGCACACGAAACAATGGATAGAATATGAAAATGTCTTCTAAATATGACCAGTCTAGCATAGAACCTTCTTCTCTTCCTTCTCAGGTCTTCCAGCTCCATGTCATCTAACCCACTTAACAAACGTGGACGTATCGCTTCCAGAGGCCGTCTTAACTCCATTTCCAAAAGTCATCTCCAGAAGACATGTATTTTCTATGATTTCTTTTAAACAAATGAGAATTTACAAGATGTGTAACTTTCTAACTCTATTTTATCATACGTCGGCAACCTCTTTCCATCTAGAAGGGCTAGATGTGACAAATGTTTTCTATTAAAAGGTTGGGGTGGAGTTGAGAGCAGCTTTTTCATATTATATACACAGGCCTTCCATAACCGGCCAGTAAATCTTCCCAGAGGGTGGTGGGCATTTCCAATGGGCCAAAAGTGGCCTGTCATTCTACCATTTCTCTCTTCCGACAGCAAAGTCTGGGAGAACTAAGACCAACCGCCCGATGGCCGCTAACCGTTCCACCCGTCGTCGTTCGCAACCTCGCTCACCTTCCAGGCCCCTTAAGGCCTTTGTCCGTTGTCGTCAGGACTAGGTAGGTCTCGCCCAATGGCGACAGAGTGGTCACCCGGGAACCGGATCTGCGCGGCTCCGTGGCCTAAAGAGGCGGCCGAGACTGCTTGCGTCCCTAGGCCGCCTTCCCGGGCCCTCCACGCCTTAATGGCCTCCGCCGCGCGGCGTTCGAGCGGCCGCCATACTTCCTGGCCCACCACGCCCAGCGCTGCCCAAAGGCGCTGCGTCCCAGCGGCTCTGCGGGGGTTTCGTCCAAGCCGGGCAGGCTTGGGTCGGGAGACCCTGCGGCCGGCGGGGTCCGGGCTGGGAGACGCCACGGCCGCCATCAGTCACCGAGGTGGGGTGGGAAAGAGAGGTTCGCTGCGGCTTCAAGGCCTGAGCACAGCCAGTGGGCAGCCACAGCAGAGGCCTCAGGTATCTGCAGGACAGAGGGCTCGGCCTGTCCCGGGGCCCCCCAGTTCACCCGCCGGCCCGGGCCGGAGGGCCTGGAGGGTCCTGGAGGAGCGGGCTGCGTTCTGCGTCTCTCCGCGCTCTCTGCCTGACCGGAACTATAACAATACTTTTTAATTTAGTGTGAGATCCCTAAAATTGTGTGGCTACTAAAAACATGACTGGTGAAAATGTTGATGAGGAGTTTTTTAGGTTTCGGAAGAGAATGCTTTACCAATTGAAAATTCTACAGTTTGGATATTTGTTTCCAAAACCTCATGTTGAAATTTGATCCCCAGTGTTGGAGGTGGAACCTTGTGGGAGGTTTGTGACAGATCTCCCATGAATGGCTTGATGCCTTTCTCACAGTAAGAGGTGTGTTCTCATTCTATTACTTCCCTTGAGAACAGGTTGTTAAAGAGAGCCTGGCACTTCCCTGCTCTCTCTCTCTCTTGCTTTCTCTCTCACCATATGATCTCTGCACATGCGGGCTTAAACATCCTGCACGAGTGAGAGCAACCTGAGGCTTTCACCTGATGTCCAATCTTCTAGCCTACAGAATACAGAAAAGCCAAATAAACTTTTCTTTATAAATTAACTAGCCTCAGGTATTTTTTTTAATAGCAGCACTAAACATACTAAGACAGAAAGCAACGGAAAGACTGATTAGTTTTAAAATTTGTTACCAGATGTTTATAAAATTATAAACATAGAATCTAAGAATTAAGATATTCTATTAACTCAGGTATTCCTTCAAATATTGCCACAACTTAAAATTCTATTTGGTTTGTTTCCCATTTACTGAGGCTGAACCATTCACACACCCACCCACACACACACACTTTATAATGTATTTGGCTAGAAGTCACCTAAACCTTACAATGCAAATTTATTTACAAAAATTCGTCAAACAATAAGTAATTACTAAGAAAATCAGAAAATTTGTTTGTATAAGACTTTTACAAAAAGCATTTGTACATGAAGAATTAAAAAAGTAATTTTCAACTAAATGATTTAACCACATATTCAAAAATTAAAAAGCTTGACTTTGTATTTATATTGTAATTGTACTAAGTATGAGAAATTATCATTGTGTTGTTAATTTGCAGTATTTAGGTGATTTCTGTAGGGACTTGTAGTAGAAAAAGCTTAAAAATATGACTACTATTGTCAGTGCTGGCTTTGACAAGTCAACGTGGATGTCTCTCCATCCCTCTGTGAATTCTAGGGATTAATATAGGGCTTTGGTTCCCTTCTTGTCAATCAATTTCTCATCTTTCTCTATCAATAAGTTCAACTTTATTAAGAAATAGATGTGTTCCCTGAAACATGTGCCCTTCTGGGATTTTAATTATTTGTCTTATTTCATTTCTGTCAATTCTCCTCAGTCTTCATCGTTGACCTTTTTTTTTTTTAACACTAATTAGGTCCACAGATTATATAGAAATAGTTTATATTGCATATAGTTTTAAAAATATTTGACACTTTCTCCTGAACACATTTCTGAAAATATTGATTTCAATATAGTCCAGAGAACTCATTTCGCTTGCCAGCCAAGTATACTATTTAAGAATTCAATATTTTCTACTCTTGTATTTACACAAAGTATATCTTCAAAAACATCAAAAGTCTGATTATTATGGGCACTCATCTCTAAACAAGGCTCAGATCTAGAATTATTTATTTTACTATATTCAATTCCTAAGTTCCAAAAATTAAAATTGAATTAGTTCTTAAATTGTAAAATAAAATAGCTTTATTTTCCGTTGGGAATAATGTTCTGAACCTCAAATATTTTGCTTTATTTGATATTGTGATTAAATAATAGTCACTGAGTTAGTTTTTAATGTATGTATGAATATCTTAATACCTATTTTTATATTTAAGAAATACATTATTTTTATAAATATTGCTAATTCATTTTTCTTTCATTTACCAAATATTTATTGACCACTTATAATGTACCAGTTATTTCTTCTCTGTATAGAGGTAATAGCAGTAAACAAGATAAGCCTTGCTACTTTCATATTTTTCCTATGAAGTTTTAAATATTTAATGATTAGTACTTTTTTTTGTATTATATTACTCTTATTACAGTCAAGGTTAACTTAGGGTAATTGTACATAATTTTTTTTAACTTATATTTCTGTTTCCTTTAAATGTATTCTCTTTCACAACACATCTTTTAAAAATGTATACCAAATGAATGTAGTTTTCAAAGCCAAGCAAAGAACAACCTCATTGCATATACCTACAAAATTAATAGTGGCACAAAAATTATGCGCAGCCAGCAAAACTAGCAAAATTAATGTGCTGATTCTGACCAGATTTGCAGAAATGCAAATACTGCAGTTTTCATCTCACATAGTTTAAAGAGAGGAACTTTAAGAGCAACTTTTTTTCTTTATAAAGTAATAATAAGTTTAAATAATTTTTGATACCAAAATATTTATAATGGCAAAATATGAAGACACTATTTGTCTGAGCCTTAGTGTCTCCCTCAGGAACAGATACTGTCCCAAATCTGTTTGAATAGGAAAAAATATATATGTATACATTTATTTCTTTGTTTATAGGACTTTATTGTCCACATTATTTATTTACGAATACTACTGAACTTATAAGTAGGAGCATGTAGTTTTCAACAATTCATTTAACAGTTTAACTACTTATCTCTAATTACTATATGTCTGTGTATGTAACAGGGGATCTAATGTGAAAGCTAATTACAAATTAGAACTTAAAATATGATGTCCTAAACATGCAGTAAGAATATTTTTTAGAAAGCTTCTTATCTATAATAAAGAAATAAATCAAATAGCTAGACTAGACTTCATGATTAGTAGAATAAGAAGGAATGGGGTACTAAAAAATAAAGATTTGGCTTCAACTAAGAAAAAAGGAAAGAAGTAATCTCCTTTAAAATTTATAGTCATACAGAAGGCACTTCTGAACCTGTGGGGGAAGGGGCATAAGAAAGAACTGGATGCTTGTATACTCCCCTCCCCTCCCCTCCCCTCCCCTTCCCTCCCCTCCTCTCCTCTCCTTGTATGCTCCCCTCCCCTCCCGTCTCCCCCCTCCCCTCCCCTCTCCCCCCCTCCCCTCCCGTCTCCCCTCTTCCCTCCACTCCCCTCCCCTCTCCTCCCCTCCCCTCTCCTCCTCTCCCCTCCCCTCCTCTCCTCTCCTCTCTTCTCCTCTCTTTTTCTTTTTAAGACAGAGTCCCACTCTCTAGCCCAGGCTGGAGTGCAGTGGTGCGATCTCGGCTCACTGCAACCTCCACCTCCCAGCTTCAAGTAATTCTCCTGCCTCAGTCTCTCACGTAGCTGAATTACAGGCGCCAGCCTCCACGCCTGAGCCACTGCACCTGTCTGCTTTTATATTCATAGTTATTTTCATAGTTTCACAGATTTCTATATAACTTTATACACAAAGACACTTCTCAAATATGAATAATAAACTGGTAGAAGCCAAGAAAAGATAAATATTCTAAGAAAATTTTACCCAGAAGAGGTGTAAGAGCAATAACATGGAACATATATGACATAAAATTAAACACCAAGAGGTAAGAGTTGGCTGGGTGCAGTGGCTCAAGCCTGTAATCCCAGCACTTTGGGAGGCCGAGGTGGGCGGATCACGACGTCAGGAGATCGAGACTATCCTGGCTAACACAGTGAAACTCCATCTCTACTAAAAATACAAAAAAATTAGCCGGGCGTGGTGTTGGGCGCCTGCAGTCCCAGCTACTCGGGAGGCTGAGGCAGGAGAATGATGTGAACCCAGGAGGTGGAGCTTGCAGTCAGCCGAGATTGCGCCACTGCACTCCAGCCTGGGCAACACAGCCAGACTTCGTCTCACAAAAAAAAAAAAAAAAAAAAAAAAAAATAACAGTTTCTTTTTCTCTGAAAATGAAATTTGGGAGCTAAGTAATTTATATTTGGTTTTAATATCATGGAATTTGGAGGATCAAGATTAGAAAAGTTCTTAGCTGGTAGATAACAGCTGAGATCGTTGAATAAATAAAGGTTTTGTTAGAATTTTCTGCATAGAAAATTAGCTAAATGACAGTAGAGATGTAGAGGTTAAGATCTCTCTATGTCTATCTCAAGATACATCAGATAGAGAAACAGACAGTCAGATAGATGGATAGATAGATAGATAGATAGATAGATAGATAGATAGATAGATAGATAGATAGAAAGAAACTTAAACATATATGATTGACAGCAGTGGTGTCCCATCTGGAGCAGCCTCTGTGGGGATTCCTGCTGCAGCTGGGGAGGTGTGGCCGGCGCCGCATGCCCCGTGGAGTTGGAGGGAGCCTGGAGCAGGTGGGAGCCCTGACACTTTCCAAGTTGGCAGGTGGAGCCCTGCACTCCTGGGTACAGCTGCAGCCCCCTAGCTATGGCTGCCAACTTAAGGACCCGAGCATTCCTGTGCTCTCAAGGGCCTGGGAAGCCCCGCTTCCCTCACAGGCTCAGAAGTGTCTGCTGCCACTGCCTTGTCTCTCCCCAACTCCCAGCACCCACTGTGATTTCGGAGCAAAGTTAAAGCCAAGCATGGGTGCTGTCCCAACCTGGCCAGGTGTGTGCTTGAGGAGGCACTGACATGCCAGCCCCCTGCAGCCTTGGCTTTCTCTGGAATTTGGCACCGACGAGCACAAGAGGGCAGTCAAGGGGGCGCTGAGGATGGCTCTGCACAGGCCTTCTGGACTCCCTTGGCACAAACAGCCTGGGCCCCATGAATGACATGATTAATGGCAGCAGGAGGCAGAAACGTTCCTGGATGGAAAGGCATGGATCCTTGGTGAAGCCCCACCTTCCAGCCAGGGATGGCCTGAAGCCCAGAGCCAAGCTGTCAGTTCCGGGTAAGTCAGCCACTTATGGTGCTTTTTTTGTGCCCAGCCATGGCTGCCCATGGACCAATCAGCAGGCACTTCCTACCTTCTGAGCCCATAAAAACCCCCAGACCCAGCCAGACTCACACAGAGGGGACTACCAGCTGCGGGAAGGAGCTACCCATTTGGCACCTCCTCAGCCAGTCAGAAGGACCTGCCTGCAGAAAGGAGCTACCCACTGTGGGTCTTCTGTTTGCTGAGAGCTGGACGCTCATCAGGATGACCTGCCTGTGGAAAGGAGCTACCCGCTTTGGCTCTCCTGAGAACTGTTCTGCCACTCAATGAAGCTCCTCTACACCTTGCTTACCCTTCACTCCAGTTGTCTGTGTACCTCATTCTTCCTGGATGTGGGACAAGGACTCGGGAACTCCTAAATGGCAGGACTAAAAGAGCTGTAACACAAACAGGCCTGAAACATGCCCCCTGCTTGCCACATTGTAGATGAAGAGAAGGAGAGAAGAGCTTTAGCCCTTCAGGTTGCCTAGACCTAGGAGCCCCCCAAGCTAGGCCTGTGACACTCTCTTTGGGCTCTGCAGCTCCTGGCATCTCCAAACTTCCAGGTGCCACCGCATTCTCCTCATCCAGACATGGGTGCCCACAGTGGAAACCACGTGCAATACATCTGGTCCAGGCACACAGCTTGGCACAGAACTGGTACCTGTGCCAGCACCTGTAGCTGCCCACCCCACTGTGCACAGTAGCCAGACCATGCGCTTGCTTGCCCACACACTCTTCTCCACTACGTGCCTGGCACACCCTTGACAGGTGTGTGATTCTGGCTGGTAGCACAAGCCGAGCACAGCCTGCTGGGATGAGTGGACATAACAAGCCCAGGGGCACAATCAATTACTCAGGCAGACATGCTGCTGGCCACAGAGGTTTCTAGCTCGTGAAGTGACAGCCCAAGGATTCTGTGACAGGGATAACAAGGAAGATATGGTGAAACGGTAATAATCACATATTGGGGGGCCAAGGTAGGCATTAGGGAAGGAATCAAAATCTTAGGCAGATTAAGTTTAAGAAACTTTCTCTGCAAGAGGTGGAAATGTAGAGAAAAATAAAGTTACCTCAAGAGAATGATTAAAAAACAAAACAAAACATAAACTCACAGTCGGTGAAATTGTGCCTCTCATTAAGCTAGGTCATCTATTGCAAATGAGAACTGTTGCAAAGAGAAACTAAAGTTGAGAAGAGTTGTAAAGTATCAGAGAAATTTACAATTTGGTGACTAAAACAAGCCTCTTGTGTCTTTCGTAGTTGTGATTTGAAATATCTTCTCCCATAAGAACATGGGAATGCCAAGAACTATTATATAGGATAAAGAACTTGTTTATATTGTGACTTAGAAGAATGATATCAATTTTAAACATACATATTGGATTTCATAAAACTTTTTAAAAAGTTTTTTCTTAAAGAAATGATTGAACCAGAAGTACACATTCTGTGTAAAATAAAGCAAACATGCATCGACATTTCTCTCCCACTACATCCAGAAAACACTACATCTAGAAAACCTAGTTAAAATATGTGGAATAACTATTTGAGGTCTTGCTAACACAAATATAAGTAGGTAGAGTCAGGAGAAGCACCAAAATTCAAAATACTAAAGAAATGGCAGCTAATTTGACGTTTTTTTGTTGTTGTTCCTTGGGTATTCACTACCCTGGAACTGAGAAGTGAGCACTGTGATACACACAGAGAGAGAAACTCTCTAGTTCTGGCTCGAGGAGTTAAAAATGGAGACTTCTAGGCTCAGAAAGATTTGGGAAAATTTTTCACGTTTTCACTTACTTATATTCCATGCCCCAGGCCACCTTAAGCTGGGAGCGAGATGGCAACAAAAGTAGCCAACTGTAGAGGCAGCAATGCCATAGGAGTTGAAATTTCTTCTGTGAGATGGAGCCGTGGCTCTCAGAGTGGGGCCAAACCCATTGATTCTTTTTCTTCCTTTGTTTTTTCTTCAAAAATTACAGGACAATCACAGGAGTGATGGTTTTAGCCAGCCTGGCCAACATGGTGAAACCCCGTCTCTACTAAGAATACAAAAATTAGCTGGGGATGGTGGTGGACGCCTGTAATCCCAGCTACTTGGGAGGCTGAGGCAGGAGAATTGCTTGAACCTGGGAGGTGAAGGTTACAGTGAGCTGACATCGTGCCATTGCACTCCAGCCTGGGCAACAGAGCAAGACTCTGTCTCAAAAAAAAAAAAAAAAAAAGCAGTGATGGTTTTAGAATATTTAACTTTTTCATTAGCCTCCAGCCAACTAGACAGTGCTAGGAGACAGCAGAGAGAAGATCTTGGGAAAGCGAGGCTGTTTATGAATTCTTAGGCTCAACACAAGCTGCCCATGTGTGACTATGTCCCTAATTAGAATACAATAGACACTGAAAACTGTGGTAGCAGATAGACCTCCACACAGAGGTAAGGCTGACCACTGGGTAGCACGCGTGGTGGAAGAGAGATAACAGCACAGCCTAAAAACTGAATTGCCGTTGGAATCACAGCCACGGAATAGAACCATGACAATCTCCACTTGCATGGGAAAAGATAATGGATACCCCAAATAGACAGAGATGTTGGCAATACCTTACACAGACTTTAATTTTTTACAAAAATGTTTGCCCAAGCAGTCCTGAAAACAAACGTCAAAATAGAAAAAGTAATTAAAATAGGTATAAAGAGGAAAAAAATTTAGAACTGAAAAAATACAACTAAAATAAAAAATAACTCATTAAATAAACTCAGTAACAGAAAGTAGGAGGAATGAGTCAGTCAGATTGAAGAGAAGTCAACAGAAAGTATTCAATTGAACAACACAGACAAAACATATTGAATAAAAATGAGCTACGGAACCATAGCAAATGCTGTGAAATTTGTGTCTCAGAGTCCCAGAAGGAGAGGAAAACAATGTAGGACTGAAAAAAAGTTAAGTATGAGGAAATATTTCTAAGTTTGGGCAAGGCATAATCTCACATACTCCAGAAGCTGAAGGGGCCCAAAACTGTACATGCAGACACATCACAATCAAACTGGTGAAAATTTAGCAATAAGACAGTTTTAAAGACAGCCAAAGGAAAATGACATATTCGCTGTAGGGGTCCAATTATTTGAATTTCTGTGGACTCATCATTTAAAAGTATGTAGGCCAGAAGGAATTAGCATAGTATTTTAAAGTACTCAAAGAAAAACAAAATAGAACTCTCACCCCATAACTCTATATCCAGCACAAAATATTTTTCAGGAGTAAAGGGTAATTAAAACATTCTCTGCTGGAAGAAAACTCAGAGAATCTTTAGTGAGCAGACTTGTTTTAAAGAATTATTACTCAGCAATCCCATTACTGGGTATATACACAAAGGATTATAAATCATTCTGCTATAAAGACACATGCACACGTATGTTTATGCCAGCACTATAGCAAAGACTTGGAATCAACCCAAATGCCCATCACTGATAGACTGGATAAAGAAAATATGGCACATATACACCAAGGAATACTATACAGCCTTAAAAAAGAATGAGTTCATGTCCTTTGCAGGGACATGGATGAAGCTGGAAGCCGTCACTCTCAGCAAACTAACACAGGAACAGAAAACCAAACACCGCATGTTCTCACTCATAAGTGGGAGCTGAAAAATGAGAACACATGGACACAGGGAGGGGAACATCACACACTGGGCCTGTCGTGGGTGAGGTCAAGGGGAGGGAAAGCATTAGGACAAATGCCTAATGCATGTGGGGCTTAAAGCCTAGACGATTGGTTGATAGGTGCAGCAAACCACCATGGCACATGTATACCTATATAACAAACCACCACATTCAGCACATGTATCCCAGAACTTAAAGTAAAATTTAAAAAAATTAAAAATTTTAAAAAATTAACGGAAGTTCTTCATACAGAATAGACATGATACCAGCAGGAAACTTGAACATACAAATTTGTGATTATGTTTAACATTCTAGAGTTATCACTCTATCTCAAATGTATACAAGCTTAACTTCAATAACATACAACAACTCTGGTTTTTTGTCTGTTCTGCTCTGTCCCCTCCCCTTTCAGTTGTTGACGTCACCCAAAACATAAACTAAGAATATTTTTAAATGCATAAGTCACTTAAATTATGTAGAAAACAAAATATGGAGTTAAAATTTATAATCCTACTAGAATTTAGAGTAATTATTTTTCTAAAGTATTAGTTTTTTTTAAATCTTTTATTTTGAGACAGAGTCTTACTATGTGGCCCAGGCTGGAGTGAAGTGGCATGATCTCGGCTCTCTGCAACCTCTGCCTCCCAGGTCAAGCAATTATCGTGCCATGGCCTCCTGAGTAGCTGGGATTACAGGCACCCGCCACCACGCCCAGCTAATTTTTGTATTTTTAGTAGAAATGGGGTTTTGCCATGTTGCCCAGGCTCGTCACTAACCCCCTTCTCAAGTGACCTGCCTGCCCCAGCCTCCCAAAATGCTGGGATTATGGGTGTAAGCCACTGCACCCATCTGTATCAGTCTTTTAAATCATGTAGAAAATAAGAAGTGATGTTACAAACTATTGTTAAAATAATGTTGCTTTTATAGTTGCCCATGTATTTACCTCTATTGAAATTTTTTACTTCTTTATATGGCTTCTAGTCACTCTCTAGTGTCCTTTCATTTTACCCTGCAGGACTCCCTTAAGCATTCCTCTCAGGGAAGGCCTGGTGGTAACAAATGGCCTCAGCTTTTGCTTATCTGGAAATGTCTTAGTATCTTTTTTACCTATGAAGGGCACAGTTTTTCGTTCATACATCATAATTGTACATTTTTTATGGGATACATGTGATATTTTGATACATGCATACAATATATTGTGATAAAACCTGGGTATTTAGGATATCTATCATCTCAAACATTTACTATTTCTTTGTGTTTACAGCATTCCAAATCTTCTCTTACAGCTATTTTAAAATACACAAGAAATTATTGTTAACTATTGTCACCCTACTGTGCTGTTGAACACTTTATTAAGTGTATTTTTGGACCCATTAAACAACTCTCTTTATTACTCCTCCTCCCTATTCTTTTCAACTGCTGGTAACTATCATTATAATCTCTACTTTCATGAGATAATTTTTTTTAATTCCCACATATGAATGAGAACATGTGATATTCATCTTTCAATGCCTGGCTTATTTCATTTACATAATGCCCACCAGTTCTATGTTGCTACAAATAACAGCATTTCTTTCTTTTCTACGGCTGAATAATATTTCATTTTATATATATATATATAAAACATTTTTCTTTATTCATTCAACTGGTGATGAACACAAGCTGCTTCCACATCTTGGCTATTATAAATAGGGCTGTAATAAATAAACATGGAAGTACAGATGTCTCTCTAATATACTGATTTCCTTTCTTTTGGATATATACCCAGGAGTTAGGTTGTTGAATTTTATGGTAATTTTTTGTTTTTAATTTTTGAGGAAGCTTCATGCTATTTTCCATTATGGTGTACTAATTTACAATCCCACCAATGGCATATGAGCATTCTTTTTTCTTTTCATTCTTGTCAACATTTCTTATTTTCTGTCCTTTTGGTAATAGCTATCCTAACTGGGGTTACATGATATGTCATTAAGGTTTTGATTTGCATGTCCCTAATGATTAGAAATGTTGAATATTGTTTAATACATCTTTTGTCCATTTGTATGTCTTCTTTTGTAAAATGTATTTTCAGGTAATTTGTGCATTTTAAAATTGTTTATTTTTAATTTTATTTATTTATTTATTTTTGCTATTGAGTTGTTTGAGTTCCTTGTATATTCTGGTTATGAAGCCTTTGTCAGATAGATAATTTGCAAACGTTTTGTCCCACTCTGTACATTGTCTCTTCATCTTGTTGATTTCTTCCTTTGTTGTGCAGAAACTTTTTAGCTTGAAGTAATCCCATTTGCCTATTTTTGCTATTGTTGCTTATGCTTTTCAGCTGTTATAAAAAAATATTTGCCCAAACTAATGTTTTGAAGTGTTTCCCCAAAGTTTCCTTCTAGTAGTTTCCCATTTGCAAGACTTACACTTAAGTCTTTAATCCATTTTCTATTTGATTTTTGTATATAGCAAGAACTAGGAGTCTAGTTTCTTTTGCATATGCCAGCACTATTTATTGAAGAGACTGTTCTTTCCCAAATATATGTTCTGGGAACCTTTGTCAAAAATGAGTTGGCTGTAAATGTGTGTATTTATTTCTGAATTAACTGCTCTGTTCCATTGGTCTATATGTCTGCTTTTATGCCAATACCATGCTGTTTTAGTTACTGTAGCTTTGTAGTATACTTTGAAGTCTGGTAAGCTGATGCCTCTAACTTTGTTCTTCCTCAGGATTGATTTGGCCATTTGATGACTTTTGTAATTCCATACAAATTTTATGGTTACTTATTTTATTTATGTGAAAAATGCCATTGGCATTTTAATAGGGTCTTCACTCAATCTGTAAATCACTTTGGGTTATATGGACATTTCAACAATGTTAATTCTTTCACTACATGAGCATAAGATATTTTTCTATTTTTTAATTTCCCTTTTAATTTCTTTCATCAGTGTTTAATAGTTTTTCTTGCACAGATCTTTCACTTCTTTTATTATTTTTTTCCTTAGGTATTTTATTATTTTCAATAGCTATTGTAAACAAGATTGCTTTCTTGATTTATTTTTCAGATTCTTTACTGTTGATGTATAGAAATGTGATTGATGTTTGTATTTCTTTACTATCTGCAACTTTACTAAATTCATTTATCAGTCTTTAGGTTTTTCTAAATGTAGGATCATGTTGCCTGTGAACAAGGCTAATATGACTTCTTTCTTTCCAATTTTGATGTTCTTTTTTTTTTCCCCTAGCCCAACTGCTCTGGCTAGGACATCCAATACTATGTTGAATAAAAGTAGTGAAAGTGGGCATCCTTGTCTTTCAGATCCTACCAGAAAGGCTTTCAATTTTTCCCTGTCTAGTATGATGTTAGCTGTGGGTTTGTCATATGTGGTTTTATTGTTTTCAGGTATGTTCCTACTATACTTAGTATACTGGGAGTTTTTATCATAAATAGATGTTGAATTTTGTTAAATGTACATGATTGTTAGCAGTGAAACTATCCACCTTTGGTCTTTTTTATATACGACTTTTCATTACTGCTTCCATTTTGTTACTCTTTATTAGTCTGTTCAGATTTTCTATTTCCTCATGATTCAATCTTCATAGGTCATATGTGTTCAGGAATTTAGTTTTTCTAGGCTTTCAAATTTGTTGGCATATAGTTGTTCATAATAGGCTCTAATAGTCCTTTCCATTTCTATAGTATCAGTTGTAATGTCTCTTTTTTCTTCGTTCCAGCTAAAGGTTTATTTTGTTGTTTTTTTTTTTTCAAATACCAACTTTTTGATTTGACGTTTTTTTTTTTTTTTTAGCCTCAATTTTATTTATTTCTTCTATAGTATTTGTTTCTTTCAGTCTTATTCATTTTGAGTTTAGTTGGTTTTTGCTGTTCTGGTTCCTTTGGGTGTATCATTAGGTTGTTTATGTGAAGTCTTTCTGCTTTTTTGATGTGCGTATTTATTTCTATAAACTTTCCTTTTAGAACTGCTTGTGCTGTATCCTATATGTTTGGATATGCTGTGTTTCAATTTTTATTTTTCTCAACAAGTTTCTAATTTCTTCATTGACCTAATTATTGTTCAGTAACATATTATTTAATTTAATTTCTATGGATTTGTACCAGTTCCAATGTTCCTTCTGTTATTGGTTTCCAGTTTTATTTTGTTGTGGCCAGAAAAGATGTTTGATATTATTTTAATTAAAAAAAATTGTTAAGACTTATCTTGTGACCTAACATATTGTTTATTCTGGAAAATGTCCTATGTGCTATTGAGAAAAACATGTATTCTGTAGTTGTTGGATGGAATATTTGTAAAAGTCTATTAGGTCCATTTGGTCTACAGTGAAGTTTAACTCCAATGTTTCTTCATTGATTTGCTGTCTGAATTATCTGTCTATGACTGACAGTGGGATGTTGAGTTTTATACTCTTGCTGTATTGACCCCTTTATTATTCTATTATGCCCTTCTTTTACTTTTAACTGTTCTTCACTTAAAGTCTATTTTGTCTGATATAAATATAGCTGGTTCTACTCTTTTTTCCCTCCTTTCGTATTCAGTCTGTGCATGTCTTTAGAGGTGAAGTGAGTACTTTACGCAGCGTATAGATGGGTCTTGTCTTTTTATCTATTCAATCACCCTATGTCTTTTAATAGGATAATTTAATTCATTTATATTCAAAGTTATTATGGGTAGATTAAGTGTTACTACTGCCATTTTCCTCCCTGTTTTCTGGTTGCTTTATAATGCTTTCTTTCTTCCTCTCTTATTGTCTTCCTTTGTGATTAAGTGATTTTTTTTCTAGTGGTACTTTTTGATTCTGGGCTATTTATTTTAAGTCTATCTATTGTAGGTTTCTGTTTTGTGGTTACCACAAAGTTTACAACAAAACCTTACAGTTATAACACATTATATTAAACTGATAACTTCTTAACTTTTATGGCAAAGAAAAGAAAAGTTACATAAACTCTACCTTAGTTTTCTGTAGTCTGAATATTGTTTGTCTAGGTATAGTTATTTGTTTGTGTGTTTGTGTTTTAATCGTAGTTGTTTCTTAGCTTTCTGTATCTGTGATTTGGTCTGTTATTACCTTTGAATTGTTCTCTGACATTGTTACTTCAAATATTTCTTCCTTTTCATTTCCTCTTTCTTATTTTTCTGGCATCCTAACTAGGTGCATGTTACGTCGTTTGGAAATTTTTTACAGGTCTTGGATGATCTCTTCTGTGTTTTTTTATCTCTGCGTTTTAAAATGAGAAGTTTTTATTGATCTATCTTAAGCTCAGTGATGCTTTCCTCAGCAGTGTCACATGTACTTGTGAGTCCATCCAGTCATTCTTCACTATTATTATAATATTTTTTACTTCCAATATTTATTTGTGATTCTTTTTCAGAACTTTCATCTCTCTTCTTATATTACCTATCTGTTCTTTCATGTTGTCTACTTTAATCACTAGAGTCCTTAACATATCATCACAATTATTGCAAATTCCCTACTTGGTAATTTCAACATTGGTGTCATATCCGAGTCTGGTTCTGATGCTTGCTTTCCATCTTCATACTTTTTTGCCCTTGCTTTTCTGTGTTTATTGTAATTTTTTGTTGAAAGTTGAACATGTGGTATTGAATAAGAGTAACCAAAAAAAAAATCGTCTACTGTGAGAAATTGCATGTATTTGAATAGGAGCCTGAATTTGTTTAATGATTACCATCGCTACAGATGCCTGATACTTCAAATCCCTACAGTGTCCTTGTTTAATCTCCCCTCTTGACTTTGGGTTCCTCTATGGACATCTTCTCAGAGAGAGTATACATCTTGCAGGTCCTTTGCCTACAATTCAATATCATTACAGTGAAACTCTATTGGTGTTGTGGTAGAGTATGGAATGAAGGAGGAACATTCTATAATCTTATGATTAAGTCTCATTTAGTGAGTTTGTGTCTTTGGCCTCTGAACTTTGCAGCTGTTCTTCTTATTTTGTTTTGCTTCCCTCCCAGTTAGGTAAGACAAGAAGCCTGTAGAGGCCTGGAGTGGGAAAAATGCTTTTATGCAGCTCTGTAAGGCTCTGGTAAAGAACTGGAGAGGAGGCTTTTGTTAATGGAGAAGGCTCTGGGCATATTCCAGAAGAATTGCTCCTCCCACACCCACCCACTTGTCAAAGCCATGAGAAGATCTTTCTTAGATCCTCACAACAAGTAACTGGTGGGGCTCCTGGAAGTAAAACCCATGCTAGTTGGTGGTTGAGCATGAGATTATTTGTTCTCATGTTAGATCACACTCAACCACCAGCAGTTAACCAAATTACTAGCTAAGTGTTCCTACTAGAATGGCTCTAGCAGCTACTACCTTCAGGCAAGCAGACCTTGCATGTAACTATCTGGATTTTCCTTTCCAGGTTTACTGGGAAGGTACATATGTGCTTTTTGAGTGTTATTATCTGAGTGTTATGATTAACTTCCCTTTCTGAGTTAGTGACATGAACATATTCTTTGATAGTTTATTTTTTCCTTTGTAATGACAAACATGTAAGGAAAACTTGATGCGTAACTAGGGATTATCTGAAATAAGTGCACTTTGCTTTGAGTAACACTAATTAATTAATGTTTTATGCTAATGTTAAACATTAAATAATGTTTTTATACGAATCATGTAATTAAGATTAAAATCCCAATGAGTATATTAAGCAAATATGTTGGAAAAATTTGAACTTCTTTCTCTAGGATAGCAGAGTGCAGTAATTTTAATAAATCATATGCATGTGTGTTTATATGCTCATGTATACACAGGTCTACATAGTACAAATGTAAATTTGTCTTCAAACTAAAATCTCCACCACACTTAAGGGAAATATTTTTGCCAAATTTAATTATTTAATTAATTTTTAAATCTTTACTCTGGAAAAGACATATAAAAGAAACACTGAGAAGTAACCTCATTTTCTTTTTAGTAACTACCTGATTAATTATATAAATTTATAAAAATTAGCATTAGTACACATTTTAGTAACAGGAAATAAATATACTATTTGGCTCAAATAGGATTTGCAGGTAAAAATATAGACTTATTAATGAAAACCTGTTGTTATCTAATTTTAAGTAATCTGTTGGTTGGATAAATTTGATTTCCAGAAAACTTGACCTTGTTGATAATGGGTAGTGAGCAGATTTTAGATCATGTAGTTAGTTTTGCATGTGTTATACACGCATCTGCTTCTCCATCTGGCAGCAGACACAGAAGTGTTATGTACATTCTTCTCACCAACAGCCCAATTGTTAGCTTCCTGCTGATAGCCCTAGTGCAAGCTTCATTGGGTAATTATTTCAGGCAGAAAACAACCAACCCACATGTTCAAGAATAATTACTAGTTCAATTAACTAACCAAAAACAGGTGATATTTTACTGTCCAGGAGTAGAAACGATTTCAATTTCTGCAGCACTTCAATAAAAATATTTAGATAGCTGATGTGCTTTTTAGTACCTTGAGAGTACAAAAAAATAAAAATAAACATGACGTATATACCAACATAAGTTGACAGTAAATTATGAATCATTTTTTAAAACTTATTATTCCACATTAGCCATTTAGCTTTAAAATAATATAAACACACAAAAAACCTACCAACATGATATGCTATCCAACAAATTTTTAAAGTCTGTATTTAAAAAACTTTTTTGTAGCAGTGACAGACATAATCAATATCAATGTTGTATATAATCATATTTGCATACGATTGTATTGTAAAATTGTATGCTATTTACTTTAAATATTGTCTGTATTTCAACATAAGAAATCTATAAACATCATGCATATTTATTAGCATATTTTAATACCATTTTAAAAGACATGTTCTAATATACATATATGAGTATTCGTTTATAATATATTTTATACACCAGCATTATTCTGAGTTTTAATTGAAAATATATATTTTTGAATTAATACTGATGTAGTTAGTGGTGCTAATTTTTTTCATTTAAAAACTGTATGATCTTTTTAACATGTATAATCTTTTCAGGAACTCAAATAGTAGGTGTAATATAATTTGTTTTAAATATAAGATTTAATTGAAAATTTAAAGAAACAATTCTACTAAATAGAAAATATGATATAACGAAGCACAAAATGTTGAGTCTTGGGAGTACGAGGTGGGCGGATGGCCTGAGGCCAGGAGTTCAAATACAGAATTTAGCTGGGAGAGGTGGCAGGCACCTGTAATCCCAGCTACTGGGGAGGCTGAGACAGGAGAATCACTTGAACTGGGGAGGCAAAGGTTGCAGTGAGCTGAGATCGTGCCATTGCACTCCAGCCTGTGTGACAAGAGTGAGCCTTTGTCTCAAAAAAAAAAAAAGTGTTAGTGGTTCTCATTGTATCTCCAGTAAAGCAGAATTAGAAGACTCCTCCAGAGCAGTTACTGTATTTATTCTAGATTTTATTCTTGGCTTAATTTATTTTATGCAGATATTCTTACTCAAGTCTCTCTCTCTCTCTCTGTATATATTCATATATTCATTCATTCTTAAAAATTATTTGATTGTTTACATAAATAAAATCCTCATAAAATTAAGTCATTAACAATTACCTTGGAGAAATCCTTGGATTGTGTTAAAACTCTAGCACTCAGAGTGGACCACACTAGGGAAGGAGTGTGGAATTCTGCTTAGAATTCTGTCTCAATAAGTTTTACCAGGCTCCAGTTATTACTCATGCATTAGCACATCCCCTCCTGTGAACATTATCACAATCACTTCTCCATACATCAGGGAACAATCAGCTTATGTGGGTCAGCAGAGTGAGTGGACAGGGTATTCTGATGAGCTGGGAATGAGAATGGACTTCCTTAGTTCCCCATGAGAGGTGTGGAATCTTGGCATAGGCCTGCTTCAAAGGGACCCGGGAAGCTGGCTGAGAGGATCCACAATTCAAAGTAGAAATGTTAAGAATTTAGATGTAACTGATTACAGCAGGATATTCCTTTAGCTCACATAGTGGCTTTTAGCTAAGTGGGTAACGTTAAGTGAATTTAAAAATAGATTCTCAAAACCTAGTCTCTATCTAGCATTTTGTGCAAAAAAAGCTTTAGATATTTATTACTGTTTCATTCACTTAAGAAAGAAAAGGGTCAGAGGCACATTTACAAAATGAAAATCTTCTAACTAGTAACTAAATATAGTTTATTGTTTATTAACCAAATAATTAGGGATGCAAATAACATCTCCATGCCATCTGCCTCAGGGACTCTTACTGAAGCTTCATTACTTTCTGGGGCAGAGGCTCAGCTCTAAAAGACATCACTGGAAAAAAATGCAGAATAGCAAAAAAGAAATGTACATATTATCTGTGCATTAACAAAATCTATTATTAAACAGGCGATAATGTCAATGGTATATACAAATAGATGCAAAACAATATATACAAATTTGTCTGCCGTGTGTGCAGTGATATATTTAATTTACATATGCAAATTTTTGATATACAATGTTGCATTCAATGATGCAAAATTGCCAGTGATCTGTGCAACAATATAAGGAAAATGTATTGTCTATACAATGATTTTCAAGCTAGGTCTACCGTACATGAAAGTACAAAAAGATGAGGTCATTTTCAAGTAAAATCTCATGATAATTGAGACAGATGTTGCTTCTGACTTGCAGTAAGTGGAAAATTGCTTTGTGTCTCCACTTTTCATATTTGTACACTTGGTCTCAGACTATGATATAGTAATTTCATATACTTGAAAACATAGGTTATAAAGACTTTATCTGCTTTAGTTCATTTCTGAGGAAGAAATACAAAGGAATTGTTCTCAAGATCAATATGGTTAAATATAGTAAACAAATTCTTTAAGATCTAACTCAAATGCCTTTTATGAGTGCTCTGATCTTCCCCAGGACTCATGCATAGTGAGTGATTCCCTTCTCTTTGGCTGGCACTTTCTACACACATTACTTATTCCAATCCTAACCCTAGTTCCTGGATGGCAAGCATTATGCAGTTCTCAAGTTCATTCTTACAATCCCTCTGATTCCTATGAAGGTGAATGGCATACATAGCCAGCTACTTCAATGATTACTGTAACTACAGTATCTGTTTTGATAAATAGGAGAGATTTTTGACATATGTATGCTTGGCAACATGAAACAATTTCACCAAAAGCATTGTGGGTGTGTTTTGATATTAACTTAAAATGTGTATAGCAGTCCCATTTCACAAGGCTCTGAATGAGAAACAACATTAACAACACTAAGATAAGTACACACACACACACAGCGCACACACACAGAGGACAGATAAGCCTTGTAAATATAGTTGCTTTCAGTGCAGTCTTCTGAAAGTGTTACATTCATATACACAGAGATATCAATTCTTCTTGTAAAGAATTTCTTTAATAGGCTTTTTTCCCCCACAGGGCAAGCTGAAGCTGGTTGACATAGCAATGGGCTAAAATGACAATGTAGAGAAAATAGTTGAAAATCAAATAAAAAAAAAAACAGGTCGAAAATTCTTTGTACACCTTACTAAGGACAATGGCTTCTACTATCCTAAAAGTTTTCCCACATCTTTGT
Organism: Pongo pygmaeus; assembly: GCF_028885625.2. NCBI lineage: Eukaryota > Metazoa > Chordata > Mammalia > Primates > Hominidae > Pongo > Pongo pygmaeus. Next base: position 62,894,679 of record NC_072376.2, on the reverse strand, counting down.
GACCACCACATCACTAATTTTAATTCCCCAAAATAGAATTGCATTTCCTGTCTGAGCTTTAACTAACATATTATAACAAAAAGCATACTGGACTAGAATTAAACCTAGTTATAAGATATGTTTGTCATATGAAAAAAAGCTAATGATCACTGGTCATTAGAGAAATGCAAATCAAAACCACAATGAGATACCATCTCACACCAGTTAGAATGTCAATCATTAAAAAGTCAGGAAACAACAGATACTGAAGGGGATGTGGAGAAATAGGAATGTTTTCACACTGTTGGTAGGAGTGTAAATTAGTTCAACCATTGTGGAAGACAGTGTGGCGATTCCTCAAGGATCCAGAACCAGAAATACCATTTGACCCAACCATCCCATTACTAGGTATATACCCAAAGGATTATAAATCATTCTACTGTAAAGACACATGCACACATATGTTTGTTGCAACACTATTTATGATAGCAAAGACTTGGAACCAACCCAAATGCCCATCAATGATAGACTGAATAAAGAAAATGTGTCACATATATATTTTGGAATACTATGCAGCCATAAAAAAAGAATGAGTTCGTGTCCTTTGCAGGGACATGGATAAAGCCAGAAACCATCACTCTTAGCAAACTAACACAGGAACAGAAAACCAAACACCGCATGTTCTCACTCATAAGTGGGAGCTGAACAATGAGAATAGATGGACACAGGAAGGGGAACATCACACACCAGGGCCTGTCAGGGGGTTGGAGGGCTGGGGGAGGGATAGCATTAGGAGAAATACCTAATGCATGTGGGGCTTAAAACCTAGATGACATATTAATTGGTGCAGCAAACCACCATGGCACATGTATACTTATGTAATAAGCCTGCATGTTCTGCACATGTATCCCAGAACTTAAAGTAAAATTAAAAAAAAATTTTTGCTTTATATGTCAGTGTGACATTATAGAATACGGGGTCCAAGTTATAAATCTCAACATTTTCATTCAGCCACAAAAAAATGGGAACAAAACATGTCATAATTTTTAAAATTATTGTTAGAAACCTAATTAGAAGATATACTACTGTATCAACTATTTAAATATACCGAAGAATGAGCATATTTATATTTAAATATACCGAAGGATGAGCATATTTATATTTAAATATACCGAAGAATGAGCATATTTATATTTAAATATACCGAAGAATGAGCATATTTATATTTAAATATACCGAAGAATGAGTATAATTATATTTAAATATACCGAAGAATGAGTATAATTATATTTAAATATACCGAAGAATGAGTATAATTATATTTAAATATGCCGAAGAATGAGTATATTTATATTTAAATATGCCGAAGAATGAGTACATTTATATTTAAATATACCGAAGAATGAGTATATTTATATTTAAATATACCAAAGAATGAGCATATTTATACTTAAATATACTGAAGAATGAGTATAATTATATTTAAATATACTGAAATATATTTAAATATACTGAAGAATGAGTATAATTATATTTAAATATACTGAAGAATGAGTATATTTATACTTAAATATACTGAAGAATGAGTATATTTATATTTAAATATACTTAAGAATAAGTATATTTATATTTAAATATTTATTAGTATTTTGATAAGTAATGTTTTCACTCTTTTGTTAACCGTCTTATTCACAAAAGGTCTCTTTAGAAAATACTTAATACTCAGACACTGTAGGAACAAAACAACGAGCATTATTAAAAACAGGGGAAGGTGGGACAAATGTCTGAGTTTCTTTTTAAATTTTTTTATTATTATTACACTTTTAAGTTTTAGGGTATATGTGCACAATGTGCAGGTTTGTTACATATGTATACATGTGCCATGTTGGTGTGCTGCACCCATTAACTCGTCATTTAACATTAGGTATATCTCCTAATGCTATCCCTCCCCCCTTCCCCCACCCCACAACAGGCCCCAGAGTGTGATGTTCCCCTTCCTGTGTCCGTGTGTTCTCGTTGCTCAATTCCCACCTATGAGTGAGAACATGTGGTGTTTGGTTTTTTGTCCTTGTGATAGTTTGCTGAGAATGATGGTTTCCGGTTTCATCCATGTCCCTACAAAGGACATGAACTCATCATTTTTTGTGGCTGCATAGTGTTCCATGGTGTATATGTGCCACACTTTCTTAATCCAGTCTATCATTGTTGGACATTTGGGTTGGTTCCAAGTCTTTGCTATTGTGAATAGTGCCGCAATGAACATACGTGTGCTTGTGTCTTTATAGCAGCATGATTTATAATCCTTTGGGTATATACCCACTAATGGGATGGCTGGGTCAAATGGTATGTCTAGTTCTAGATCTCTGAGGAATCGCCACACTGACTTCCACAACGGTTGAACTAGTTTACAGTCCCACCAACAGTGTAAAAGTGTTCCTATTTCTCTACATCCTCTCCAGCACCTGTTGTTTCCTGACTTTTTAATGATTGCCATTCTAACTGGTGTGAGATGGTATCACATTGTGGTTTTGATTTGCATTTCTCTGATGGCCAGTGATGATGAGCATTTTTTCATGTGTCTTTTGGCTGCATAAATGTCTTCTTTTGAGAAGTGTCTATTCATATACTTCACCCACTTTTTGATGGGGTTGTTTGTTTTTTTCTTGTAAATTTGCTTGAGTTCATTGTAGATTCTGGATATTAGCCCTTTGTCAGATGAGTAGGTTGTGAAAATTTTCTCCCATTTTGTAGGTTGCCTGTTCACTCTGATGGTAGTTTCTTTTGCTGTGCAGAAGCTCCAACATTCAACATTCTTAAAGAAAAGAATTTTCAACCCAGAATTTCATATCCAGCCAAACTAAGCTTCATAAGTGAAGGAGAAATAAAATACTTTACAGACAAGCAAATGCTGAGAGATTTTGTCACCACTAGGCCTGCCCTAAAAGACCTCCTGAAGGAAGCACTAAACATAGAAAGGAACAACCGGTACCAGCCACTGCAAAAACATGCCAAAATGTAAAGACCATCAAGGCTAGGAAGAAACTGCATCAACTAAAGAGCAAAATAACCAGCTAACATCATAATGACAGGACCAAATTCACACATCACAATATTAACTTTAAATGCAAGTGGACTAAATTCCAGAGGAATTTGGCTTTTCCTAAATGGCTTTTCCTACTTGGAGTTATGGCCTTTCCTACTTGGAATTATGTTAAACTAACACATTAAATTTGGGAGAGTTGAAATTTTCATGTTTTGGATTTACTTTCAAAAATATCATATGGGCATTTATTTGTTTGCTTTCATAAACCTTCATAGATTAAGTAATATTGTTCTTTTATCCTGATAAACTATGTTATAATTTTATGAATATTAGAAATGGAAATTTCTTTCTACTTCATTTTGTTAATTTTTATTTTTAAACTAAGGAGCATTATAATTTTTATATTTATATTTTATCCTGTTAATTCATTAATCAACTTATTCTCATTTTCCTAGATAAACAAGTCTATCAAAAGAATAAAAACAATAGTGGAAAAAACTTCATCTACTTTTTTCCAAAGTTTGTAGCAGTTTCTTGACCCATTGTATTTGCTATAATCTTCAACACAGTATTTGAAGCCAGTATACATGAAAGGCTTCTGTCTCTATTTCTTATATGAAAGAAAAAAATTCATTTTGTTATTGTGGATAGTAAGGGATGTTTGTGTTTGATTATTAATTATGTAAGGTTCTATCACTATGATAAAATGATCAGAAAAAATGTTAAATGGCTAGGTGTTATTTTTTACAGACCAAATCAAAGTTTGCAAAGTATATGTAAATAAGAGAAAAAGAGATTATATTTGAAAAAAATAATTGTTAAAAGATGGAGCCCACAAAATATCCTTTCTTACTCTTTGTGTACATTAAGGGCATTTAGTGTTTTCATTCTCCTAAATAAAATCATATGCATATTTCTACTCCAGCTTTTCATAAAATACTCTTGTAATTGTAACTGTGAAGGATTAATCAAGAGAAGGAAATGTTAACATCCTTTACACACTAATGCAATAGGGGAAAAGTGAATACAAGGCAATAATGCGCTTAAATGTCTTAATTTGACATTTATCAGAAGGCTGACTCTGTGAGAAGTAGAGAAATGTTCAAGAGCATAACTAATATTCCCTTATTTGAAGGAAGATAGCGGTGATAATATAAACTAGCACAGACCAAATGGAATGTAAATGGTGTAGAAAGAAAAAATTATTGGGATGTAGAGGAAACAATAAGGCATCAGGATGTATTGTGACTTAAACTGAACCCTGATGAAAGGGTGAAAGTGGATGAATGGTTGTCAAGCTGTGAGAAAATCCTTGTGGGCTTGTTGCCTTGTTTTGATCAACATGAAAACGTTGTCTTCGCAATAGCTAAAGACATACATGTTTCCATATCTGGAGGACAAAAGATACGATTGAACCTATTGGAACAGACTATGTCACAAGGAATAGCAAGAAGAGAAAATTGCTGGATGTAAAAGGAAGAAGGTTAAGTAAATTGGGCACTTGTTAAGTGTAAAAATAACATTATATATATTGTCCTTACAAGAGGAAAAGGCAGTTAATTTCACTTAATTCCTAGGATTCTTCCTAAAAAGTATAAGGTTTACTTCTTGGAATATACAGGCTTTGTCTCAGAACTAAATGTGAGCGATTTTGCAGTGAACAGTTCTCCTTCAACAACATCATGCTGCACCCAAGCAAAGGGAAGTATCTATGGACAGATTTACAGACACTGAGGCATACTTATACTATAATAATGATTGAGCTGTTGGCTTGCTAATGACTTCAAAAGTTTTTAAGTCTTTCTTAAGTGTGCCAGCCAAAAATATCATTATTTGGAAGCTCATTGTCAATAGAATTAAGTTAAGAATCACTTAACTTAGTTGTGTGTGACTTCTGTGAACACTACCAAATGTGCAGAGCAGCAGATTCTTCAAGGGTTAACTTTTACATGCTGCCTGTATGATCTATAGATGTTCTTTAAAGAATCAAAGATGTCTTTATCTTCTCTTAGAAGATAAAGGATAAATCACAATTGTTTTATAAGTACTATATATGTGAATTAGCTTATGAGAAACTCCTCAGCCAAGAATAATGAATGAGGTCCTTATTTCACAAGAAGATCTCAAAAAATAAGAAGAAAGAAAGATGTTGAACAGTCGTTTTAAAATTGTATACTTGCTATATATATGCAAAGATATAATGGGATATTTCCTTTAAGAAGAATAAAATATGCTTGATGATCTTGGACCTCTATTCCCAAAAGATATATTGTACCAAGAGTGAAGTGGTGGCAAACTAGCAAGTGTTGATGTGGATGAATTTTAACCCGTTCTAGATAAAAATGGGAAGGTGGAGGGAGCATAGAGAAAGTTTGGAAGTAAGCTGAAGATGTTAGAGATGCAAAACCAGAGGCGAGTAGAGCAAAATCATGAAGGTTCTGACTCTAATGGCGAGGATATAAAAATTACCTGGACACTAAATGGTGGTATTAATAAATTCATGCCTTCTGTAATCCTTGGGACCCTCTTAATTTTTTCATCTTGTTCCTCCTTTTCAACAACTGGCTGATTCTTCTTTCCAGATAAGGGACGATGAGGGTTTGGCTGGCAGTGGTCAAGGCAGATAGTAAAATGCCAAAAAAAAAAAAAGGAAGTTGATAGTGTTGTCCTGGTCATTCTCTTCTCATTAACCTGCATAGCATAATTAAATGGTTCTCACCATTCAGATCTCAACTCTAAGTTTACTCCCTCAATGTGACAAGTGACTAGGTCTCTATAACTTGCTGTATGAATTCTAACATTTCATCATTGCAAAGGCAATCTAGGAAGGCAATCTAGGATGCAAAGGCAATCTAGGATGATCTATTATAGTTACAGTTTGTGTTTTGGATAACCTTTTGACAAATGTCTTTCTGCCTCTTTAGTCAATATGCTCTTTGAGAGTAGAAAGCATGCTTCTTTTGCTTAGCACCTCATGTAACACCGGACTTAGGTACAAAAATATTTTTGAACAAAAAAAGAATGTAGCAATGAAATTCCATGAGAAGCATTTAGACTTGTTTTTTATAATGTATAAACTTTTCTATTGATAAAGTACTGAATAAAATTGAAAATATAAATCTCCCATACTCAGAATGGAACTTGAAACTATGGTCAGAGATGACTGATGAACAGAATTTCTTTTAATTTAAACATTTCTTTTTTGCTTGTTGTGGTTTCCATTTTATCTAAGTAAAAGCGATAATTCAATTTATGTGTTTAGTTTCAAAATAAAAAAATTGCCATACTGTAAAAATTTTAAAAAGGAATGTACAATGAGACAATAAATGAATTGAGAGTGTAACTTGGAAAAATGTTCACATTTAGGGTAATGGAGAAAAAAGATAACAGTAGGAAAGGAGATAAAGAAATATTAAACAGTTAATATAATCACAAGACAATTGTGTGACATCATTAATCAAAGGGGAAACATCTGAGATCTTAATAACTTCACAAAAAGGCAAGGAAAATAAGTGTTCATTGAGCACCTGCTACTTGCTGTGCTTTGCAAGCACTTTAGTATAACTTATGTCTCATGATTACTTTTCTTTTTTTTTTATCAGATGAGGTAGCCACTTGTCAGAAAACTTAAATAATTCGCTTGCTGCAATAAAGTGAGTAGACTATGAATTTTAAAGTCAGACTTAGGTTCAACCAGAACTCATTGTCATGGACATTCTATCTCTTTTTAAAGATTATGCAGTTCTATAATATTTCCAAAAACTTAATAAAATCCTTATCAACTCCTGTAAGAACAACACTTCCAAAAAAGGATATACAGCTGCTGTGTTTATAGAGATTCATAGGAAAATAAATAGATCAACAGAAGGTAATTTACTGTGTGGAAACTTGGAAAGGAAAGGGCCTGTGCCTCATTCCTTTCCTACTGGGGAAGCTTAGGAAATGAGCAACCTCAACCAGTTCTCATTTGTAAACATGCTATTAACCTTGACCCAGCATCTCTTACTAACCTGATACTGTACTTACATAGAAAAGAGGAGTCCCAGGGCTGGACGTGGTGGCTCATGCCTGTCATCCCAGAACTATGGGAAACCATGGTGGGTGGATCACTTGAGGTCTGGAGCTTGAGACCAGCCTGGCCAACATGGCGAAACCCTATCTCTACTAAAAATAAAAAAATTACCTGGGTGTGGCGGCACATGCCTGTAATCCCAGCTACTCAGGAGGCTGACACAGGAGAATCACTTGAATCCAGGAGGCGGAGGTTGCAGCAGTGAGCGGAGATCTCGCCACTGCACTCCAGCCTGGGCAACAGAGTGAGTCACTGCCTCAAAAAAAAAAAAAAAAAAAGGGGTCCTTATCTAATAAATAGTTATATCAGGATATATCCAGTATCCAGACAGCCCAGATTGCAATATTGTAAATGAAGCTGCCATTGTCAATTTATGCTGCAGGGCTGCCTGGAGAATGGGAGCTAGTGAGTTGTACAATTAACAGAGTATAAAAAGATGTTTCCCCCAAATTAAAGTGGAACCTTTTGTGAGCTATATTTTTATGTATCTGTTCCAAAAAATTCTGTTATTCTGAAAACAAAAGGTGTTCTAAGAAAAAAGAAAGTGGACATTTTGGCATGTTGTCTGACAGTTTCAGCCTCTTCTAGGAAAGGCTGTTTCATCTGTATTTGTTTGTGGTATTATTAGTAAAGATTGGTGCTGGGTAATAGCTGTGATTACTACGAATCTGCTTTGAGGATTTAAATGTTTGTGCTATTACAGAAATCAAAAGGAAAAGTGAAGAGGAGAGAGAATACTGACAAGAGGGGAGATGGCAGGACAAATATCCTGGGAGTCCTGCTTTCCATGATCAGCTAAGTATACACAGGTGAAGCATCCAAAAATTGTTCAATAAAAATGTTTAAGAGCAACTCATTAGGCTGACATTTCCCTTATATACTCTCTGTAAATGTGAGCCTTTTAAGTAAAAACAGCTTATTTTATGGGAAATTAAGTTATTATATTAAAATTAAATGTTTACTGTGCATATGCAAAGCTTTCCAGTGACTTCCAGAAATAACATACTTGCTCGCAATATGTGACTCTGGTAATGAAAATAAGTTTTTAAAATAATATCTTCCTATAAGTCAGATTCTCCCAATACATGAGTTTAACACTCTGCAGGCAAAACTTTTTGAAACTTCAGGGTCAGTTTATTTTGATGACTAAGGAACTAACCCTTCTATAAGAACGGCATTATTCCAGAAGTGTAAAACAGATGTACTTCCAAATAGCCAACATAGTAAAGAAATAAGCACATAAATGACAGGGAGATTACCAAATTCTAGCCATAGCAATGTGATTCTTGACCTTAATTGGTTTATAGAAAAATGAACTCAGTTTACTCTGTGCTAAATAGTCTAAATAGTCTCCTAATCATTGTTTAAAATCATTAACCAATTTTAGATTTAAAAATCCCTATAGAGCTAGTCCTGCCCTCCCCACCACTCTTCAGCTGTGCATTATGTATAAATGCTTTCATCTGAGAAACATCTCAATGGCAAAACCATTTGCAATTCACAGCATCTGCCTTAATGGTTTATTCCTGGGGGCTAATATTTAAAACAACTCCTATTTTGTACAGCGCTTTACTACACCACTTGGAATGTTTCTTCTGATAGACAAGTAAAGGGACAATTTTCAGTATCTCTACTTTAACTCCAGGGTCCCCAAAAATGAATTTGGCATATGTCATGTAGCCTGTATTTCACAGACTTCCTTAAAATGGAGTCTCCAAATTTGTTGAAAAAATCCACCCATATTATTGCATGACAACAATAATAAACAGAATGGACTATTTTGTGTATATCTTGCAATAATTTTAGCTTCACCAGTACTTTCGATGTTTATTATTGCCGATTATTTTATAGAATTTTAAGTTCTAACTGGAAAAGTTTTAAAAATATGTATATTTTCTGTTAAGTTTTAAAATAAGATTAAGGTAGACAGTAAAATGGATTCATACTAATGAACATCTTCTGTTATAAACAATAATATGGAGTCACCTATTCCAATTTGTGTTTTTGTAGGAATGTAGGAAGCTTTGGTCTGTAATAGATACCCCTCAGGTCACTTGTCCATTTTTGGCACAGCGTGATCTTATCAACTAGATCTTCATTATATGGAATGTAAAACTTTTATGAGCCTGAAATGGAATTCTGCTTGTATAACATTTGTGATTACAGCAAACTGATTACAGTATCTTCACATATCCCTGGACTCATTAATCTCAGAATTTGAGAGATTTTAGGAACTGTAGTTCGACCCCCTCATCTATGGTAAGAATCCTTCCATAACAACTCCAACAGATGTCACTAAGCTTCTAGTTTAACACTTTCATGTCACTAAGCTTCTAGTTTAACACGTTCATGTCAGAAAAATCACCAAGTCCCAAGGAATTATATTATTTTGTGTGAAAATTATAATGGTTAAAGTGCACTGTTTTTTTTAAATATTAAGAAATTTGTATTCTATTAATTTTGTCACTTGAATAGTTCTACATTACTGTATAAGATCACCTGAATCCAACTTCTTCATTTATAACAGACCCAATATATCTCAATTGGCTTTCTCTCCCTCCCTCCCTCCCTCTCTCCCTCTGTTACCTATAGCCATTAAAATCCTATTTAATACAGAGTCATCCTATCCTTAAGACTCATAGAAACCAATTCATAGGCTTGGAAAATCATTCTTCTGGTTTCTAAATAATACTTAGAGAACCAGCCCTTGATGACTATGCATCTTTGTAGTCATGTGGATTAATCTTTTTATATCTTAATTTTACCAATAAAATATGGTGATTATAATAGTCCATATTATTATTTTAGGATAGACTATTAATAATATAGAAAAGAAAATGCCTAGGAATTAGACAGTGTGCTGAATGAGCTAATACTCATGCAATCACATTGGGATATTTGTGACAAGTCTATTGATCTGTGAATCATCAGGTAGCATTTGTAAAAATATTCAAATATTAACAGTTAACAAATTCATTATCTATTTATTGAAGATCCACTAAACTTCAGTGAGTTTTATAGATGGTAGGGATAAGAAAGTGAGCAAGGAATCCTGTGGTCTAGCAGGCTGACTAAGACCAAACAGGCAATAACAAACAGCATGAAAAGTGAGAAGTGAGACAAGGATTGCTATGTGAAGATACAGCAGGGTCATCTAGCAGAGACTGTGGAAGACGTAGACTCTTCCAGGTGAACTATTTAAAATTAATGAACAGTAAAGAATAAATCTGTCAACTAAATGAATTGAAAAAAAGGCAAGATGTTTCTGTTAGGAGAAAAATTCTGTGTGAAGACTGATGATAATATACTTTATGAGACGAGTTACAGAAAGGTCATTGAGGCTGGAGAATGGGAGAGGATAGTGGATTAGTGCTGGAGGGACACAAAGGATCCAGGTCAGGGGGACTTAGAAAGCAAGCTAAAGAATGTTGACTTTATGGGTTATGATGGTATTTTCCATGCCCTCCACATACTAGGTATTATAAAACATTTAATCTTTGCTAAATTCATAGGCAAAATGTAAAATCTCCTTTTTATTTTAAATTTTATTCAGTTGTGGATAGAAGCATCTTTAGGAGAGGGCTTCATTGGCTGTGATGTATCTTTCACTATGAACTGCGCGTTCATGTTCTCCATCCCTTTAGTGATTGCGTTATTCATCTTTTGCTTACTGATTCTTAAGAAATTGCTGGAGATTATGAGTATCAATTGTTCTTAAGGATTTTTTTCCAGTCTTTTTTTTTTAATTTGTTACTCTTTAAAAAATGCTAACTAGAGATTTTATAATTATATAAATACACTTGTAGCTTCATAGACTTCAAGGATGTATGCAAGGTAGAAAAATGCATGTGTGTGTGTGTGTGTGTGTGTGTGTGATTCAAATTTTTATATGTACTTGTATAGATAGTCTAGCTACCACTTGGAGAAATAAGTGGAATGGAGCAAAACTGAAAACAGATAGACTAGTAAGAAATTTGCTGTGGTCATATCTAGATTAATGGAAGGGGTCATCTCTAACAGGAAGAACTGGAATTATTATTAAGGGTGATATTAATAGTTAAACTAAAATTAGAATCTCTACTAAACGTATGTTTTGGTGAAGAAGCCCATCAGTAACAGCCAGTACTTTGTCTTTCAATTAATGTGTTAGTCAAATACCAGTCATACCAATACCCTCTATAAGGAAGGAGAAGGAAATAAACTTTCTTGAATCACCATGTAACATGAATTGTGTCTATTCATTCATTTACTTGGTACAAGAAAACTGTGGGATTGAGATTATATCCCATATTTTTACAGATGAAGGAATTGAGGTTTATGAAGTTTAAATAACATTTCCAGTCATCGAAAACCAGGATATAACAGAAGATATTTGGTTCAAAACCTGAAAATTGGTACTGTCATATAATAAGAGAGAGAGGAATAATCCAGAAAGTGAAAAGAATTAAAAATGTGACCAAGTATGAATAAAGAAACTTGGCAAAGAGACTTGGCCACATTGAATTATCATTAGTTGGTATAATTAAGATTTAGAAGTCAAAAAGGGAAAGCTCAATGTCAAAACCATTATCTGAATATAAATTTTCAAAAACTGCTCAGGGGTTAGGAAATCAGAGGACTAGCAAGCCATCCAGGAAAGCACCACCTTATGAGGTGTCCATTAAAACACAAAAAGAGAAAGAACAGAGACCATTTACACAAATAAAACAGGAGAAGTGGGACTTGGAAATGGAGAAAGGAAACCAAAAGCAAAAAGGGAGATATGAGTGTTTAACAAAATAAGAAGATTTAATAAATGAAGGAATTAAATTTGTACTCAGAACCAACCAAACATAAAAGAGCAACACAAGGTCAATGTGTGATATACAACTTTTGATGGTCATGAATAGGCTCACACATCTAAAGATACCTCAATTAATATCTTCCCTACCAGAATCACTTCATAGAGTGATAGCATGGTTAATTTGAATCTAAATCATCGTGGACTGACAGGACGTTTGCCTGCTTCTATTCGCTAGTGCAGTTTAGTTTGTCAACCTGGAAGACTGCAACACAAACAGGCCAAAATTCTGAGGTTTGGGTGCAAAGGGTAGATAATGCATATGACACATTAGATATGAAAAACTGTTCTTAAGAGACAATTTTTGAAATTTATATTGGAAAGGTATTCATGAAGAATAACGACCTAACTGTCCTTTAAGCCTATGTCCCAAGAATCAGTTCCTCAGATATAATCTGCAATAATTCCTAGGGAGTGTGTCAGTTATTTTTAACACATGAGAGTGAAGTGTACAGGGCAAGAAATGTTCTCTGCACATTTCCCTGTAATTAAGAGAGAGACTCTTCTTTAACTAAGATCCTGGATCATACATTGCTCATTATACTTCATATTTCAAATTCTTCATTCATTGGGAATTAATGAAATAACATTGTTGGATTCTAAAAACAGATAAGCAAGCAGGAAAGAGAACATGCAAACAACCAAAACACCCAGGCGATTACTCTGTGACTCACATGAATAATGTCAATTATATGGGACAAACCATTGGGATGTTATGTACTCCATGGAGAAATAAAGACTTTTCCAGATGGCTAGAGTTATCCAATATTTGACCTTCTATAGCAATGGTCTTCAGTCATGATATACTCTAGTTCATAGTTTTATTACTGTATTACTGAGGAACAAATATTTACTAATCCTTACATAGACTTCAAATTAGCATACTGGCCTAGGGCCTGTGATTAATGAGACTGGATCTGAAAAACCATGCCATGGGTAATTAATATTGAAAAGCACGATCCAGTGAATTCATAATGCATTTCTGACAACAACTAATAATCATTTATACCAGATGTAGCTTCTCTGTAATAATAAACTGCTGAAATGTTTTAAGCTTCTAAAGTAGTTTGTTTGCCAGGACTTAAAAAAAATAGAACCTGTTCAAATACATTTAGATGAATAACATATCTCTAAATCACCTACCTGTAAGTTTATGGTTTTTATAAAATAATTTAGATTCTATAAAAGTGCCATGATATTCTATTGTATATGAGAACACAAAGTTACTATCTATTCTGATGGGTGGACTTTTAGTCTGTTTACTGACAGTAGATTACTAAGCAGCAGAAAAAGGCTTTTAGAATAATAAATGAGTGGCACAAGAGTCATCAATAATATTATCAAAAAATTATACTTTTAAAAAATATGAAAATCTATAAGGTTAAAATATGACTTGAAATAAGTTCTCTAACCCATGGATACTTCTACTCCTCAAACATAACTATTTTTATTCTTTTAAAATTTATTTCCAAATCTTGTCTACATAATAGATCACACATATATATGCACTTTTTTTACATTGAACCATATGACCTTGCCATTTTTTACCTACAAAAATAGCAATTTCATAGAGCTGAAGCCACTATTTCCACCATTTCACATCAATATATTTTCTGATTTGTTTTAGATTTGCTTTTGCAGCAGCATATTTTTCCCAAAGCCATTTCGAGGAAAATTGTCTCTGTAAGTAACATGGTAAATCAATGCTGAAATTTTTACCCCAACAGTCTTAAAATATAAAGCCACTTTTCAAAATTTGTAAACCTAGCTTGAGAAATATAAGAATTGAAAAAAATATTTTATATTATTACTGAATTTTTGTATATTTTATGTAGTCATAGTCTACCAATTGCTCCTAGCAATAATGTATCGAAATTGTATTTGGTACTTCGTTTTCCTTTTATTGTTTTTAATAGTCCCTTCACTTTGATTCCAAAACTATTGGTTATATTTGTTAAGTGAAAATGAATTATCTCTCCTCCAAGAGCCATGGAAAAATATTATTTAATACTAATTATGATTTTTATCTCTAATCTATAACAAAATTTTGGATATACATCTTAATATAGATTATAATCAGTAATATCTTTCATTTAAGCAGTTAAATTAAACATCGACCCTTCATAAATCTGATATGGATTTAATACAAGGTAATATATGTTTATTATGCAAAATAACTAGATAGATAATTCTACAGAAAGATCAGAAACAATTGATATTTTTAGAGAAATTTAATTTTTTATTAAATTTTTTGGCAATGATTTCTACTGTATTTTTATGTAGTACATAATTAAATGGGAGTAAAAGTTGGCGTTGTATCTATATAATTTTAATGTCTATTAAAATTTTCATGTCTATTAAAATGTCTTTATTTTCAATACTGCAGTCATATTACAGCATAATGTTTAAAGGGGTTTTACATATTATGAACTTAGTAAAACATGCTTTCAAAATAGTTTTATTTAGGGATACTATGTGATCTAATGCAACAATACATCCCTAAGAAATGTTACATGCTTAGAAACAATATTAAGAAACCCATCTAACTTGCCTGAAGCAGAAAACCACTTAAGTTAGCTAAGCTCAAAATAGAGAAATTGCTAATGGGATCTATTGCAGATTCGTCACCTAAGGGAAAGGGAAATATAGCTAGCCACAGGAAGACTGGAAATAAAATCATGGATGGAAGCTTTTCTTCTGTTGCCCACTGTCTCTAATGCACTTGTCTCTATCATACTGGTCTTTCCTTCTTCTCTCTGCTTATGTGCCAAGCATCCCTGTCCAAGAATCATTCTATGTAAATTCACCTTGTACTGATCCATGTGTGTGTTTGGGGACATTTTTATAAATGGCGAAGTTTTTACATATATATTGGGATTATATTTGGTTTATTTTTTGCTATGGTCAGATGTACATACATCTAGATTACAGGGATGGACATCATTTATCATGGAGATCGCAGGACCTATGATATTCATATTTGTATGAAGAAATAGAAAGATAAACATATGTTTAAATATATTTCAGAAAATAGAGTAGATACAGAAGCCCCCAGATATGCAAATTGACACTTTTTAAATGTTTAATTTTGAGCATGCATACCAGATATCATTTCTTTGTAACAATCATAAATTTTTCAGGAACAAGTTCAATAAGCCAAGTTAAATTTTTATGGATATTTGAACTACATGTTTTCAGCATGTTTTCATAGTTTGCCACTTGTGTTTTTAAATCAAATATTATTAAAATGTAAAAAGTTATTGTAAAAAGACTTGTATTTAAAATAAAAGAAAATAATTTGTTTCATTTTAAGTATCATATATTAAGTAGGCAGTTGCTAGATCCTGAGAAGCAAATCTGCATGAATCTCAAGCAATATACAATTTATAATCACTTACTGCACTTAAATAATTAATTGAGTAATGACTTTGTTGACTAAGTAGAATGTTTGTCTACAGAACGTTGCTAGTAATGTGGGTTACTCTCCAATGCATCCTTATTTGTAAAATGATAGAATTTTTACTGCAATATTAACTATTATAAAAACATAAATTCTATTTTTCATAACATGTTCATGTTTTTTATTACAAATTATTTTAAAACTTTAAAAAGTTAATTTATCTTATACAACAATAAAAACTCTTTTCATTGTTTTTCAAATATATTTTTCCACTATATCTTATATATTCTTTAAAATATTCAGTTAATATTCAAATTATATTTTCTTCATATTAAGCTTTGATATAGTTAGAGAATTTTTTTTTTTTTTTTTTTTTTGCGACGGAGTCTATCTCTGTCGCCCAGGCTGGAGTGCAGCGGTGCGATCTCGGCTCACTGCAAGCTCCGCCTCCTGGGTTCACGCCATTCTCCTGCCTCAGCCTCCCGAGTAGTTGGGACTACAGGCGCCCGCCACCACGCCCGGCAAATTTTTTGTATTTTTAGTAGAGATGGGGTTTCACTGTGTTAGCCAGGATGGTCTCGATCTCCTGACCTCATGATCCCCCACCTCGGCCTCCCAAAGTGCTGGGATTACAGGCGTGAGCCACCGCAGCCCACCAGTTAGAGAAATTTTAAATGGCTAAAGTAGAGGAAAATACTGAGAAATATTATTTTGTGTAAATAATCTTAAGTACAGTTTTCAAGTGTTGAATGGCTTGATAACAAGTTTTCTGTTTGTAATTTAAAAAGTCACTAAAATTATGTGCACTGCAATGGGATTAAGTTAATAAATGTAGGTTTTAAAATATTTTAAATTTATTTTTCTTGGAAATTAGGATAAAATCAAATTACAATGGTGATATATCCTGCTTTTTATCTGATCCATGTTTCATCACATTAGTAAAAACTGATAATGTAACTATTGATTCAGAACTTACTCTTTATCAAGCAAAGTGTTAAGTCAATGTACTGTTTCATTTCAATTTCCATCAACTCTATGTATTAGGTATTATTATCCCCTCTCGCACCTGCCTATTAGCATAGTAGGAAGCAGAGGTTCAGAAATATTAGCACCTTGTGCAAAACCACTATTTTTGCACAAGTAGCATTTTGTTGTTGTTTTGTTTTGCACAATGTTTTTGTTTTGTTTTGTTTTGTTTAGTTTTTGCTACTGGTGGTGGAGCCAGGATTCTAATGGGCTGTCTCTCCACAGCTCTGATCTAAGCCTCCCATTATGGAGAATCTTCAGAGGAGCACATGTCTTTGCTGGCTAGCATATCAACATTCATGATCCTGGCATGTGGAAGAATACTCTGATTATTGCCCAAGACATTAGCATTAAAAATTCCTTCTAAGGCATTTCTTTATTCTTAAGTAAATCCTGTTAAGGAAAAATAGGAATGTATAAGCAATTAATAAATTAATGTGAGTTACTTTCTAATTTGACAGAATCGGGAGCTTTTAGCAAATGAGGACATTGCCCAGAGAGGAAAAGCAGATAATTCAGAGTGCTTAGAAGCTAGAGTTGGCTTTTTAGGGGAACTAACTTAAGAGTAAAGAGGCTCCTTTATGTCTATTTATTGTTTATGAGATTGATGTAGATGTTACTTTAATAATTGACTTACATAACATTATTTATATTTTTCTACCCTGATTTTTCAAGTGATCTGTGTTCTTTATATTTTGACTTCTCTATAATACTTTGCACAGATGATAGTCAATCAGAAATCACAATGTGCTAAGTCTAAATGAACTTTAGAAAGAGAATGAAAATTTGATTCAAGATTAACATTATAATTGACATTCTTAAAAAATATTTCAGCATTACTAGATAAGGATCATGTTACTTTTGTAATTTTTCTATTGATATGTGATAAATCAAAGGGGTAAAGAAAAATAAAGGATACAACACAAATGATTAGAGTTCATTGTAAGCTGGGAAGAAAGCAATTCTTGTTAACTAAGTCAAACTGAAAGAGAATACACCTAAGAAAGTGTAAAGATCATGATTACATTTTGTCTAATTGGTACATCAAATTAATGCAAATTACTCCTGCCCCCAAAAAGGGTTCATAAATGAGAGGTTTTCTAAGGCAGAAGTGTCATTGTAGTGTAACTTTGAGTAGGTACATGTCCCTATCAGCTGATCTTATCTTCCAAGCCTACAATTATTAATCCTCTGTGTGTAGTGCTTAAAATGTGGTACTTCACATAAGAGGGCCGTAAAGAAAGAACAAAGACTTGTAAAGTGCCAAAGGAAGAGGATCTCAGGTCCATTTGGTTGATTAACAGTCGTTAGTATGAGGAAAATTACAGGAAAGAATCTGTAGCCCAGGACGGTGCTCTTAACTCCAGATTGCATGATATTGGGAATATAACCAGAACAGAGTTCAGATGAAAAGCCTGGCAGCGGTGACCAGTGGTATTAAAACACATAGTGATCTAATAAATACCCCTTCATGTTGCTCAGTGGTTGGGGAAGGCATCTAATTCATAAGGCGAGTTACTCTCTAATAATTGGAAACTATTATCTGGCTTCTAAAATCCACTTCAAACATCTGTTTGGCCACAACACAATCTGATAAGATCTTGATGAACAAGATGAAACAGCTCCACCTTAAGCAGGTGAGTGGGACATAGCACACTCGCCACCTAGTGGATATTCACTGTCCTTTTCGTCCTTTTTATTCATCTGTTCTAGAATAAATGTAAACCACACATTTCATTTTATAAAATGAAAGTGTGTGTGTGTTTGTTTCTGTTGCCTGATACTGTGGTCAAGACTATTCTGACATACATTTTACAATCTGAATAGTTTGTAAAATGTGAAAATAAAAATCCCTTACACAGATGAATATAAAATTTATTTGGCTAGATCAGATTAATCAAAGCTTGTCCTGTAAAGAGGGTCAACCCTTGTGAAAGTTTCTCCTGCTGATTCTTCCTTTTATTTATGACCTTTATCTAATCTTGGGGTCACTGAAAATGCATCGTCCCTGCTGGACCTTTTATCTAGTTTCTATCCAATATCCATGTGAGGTGGGGTTGCTCTCTCTCTCATCTAAATGTCTTCATTTGAAAACAGAGTTCCTTTCTTCCATGAGTTGGGAATAACTAATGCAGTTTTACCTTTTTAAAATCTTTTCCCCTGCTATATTTCCTCTTCATCAAGGTACTCATTCAAGACCCAAAAATATAAATCCCAAATATTGTAAATTTAAGCTTGATGATACATCAAAGAGCAGCTGTTTTAGGATTTTTCAGGCCTTCCCAGCACCTATCAGATTGCAGGAGAGCTGCCAATCTGCTCTTTCACAATGCTAGTCATGGCCTCGGAGCTTCATTTTACCATCTGGCACATCAGGATCACCTCCCCAGATAGTAATCATCATCCCAACAATAATACAGTGAAATCAGAGTTGGAGGATTGTAAAGAATTTTAAAGATTATTGCATACGCTACCAGAGTTTTCAGGACTGCTTGGTACTTGTCAATTTCATAACCCCATATCTGATGACTGGCTAAGTTTTCTCTGCTTTGTCCTCAGAAGCCTAACACCCATGCCACTGATATGTACTCATGAAGGCGGTTTTATTAGTGACCCTCTGCTGTCCCATACTAGGCAGAGAGTGAGTTACCCAGAAGTATCCACCTAAATGCTAACATTTCCCCTACACTGCTGAATAAAATTTATTTCCCCATACTTGTATTTGAGGGCCAATAATAATTGATGGCTTTTGTTGTTGCCATGATCCACTTTTCTAAGAACCTTTTATATCACTCCAAATTTCACTTCCGCTTTGGTACATTTATGCTCCTTGTGTAAAACCCCTACCCTAATCTCAGTTTACCTAGTGTAAACTTTTCACCACATGAATCAAACATCAACCCACACAATGAATTTCGCTTGGCAAAAAACAATCACAGCAAAATAGAATCAGGAAAAATAATGTAGCTCATAGGAGGAAATGGCATTAATATATAGTTAACAACATTAATGACAATATGGTTATAGATTTACCATTAAACATAATTAGGTTCTCTTATACATTGTAGTATGGTGATGATTCTGTAGTATAAGTGTTATACTTCATCAGCAAAAGTTTTTACATGAAAACTCTGGGACTGAATTCTAGCAAATGTTCATACAGACTAAACAAGTTTGCAAGCCTGGAAACCCAGGACCAAGAAGCATAAAATGGAGAGATAAGATGGTGTGTGTGTGTGTGTGTGTGTGTGTGCTCATAGGTTAAAAAAAATGCTAAGAAAGTGACTATTTTTTCAGAAACTTCAGGCAATGGCCTAAAATTTAAACATTTTCAGTCCTGCAGCCTATATCACTTGTGCCCAATTTGATATAGATATCAAACTATTTCTCTCTTCTCTCTCCTTCTCTTTTTTTCATCACATGCCAATGAAAACAAAATTGAGAAGATTCATATTGGAAACATTTTCAACCACCCAAAATGACACATCAATATTTTTGGTGACCCAGTGGTGTGACGGGATCAGCTTGTACCAGCTTACAAGAGCTGTATGAACCAAGTGTTAAATAGTCAGGAATCAGTCAGTTGTTAAACACAGCCATTCTTAATTTCTTAAAGGTTATATGCCTTTACAATTAAATAAATTCTATAAACAACAATTATCTACTAACATTAAAAATCACCAATTCTTAATTTTAAATGTTTTATTATCTATGCTTTTGAGATTATTTATGTCTATTTCAACAATACAACAGAAATCATGTAAAATGATGAACTACTGTAAATCCCTTTGTAACTCCATATTCAATGATGTCATGGTAATATGTTTAAATCAGCCTTGGTGAGGGTACTTACAGCATGAAAATCAACATATGCTATAATTCAAGGCTTTTTACTCTAGGGAGCTAGCTTCAAACATCTACCAGCATCTCAGTGGATGATAACATAATGCGGATACACAAGGCCCAGATTCCAAACTTAGTTCTATGATATTGGCCTGTTTATTAGACTTTAAAGCCTCATTATACTGATCTACAAAATGAAGTGTCGAACACATTGATTCTTGTAAAGACATTACATTTTAAAATCGAGTTCAACTTTGCTTCCTAATGGGCATAAAGGTAGCATAAAGCAATGACATCAAACCTACAGAAAGACAACGTATTTTAAAATGGCATATAATATATCTCAATAATGTACCTACTTTAGTGGGAGAAGTTTTATTTAAAAAAAGAGATGTTCAGGAAAAAATTCAGATGACTTGATGAGCAAATAGGTTATATTTATAAAATATATAACAATTTAACTTTGCCCATGTGGTTACTTTATCCTACGTGGAAATTGACTTATTTTTTTCCATATTACTTTTTGAAGGAGCTGAAACTCAAATAAAATAGAAATCCACAAATGATGTTTTCCTATTAGTAGGTTAAATTTATTAAACATTATGTAACTATAGTATTTAAATTGACCATTGAAATGCATTTATCATACTTTATTTCATTTCCTTCTGTTATAGACACACTGAAACTTTGCTTGCAATAGAGAGATGTTTCTGTTTTAAATCCTTTCACATCTTAATTGCAACATGACAATGTTTAAGAGAATCTTTTTTATAAAGGAAAATTGTTCTTTTCAAAAAAGTAAATAGTAGCTCCATTCTTATATGATAGGGAGTAGAAAGAATAGTAGAAAAAACATTTGACAACATATCTGAAAAACTAAGTGTTTGTCCCAGTTTCATAACTTATATGCTGTCTGAAGAAGAAAAAAAAGTATCTTGGGTAGAATGAACTCTCAGTAAAAACATGTATTTTCAGGAAAATGAATTTAGTTTTTAAATAAACACTTCCTCTTACAATTTATTAATATAAAATCTTCTAAATGTCATAGAAATCAGTACAAATGTTAATCGCTGCTAACTTACTTTTGAATATATCTACATTGACAAATATTAGAACACTTTACTTCTTAAAAATATAGTGGTTGCTTTGCAGAAATGGAGTCAATCAGGCATCTCTGATACTGGCATGTGGTAGATACTCAGTAAAACACGTGGAGTGAATGAACACTGAGGTGGGTGCTAATCATTTCTTTTACTGAGATTCACCCTCACAGTCCCAAGTGAAGAAACAAAGTCAGAAGGGCCTTAGAGTTGAAAAGGTAATTTAACATTAATAGCAAAATGCAAACATACATTCCACTTTGATTCTTTCTATTCTTCACTGGTTTGAAACACTTACAGTCACCAAGTCAACTGGACTTAATTGAGTGCCATCATGCATTGTGCTGCGCTAGGTACCATGCAGAGGAAGGCAGAGTCATAGTCCCTGTCTGGGGAAATCCATAATGGAATATCCACAAGAGTACCACCGCTGTAGGATTTTATATATATGTGTGTGTATTTGTGTGTGTGTGTGTATATACACACATACATACATATATAATACAATATATGTATATACATATATATATCAAGCTTCCCAACCCAGCATTATAAGGCAATTTCTTAAGGTTGATTTGTGATTGAGTACAAGATTTAACACTTGCTCTTTTTGTAAGCATCATGGTTCCTAAGCCTTGTATGTTCAAGACACCTGTCTACGGTGAAGGCTGCAGGCTGTGAATTTCAAAGTGGAATGATCTCTGCCACCCCACACTCACAAAACTCCTGAGCCCTGATGTACCTCTGCTTGCGGTGGTGATCTCATATTCTCATGGAGGCCCCTCACATGGGAAGACTTAATTTCCTGACTATTCTCTCAGTCTTGGGTCTTTCCCCAGAGATGTGATCAGTTGTGGCGGCAGAGAAGCTGAAGGACTTGGGAACATTATTCAGTGTTCCAATTATTAGGAAAAATGCAAGCAGATGGAGCAGGGAAATAATATCTTTTGCTAATTATTTGAATGGATGAGCTGACAGAACTTTACACTCTCCCAAGAGAGCCAAAGGGTCATGGATCTCCAGCCAATTCTGGCCAAGCTGGCCGGCTGCCACTGAGCACAGAGGCTGCCGTCTGCCTTTCTCTTCTGCTCACCTGAGGCATTTGTGGGAGAGCCCTTACACTTTTTCTTTCTTTCTTTCTTTGGCTTTTGCTGTTGTTTTAATGATAGTTTGAGTCAATGACAGATCCTCTGTTAAGTGTTAGAAAAACATTTTAAAATCTAGTTTACTAAATGTAGAAGCCTAAATGTGTGCTTAAACATCTACATGAGCTTTTGGAATATGTCATAATATTTCTGTACATTATTTTTCTTGCAAATAGTGTATAGAAATATCATGATTTTCCCATTCTCTGAGGTATTCATTAATCCCCCCAAATGCTCCACATCCCTAAAGATTTCCCTTCCTACCTCGCTCCGGTTGCTCAGCATTTCCACAGAGCACTGATGGCACTACACTTACAAGTTTAATTTGTGCACAAGCCTGTTAGCTCCCTTCTGTTCAACAGCTTTCAGCTGCCCTCCTAACCCTACACAGATGTCTCACAAACTCATGTTCCTGCTCACAGAGGACAGGCAAACTGAGCAGAGTAAATCTATCACCCCAACAATGCAAAGCCCTTGACCTGGTGAAAGTGAGTCAATAACACCATGCCCATATGCAAAGCAAGCACATCACACACTACATGCTCTTCCCAGGTTTAGTATTGCAAATTCTACACATTTGCAGAAAATATGTAGGCTCTCTATCTACCTTTTCCACTTCATTGAGCCTCTCAAAGGCCCTAGCATTACCTATCTCTCACACCATTACCTCCGGTACAAATGAGCTACTTCTGAGGTTCATGCTCCTTGTCTTCCAAGAAATACTCTCTTTCCTATCATGCCACAAGACCCCTTTTTAAATCCAAGGAAACATTCTGTACTAAGAAAAATAACGTGATGAAGTGAACCACTTAATTTCAGGTAATGTTTCCAACCATTCATAACGTAAAGATATCAAAATGAGAATTTTCCAACAAAAAAGTTCAGAAAAGCAATACATAAATGTGAAATGATAAAAACGTAGAATTCCATTTCTCTTATTAGCATGAATGATTTCTTTGTTAACAGAATTTGACACTTAACACAGTAAAAGGTTAAGTCTACTTCATTGGGCATTGTAAAAATAATTCTCTGATGAAGTATATTACCAAAGAAATAACATACATCACGGCATTCATCAGTTCTTGGAGAAAAAAAGTAGCTTTACAAATGACTCAGTGACTCAACACACAAAGTGGATTTTGCTTCTTCAATCGTGCATTATCAGAATATGCAGGATTTCTTTCTGTCCTTTTGTATCTGATGGGGATGTACAATCACAGACTTAAAGTTGGAAGGGACCAAATATTACTATTATCTCTGGCTCACAGAAAATTTAAAAAATAAGACTTCACGCCTGTAATCCCAGCATTTTGGGAGGCCAAGGCGGGCGGATCACGAGGTCAGGAGATCCAGACCAGCCTGGCTAACACGGTGAAACCTTGTCTCTACTAAAAATACAAAAAATTAGCCGGGCGTGGTGGCGGGCGTCTGTAGTCCCAGCCACTCCGGAGGCTGAGGCAGGAGAATGGCGTGAACCCAGGAGGCGGAGCTTGCAGTGAGCCGAGATCCCGCCGCTGCACTCCAGCCTGGGTGACAGAGCGAGACTCCATCTCAAAAAAAAAAAAGGCTTTTTTTTTTTTTTTTTTTTTTTTTTGAGACAGAGTCTCACTCTTGTTGCCCAGGCTGGAGTGCAGTGGCGCGATCTCGGCTCACTGCAACCTCCGTCTCCCGGGTTCAAGTGATTCTCCTGCCTCAGCTTCCCGAGTAGCTGGGGTTACAGGCGCCTGCCACCACGCCTGGCTAATTTTTTATTTTTAGTAGAGACGGGGTTTCTCCATGTTGGTCAGGCTGGTCTCAAACTCCCGACCTCTGGTGATTCGCCAGTCTCGGCATCCCAAACTGCTGGGATTACAGGCTTAAGCCACCACACCCGGCCAATATTATTTAAAGAAGAAAGGTCTTGCCTCTATTCACGTGTCTATTCTGTGCTTGAGTTGAAATGTGGACATAATTCGTGGCTAGCACTTTTTAGACACATTGCTATGTATACTTACCTGCAAGCATGGGTGCGTGCACACACACACACACGCACGCACCACACACACTCTCTCTCTTAATATTTGTCCTAATTAGCAATCATGGAATGCTGTATTATGTTCTATTTTGCCTGTTATCATGACAATAATTAAAAACAGCAAATCTAATGTTAAAAAGTTATAGGAATATTTAAATTCATATACATTACTAGGGGTATATTTAAATTGTGAAGAAAATGTGACAATATATTCCAAATGCTTAAAATGTCTCTGTATCCCTTTGCCTATTCTATCAGATTCAGATAGAAAATAGATGACCTACTCAACAGATATAAATAAGGGGAGATTGATGGAGGTGCTATTTACAGAAGTGTGGCCAAGAGTAAAAGAATCAAAGCATATAAAGCATTTAGCGACTAACAACATGGGAAGCCATTTCCACCTCTAAGGCAGAAGAGGTAAGTCTAGTGACTGATGAAACCCAAGCATGAAGAGAGGATAGGAGATTAAACCACAGAACTCAGCTGTTGTCAAACCCGAGGCCAGCCACTAGGAGGTGGAAGCAAGCACTACAGAAGAAGCACCCCAATTTCTCTTTCCTCCCACCAGCTAATCTGCCAGAGCCAGCGGCTCTCATTGTTGTCAGGGGAACGATGGAAAGCCAAGGTCCCAAGTGATGAAGCTCCTGAGGGTTACCCTGCTTTGGAATGAGGCAGGACAAAGAAGGGCAGTAAATGGATCTTCGGGGTGTTCTCATGGAAAACAGAGAGTGATCTGCATACTCATCAAGCCATCCCTGAAGAAGTAAGCTGAGATTAGTGCAAAAATGTATACACAAAATGCTAATGCTAATGCTACTGCTAACATTATTTAGAAACATAAGATCGTGGGAATACTATATATAATCAGAAGTAAGGTATTGGTGAACTAAAATTTAGAAGTGACCCATACATTTTCAGTTGCAAATCACGAAATAATTTAAATAGCATGGTTCAATGGAATATGTGTTGGAGTGCACATATTCATGCTATATTAAGTTAAAATGAGAAGGCTACAAAACATGTACATATATGTTTGGGTATGAATATAATTACTGCATATTTATATTAACTCTTATATAAAAACTAAATTCATTTGAAAGACCTAAAATTAAGAGTTTAGAGAAGATTGAAAGGAGGATGAACTAACCAATAAGAGCGTAACATTATTCCCTAAAGAACTTTAAATGTTATTTGTTCCCTTTCAAGTTTAATTAGAATCATGGGGCAGAGTGCGAGTAAAAGTCTTTGTATTGAAATGAATGCGATATTATTATTTCATGAGCACTGAATACATTTTTTCTATATAAGAACAAATGTAAAGGTTATTAATATAAACAGAATATGGATTTCTTCTAAGTCAAGGTCAGTTGGTAGAAAAACAATCGACCAATAATCCTAGTTGCAGTGTGGCTTTGAGACCGGGAATATAGAATGTTTAAAAACTGTATTGCTGACTATTGTCAAATAAGATCAATTGAGAAAAGCGGACATCTTGCAATCAAGATTTATGATTACTTATCATTCTAATACATTCGTGCCTGTAGCTTCTGATTTTTATACACTCTATCATTTCTACTTGTATGAATTTTAACTGAAAAATATATCACAGCTTTTTTCAACTAATCATTATGACTCCAGTAGAAAGATAGTGACTACACATTGAGAAACTTATATTCTCTACAATTAAATAAGTAATCATATATACATCTGGAGCATTTCAACACCAAAATCCTCAGGTTAAAGAGACCATATATAGGTAGATATTTATTCACCAGGGGTCATTATCTTTACTGTAAACTTTTATATGAATTTAATCAACAAAAATATAAGAAACATTGTTTTGAATAGCCTAAGTAGACAATATATTATTTCATAATCTAATGGTAGGACATACAACTATTTCAGTCTAGGACTAATGTTAACCTTGCTTAGTTAAAAATAAAAGCAGTATCATTGAAAAGAAAACAACAAGAAATATCAATGCTATGAAACATTGGAAAAATATGAAGCAAAGACTCCCAATTCTAAGTGCTCAAAATAACAAAACAAAGTTATATGGCTGTCATATTCAAAAGAGATTATTCTAGAGGGAAAGAAACATGACATTGAAACGTAAATATTGACCAAATGGTGATATTTGGAAATCAATAAAAGACAACAGGCTATGTGAACACTAAAAAGATGACAATTACAAAATAATAATAACAGAGGAAACTTAAGAATTAACTGCAAAAGTTAATAATAACAAAATTAATAAATATTTCGATGCAGCGGAAACTTTCATTTTTTACTGTTTGCCTTCTACTATTGCTGCTTCACCAGAATCTTCTAATAATAATCTGAATTCATTGATATCTGCAAGTAGCTTGCTTTCCTTTAGCAATGCCCAACAACAACTTCTATCCATAAACAGCCATTGATGCACAGTGCTGAATCATTTTAGTAAATGTTAACATAAAATTATTATAATATTTATAACATTATAAATATTATAATGTTATAACATTAATAACATTATACCACTACGTTATAACATTATAACATTATACCACTACGTTTTATGCACATTTTAAAAACAGAAGCTATGACAAAGATCTAATTGTATTATATGATCAAAAGGAGGATGTTACAGAAAGGGGATGTATAAAGAAAATCAATGAAGGTGCATCTGTCTGGAAAGGAGTATTATGATTGTTCCATTATTGTTCCAGCTTTTCCAGCTCCTGAAAACTGGAGGCACGGTGGGAGTGGGGCGCTGGTAAATGAGCTGGTTAAAAACAGAATCCTTTTAAAATAAGCATTTGAATGAGAAAAGAAAATAATCTAAAACACCAGAAATTTGCCTAGACTAGGCGGACAAGAAATGGCCAGATTTCTCACTTATAATAAAGTCAGTAATCATTGCTCTCTTTTCACGTTTTTTCCCTGCTTGCTTGTACCTTTTACCTTCCATTCTCTCTCTCACTTTCTCTCTATCTCTGTCTCTCTCTCTTTCCCCTCCCCCACTTTGTCTCTTCTTTCCTTTCTTGCTCAAATACTATGTCTAATAATAGCTATTGAGTTGTTTATTTCTTTCTCCTCATTTAAAAGGCAATTGCAATTGAAAATGTTTATGGTTCTCTATTTATCATAAACAATTAAATTAATTCTTATTTGAAGGTGATCTTCCATTGATTATTCATACTTGATATAGGATGATGAATTTAACATAAGTGGAAACTTAAAGATCCCTTTATGAAAAAAGCAATATCATCTAATTCTGTTTTCTCATTAATCCTTTTACTGCCATGTTCTTTCTCGTTTGCTATATTGCAACCTTTGAAGGCAGTGTAACATAATTACTAAGCCCATGGCCTCCATGGCCAGACAACTGTGTCCAGGCTCTGCAATTTACTGGATATCACCGACTTTTGGTAAGTTAACATGTCTCTTCCTCAGTTTCCTCTTTTGTGTAGTGGGGATAAAGTAGTTGCTGTGAAGATAAATGAGCTAATCTTTGTAGTTTTGGAATGGTTCCTGGAATTGCCACATGCAACTGTGAAATAATAAATCAAAACTCTTAATTTCATAGAACTTACCCGGGTAGCAAAACCAGCTACTAAGCAGCCAAAATAGTTACCACTAATCATTCTACATTTCAGGTCTAAGATTAAAACAATGGAAAAACATGCTTACTAATGAAAGTATATTGAGAATTCCTTCACTGGGATGATGGCCTTCATTCTATCATTCAATAGCTCTTGAAGGGGTTGCCAGTTTGAACAGAAACAGTCACGCTTGTAGTTTTCTTCCTTCCCAGTCACTCTAAGTTAGAAAATAGTTCAGAAATTCAATTTTCAAGACAATTTGTGTTCGGGTTTTAAAGGTTTGCAGGTGCATAACTGCAGTAAGACTGAGTTAAAGGCAAGTCCCAGAGGCAATTCTAGACACACAGCACCACTTTACACAAATATTGTATAATACTATCTGAAACAAAGGTTATAGATAGTATAACCCATTATACAATTTCACACAATTTCAAAAAAAAAGTTCAAAAATATTTTGAAAATAATGCCTAAACTCTAATATAAATAAAAATGTAAGAAAAATAATTTATAATAAGATAATATGCATTTCTTAATGTTAATATGCAGGTACAGAGAAGGTAGAAAACATAATGAAGTTTGCAGAGCCCCATTGCTACTCAGATTCACCATGATTGTTTGAAATACATAAGCAGCAGAAGTAGGAATACTATTAGTGGTATACTTTAGTCTCACAGCTAGTGTTGCCATCAGTGACATGATTTTCTAAAATGGTATTTAATGTTAAGTAAAGTTCTGTTAAGAAAAAATAATAGTTTTTTCTCTCAATTTCCACTATATTTGCATTTCAGGAAAATTCAGTGTATATTGAAACCATGCAGAAAATACTTTGAATTCATGTTAACACTAATTTGGGCTCTATAATCATTAATTATAAATGAATGTTCCACCGTACAATGCACAGTGTCTACCATCCCTCACTCAATAAGTGCAGAAATACTTCACAACATTGTGACCACAAAAGACTGATTCAATTTTGCAAACTTCTTCCTAGAGATAGGGCCACCCGTATTTGTAATCTTCTTACTAAAGTATATAATACATCCTTTAAAAATGAAAAGAAATATAGTTTTATAGTCTGATTCTTCTGAAAACATAAATGTACTCTGATAACAGGAACTAAGAAATTTTAAAAGGAAATGGTTGGTGGTTGAATGTCTGAGAATGGTTAAACTTTTCAAAGGAAGACACTTGACATGGACCTGTCTTTTTTGTTTTTGTTGTTAATTTTTATTTCTATAGAGTTTGGGGTACAAGTGGTTTTTTTGTTAGTGAATGAATTTATGATAGTGAATTCTGAGAGTTTAATACACCCATCACTTGAGCAGTGTACATTGTACCTAATATGTAGTTTTTTATCATAGCCCTCCTCCTTGCCTCCCCATCTGAGCCTCTAGAATCTATTATATGACCCTGTATGCCTTTGTGTACTCAAAGCTTAGCTTGCACTTATAAGTGAGAGCTTACAGTTTTTGGTTTTCCACTCTTGAGTTACTTCACTTGGAATAATAGTGGAAGAAATTAAAATGTCAAAAGACCTGTGTTTACCAAAGACTACCATGCAGTATAGAGATTATATCCATAGCTAGGGTTCTAGAATAAATTCTAGAGACTGCAAATGGGTTAAACTCATTTCCATATGTGTATACTAGCAATCTGGTGCAATCTATAATAAAAAGCAGCTTCACTGAGCACTTAACCAAACATCAACTATTGCAAGAAAGACAACACAGTTCCTGACCACAGATGCTATGCCTGACTACTCTACTAAGTGACATAGCGTAACTCTTGTTGCATTCAATTCTCTTGCTTACACATCAAGAGAAAGATGAAAAGTGAAAAAGAGAATTCAAAAAAACTGTCTTTAGGACAGGAGATTGGACTTTTGTAATTATTTATCTTGACTGAATCTAGGTAGAAAGCTATTTTTCCCTGGATCAGTTTTCGAAGATTGTCATAACAAAGTCCCACAGAATGTGTGGTTTAAAAAACAGGCATGTATTTTTTCACAGTCCTGAAGGCTAGAAGTCTAAAATCAAGATGTCATCAACGTAAGTTTCTTTTGAGGTCTCTCTCCTTGGCTTGTAGATAGCTGTCTTTCCCCCTAAGTCTTCACATGGCCTACTCTCATGATATTTCTGTGTACAAATTTCCTCCTCATACAAGGGACTCAGTCATATTGAATCAGGCCTCACCCTAACTCATTTAGAGTTAATTACCTCTTCAATGGTCTTCTCTCCAAATATAGTTATATTTTCAAGTACTGAGGGTTAGGAGTTCAACATAGAAATTTTGACGGGGCACAATTTAGCCCACAACACTCCCTACTTGTGGTTGCCATGAAAATCATTAAGGAGCACGATAGAACATATCAAAGACCCTGAATTAAAGTGCAATTCTCCAAAAACACTCTTATGTTACTTAGGTAAATATGAGCTGTACTGAGATGGGAGTGATTTCATTCTTGCTCTGCAATCTCAATGCTGGCTCTATAACCAGATGGATTATTTTCCTCTGGAACCAGAAGCAGATCTAGTGCCAAGTTATATATGTGTACACTGAATTATTTAGCGTAACATCTTCCCTCTTCACCATTCTTTAACTCATACTGATGATCACATGGTGTGTCAATCATGAACAAAAAAACTGCCTTTTCTTTTTTATTAATATTATTTTTGACTGAAGAATCATAATCTTATACATTTATGGGGTAAACTGTGATGTTTTGATAGATGTATATAATGTGGGATGATTAAATCAAGCTAATTAATATATCAATCATCTCACTTGCTTATCACTTTTTGTGGTGAAATATTTGAGATTTGCTAAATTTCTTTGAAATATATATTATTATTGAATATTGTCACTCTCCCATGCTATAGATCTCTGCTATCTAACTGAAAATTTGTACCATTTGACCAAAAACAGCTCGCCATTTTCTCCCACCCCCTAACCCTGATAACTGTCGTTTTACACTTTACTTCTGTATTAGTCTGTTCTCACACTGCTAATAAAGACATATCCAAGATTGGGTAATTTATACAGAAAAGGAGGTTTAATGTACTCACAGTTCCACATGGCTGGGGGAGGTCTCACAATAATGGCAGGAGGTGAAGGAGGAGCAAAGTCACATCTTACCTGGTGGCAGGAAAGAGAATGTGTGCAGTGAAACTCTCCTTTATAAAACCATCAAATCACATGAGACTTACTATCACGAGAACAGCAAGGGAAAGGCTTGCCCCCATGATTCAATTACCTCCCACCGGGTCCCTCCCAGGACATGTGGGAATTATGGGAGCTACAATTCAAGATGAGGTTTGGGTGGGGACATAGCTAAAGCATATCAACTACTATGAGTTTGACTTTTTTCCATTCCACTTGTAAGGGAGATCACGTAGTGTTTGTCTTTCTGTTCCTGGCTTATTTCACAAAGCATAATGTCCTCCAGGTTCATCCATTATCAGAAAGGACAGAATTTCCTTTTTTTAAGGCCCAATAGTATTTCATTGTGTATATTGCCATCTTTTTTATCCATTTATCTGCTTATGAACACTAACGTTTTTTCCATAGCTTGGCTATTCTTATGAATAATGTTGCAATGAACATGGGTGTGCACATATCCCTTTGACATATTGATTTCACTTTTTTTGGATACATACTCAGAAGTGGCTGGATCATATGGTAGTTCTATTCTCTTTCTTTTTTTTTTTTTTGTAAATTGACACTTCACGTCCACTCTCCTAGCATTTTTCAAGAACACAATATGTTGTTAACTATGGTTACCATGTTGTACAATAGGTCTCTTGAATTTATTTCTCCTATCTAACTGAAATGTTGTGTTCTTTGGCCAATACATCCCCAGGTACCCCAGCTCAACCACTGGGGTATGAGATCAACTTTTTTAGATTCCACATATGAGTGAAATTATGCAGTATCTGCCTTTCTGTGCCTGGCTTATTCTTCTTAACATAATTTTCAGGTTTTTTTTGTGGACCCTCCATATCATTTTCCATAATGGTTGTACATTTACATTTTTTATAATGTATTTTTTATGTACTTACATTTTTTTCTCCATCCTCACCAAGACTTATCATAATATATCCTTTTGATAACAGCTATTCAAACAGGTGTGAGGTAATATCTCACTGGGATTTCAATTTGCTTTTACCTAATAATGAGTAATACTCAATATTATTTATAAACCTACTAACCATTTCCATGTCTTCTTTTGAAAATGTCTGTTCAGGTCCTTTGCTCATTTCTGAATCAGGTTATTTGTTTTCTTGCTGTTGAGTTGAGTTCCTTATATATTTTGGATATTAACCCCTTATCAGGTATATCATTTATAAATATATTCTCTCACTTTTTATTTTTATTTTCAATGTAAGTACTGCATCTTCTGTATTTTCTTCCCTTATGTGACAGGTAGTAGAGACTGTTTGGTGACATAAAACAGAATTTGACTGGACAGTGACTTACTGATGGATTTTGGATTAGTCAGTCATTGTTTTCTCTCTTTAGTGTTTCAAAATACCTATGTTATTTTACAGTATTTCCTACTAGAGCAAAGGAAGAAGTCACTCACTTTTTTTTTTTTCTAAAATCAATCTGTGCATGTTGTTCTTAATCTCATACTCTGCTCACTATGGGACTATGAACCATAAATCATGTCTTTTTGGAAAACTTTTTAGTTTTAATTTATCTTGTTCTCTTCCTTTGATTTCTTCTCTAAAGTTTTTTTTAAATAATAAGTGCTATTCAAGAGTATAATCTTGGGATTAATTTAAATATTAAGGGTTTTGAAACCCTTCGTCTAATGTTTTAATAAACATTAAAGTTTAATAAATGTTGAAGTTAACTGATCACGCTCTGCATTCACAGAACTATGTGAAAAAGAGGAAAGAATACAAAAGTTGATATATTTTCATTTGATATACTTCTTATGTTTAAAATTGATATCATTCTTCTTAAGAATCTAAAATAACCAAGTTGTAATGTACTATTTTGTTCACCTAACTTCAGTCCATTGATTTTATGTACTTAATGTTACAGACACTGTGGAATATGAGCTAAAGGTCTGAATTCAGGAATACAAGTTTCAAAGCTTAGACTTTTACACACTCTTTTATGTTCTAATGATATTTTGTTTGCTTGGTTTTTTTTTTTTATTGTAGTTGTTTATTGTAAAATGAGAAATGGAATAGTGTCATCATATTCTTTAAATTTCCTCCCATGATAAGCAATTTCTGCACAGTAGAGAGAAGCCAAAGGTAGTTATTCAGATGATGGTCTTCAACAGAGATAAGCAAGCAAAATTATCTGATGGCAGTAATTATCTGGGTAACTTTCCTCCTCACTTTGCTTGGAGAAGCTAAAACATCCCTTTCTCTGTCTCTCTCTCTCTCTCCATCTCTTTCTGTTTCTCCCTCTCTCCTGAAAATAAGAACCATGCACTCTATGGTCTTTGAAGTCAAATAAGGGGAAATGTTACCTAACTTCTGTCTATGTGACTCTTTCCAGAGTAACCTGGAGTAGATAATTAGTTTGTTAATTATTTTAAAGCAATTTTTTCAAGTTTTACATTATCTTCAAATGTTGAATGAAATGAGGTGAGAAGGATTAAGTTGAGAACTGAAATTTGAGAAATGAATTACTGTGATTGCTTCACATAGTGAATCATATATTGATGCGGTACAGAATACATTGCTTGTCTCCGTAAAGATGAATAGTTCTTCCATGTAACTAAATACAATATTTATTATGAAAGGTACTCACCAGAGCATTAGGGAAATACAATTGTCATTTTCACCACTGAAGACAGGGACGTTGGACTCAGGTTTGAAATTTGAATTTAGTTGTATAAAATCCTACTTTATTTTCGAATGAAAACTTTGGGAACATTCTGGCTAGAGGTTTTTTGAATCATGAAAGGATAAATCTTTGTGAACCTAGTCAATTAGAAATCGTTGAGGTCAAGGGGGAATAATGTCAATGCCATTTCCACAGGAGGAGAGCCCCGCAAACCTCAGTGTGTGCTTCTTTTCCCCTTTTGCCCCACTTCTCCACTTGTCCTGATTGTATCTCTTAGTGAGTGGTAAATGACAGGCAAATTGTATACTAAGAAAGACGTCAAGTTGTATGAGGGAGAAAGGATGGAATAGATTGCGCTATTTATTTGGTGTGGTGATGGTGGTGACTTTCCAGGGGAGGGCTGAGTGGAGAGAGCACGAAGCCACTATTGATTGCATACAATAGCTATGGTTCTTTACAAACACATTTGTGAGGTCACCAAACATCTTGTTCCTATTTCAGTTTAATTTTCTACGTGTTCACCCTCCTCTGTACAGAGGCACTGGACAATAATCAGAATTATCTTAGGCAAGTTAATCATTTTAGGGTGAAGTTGATTATTTTAGTGTAAAGTTTTCCTATGTTTTTTCCTATCACAGGACCAACATTAACAAGAAGAAAAAAAATGTGCTTACAGTTTCTTGGTCAATAAAATTGAGAGAATTCTTATTAAGACACTTTGATTGCATATGTTAACTAATAACAAATGACTTAGAACAAGAACTGCATTCTAATCAATTAGGAATACTTTATTGAGTGTATATTAAAGGTAAGCTTAAACTATTCCCATCCCAATTCATTCCTCTCTGTTTCCGGTGGAATTTAAGTAGTAGGCTCTAATAGAATAGAGAACAGAAAAGTCTCCCTTGAGCCTATCCTTCTGGTTACTCAACCCAATGTGAACGTAAATAACACTTCCACAGTACATGAATTTAAAAAGTAATATGAAGAAAGGTCGTCTCGTTAACTCAAGATGTCATAAATTGTAAAAATGACCATTGTCTTATTTCAAATGTGTTAAGAGCAGATGATGGTGGTTTTTACACTTAAATTACATAACCATAAAAAGTGTTCTACACAATGGAGTGTCAGCATATAAAATTACTTATTATCGATTAAATGTAAAGCACATTTGTAGATTATACCTAAAATAATGAGTATCATATCCATAGCCTTGTAAAAATTAGATACATGTGCCTTTCTTTTAGTTAGATATGCCATTCCCCCCACACTCACACATTCACATGGAAATAAATTACACCTAACTTGTTTCTGCCACTCCCAGTATTAAATTATTTTTAATACTTAATTTATTTTTATTCTTAAATTATTTTTATTTAAATTATTATTTAATTTATTTTTATAATAATTATAAAATTATTTTTATTCTTAAAATATTTTTTAAGAATAAATTATTTTTATTCTTATTTTATTTTATTTTTATTTATTATTATTATACTTTAGGTATATCTCCCAATGCTATCCCTCCCCCCTCCCCCCACCCCACAACAGTCCCCAGAGTGTGATGTTCCCCTTCCTGTGTCCATGTGTTCTCATTGTTCACTTCCCACTTATGAGTGAGAATATGCGGTGTTTGGTTTTTTGTTCTTGCAATGGTTTACTGAGAATGATGATTTCCAGTTTCATCCATGTCCCTACAAAGGACATGAACTCATCATTTTTTATGGCTGCATAGTATTCCATGTTGTATATGTGCCACATTTTCTTAATCCAGTCTATCATTGTTGGACATTTGGGTTGGTTCCAAGTCTTTGCTATTGTGAATAGTGCCACAATAAACATACGTGTGCATGTGTCTTTATAGCAGCATGATTTACATTCCTTTGGGTATATACCCAGTAATGGGATGGCTGGGTCAAATGATATTTCTAGTTCTAGATCCCTGAGGAATCGCCACACTGACTTCCACAATGGTATTTTTATTCTTAAATTATTTTTATTCTCGGCTAGGGATTCCAAGATGATGGACAAAATGATCCAGGGCCTTCTAAATAAAGAAAATACCAACATGTCAGTCCATAATCCTTACAGTAACCAAATGTTGTTACCTGAATGTCAGTAATTGAAACTCCACAAAAAATAGCATTGTCTTCCATACTTGGCATTTATGAAAATGACATAAGATCAAAGAATTTGAATTAGGATACATATGGTATATTTGAAGTTAATTTTTTTAAGACAATAGAGGCTTAGACTTCTACAAGTAGCTATACATGCATTCTAGTCCCAAAGAAATATAAGCAAGACAATATTTTTAAAATTACTGTTTATTACTACCTGGTGTTTGGGCTAATTCTTGACCACTGGAATTGCAGAACTCTGAAAAAACACACACACACAGATACACACACACAGACACACACGCACACACACACAAAGGAGTGAAATTAGATCAGCCTGCCCCAAAGATCTCAGGCAGAGTTTGCTCCATTCACCTCTCCTGCCTCTCAGACACAGCTTTATTCCTATTTGGTCTTTCAGGGAACTAAAGAATTACCTTCCAAGTGGTAAGCAACCTCAGTTTCAACTTGCTGCATGGACTCTTGAAGATTTAAGGAGATGAAGAGAAGTAGAGAAAAAGCAATTTTAACATAAAGTCACACTAACTCTGGAATCAGAAATATTTCAATCTAATTCAATTTTAGTACATAAAGTTGAAATGATAATTGCATTATCAAATTAATGAATTCTTAAAGAAAGATTAAATTATATTCAATCTACTCAACATACTAAAGCAGATATGTGAGCTGGTGTACATTAGAAATATTCTTAAACAAGATATAAATGAAAAAACCATCTCCTCTCTCTCCTCCCTGTTCCTGGCTAAATGGTAATCACGTGGAAATTTCAATAGACTAAGTTATCATTAATTATTATATTATCACATAAACTACCGTGATGATCATTCAATTGTAATAAGACAGTTATTTGGATCTTAGCAGAATTACTATAATAGGGGAACTTTAAAATTTATATATTCAAGTGAGAAAACATATTTGAAAAGACGAATTAAACATGTTTGTACTAAAGCATTTAGTTAAAGCCGTTTCTGAAATGTATTTCATAATCATCACATAGTTCAAACTGAAGTAAAATTTATTATTTGTTCTAGGTATTTGATATAAAAGACAACTTTAGGTTCCATAATTGCCTTCAGCTCTGCAAAAGTGAAAGAGGGCTTCGTGTTTCCTATTGTTTGATGGGAGGGTGCATCCTTACAT
The DNA here is from genome assembly GCF_028885625.2 of Pongo pygmaeus. Lineage (NCBI taxonomy): Eukaryota > Metazoa > Chordata > Mammalia > Primates > Hominidae > Pongo > Pongo pygmaeus. The sequence continues at coordinate 62,857,538 of NC_072376.2, read as the reverse complement.
GAAATTAGGTTCAGTAAGAACTATGGAAGCAAGCTGTAAATGTTTTGGCAGTAACTATGCAAACTAACTTAAAACATTTAGGCAGTAATTATTATCTCAAATTTTGCTGCACTATATAGCTCCACTATTGCAAATTGAGGACATAGTAAATAAATTTGTAGAGAGATTTAAATCAATTCATCTTTCCAGATGAAAAAAAATTCAGTAATCTTTAGTTTCAAATCAGTAATGTCGACTCCTACCATGTGAACAATAAATGATCATTTGTTCTTTTGTTTACTTTGTTCTTAAAATGTCCAGATTCTCCAGAATAATATGCCCTGTTTGCTATATTATTTTGTCTGGTCTATCTGACTGCTGACTTCAATCTAATCACTGGATTGGGTTTTGGATGCTACCTAATGTCATTCAACTTTGTCAGTAGATCTAGCATTTTCAAAAACTAATAAGAGGAAAACAGAATATGAAATTCCAAGAAATACTCCAGGAAAATATTGAGGATCTCATATGTTTGGACATTCAACAAGCAGACATCATATTGTATGGAATGTAAAGAGGTAACAACTGGGAAATTGCTGTAGTCTGAATGTGTACCCTCAGACGTCATATCTTGAAATCCTAAGCCTCAAGTTAATAGTATTAGAAGATGAGGTGTTTGGTGGTTGGATCCATTATGAGGACAGAACACATATGAAAGAGATTAGTGTCCTTATGAAAGTGGCCTGGGAGAATTTTTATTCTTCTATCAAGGGAGGACACAGCTAGAAGGTACCATTTATGAGAGACAAGCCCTCATCAGACACCACATCTGCAGGCACATTATCTTGAACTTCTCAGCCTCCAAAACTGAAAAATAAATGCTTGCTGTTTATAAGCCAGCCATTTTATGGGTTTTTTTTTCTAAGAAACCATCTCCTAAAATTGAGTTAAGCGTTTATAATTTATTTGCTAGATGGTGTGTTTTCTTAACTTTTATTTGTTGTAAATGATGTTGCTGCTACTAAAAGTTGATTTTTGGCTTTCGCATGAACCCCATTATAACTATGTACTCTCCAATTTGCTATATGTCTAGAAGAACACTAACAATAAAGAAAATGGGACCTGCCAGCATCATCCTAGACTCTACATCTCAGAAATGAGCTTATTCTTTTCTAGACAGAGCATATAGCACTAGCCCTAATATTCAATATGGCTGGAGTGTACCATTTTTCTTTACTGACACTAAAAGCTTCTTAGTGCAAGGGTTTTCTCTCCTTAAATCAACTGAAGATACTATAGTTGATCTTGGTCCAGAAATATCTCCTTGAGAGTGAGGCGGAATGATAAACTTTTATCAACCCAGGGAAAAGACAATGTCTGTAAATTCTTCTAGATGAACTTACTTCTTCCAAATATCCTTTGTCTGTCACCACCCTAATTCCATTTTCCTTTTTATTCCACTGAGTTGCTAAATTTTGTCAAGAATGTGACAGTTTAGGCAAGCTTGTTTGTCAAATGTTTAAATCCATCTTTTGCCCCAAATAAAACAACTCTGCATCCTTCCCATGGCTATCTACACAATATTCTTTATCATCAGTCTCACCCTATTTTGAAAGTTTGAGGATTTTATGAGTTTTCTTAGAAACCAAATGAAGTACCATACATGAGAATGTGTGTCAACATTAAGTAGATTTGGAGCATTTCATAATATTTCTCTAGTTCCACTTAGACCAAAGATGATAGTCTGTATCAGCTACTGCCTTTTTTTCTTCCTGTAGTCCTCACAAATCATTTTTAATTTTATTTACATTTGTTCTTTACATACAAGCTCATCTCCTCTTAAGTACCTGAACAAAGTATCACAATACCTCTCCTCCATTATTTAGAACCAGATAATATCCCAGGGCTGGAATCCAGTGGTCATGACTATTGTTTTCATTTGCTATTTCAATATGCACCTCTGTATTCACTTACTACCAAAAAGATTTCACAGGCCCCATTCCAAGAGGAAGTCACAGACATAGACATAACCCTCCAGTTCAAGTCATTTCTATCTTTAATCCGAATCAAAGAAATTGTATTTGGAATGAAGGCTGTTGCCTAATTCTTCATAGAATTTTATCCATCTCCTCTTCTATGCTCTCACTCACCCTCGTTCCCCAGAGATGAAATCATATTAACCCTTGATATTTATTAACCCAAATATTTTCTGTGGACTTACTGATCTCCTATTTGGGAGTAAATTCTACCCAATTCCCTGTGGTCTAAAATGTATAATCATGACATCAGTAGAAGGATAAAAGTTTAAATAACCTGTCTGACAAGAAAAGTCCACATAAAACTTTACACAATCTGCTGTTAACATAGTAATAGCACACATCTCTAAATTCAGACTAAGATACTTTCCACAGCCTAGCTACTCATACCACAAATTTCACACAAAAGTCAGCAAAACGTGCATTGGCCTATGTGATTTAGACATATTACTCAATTCTATCAAATCAAATGACCTGAGTTATAAAATCTAAAGGTCTTTAAGCCCTTGCCCATAAGACTGTGCTTCATAAATGTACTCAACACCCTTCCTATTATAGTTTAGTATTTTGTATTAAAACAAACCTTTGATGATAAATTGCAAACTGTGAGCGGGTTATACTGTAACAAATCCTACTTCCTAAAGCCTGCTGTAGGCAGTCTGCTTTGGGTAGTCATACTGATTAGACCCACTACCCTCCAACTTAATCCTGGATTTTTCAGGAAACAATCCACTCATAAACTTGAATATTTCAGCAGCAACCACTCCTGGAACTGCAATTCTGAGAGCCTGACTGCCTCTCTGTAACCAGCCTACAATGCTGAAAGGCCTTTTTCTCCCCTCTCCTTCATCTCCTGAAACTATTGCTTTAGGAAATGGGTCCTCCTTGTTGCTTAGACAGTCTGTACATCTATAACATAAGGTCTAGTCTCAATGGAGTAGTAATACTTTAATGCTCAGAATAATTTTAAACAACTCTATTTTTCTCTCTTTTAATTGAAACAAAGATAATTTTCAAAATCTTAAGAAGTGATCTTTGTTGGAAAATATGTACTTCAGTTCACAAGCCCCACATCTTGCCTTATGTTTCTATAGACCTTACTTTCTCATAGTTCTTTCAAATTCCAAATATATTTCCAAAATTTTATTCCAATATGCATTTTATTTTTTCACACTGCTTTCACATTAATACATAAATTGATCTTAATGTTCAGACAATTTGAAATAACTTCTCATTGATAAAAGATTTTTTCTAATCCAGAAAAAAATCTAAATGATTTTGCAATATGAATTTATTGAGGGATAAACTTAAGATTCTAGAACTTCAGTTTAGAACTTTGAGGTATATTAATTTATCTGGATAATAATAATAGTACTTGTAGTTAATCTATAGAGAACACTTTCTGTGCCTGGTATAATATATAAATTATGTTTAATTCCCAAAATAATCAAGTTTTATAGGTATAAATACTACTCTGATCTCATAGGTGAGAAAATGAAAGCATCCAGTGTGTGGGTAAGGTCACACAAAGAGTTCGTAGGCCTATACACAAATCCCAGAGACCAGGCTCAATTTCCACTCTAACTTGCTTCCTGAATGACCGTCTGTTTCTTCCTAATTTCTATGTGATTATGACACTCAAAAGAAATTCACTTAAAATCTGGGCAACAGAGCTAGGCTGTGACCCCCACCTCACCCCGCAGAACATGAAGAATGCAGTAAATATTAAGGTCAAGTTTTATATTCTAAATATACAAATTAGTTTAACCATTTTTCCTCCCAGTTTCTTATACTAATTGAAAGTATGTTTACCAGTGCATTAAGACCACCCTTTGCTGATTTTACCTTTCCTACTAACATTAAACAGCCAAAACATGAATTGTTTCTTTAGCAATATATTCAAGGTGTTTAGTCCAAATAACACTCAGTGTGATGCATTTCCCTGAGACCTTAAAATAAAGTGGAATTTTGGAAATCCCTTTGAGTTTATGCATCTTCCTCAGTATGTCATTCGAATTGATACTTGATTATGATATGAAGTATCTCAGAGTGCCCAGGGACAATTAGCAGGGCTAAAGGACCAAAATCCAGGTAGATTTTTCAGCTCACCAGAGGTTTTACTATGGGACTCTACTTTATCCTGTTCATGCTCACTAAATAACAACATTCCAGACAGCTTGTATATTTTCAGAGAAGCAGGTGCTAAAGCCTTCTTAGAGGGTGCAATCAGACTGGCAAATGTATCTACTCTAATTTGACCGATTTTTCAGCAGGCATTCACTGATTTCTGGGCATAGTTGGACAGCTCCCTTTACAGAAGGAAATTCTACTCCAAGGCACTCACCTAGACATATACCAATTTTTTTTAACCTATTGAAAATTCCTGAATTTTTCCAGTGCTTCATGCAATCACTTCAAACTGTTAGGATTGAAATATTTTGACTCTTTTTCTTCACTTAAGTTCCAAAATTTGGGCAGACTTTTGAGATAATTTACATTGCGGCAGACTATTTACAGAACTCTGGAATAATAATGATGATTGTGATAACAATAATTTTTATATTTGTTGAGGATATTAATTTTAAGAATGTATTAAGATATTGGAAAAAATAGCCAGTCAAGATTTACTTGAATTAATGTTAGCATAAAGATGATATGGACTTATTTTGGTCCCTTTATTCAACCACTCACCACCAATGTAATATCTGTCTTGGTCATAGGCATAATCTCTATGTAGCATAATGCCAAACCCAATAATAGTAGATATTCAATTAATATTGGGGATGCAAATGAAGAATGTGTATACTGCTAATGAAGCCACTACTCATGGGATCAAGCTAACATTTTTTAAAAATCTGTTGAAGTAAAGAGGACGTGAGCAGTGGGAAAGAGAAAATGTCTATTCTTTGTTATTTTCCATTGCTCTACTTCCAAAATAATGCAAATTGCCCACTGTCTTTTCTGGTCATGCTGTGTGTTTGGGGGAGGTGGGGCTGGGGTGCGGGGGCGGTGGGTGGGTTTGTGTGTGTGTACCTTTGGTCTGCTTAGTTTTACTACTTTCAAGCTTTAATTGACCTTACTCCCAACTAAGGAGACATATGTTCAAATCATTATTAGCTGTCTTCAATTATTTGCAAACATGAATGTAATATAGAAATCAATAATGAATTCACTCTTGGAAACAAGAAATTTCATGCTTGTCATATCTACTAGACATCTGGTTGGACTGTTGTAAGTCCATTGACTGGATTACCAGTTTTGCTGGACCGTGTAGTTTGACCAGAACAAACAGACTTACTAATTCCTACCTTCTCACTAAAAGTCATACTGATAACTGAAGGAAGAAGAAGCTTAATTCTAAATTCTAATTGTAATAATGATGAAAATATAAACTCTAATGGATTTGGATAGGAAGAACATAGCATTATACTCTAGGGAATCTCTGATTTGGCAACAATTAAAGTCTTAAGACTTTAAGTATTTTGAGTTCCAGATGTCCATACCTAATTAACACAAATCGAAGGCAGAGGTAGTTGTGTTACAAATGATGTGACATAACTTTCAAACCTGACAAAGTGCATTGAAAACAGATTAAAGCAGGCTCTTAGCTCATACTGGCATGAAATAAGACCATCCTATATGGCACAGAGGTGGTGCAGGTATTTACATGTGTCATTAAATTGAGTTTTGTTGTTTCTCATTAGGAGAAATTACTGAAAACTGATGAGAATGCTTTTTGGAGAAGAATACACCCTCAGGTATATCATTTTCTGTTACAAAATAATTAAATAGATGTCTATTGCATGTCTTTTAGTTTGGTAATCTGGGAAATGGAATTGTTTCAGTTCTGCTTGAGATACCCATGGAATAGCATTCATTGAGTTACTGAAATGGTAATACTTTCAATCGTTGCCTTTTTTCTTCTATTGAAAATACTTTAATACTATGTTACTGGAGTTCAGTATGATAGTTAAAATGGAGAGGCATAGTTAAATAATAGATTGTTCTGAAAAGTTACGCTTTCTGACAGTATTTTTTCCTATGACTTGTTTCTTTGAGCTCTTAGAAATGGCTGATGGCAGTTCTTTACTGGAGTGTTTTGGTAAGTGGTCATTGACTTTTGACAGTCTGTGGTAATTCAAACAGCAAAGGGACATTTTATAATCCATAAGAATGCATTTGCTGTATTATTTTACAGGAGGAGTATTTTATAGAATGAGGAGGCAGTTTACCTCCCGTTAGTCATCTGTGTGTTTCTTCATTTTCCATATTGTACCCAATCTGCAGTTCTTACTAGGACAAAGCATCCTTTTAAATTAACAAGAAACAAAGATCAAATAAAAAGTGCTGAATCAGACCCATTAACACCATATTAATTATGCAGTGAATACACAGTACTATTTACAGTGGACCTTTCTAAGACCAAACAATGACGTTAAAAACTCAGTTTATTCCAGGAGTAGGCAAGCCTCCATAAATTTTCTATTTATCTTTAAATGCAAATGCTTATTCATTGCATAACATTGAAAGACATGGTTACTCCTATTTAGTCCTCCACAAACATCATTAGATATTTAGATGACCGATGATTTTTAATTGTGTCAATAAAGTCAGTGGACTGCTTGGCTCTGCAGAGACATAAGAATTCAAATACTTTAAGTAGACTAGATGGAAGAAAAACATATAGAGGGTAGAGTGTGAAGAGCTGTGAGCTAGGGAGAAGAGCTTGATAATTATTATTAAAATTATCTAAATCTGAAAAGAAAATCTAGGTCTCTCTAAACATTCTTAATTCTTAGTGCTTGCAATGCCTCAGGTACCTTGAAATAGTTACCCATATGCCTGCTTATGTATTTCCGTTTTGTGTTTGTGTTTGTATGCGTGTTTGCCTAAGTGTAGTTTCTCCTGGTAGCAGCGTGTGTTTGGTGTACGTGTGCATATGTATGAGTACGAATTAATTACATATCGAAAACATGTGCATTAACGGCATCTGCAGTCCTCCCTCGCTGCTTCAGTCAGTCGGGATGTTTAGCACCGTCACTTGGTGTTAGGATCACTCGGAAGACCTGCCTGTCGGACGCCTGATTGTGGTTCCCGGGGTGCCGGAGCTCCAGGAGCCTGTACCATCTCTATCTGAAGGGGAGGAGAGAAGGAAAGGAGAAGGCATCTGAGCGAGGGTGTTCTCCTTACGGCAGCCGGGTAGGGGGCAGCCAGGTTTGGAGCAGGGTTCTAGGATTACACAGCAAATCCCCAACTTCAGCACCGCGGACAGCATCACCTCCCGCCCCGGGAGAGGCGCGCGCCTCCTTGCTCCGCCCCCGCCCCAGCTGATGGACCACGACCGGTCGGCTCAGTCTCCCTTTTGCTTTCAAACGAGGCCAGGGCAGGGCAGAAGGGTTTTGACAGCCAGAAGGGTACGGTAAGGAGGAGGAAGAGGAGGAGGAGGCGGCGGAGGAGGAGGAGCCGAGGAGGGGACCGAGAAGGGAAGAGAAGGGAGGGCTTCCCTCCGCCTCGCTCGCCGCCCGGGCTCACAGGCGCTGGCGGCGGCGGCGGCGGCGTCTCCTGCTCTCCGCGGCTGTTGCTGCTGCTCGCGCTCCGCCGCCCGGGAAATGCTTCCCCGCGCCGCGCAGCGCTGAGGCCGTGCGTGCGCCCCGGCTGCGCTGCGCGCTCCCCACATGCACAAGCTCTCCATGTGAGCTGACGGGCGACTGGAAATCCCCCGAGTCACGCTGCCTGGCGGTGAAGGGAGCGCTCGCCCTCAGTGGCAACAGCTGCACCACTGTCTCTGTCGCTCTGCCTTCCTCTTCTGCAGCCTCCGCTCTTCTGATTACCTCCCTCCCCCGTCCTTTGGTGATTTTTTTTTTTTTTTTTCAAGAAGGAGAGGGCGGGGTAGGTGTCCGTCCCCTCCCCTCTTCCCCCTCCTTTGCCTTCTTGGTTTGAATTTCCTCCCCCGGCATTGCACTGGCACACAGTGCAAGAGGCAATACTCGCACGGAGGGAGAACGAAGGCTGACTCGCCTGCCGCTCCAAGCCCAGAAGAACTGGAGCCTGGAGTGGGGTGAGGGGAGAAGAGGAAGCGGGAGGGGCTTGGCTTCCTCGCGTATTTGAGGACAGCCCATCTCCCTTCAAGAACCCTACGGAGAGACGGACTGCATCTCCGCAGCGAGCTCTTGGAGCGCCGCCGGCCAGGAGGCGAAGGATGCGGGCGGCTCCGCGCGCCGGCTGCGGGGCAGCGCTCCTGCTGTGGACTGTCAGCAGCTGCCTCTGCAGAGCCTGGACGGCTCCCTCTACGTCCCGTAAGTAGCCGTCTCCTCGCTCTGCTCTGGAGCAGTTTCAGTGCGGCATTGATGTTTGGCACCAGGGTATCAACCCCGAAGCGCATCGCAGTGCTCGCACCCTGATGTGTTTGTGTCTCCGCTGTCACACACTTGCAGCCACTGCAGTAGACAAACTCGAAACCTAGCGTTTTTGTTTTGGAAGACACAGGGTTGTGACGCTGGTGATGTTTCTGGAAAGTTGTTCCTGGTCTTGGTGATCGGTTGGCAAGAGCTTGGCTAGAGAGACTGGTGTAGATGGCAGCTTCTTAGGAGTTGTTTGTGCAGGGAGAGTTAACTGCATTTGGCTTAGGTAGGTCAGTGAATGAAAAGTGAAGACCATGGCAAAACGAAGTTTCTTATTTTTATTTATGGTTATAACTTAATGAGCACGGGGTTGAGGTTAACAAGAGGAGCATGTTTTAAACAGTTTGGGCACCTACAGGGTCTCTTTAACCTCTCCCGTTCTCTTAAAAAGTTAATGCCCCTTTAGTACTTGCTTATTAAAATGGAAGGCAGCGAAATTGTAACTGAAATTGCTTTAATTCTTTGATACTTTGATATGGATATGACTGATGCAGTACGGGACTTGGGACACTCAGTGCAAAGCGTCGTTAATGTAGTAATAAACAGATTCTTAATAGGGTTTTCAGGAAAATAATTCTATTCAATATGTGTATCTCTGCATTTTAATCAACTGTGTGTGTTTGTGTGTGTGTGTGTGTGTGTGTGTGTGTGTTTAAGACTGCCCGTGTTTTCATGAGGTTTAGAAAGAAATGGAAGATTCTGGCCCATTTTCTGCATTCCTTTAGAAGTGCATACTGTGCATGTAGAGAGGAAATGCATGATTGTTCCTTTGGTTCAGAAAGAGTTAAAACACTAGAAAGACTGCCTATAGGAATTTTAGGATAATATTCATAAGCGCATACTAGTTTCTGAGAATGAGTAAGTTGGTAAAGAATTATCATGGAGATTTCAGAGTTTAAAAGGAAGATTTTTTTTGTCCATTTAGGAAAAGAAAAGTTTAATATTTTCCAGAAATCGTCATATGCGAAGTAGTCTTCTCTTTGTTTATAAGATTTTGGGATGTATTAATGCATCTTTGTTAATAATGTTCTTATTGTAGTGGTAACTATCAACAAGAATAGCATTGAAAAAGGACATTATAAGTTGTAATAAGGAATCTACTATATAATATCCGGTTATGAGCCAGTATTACTGTTTCGACATATCTTCCTAAGTACAGTATTAGCTTTTCTTTTCTCACAATGTATAAAGATAAGGAGATAAACGAACTGGCAATCTAAGTTTGTAATGAACTTGAAAACATTGTATAGCATTTTTTATAACAAATTAAATCACAAAGAGTTAAATATTGTTAATATTTATGTCAATTTTATAAATTTAAACAAATTGTGGGGATACAATGCTTGCTGTTGATATTTACACAAATATGTAACTCTATCATTGGGAAACTAGTTTGATGAAATTTCTGTTTCCATTTCAAGGTCTGGTTATATAGAATTTCCTGCCACTTTTCCTGGAAAATAAACTCCTTATATGTTAAATTTATTATATTCACTGATTGAAGGTCCTCATATCCAGGGTTTTTCCTGGGTTCCGTGTTCCGTCGTTCTGTATACGTTAATTCTGATGGGTCCATCTGAAACATCTGCCATGCATAGCAAATGGAACACTGGCAGCCATTGGGTTAATGCATTTTAAGATAAAAAAGTTGTTATTTCATAAATATTTTCCGAGTTTTTAACTTTTTAATTAGAATTTGAAGACAGAGAACACAGAAACAATTACTTTTAAGATGGTTAATAGTTACGACCATTAAGATTTTTTACTAACTTGGCTTTCATTCTCTATTGTTTAAAAATGCGTAATGGCTTAATTAAGGTGGCTTTTTATTTCGTTTGAATTTAAACTGTGTGACCAAAATGCAAAGTTGCCCTATATGCTGGAAATGAATTAAATAATACGGATGCTACAGAACTTTATTGATTAGAATGAGCTTCATGGATTCAGTACTTTAAATATCAACTGTACTTTACATTAGTGAACATTTTTATTTACATTATATGTAGCTCTGAAGGAAAGTATGATAGTTATATTCTTAATATAAAACATTCAAAGGAGAAAAAGATGGAAACTACATGAATCTAAGATAATGAGCAACTCAACCAGGAGAGGTCATCACAAGACAAAAAGTAGCGTGAAAATCTAAAACTATCATTTTTCTTTGGTACACATTTTTAAAATGTGACGAGTATGCTAAAACTTTCTGTTCCTAAATACCTTTTTAATATGAGGGACAGAAGATGTTTATTTCACAACAACTGCATTTCAAATATGTATTTGCTTATGACTTATTTCTTTTTCTCTGTTGACACACATATAAAAACTGTTAATACTATGTGTTGTACAAGCAGACTAGAATAAACTTGAAAACAAAGCTCATCACTATGGTTATGTAAAAATATAATCTGATTTCTTTGCAGATAGTGAAAATGAACTGCTGCTGAGCTGATGTAACTAATCGTGTATCTTCCCTTCCTGTAGATGTAGATACACGGGACACACGTGGGAAGTTTAAAGAAAATATTTTACTCTTAGGGAGTTGCATTTATTTGAACATATTATAAAGACCTTGATGGTGCAGTTCTAAATGATGAGGAGTTTAAGCTAGTGTCTAATAAATTCACTTTTTAGAGTTAACTGAATTTTCACTTAAATAAATGATCTCTCATAAAGGCCAATTTACATCATTTAGTAGAACTATTAACCTATAATTTCATTGACCATCACATTTGGGAAATGTGTTTTGAATTGATTCAAATATTCTCTAACAAATATGATTTTATATGTGTATATATACACACACATTAATATATATGTGTATAAATATATATGTATTTGTTCATATATGTTTTATAAAAACATTTGAATACATGTTATAAAGTACATAGATACATATTTAATATAGCACATATATTAAGTATTATATGTAAAAATGTGTATATTTATATATTTTCTAAAACACCATTCAAGGAATTTAAGTTGTTTACAAGTTTATAGAAAGGTCTTTTCCAGTGCAATTATTTTAAGTAACTAATGCAACAGTATTAAGCAATAGTATATTAGTCGATTTTCTCTTCCTCAATTCATATACTTCTCCCAAAATGGTATATTTTAAATATAAAATATGTAAATGCATATTAAAACAAATACTGCTGGTTTATAGAGACCTTGAACGTAGTAATGAACTTGTCTTAATGAAAACAATTTAAACTTAAAAGGAGCTTTAGGCAAGCAAAATTCATTGGTTGATAAAGCATAGCACATTATTTGCTTAATGCAAACTAATAATTATTAACTAATTGGAGAAAAATATATAATCTCGATTTTATTATAGCATGGATATTCAGGAATTAAGAATCATTGTTCAAATTTTACTCTTTACCATCAATATATGGCAAAATTAGGTAAAAAAATTAATCCAAAAATTTAATTTAGGTCTTATTAACCTTTATGCAGTTATAAACCTACAACATATCATTTTAGATGATATCAAAGTTGTTTGGTGCATATCATATTTTAAATCTTACAGTTATGTGCCCCATAATGACATTTCAGTTCAATGATGGACCACGTGTATGTTGGTGTTTCCATAAAATTATAATGGAGCTGTCATATATAGGTGTGCCATTTTTCATCTTGTATATTATATTTTTACTGTATCTTTTCCATGTTTAGGTATGATGAGATGCACAAAGAGGCATTGTGTTATAATTGCCTATAGTATTCAGTATAATAACATGCAGTACAGGTTTGTAGCCCAGAAGCAACAACCCATACCATGCAGTCTATGCTATGTGTGTAGTAGGCTACACTATCTAGGTTTGTGAGTGTGTACTCTATGACGTTGGCACAAAGACAAAATTGCCTAAGGATACATTTCTGAAAATATATCCTTATTGTTAAGAAATGCATGATGATATATGTTTTTTGTCTATTTTAAGTGGCAAAACCTTTCAAGTTCTATAATTTCTTTGAGATTTAATTCACTGTTCCTTATTAGTAAATTCTTCTAGACAAAAACTTACTCAAATCTCTTAAAGTTTACATAAAGCTTCTTGTCTTGTTAATCTTTTTTATGATTGAAAGAAAATAAATGTGACATGTCTACACTTGTCATCTCTTTTTAAGAAGTAGATTTTTGTATTTGTTGTAAATGGTATACAGAATAAGGAGAGAGTCTAGGCTCAGAAATTCTTAATTCAAATGTGCTTTTCTTTAAAATATTAAACATATGGAGATCCAACTTGTACACGTTGTCTGTTTAGTGACTGATGTCAGTGGGATGAAGAAATAAAACATGTACTTTAAAGATTTTCCCATCTCTAGTCCTGATTTGTGAAGTGCTTTACTTTATCATTTTTTACTACTTGCAAAGTTATAAAACAGCGTATATAGTAATTTTAAGCCTCAAAACCAGTGTTGTGTGAAATAAAATAAAATTTTATATTTATGTCTATACCAGTATCTGAAACTGGCTGTTACCTGTTTCTAGAGAGATACATATTTTAAGATAAGTAGTTATCAGAAACATAAGGTATATTTCTACAACCAATATTGGACTGCTGAAATAAATTATATGCTTATTTTTGCCATTTTAATAAGTAAGAATAATGACGCAATCATTTATATACAGCTGTTAATTTTCAAATGAAAGCCTTGAAAAGAATACTTGTAACAGAGTGATTCACTAAAACACTGGATTTTCCCATCTCCTGGGCTCTATAGAACCTATATGTTTTAGTTGTGAGCAGATAACAATGTTGGAATGTGGAGGTGCTTCCTCTTTCTCCATCCTAACGGTTCGTTTTATGGGAAGAAAAGTCCGTCTATCACACTCTTAGAGTCTATGTCTACAGTTCATTCATTCCTTCCTATGTTAGGTAGAGTTACTTATCTGTTTGGTGACTATGGGAAAAGGACCTAGATGTGCTTAGCTCAGCCCCTCCTTTCTCCTTTCAGGCTGCCTGCAGAAAGAATAGATTCTGTTGAACAATAGATAAAAGTAGGCTTTGCCGCTGCACTAATAGTGATAGCACGAAGAGCCTTATGGTGTTCGGTTCTTCCTATGGCTTGAGACTCTGTTTAATTTTAGAAATAAGGTTAATGAATCCCACTGTATCACACATTTAAGCCTTATTCTTTTGTATCAGCAATACTTATATAAAGAATGTTATTTCCTCTCTGTGAGTTATTTTCTAATCTAGAACTCAGAGAAGGGACTGAGATTTACTGTACTCAGTAAAACCACAAATATATTGAAATTGCCAACAATAAGGTTGATATTAAACTAAATGAACATGAAATAATTTCTGCATAGTTTAGAAACCAGTAAAGAATAAGACTTGGTTTTTCCATTGATATTGAGTTGAAGATTTGGTGTTACTCTGGTTAAGACTTCCAAACTCTCCATTCATTCATTCATTCATATTCCTACCCAGTGCTATTAGTGGTATTATTTTACAGAGATGCTTAGAATACCATTTCTTTATCTGTGGTAAATAACATTGCCATTTAAAATACAGCCTATTTACAAACTTTAGCCAGTACACATCCAATTTTATCCTGTCCATGTAACTATTTAGTAAATTATATATGCCTTTAGTTGGCTGTTACATCATGATCCTTCTGTAAAATCATGAAGGTTAAATGTTCTAAGCCAATTATTCTTTCCAACAAAGCATTTGCACTTAGAAAACAAAGTTGATTCTTTCTTCAATTGTAAGTTTTGAAAAATATCTTCTTAAACTCTTCTTTAGTTCACTTTGGAGGTAGCTATTCATAATAACAGCTTGAAGTAACTGATTTTTTATGACACTGCAGATTTTAAAGCCTCCCCTGATAGTAGGAAATCTAGATATAAAGATGTGATTGTTGGCTCTGAATTTGCTTGCTGAAGATCACATATTTTGGGTATACTGTAAAAATGTTGAAAAAATAAAGAGGAGCTCCTGGGGGCCGTATTCTGTATTTACCTTGTGATTTAGATTTGCTTGAAATACCCTCATAAACATAAATAGTGATACATGCTTTAATGTTTTTATGTTTAGGAAAGAGGTGAAATTAGATTTTGAGAATACTTTTACCAGGAAAAATTCCCCAAACATATATAAGTTTTTCCTTACCTTTTCTAGTACATTCACAACCTTCTTCATCTGCACTGGGATGGTGATCTGGAAATGTGAATCATAGAAAATGGCAGGCAATAGAGGTGTGACCTGCATACGCACTGTCAAAGTTACTAAACCTGTGTTGTCTGGGACATCTAAGATGGAATCAAGTTACATAAAGTTTAGTTAAATTCAGGAAGGATTTGTTCACCTCTGTGCATTAGATGTCATATTGAAATAGTATGTGAAAAGGAAAATCTTGCCTGGACTCATAATTTTTATTTACTGTTATAATGTCATCTATGCTGTTCAATTATAGTATTATTTGAAAGGAATACATAAAAAAAATAGGCACAGTTTGTATTGTTAAAAAACAGTCTGTTAAGTGGTGAAATACCATGATATGCCAAATAAAATAATACCTCTAAGAAAATTCTCTTAAAATTAATGGTGCTTCTATTTTTAACAGCAAAGGCTTGAAATCAACCCAAATGCCCATCAGTGATACTGGACAAATAAAATGTGACAAGTACACACCATGGAATACTATGCAGCCATAAAAAAGGATGAGTTCATTTCTTTGCATGGACATGGATGAAGCTGGAAACCATCATTGTCAGCAAACTAACACAGGAACACAAAACCAAACGTTGTATGTTCTCACTCATAAGTGGGAGTTGAATAATGAGAACACATCGGCACAGGGAGGGGAACATCACACACCTGGGCCTGTTGAGGGGTGGAGGGCTAGGGGAGGGATAGCATTAGGATAAATACCTAATGTAGATAACGGGTTGATGGGTGCAGCAAACCACCATGGCACATGTATACGTGTGTAACAAACCTTCATGTTCTGCACATGTATCCCAGAACTTAAAGTAAAATTAAAAAAAAAAGGTGCTTATTGTCACTTCTATATCATAGACTGAAGTAGTTATTTTGAACTAACCGAAAACCCATGTGGATTAAATTTTATCACTGTTAACTCATTTTTCTAAGCAGTCACCTCTTAATGGGAACCAAATTATTAAGTAACATTATAAGTACAGACTGTCTATATATATATATGTCTTTTTCAGACATTGGTCAAAAATTTATAAACAGAGCTACATGAAAAAATTTCAGCCTAATTATGTCACATAGTGAAATTATAGCATATTTTATGGGTCTTATTTTTAAAAATTTATAAAGTACATGTTAAATAATGGCCTATGATGCATTAAATTACTTAATTGCTAATAAATTCTAAGTTAAAATGTAAATTGTTACGTATCATATTTGAAACATTTTTTGGTTCAAATAAAAATATGTCTGGACTATAAAATATGACTATCAGATTTTTAGATTATGAAACTATTATGCTAGCTTAGTGTTTTTAATGCCAACCAACTGAAGAAAACATGATTCAGGTGTTTTTTTCTATGTATTCATAGCAACAATAACACAATGAGTTCGATGCTGCCATCAATACTAATGTTACTAATTCTCATGGTATTTTACTCAGTGGATTTGAATATGGCCATAGAATCTTTCTCCACAGAATATGCCAGACAGCCACGTATAATCCCATGAGATTTGATATTTAATATAAAACTTTATTTTTTTACTCAAGTTATATATATTGCCACCACCAGCAGTTTTTCAGCTAATAAAGTATACTTATGATTTAAGTCACTTGGTTAATGTCCTCATACCTAAAGAATATGTTAAAACGAATGCTTAACTTACAGTAGAAGAGATTTTCAATGGCAGTGATGAAATTTCCAAAAATGAAATTTCATCATGCCTCATGCACTTCTGTAGTATATGTAAGTTTTATTTATATATCTTAACATAAGCATTTAAGTTATTATGTTATGACTAGTTAAAAGGAAATAGTAGCATAGTTAATTGTGTTTTTGTATGTTCACAGTACAGAATTAAGAATAACTATTTTGCCCAGGCGCGGTGGCTCACGCCTGTAATCCCAGCACTTCGGGAGGCTGAGGCAGGCAGATCACGAGGTCAGGAGATCGAGACCATCCTGGCTAACACGGTGAAACCCCATCTCTACTAAAAATACAAAAAATTAGCCGGGCGTTGTGGTGGGCACCTGTAGTCCCAGCTACTTGGAAGGCTGAGGCAGGAGAGTGGTGTGAACCCAGGAGGCGGAGCTTGCTTGCAGTGAGCCAAGATCGCGCCACTGCACTCCAGCCTGGGTGACAGAGTGAGACTCTGTCTCCAAAAAAAAAAAAAAAAACTATTTTATTGTGTCAGTTGACAAAAATAGTACTGTGTCAGAGATAAAAATGTGCCATGGTGGGGTGTTAACATTGCTTCTGCCATTAAGAACATAAACAAAAACAACCTTATTCCAATATTCTAGATACTGAGGAGGTTATTTTTGTGGAATTGATTCCAAAGACAGGGATGCTTGATCAAAGAAGATGTTTAGTTTTTGGCTAATAAATGTTGCCTGATTGAGTTCCACAAATTCTGCAAAAATTTACATTTTCAGCATCAATCAATGAGTGTCCTTTTCTAGAACTCCAGGCAGCAGTACATATTATACTTATAAAACGTTCTGCTTGTATTACATAAATAGCTAATATTTGTTGTGTTGACTTCTTATTAAATCTTTCTTCCCAGCCTTTCAAATCAGGCACTACTCTTTATGTGTACTAGGTCACTTATTTCTTATAATAATGCTTCAGTTTGCAAATGAAAAAATCAGAGACACATGGAGAAGTGACTTCCCTGGGCCACCAGCTTGGCCTATTTCCAGATCCAGTGCTCTTCACCGTGGCATAGCTGGCTGAGAGTGAAGTGCTGTCTCTGTGTTCAAGTTCTCTAAGAAGTTTCAGCTTGCATCTAGGCAACATTTTAAGGCTTGATTGCTTGTATATAAAGGAAAAAGCCTATTGGCATAATGTTTCTATCCTTTTGTTTACTTATTCCTTGATGACACTGTGATATGTTCTGGAGACTTAAAAATTACATTGGTAAAAAATAAAGAAATATATTTGAAATAAAGAGAGGAATGCAGCTCTTTCAATGGTAGCACATTAAATCTTAATATATATGTCATTTGTGTTCTTCTTCACAATAAGGTACTTTTGCAATGTAGTTCTATCATTTGAGTACTATTGAAATACATGTAATAGTCATGTAGTGAAAACATTTATTTAAAGCTATGTAAAATATTTCTGAAAATGCTTTGTCAGGTATACATAAAAGCTGTTTTTAAATCAGTTGTCAGGAAATGTTGAAGTCTGTATCGAAAACTGTAAATATGATTGCTATTACTAAAGTTAAAAGATGATAATTGTTTAATGTATGAGCACAGTTTTGAGTATTCATTTCATACAATAGCTCGTCCATAAAGCTTTTCTTGAGAGTGCTGTTGAGAAAATAACTTTTTCTTTTGCTTTCATGGCAGTGGGAAAATATTTGTCTTTAAAATATTTGCCAGTCCTAATGCTGAAATATTTCTTGTATCCATCCCCTGCTCTCCATTCCTATCACAGCTTCTATAGTTAAGATTTTCAGCATTTCCCTCCAGGCATTAATTTAGTAGCCTCCTGGTATGTCTCCCGGATTCTAATCTTTCCCCCTCTAGCTTATCATCTATATCTATGCCAGAAATACTTTCCCAAAACACAAATCTTGTTATAGTACTGCATTTGTCTAGTTCTTCCCTGTCTCTTAAATTTAGTCTTCTCCTAACCCAACATTTGCACCCTATAATCTAACCGACCATACTGAGATCTTTGCAGTTTCTCTAACACAACATGCTGTTTCGAATCATATTTCTCTTACACCTTCTGACATTTTGTCCCCTCCTTTCATTTTTCCTGTTTTATCTATGCTGATTTAGAGGAAACTCATTTATGGTCCAAGTCTCAGAATCTTGGAGCAGATTGATGTATCAACACCTCCCTGTGGCAATTTGGTCTAATCACAGGTGAAATACTAAGACGCGGCAGGCAAATTCTTTGGTTTCTGGACTTATAAGGAACACAGCGATCACAAATAATGAAAACCACCTCCAATTATCTAATATTAAAGTGATAAATTACCCCATAGTATCAACAACAGAAGGAAGGCGAGAAATATATTTTCAAAGAATAAACCACAAATATTTTCCTCATTTTATAAGTAAATGTGTATCTATCATAAGGGAAATTTGAAACCATGCTGTGAAAGCTTACAACTTCTGCAACCCTTTTTCTACCGGATTTTATTTTAAAAGATTTTCTGTGCTTTTCTTAAGCCACATGGCTGATCACGTGCCTTTAAACCCAAGCCTGACTGTCCTTTCCACAAGCTATTATCTTAAGAATTATTTGTTATCTGCATGCAAATTAAAGACATGTGTCAACAAAAGAATTATTGCATCTAACAAGTACTTTAAATAGAGTACTTAAGATGTCACCAAATCTTCTAAATGATAGCTGTAGCTTCCGAAAATCTTGATAATTATATATATTTAGTGTGTAATAATCCAGCAGATGAGTTGATATTGTTGAAGTTGTTATGAAATGTCAATGAATTTCATTTCCATTTTTAATATGACAAAAATATAATTTTATAAGTATAAAAATAAGTACTTCTATTCTATTTGTTTATATTTTAAACTCTCTTCATCCTTACCTTTGCAACTTAGTACACACTTCTGAACCATTTCAAAGTTGGCCAGTCTAGCGAAGCCTGTTTCAAATTTTATATTCTTCACAATGATCCCTGCAGTGATGCCTACTAAAAACACATTACCCTCTTTTCTATTAGTCCATAATCTGCATGAGCAGAGCCTGTACTTTTTCCCTTAGGCTGATAGGTATTAGGGAATGGTTGTATTAAAGGAACTAGACTTTAGTAAACATGTTTCATCATACTAGGTACTGTACTGGTTGCATTATACCATTACATGAAATTAGCCCAAATACCTCTGTGCTGTAATATTCAAAGTATAAGGATGCTCAAACATTTTAAAGCTCACTGGTTCCATTTTTATACAGTTCTTACTTTTGTCAAGTTCTTCCCTTACATTGACACAGATTTACACTCCCATAAATTCCAGCCAGTAGTTCTAGTTGGGCTTCTCAGATAATAAAAGCTTAATATTTACCCAATATTCTACTGCCGTAAAATACTTGAAGACAAATATAGAATCTAATTAAATATAATTTAATACTTAGTCGCTACTACTTTTATAGATAGCCAACTGATAACTTGAAGACAAACACATTCCTTAAGATAAAACACTGTGATTTATATATTTACTTATGTCCTCCAAATTACCCAAATATTTCTAGGTACGCAACGAGTGTTAAATAAATACAATTGAAAATGGAATTGAAATGGGTTAGCTCTGTATACAAATTGTTCCTTAAAGTGCATATAGCTAGGTTGTAGCAACAAATATACATTTATTTGTTGTGTTTTGATAGCTAAAAACATCGTACTAAGAAGTATTATGATTGTAATATAATGTTAGTTGCAAACAAGTGTGTTTGTAAGTAATCTTGGTATTACAGAAAAAAAAACTGCCTTAAAACTGACATATCTGTATGAGTCAAAACCAAAAATGAAACAGAAATATTCAAAGGGACTGTTGTTTAATAGGACAACTACAGTTATTTTAAAAGATAGTTTATACTTATTTGCTCAGTGTGAAATACAACATTTTTAAATTTTAATTTATTATCTACTCTTTGCCCAAAGTATATCAGAAAAATATTACTGCAATTTGAGTAGTCTTCATATTGTGAGAAAATGGGTAATTATTATATGCAATAATCTGAGGCATTTTCATTTTACAGACCGTATAATCACCCCACATATCAATTTTTGGAATTTAAAATGTGTTGTTGGCAAAATTAGAATCATGTATCTACTTTCAAAGAGAGATTTCAGCATATTGCAAGTAAAAATGACATTGTTTCTTTTATCAAATTGGCATCAGTAGGGCCTTTTTTTCAAAAAAAGCTTTTAGATCTGCTATTTGTTCATTTATATGTGTATAATTACAGTATTTAGAGGATCTCGCATACTGTGTTTGTTTCCACATATGGATTTTCAAATGACAAAGTCTCAAGTGGTGGCGCTAAAGACAAACCATGCTAGCTACTCAAGCATTTCCTTTCTGGAGTTGTACTGTGTCAGCCACTCCCTAAGAAATGGGTAAAGAGGGACTACTCAGAAACATGCATTGAGCATCAGCATGTTTTTGAAAGATTAATCATCTAGGCCTGGAACTGAAAGTATCTTCCAGTTATTTTCTTTATTATCCACTTTCTCAACTTCCACATAACACATTCAGTTTTCTACATTTTAATTTAAAAATTGCCATTTAATTCTATGCTTCTATGAAGTCACATATCCTACTTATGCTTTCTTAATTTCAAAATTATTTGCACTGTCCATTTTATAGTATTTTATCTTAATAATTTACCTTCAAGTTCTCTTTTATTGAATATGTATGACAACATAGAAATTAAAATTATTGAATCATTCCAATTAGTCCACAGGTAAGGTCATCAGTGAGTGATTAAGGAAACTCTTTCTATTATAACATTTTAGCTAAAACCTAAAGAAAAAGCCAAGCAAACAGCAGGAAAAGACTGTTCCAAGAAAAAGAGGACAACCTCACAATTCCAACATTGGCCATGTTTGGAAGTCACTTTGATGAGGAGATATTTAGTGGTTTTGGAATTAGTCTTCTGTTAAACATGTAATGAAAAGAAAATTTTGAAAGAGTAAATTATCCCGCTTAATTGTCTATCAGCAAATAGAAAAGAAATTTTCACTGGTTAGAAATATAGGCAGTTGGGCCAGGTGCAGTGGCTCACACCTGTAATCTCAGCACTTTGGGAGGCCAAGGCGGGCGGATTGCCTGAGGCCAGGAGTTTGAGACCAGCCTGGCCCACATAGTGATACCCCGTCTCTACTAAAATCACAATTAGCAGGGCATGGTGGTGTGTGTCTGTAGTCCCAGCTAGTTGGGAGGTTGAGGCAGGAGAATCGCTTGAGCCCAGCAGGCAGAGGTTGCAGTGAGCCGAGATCACGCCACTGCGCTCCAGCCTGGGTGACAGTGTGAAACTCCATCTCCAAAAAAAAAAAAAAACAAAGAAATATGGGCAGTAAGCATTTATTATCTTTAATAAGACAGAATAATATATGTTTTACCAGTTTTATTAAACATCAGCATTACAAAAGCTGTATGTTCCACAGATGCGCTTGACTGCCAAACTGTGTATCTCAGGGGTCCCCAACCCCAGGGGGTTCATGTTAGGAACTGCGCCGCACAGCAAGAGGTGAGCAGTGGCCTGGGGAGCTAAGCTTCATCTGTATTTCCAGCTGCTCCCCATCGCTACCATTACCGTCTTAGCTCCACCTCCTGTCAGATCAGCAGCAGCATTAAATTCTCATAGAGTGTGAACTCTATTTTGCTGTTCATGCTAGGCTGTGTGCTCCTTAGGAGAATCTAATGCCAGATGATCTGTCACTGCATTCCATCACACCGGATGGGCTCATCTAGTTTCAGGGAAACAAACTCAGGACTCCCACTGATTCTACTTTATAATAAGTTGTATAATTATTTCTTTATGTATTACGATGTAGTAATAATAGAAATAAAGTGCACAATAAATGTAATGCACTTGAATCATCCTGAAAACATCCCCTCACCCCCTCCCAACACCCAACCCTCATCTGTGGAAAATTGTCTTCCATAAAACCAGTCCCTGGTGCTAAAAAGGACTGGGACTCTTGGGCTATCTAGAAGGAAAAGCATATGCATTGCTATACATGTAATGCACTGCACAGATTTAGGTATGGGGAGGGATAATTGTGGGGAGGTATAAGTTTGTTCTTTAAATTGTATTTTGAAGTCTATTCAGTCTTAAAAGGATTTTGCAAAATTGTATCTGTTTCTGTTTGGCCTCCTTTTTTTTATAGGTGTCTGATTATATAAACCAAAAATATTTGAAATCTACTTTAATTCAGCTTAAAATGTAAGATTTGATTAGACCAACTTCATCAAAGCAAGCAAAAATTGGAATACTATTATGCGTTTTATAAATGTATGCATGTATTTATTGATCCATCATTGATGAGTTTAAAATATTAGGTAACTTCTCTATGGCAGGGTGCCCAACTCTCTTCATTATCTGTGGCAAGTTGTCTCCACCGTCAAAGCTAATCTCCATGTATGTAAGAAATAAACAGTCCTTTACTATGAATGGGTATCCTATCCTACAAGCTCCTAAAATAAAGATCACTGCAATCTAATGTTCTGTAGCATTGCTGAAAGTAATTTTTATAGTAATTACTTGCTGAAATGTGTTGACATTGACTTGGTAGAAGTACTAATGGTGTTTGAAAATAGTCTACATATTCTTTGGGGAAAGTATTTTGCAGTGGTTATCAGCACACAGGCATTTGTCTCCGAAAAGCTGGGGTTTGGTTGGCTCTGTTCCTGAGTGACCTTGGACAAATTATCTGAACTTTTGAGACCCAGATTTCTAACATGCAAAATTACAAAATAAAAGCACTTTATCAAAGGCTTGCCATAGGATTAAATACAGAATGTGCAGACACAGGCACACGATGGTAATCAGTTTTAGTGATTTTTACTTTTCGTTATTTTAAAATACATTAAATATTTATTATGCAGTTACTATGGGTATAATACTAGAATACAGTCTATAAATAATCTTGCAAAATAATTTGTAATTGCCTCTTACATTTACTTCAGAATTTATTTGGGAAGCTAGAAATTACAGTTAAGCAGAATTAGCAAAGATTAGACCAGTGTATTTTCTAATATCCACATAATAACTCATGTAAATGGCCAAAAAGTGAGATAAAAATATCATTCAAATACATTAAGATATGCTTAATTAAAGGAAGGACGGCATATAAAATCTATGTTAATTGAATTTTTATATTTTCATATTATATGCAACAATATATGATGTTGCTATATTCTGCCAAATGACATGCTAGTTAACATCACTTAATAAAAAGTATACTGAAATATTATAAAACATGATAAAAATTATTAAATAATGCAAAATATCTACTTAGTAGAGATTATTTTACAGTGTAATAGATATTCAGTTACCTTACTCATGAATGTTTCTGAAAAGTGACATTTGCAAATTGGAGAGCTTTGTGAGCAGGAAGAACATATCCAAACGCATAAACATTTTTACCCTAACTTGTTGGGTAAATCTCTCAAATTCAAAAAAAGCAAATCTGGACCAATATTTCTTTATAAACTTCAGTTATATTTGAGAATTTAAAAAGTTAACAAACTTCAGTTAAATATTTATACTACTATTTAAAAATATATTAACAGTCACTATTGTTATTTTAAATGAAATATACCCACAGTGAACAAATGTAGTTTGTAATTGTCTCTGGATTTTCTAATAAATGCTTAAAATTTTAGAACTTGAGTATACCATTGTTCCCTGTTTATCAATGCATCACACTCTCATATTAACTATTTGCCAAGATTATAATTAATAATTTCATACAAGTAATTTACAACAGGCTGATTATGAGTAATTTTTATTTTATAATACAGCAGCTCTTTAGTATATTTTATAATCCATTAAAAATATGATAGAACATAATATAAAATATATTTTTCCATATAAAGAAAATGTTAGAAATGGGCTGGTAGTCTTGAATATTCCACTAGCTGTGATGACCTCATTTGAGTGATAAATTATTAAGATTAGCTCTCTAATTCATTATAGTCAATTCTTTTGAAAATTGTAATAGATGTTTCAGTGAATTAGAGAATTCATCTAACAATCTGCCAAACAAGCTAACCTGATAGTTTGAAGCTTTCCTGAGTATAATGTAATTTTAAACTAAGAGAGATCATATCCCATGAGCAACAAATTGAGATACTCTGTGTAACTTAATTTTGAATGGTAATTATATTAATGAAATAAGATTTTAAAAGCATTTCAAATCCATACATTCTTATAAAAAATTGTTTAAGCAACCCACTAAAACAGGGTTAGTTTAATTTTCTAAATTTTGTAAAATGCTTGTCTTTAATAAATATTTATCAGGAACAAAGTGATAGGTTCTTCCTAATCTAGTCACTGAAACTACTTTTCCATCTGTGCCATCAGGGCAAAAGCCCACAGGTCTATATATCTTATTAGTACAGTGTACCTTATAAATAATCAAAAGAACTTGCTACAGGTTATGTAGAGAATTCAAGTGACTAATGAAATAATAAAATATGAAGGATGTATTTATGAAATTCAGGATGGCATTATGTGGTTCTGTTTGGAATAAAGGCACCATCCAGCTTCTGACTCAATGAGACCAAATAAGAAGTTACAGTGGGTCCTAAACATCACAGTTTTCAGCATACAAAATAAATCATATACGTAAATAAGTAGGGTTTCATGGGCCAGGTTAGTGTGTGTGTGTGTGTGTGTGTGTGTGTGTTTAGGAGCTAGTGTGTTGGGGAAGTAGAGCTGAAAGGAGAGGATGGTTAAATATTTCTCTTATATGGAGTATTCATGCTATTCTAATGCCTCTATTAAAACTTCATTATGTGACTTCAGGCTGCAAAAATAGTTTTATATCCAGGCAAGTGAGCACCAAGCTCAAAATTCCACGTCATATTCAAGAACACATTCATTTTAGTGTCTGTTCAACTTTAGTCTCTTAAGGATCTTCCCTGACTGAGGGACAAAAATTAACCAATCTTTACAAGACAAGCACCCCCTGGTGGATGCTGTGTGTTTCCTGTGCTTAGAACAGTACTTACATATAATAGTATCTGAGTCCGAAAACCTCTCCCGCTTTCTCTACCTAATAATGTTGTGCCTTCCCCCTTAGTTCTCGCTAGGAATTTGCAAGATAATCCATAGATTGGAGCTGAGGGTTGGTTCTCTAGAACTGAATAAGGACCATCGTAGGAAATCCAATGTGGGAAGAGTTAATGGGAAAGATTTGTACCACAGTCCAAAAGGAAGATCCAAAATCACTAGAGAAATCAAATATAAAGGCCAATACACTAATAATAGGCAAGATAATTATAATGAACACTTATTACATACTTTAATAAATGCTCTTTACATTAGTAATCGAGTTAACACCCTAACAATCTTATTAAGAACCATTATTCTCCTTCTTTGTATTTTTTCAGATAAGGAAGGCATCAAGTTAGGCAAAAAGATTATCTTGCCCAAGGACATACAGTTAATATGTGGCAGAACTGGTATTTGCACAATACAGAGGCAGCCTGATTCTAAATTCTGTCACGTGGCAGCAGCAAAACATATTGCTTTTTAAAGACAAACTCCTTTTTAAGCAATCTCATTAATAAAAATTATAAGCAAAAAAAAAAAAAGTGGAGGTTAAGGTACATGGCAAGCTACAGGAACTTTTGAATACATTTAATTGTGTGATGGTCTTGTGTCTCTGAAACAAAAGAAATATTAATGATTATAACAAGTTTTTCAAGAGCTAAAATTGTTGAAAAAATTCAAAGTTGTAAACCTATGCAACACAGCTAAAATCACTGTGATGAAAATCTGCATGAGCTCAAAATATAGGCAATGTGGCCAGCTATTAAACCCTTGCTAGCCTGACTGAAGAATCAGTCTCAGTGATAGCACAAGGCTGAATCTCACAGATTCCCCTGTTACTCCTGAAATGTCGTATCTAGGCAGTGGTTGTACTCTTGCCCAGTACATGCAGAAGGAGCACCTGCATGTCTCTTGAACACCAAAGTACACATATATCCATTCTACCTCACAACATGCTCACTCTGGTGATGTCAACTGGCAATGCATCAATGTTGCTTTTTATTTCCCCCTCTTTGGAAGTGACTCTTTCTATAGTAATGAATAGCAGAGAATGTCATAAGCTGTGTCTCCCACAGATGAATTATATTCAGTAGTTTGGGGCATTCATCTTGAGATGCCTACTCAAAAATGTGTCTTGAACTGCATCATTCCCATGTTGCCCTGGCAGTAGATCCTTCATCCTCAAGGCAGAATCACTAAGAGCTGTATTCCACAAATCATCTGTGCAACCTGTCAAATGTAAAGGCAAGGAGAGCCAAAAATGTTCTTGAAATATCCTCAAAGGAAGATGCAGAAGGGACTGCTCAGTTATCAACCTTCCCATACTAAGATATTATAATGATCACATATACAGATCTTCATACAGATTGACACCCTGCATGACAGCAGTGTATTGCATCTGTATCTGTATAAGGGAAATGGATCTTGAGGAAACAGTTTCCAATTCCTTAAAATCTGTGGCATGACGGTGATGTGAGAACCCTCCTGTAAATTGAAGGGTATGGCATCGATATGCACAGACATGTAATTTTTGACATGTATTTCTTCCCTCTCTGAACAGACTGGGATGCAGTTTCCTCATTAAACATAGTGGTCATTGGAAACAATTATTAGAGAGTGATAGTTGCTATTATAAGCGGGAGGTTCCTGATACCAGAATGTCAGACAAAATAGCTGGCAAAGATGCAGATACTACAGAGAACATTAGAGTAAGTTACATCACACAGGTGGTCCTAAGCTAATGGGTCAATTACTTGGGTTTTTTGTTTTCTTTTTTTGAGACAGATTCTTGCTCTGCCACCCATACTGGAGTGCAGTGGTGTGATCATTTCTTACTGCACCTCTACCTCCCAGGCTCAAACGATCCACCCACCTCAGCCTCCCTAGTAGCTGGGACCACAGGTACGTGCCCACCACAACTGGCTAAGATTTTTTTTTCTTTGTAGAGATGAGGTCTCCTCTATGTTTCCCAGGCTAGTCTCAAACTCCTAGACTTAACAGATCCACCTGCCTCAGCCTCCCAAACTGTTGGGATTACAGCTGTGGGCCATCACACCTGACTGTGGGTCAATTATTGAAAGTTCTACAGCAGAAGTCAACAAGTAGAAAATAGAAGAATCAAATGCAGACTAAGAAGAAAGTAAAGGGCAAGGGTCCAGGAGAAAGATCATAAAGACAGAATTGAGAATTTGTAATTACACAAAGATGGTACCAAAGCAGAAAGAGTATGGAAACAAAGGATGTCCAAAATTATCAGGGAATCTAGTATTTTGTTAGTTCACATTAGGGGAGTGTAAGTGTATGTTAACTGAGCATGTGAAATATATATATACAATATCACATATGTGTAATATATATTATATATTTGACAAACTTAGGTAACATACATGTTACTAATATGTGTGTGCATGTATATATGTGTATATATTTATATATGTGTATCTTATATGTATATAAACTCCATATGTGTAATATATACATGTACACATATATTAATATTAATAGCTTCATATTTATACTTTAAACGTATTATAAAGTGTGCATTTCAGTGGCTTTTATTATATTCCCAGGATTGCGCAATCATCAGCGTGATCTAATTTTAAAATATTTTTATCACAACAAAAGGAAATTCTCTACCCATTAGTAATCATTTCACATTCCCACCTTTCCATAGCCCTCAGTAACTACTAATTGAATTTTCATCACCATGAATTTGACTACTGTGGACATTTTATATAAATGTAGTCATATAATATGGGGTCTTCCTTAACTGGCTTCTTTCTCTAAGAATAATACTTTCAAAGTTAATCCATGTTACGTAGCATGTGTAAATATTTAATTCCTTTTTATTGCCAGGTAATATCCAATTGCACAGATAGTCCATATTTTATTTTCCTTTGACGGACCTTTGGGTTGTTTCTACATTTTGATTCTTATGGATAAAGCTGACATGGACATCTGTGTACATTTTTGTGTGTGGACTTATGACTTTACTTCTCTCTAGTCTACCTATGAGTAGAATCATCATATTATATAGTGACTTTATAATTTATCATTTTGAGGGACTGCTAAACTGTTTCCCAAAGTGACTGCACTATTGTACTATCCCATCAGGATTGTATAAGGGTTCTCATTCCTCTATACACTTCATAATACTTTTTATGGTCTGTCTAAGTTTTAGCTACCGTTGTGGATAAGAAGTTACATTTCACTGTGGTTTTGATTTATATTTTCCTATGGACTAATGATGTTGAGCAACTTTTCATGTGCTTATTGGCCACTTGTATATCCTCTTTAGAGAAATGTCTATTCAAATCTTTTACCCATTTAGAAATTGGTTTTATATTATGCATATTTTATTGTTTAATTTGAGAATTGCTCATGTATAAATACAAGTTCCTTATCAAAAATATGATTTTAAAGTATTTCACACACATTTGTGGGTTATCATTTGTCTTATTCTGTTTTGTGCTGCTATCACAGAATATTGAGACTGGGTAATTTACAATGAACAGAAATGAATTGGTTTATGGTTCTAGGGCCTGGAAAGTTCAAGATCGAGAAGATGGCATCTGGTGAGGGCCTTCTTGCTGTGTCATTCCACGGAGGAAGGGCAATGATGGGGCAGAGCAGGTGTGTGTGTGTGAGAGAGAGAGATTGAATTCACCTTTCTGCTGCCTTTTTTGTTTTATCTGGGTCTCGAGCTGATTGGATGGTTCCTGCTGACATTGAGGGTAGATCTTCCCTACTCAGTCCAGTGACTGATATGCCAATCTCCTCTAAAAAACCCTCACAGACCCACCCAGAAATAACTCTTTGCAAGTCTCTAGGTATTCCTTAATGCAGTCAAATTGACACCTAAATTAACAACTAAATCTTTTCACTTTTTTGATGATGTCCTTTTAATTACAAAATCTTTTAATTTGATGATGTACAATTTGTGTATTTTTTTCTTTCATAACTTATACATGTGTCAAATATGTGAAACAATTGCCTAACTTAAGGCCATGGTAACATATTCCTATGATTTCCTTTAAAATTGTTTAGTTTTATTTGTTATATTTAAAACTATGGTCAATTCTTTACAAGGTGATGCATATAATTCTTTACGCCCCACATAAAAAAGAGAAAGAAAAGAGGCCATACTTCATATATGTAAACAGAGACTTCCATCTCTTGAACTGGCAGTGTCCATAGTTGAAAAGTCAAAACTGAGCACATACACTACACTGAATCTTTTGTCATGTGACCACTGCTGTCTGGCCAACCATACAAAAAGCTGGGAAGCAAAGAGTTCTTTCCATTTGACTCTAACTTCATCATGAGTCTCATTTATTTTTCTATCAATTAATATTCAATTATAAACTATTCTGGGACAGATATGGCAGATTCACTCTTAGCACTGATTCTCACCTTATCTAATGTACTATGGGGGCTGGAAAGCTGAAAGAGCTCTGGGAAGCTAGGATTCTGCATGTGACATATGTTTCTCAGCACAGACACATCTGCATTGTTCTCAGATGTGGAAGTGATCAACATGATGCAGGAGCTTCTTCCACAGAACAAATAGCACGAGAGCCTTCTTCCACAGAGCAACCAGCATCACAGAGGCATCCAGTTATTCAAGGTAACTGATTATTTTTTTCTTTTTATCTTCCAGTCACTAGCATCAGAAGTTCTGAGCATGGACAGTGACACTAGTGATGTCATTAGCTGTATGTTTCTCCTGAGTTGTTCCTGCCTGTATGTTTCTTAGTTGTATAGGATCTAACTGTAGTTCACTGGTTCTTCACTAAATCCTTTTCTGTTCAAGCTAACCCAAGTAAGTTCTATTATTTGCATCTGAGAACCATTATTAACACACTCCGCATTGTCTCCACCCACCCATGCTCACAGCCTAGGCTGGCAGCCTGTTCTTTAATACACTATCATTGTACAATGCTCCTTAGCTTCTTGGGTTCTGACCTTCATATCTATTCCTACCTCCCTCTACATCATTTTCTTCTGCTGTATAAAATATTATGAGCAAATTCCTCTATGCCCTTAATTCCAGGGCCTAACATTGTTTTATTTCCCAAGTCACTAATTTATGTATCGTGTTCTCTGTCCTTCTAGCTCACTTGACCAAACTAATCCCACTTAATGTTTTAACCATCTTGATACTTTTTCCTTACTATTTTTCTATTTTGTCTTCACTTTTTTCCCTGAGTTCAATTATACGGTCCATTATTTAATAATTTTCTCTTGTTTTTCTGACTTTTTTTGCCTTCTGGGCAGCTGAACATAGCTAGAGAAAATCATCTAAATTAACAAATTAGCACTACTATGAATTGAAGATCCCACACCATAACTAGACCTCCCATATGGCTTGCACATTGTTCAATATTTATTTGATAAAATTGCACAACAAATATTCCATACATCCCCACTTAACCAACATCAAACATCCTTGCTACCCTTATCACTGTTAGCAGGTGATCTCCAACTTGTTTTTCACAAGGCATGAAGAAACCCTTTAAAAGGAACAATCAAAATATGTTGACTTATATCGGCAAGTCAACTGGAATTTGATTCCATGCAGTTCTTTCTGTATTCTTATAAAATATGGTATTTCTGCCTGTATGTACCTTGCTCAAATAATATTTCAGGAAGGAAGGGAGGAAGGGAAGGAGGGAGAGAGGGAGGGAGGGAGGAAAGGTTGGAAGGGAGGGAGGGAGGAAAGGTTGGAAGGAAGGGAGGGAGGAAGGGAAGAAAAGCTTCTACACATCTCTCCTTGCATATGTTATAAGATATTCCTAAAAGAGCTCTCCAGGATTTTTGATGTCCATCTCAAGCAGAGAGCACAAATTAAGTAATTCACTGCCCTCTGGCAGGATCGGGGAATTGTTAGTTGCTGTTATTTATTCTTTCCAAGTATTTAATTAGGTAAATGATTTAAGCTTGAACAAGTGTGATCTTGTTTGCTAAAATTCTCAAGGAATTGTGGGATAATCTAGCACTTTGGCTAACAGAGAGGCAAAATACAATGAATCATGTTTCCTCAACTGCCCTCCCGTATTGCAGGTGCAGACAGCACACACAGCTGAAGAGGAGGGTTTGTAATAAAAAGAAATCCTCTGTTCATTCTTAGCTATGAGAGCAGAAATTTATAGTGTGAGTACTATGTCCCAATAAGCTTCATAGACAAGCTTCTGTGAAGAAGATACCACTCACAAATATGAGATACCATGAAAATCCCAATTCCCTGATAGGGGTATAACCTTCCTGGCATGTATTTGCTTTATGTCTATTCATGTATCCTTGATAATCTTTGTGTTTCCAGGATTTTTTTAAGTACTCAGACTTTTAAGGTTCTAGGATGTTTTACTGACAGGACATCATTTCAGCAAACATCTTTCCAAGATATTAGAAAACAATTCTATTACCAACAGGCACATCCTATATTAGGCTATCATAAAGGAATTCCTACCTTAGAAGCCCAGATTATGGTTTACATCAAACTTTTTCATTTCTTCTATTCAGTGCTCTGGAAGTAGATTTTCAAATACTCAGTCAGGCTTATAGGAATGTCTAAATATTAGAAATCCAGATACAATGTGTACTACATATTCTTAGATGAAGCTGTCTGGAAAACTGAAAGAGCAAGACTCCATTTCTTGGATGTCTCTGGAGGATTCCCTCATTTGACTCTACTTCAGATCATTTATTATTGTAGGTCCATGAAACCATCTTAGTCATAGCAGTCATTTTGATAATAGTCTACCATTAGATGCTTGACTAAGGTGAACAACTTGTCCTAGTTTGCCCAGGGTTTTCCCAGTCTTAAAACAGGAAAGTCCCATATCCTGGAGACAACCCTGGTTTATGCTGGACCCTCTTCATCCCTGAACACCTTGGTTCTATTTTTTTTTTCAGCTATTTCACTGTGTGGGTAATTCAGTATCATCATTTCATTTTAGGTATCCCAGGTATCCCAATTCATGTCAATTCCTTTAGGTTCTTAATTAAGGTACTTCTATCCTAATGAGCCTGTATATTACAAGACACTTAAGATGGGTTGCCAGAGAAGTGTGTGAACAATTTGTTGGAAGGGTAGGTAAGTATGGTAATGATAAGTAAGTAAGTAATGATAAGTAAGGTGCTAACCTCCCAACCTGCTGAATTGCTATATACCACTCACTAAAAGAAGAATGTTCCTATAGCATCTTTACCCAAAGTCTTCATTCCAAACCAAAAATACCATACTGGACTTGTCTATTATCACCATCCACCCAAGAGAAATTCGAGAGACAGACAGCTTTATAATGAATCATCCAAGTCTTTGTTTCAGAAAGTCTAAGTTCCAGCCCCTCTCCTTATGCTAACCTCTTTAGCAGCAGATCTACAGCTGTGTGTTTTATCTCATAAGTATAAACTCATCTCAGTCATATTTCCTGCTATGGGACACCTGCACACCAAATAAACCAAGATCTGGTCCAGAAGTAAGTTGAGGGATGAGGGAGTACAGATAAGTCAAACTTGATAACACATTTAAAGTCTGGAAATAAGTGTGCTGGTACAGAAAAAGAACAATTCATGGGTCATAAAATTGCTTTGGAATTACTCATAATAGGCTTCTTCTTTGCTTTCCCATGTCTTCTGACAATCCTCATTCATTTTCTTATTTTACTTCTCTATTGACCCTATAGCTTGTTAGATCAGTTGAATAAACATCTGCCTTTCAGATTTTAAATCCAAAATCAGGTCTTGCCTCCCCTCTTCAAGCACATCACCTCTAGGGTTCTATCATTGGTAAAAAGTCAGAGGAATTTCCCTTTCCTCTGTTTTGTAGGCAGCCCTTACCAGAAAATTCTTAGCAAAAATCAGGTAATGAGATTTTCAAAGACTATTAAGGCATCAATTATTCATTAGCAACACTATTACATGTACCTGTTAGCCATATTTTACATTCCAATTTATAAGGACAATCACAAGAGTCAAGACAGAAATTTTCATGGCAAAAGAATTTTAAAATAATTTAACGTGAACATAAAAAGGGTCACAAATTATGGTTTCCACACCCCTGTCCCTGAATTTGTTTGATTCTACAAAACAATTTCTGTGCTATACTAATAATTTATGATCATTCATTTATCAATATAGCATTTGTGAAAACTGCGGTGCTAAGCTCATCATTAAAAACTGAAAACTTACTCTGAATTAAAGTATATTTTCAGCATTACTATTCTGCATCTCAAATGGCAGACATAATAGTAATATCACATCTTATTTATAAAAGTTACACCCCAGTGATTTACCTTGGGAAGATGTTGTGTGAGTATTTAGAGGTGTTTTCCAGCCAAAGATGAAAGATGTAAGTATCCCTGGAATATAGCATACTTTCATTGCACTTTACAGATACTGCATTTTTCAAAAATTGAAGGTTTGTGGCAACTTTTCCTTGAAGAAATGTATCAGCGCAATTTTCCTTATAACATGTGCTCACTTTTGGTCTCTTTGTTACATTTTGGTAATTCTCACAATATTTCAAAAGTTTTCATTATTATTATATCTGTTGTGATTACCTGTGATCAATGATATTTGATGTTACTATTGTAATTATTTTGGGGTACCAAGAACTGTGACCATATAAGACAGTGAACACAATTGATAAATGTTTTGTGTGTTCCGACTGCTCCATCAACTGGCTGTTCCCTGGCTCTCCCTCTCCTCAGGCCTGTTTATTCCTTGAAATACAACAATATTGAAATTAGGCCAATACATAACCCTAAAATGGACTGTAAGTATTGAAGTGAAAGGAAGAGTCACACATCTCTCACTTTAAATGAAAAGCTAGAAATTATTAAGCTTAGTGAGTAACGCATGTTGAAAGCTGAGATAGGGCAAAAGCTAGGCTTCTTGTGCCAGTTATCCAAGATGTGAATGCAAAGAAAAAGTTCTTGAAGGAAATTAAAAGTGCTATTTCAATGAACACATGAGTAATAGGAAAGTGAAACAGCCTTATTGCTGATATGGAGAAAGTTTTAAAGATCTGAATAGAAGTTCTAACCAGGCACAACATTCCCTTAAGCCAAAGCCTGATCCAGAGCAAGGTCTTAACACTCTTCAATTTTATGAAGGCTGAGAGAGGTGAAGAGGCTGCAGAGGACAAAATTGGAAGCCAGCAGAGTTTGGTTCATGGGGTTTAAAGAAAGAAGCTATCTCTATGACATAAAAGTGCAAGGTTAAACAGCAAGTGCTGAGGTAGAAGCTGCAGCAAATTATCCAGAAAATCATAGGTAAGATCATTGTGAATGTGACTACAATAAACAACAGATTTTCAGTGTAGATCAAACAGCCTTCTATTGGAAGAAGATACCATCTAGAACTTTCATAGCTACAGAGAGCAAGGCCTGGCTGAAAACTTTCAAAAGACAGGCTGACTCTCTTGTTAGAGGCTAAGATAGCTGGTGACTTTAAGTTGAAGCCAATGCTCACTTACAATTCTAAAAATCCTAGGGCTCTAAAGAATTATGGTAAATCTACCCCATCTGTGCTCAATAAACGGAAGAACAAAGCCTGGATGACAGCACATCTGTTAATAGCATGGTTTACTGGATATTTTAAGACCACTTTCAAGACCTACTGCTTAAAATAATAAGTTCTTTTCAAAATATTACTGCTCATTGACAATGTACCTAGTCACCCAAGAGCTCTGATGGAGAGGTAAAAAGAGATAAGCATTGTTTTCATGCCTGCTAACGCAACAACCATTCTGTAGCCCATGGATAAAAGAGCAATTTCAAGTTTTGATTCTTATTATTTAAGAAATACATTTCAGAAGGCTATAGCTGCCGCAGATAGTGATTCCTCTGATGGATCTGGGAGAAGTCAGTTGAAAACCAGGAAAGGATTCACCAGTCTAGATGCCCTTAAGAACATAAGTGATTCATGAGAGGATGTCAAAATATTACCATTAACTGGAGATTGGAAAAAGTTTATTCTAATGCTCATAGATGACTTTCAGGGGTTCATGACATCAGTGCAGGCATTAATTTCAGATTTGGCCAAAATAGCAAGATAACTAGAATTAGAAGTGAAGCCTGAAGGTGTGAATGAATTGCTGCAATTTCATAATAAAACTTGAAGAGAATGAGGTGATTTTCCTTATGGAAGAGCAAAGAAAGTGGCTTCTTTGAGATAGAATCCACCAGTGGTGAAGATGCTATGAACACTTTGAAATGACAACAAATGATTTAGAATATTACATACACTTAGTTGATAAAGCAGTGTCAAGGTTTGAGACAGGTTTTGAAAGTTCTACTTTAGGTAAAATGCTATCAAATGGCATCAGATGCTACAGAGAAATCTTTCATGAAAGGAAGAGTCAATCAATGTGGCAAATCTCATTGTTGTCTTGTTTTAAGAAATTGCCAGACACCCCAACCTTGAGGAACCATCGCCACTCTAACCAGTCAGCAGCCATCCACATTGAGGCAAGACCCTCCACTAGCATAAGGATTATAACTTGCTGAAGGCTCAGAAGATACTTAGCATTTTTCAGCAATAAAATATATTTTAATTAAGGTATGTAAATTTTTTAGACATAGTGCTATTGAATTAATAGACTCCAGCATAGTGTAAAAATAACTTTTATGTGCACTGAGAAAGAAAAAAGATATATCTGTGTAACTCACTTTATTGCCTTATTGGCTTTATTTCAGTGGCCTGGAACCAAATCTGCAATATATCCCAGGGTTGCCCGTATGTGTAACTTGCCCATAGAAGGAAAATTCCTTGTTAATATGGCTTCCTTCTTGAAGGTTAAAAGGGCAGCCAACTTTGGCAAGTGGAGAGCAAATGATGAGACACTGCACGTAGTAGTGCCAGTAGTATTGCCAGGCATTGTTATAAATGCTTTATGCAGTTGGCCTTTCATACACATTTGTTCCACACCTGTAGATTCAACCAACCTCAGATTTTAAATATTAGAAAAAAAAAGTAACTATACTATAATAATTAATAGAAATAAAATATACATATGACAACAATTTACATAGCATTTATGTTGAATTAGGTATTATAAGTAATCAAGAGATTATTTAAAGTACACGGGAGAATGTATGTAGGTTATAAGTAAAAACTGTGCCATTTCGCATAGGGGACTTGAGCATCCATGGATTTTGATATCTGCAGGGGGGTCCTGGAACCAATCCCCCATGAATATCAAAGGATGACTAGGTATTAGTTTATTTCATCCTTTCAACCATCCTATGGAATCCACATACGATTATTATTCCCTATTTAAAGATGAGGGCAGGGAGACAGATGTTCAACATTTGCTCAAGTACACACAACTAGGATATGGAGAAACCCGGTCTCGATAGCAGGCAGTCTGTCTCCAGTGTTCTTACACTGAACCTCTGTGCTATATGCAGCGCCTACGTGTTGCTCAGAAAGGGGTGGACAACTTGTGTTTCCAGAATCTAAAAGAAGTAGCCGTCAAGTGTCCTGGAGTAGAACAAGGGAAATTGAATGACACTCTGAATTTGTGATGCTGTAAATTCATGAGTAAATTCTGACTCCGCATATGAGACTTGTTCTCCTCCTGGGAGGTGACAGAATAGGGACAGAGAAAATGAACTTTAGACAAGGGCTGCAGCGCCTATGCTGGTGCTCTTCTTTGTGGTGAGTGCAGAAGAAGAAAACATTTAAATTTCCCTGATCTAAATGTAAATGTAGGGCTCCTTAATTGTGGGATGGTTGCATGTGGATAATTTTGCCTGGCTCAGAGATTAAGCTCTAATGGGCTTGGAGGAAGAATTGGACAACAACACTTTCTAGTGCGCTTTTGGCAGATGAACTTCTTTCAGAACGTGTTTAGGATTTTGTTATTATAATTGACAAAATATCAACATTAAAAAGGTTCTCAAGTATATCCCATAAGTTGTTGGGGTTCAGAATATCTATGAAAAATAATTCATATTCAATCCATATGATAATTTGGAAATTAACAAACTTCTTTATATGGTAGAGATTCCACAGTGGATTCTGGATTGGAGGAGATAATGTGGACCCCCAAAAACAAATAACCACTAGCGAAGAAGAATTGAGAGTAATCCAGAGCAATGGTCCCGAGCTTTTTTGGCACCAGGGACCAGTTTCATAGAAGACAATTTTTCCATGGAAGGATGGGGGTGGGGTGTGGGGTGGGCACAGTTTCAGGATGAAACTGTTCCACCTCATATCACCAGGCATTACATTCTCATAAGGAGCACACAGCCTAGACCCCTCACATGTGCAGTTCACAATAGGGTTTGTGCTTATCTAATGCCGCTGCTGATCTGACAGAAGGTGGAGCTCAGGCAGTAGAGCTCCCCTGACCGCCGCTCACTTCCTGCTATGTGGTCCAGTTCCTAACAGGCCACGGACCAGTACCAGTCCATGGCCTGGGGCTTGGGGGCCCCTGATGCGAGCTGGCTGTGACCTCTCAGCACAGTCACACCTGCAAGGCTTGTGTGTCTGGGAGAGCCAAAGATGAGACATAGGTGAAAAATGCTATTACTATCCCAATAGCACTGAAAATTTTATTTTAAAGTGGCACTGCTCAATAATAGCCACAGGCCACATTTTTGCTACTTAAATTTAAATAAATAAAACTTGAATACAATTTTAAAAGTTAGTTTCTCAGTGTCACTAGCCACATTTCAACTGCTCGAGAGCTCCATGTGGCCAGTCCCCACCACATTGCCAGCACAGGTAAACATTCCCATTATTGTAGAATATCCTATTGCACAATATTACTTAAAGAATAATGACTTGTTCACTACATGAAAGAGAACAGGACTGGGGTTACTAGGGGAGGTCAGTACTGGCAGAGCAACTGCATTCAATGAAACCAAAGAAAGAAAGCATCACAAACTAGAAGCAGAAGATTGCAGAGCAGCACCATTTATTCTATGTGGCCCAGTATCTGGTAATCAAGTGCGCAGTGGCTTCAAGGTATGTCCTGGGAAATTGCTGTGATAGGACCTGTTTACCCTCATAATAAGCAAAGCCTGGAATGTCTCAGAGATAGAAAGACAGCTAGATAGTTGTAGATAGGGAATTATCAATGCATGAAACTCTCTGATGTGACAAATAATAGAAGTAGGCTATTACAATGATTAACTTATTCTGAGTCATACAAATTTACATATTACACATGGATTACACATTTTCTTTTTTAAATAAAAATGTTTCCTTGTTTCTTTCTGATTATATAAATAATTCATGCTTTTTATAAATACTTGAAACAATATAGCAAAATATAAGAGGAAAGTCAAAATCACTTGAAATTTTCAATTAGTAGACATAACCAGCAATAACCTTTTCATAAGAGAAATAAATATATGCATATATACACATATTGTTTTTTATTTTATCTTTAATGAGTTTGCTTTTTGTCTTGGCATTTTTAATATAGCATTTTTTTATCATCTCCTTTTTTTGTGGTGTCTCCTTGCTCTTTCCATTAACCCAAATTCTCTCTTTGTTCATACACTCAAGTGAAAATTTCTACAAAAGTATTTCCCTTCTCTGTGTATTAAATTGAGCTTATATTATATATACATTACTGCAATTTGATTTTCTCACTTAGAATTGTATGATAAAATCTTCTCAAGACAACTCATAAACGTTTAACTCATCCTTGCAAAGACTTCACATTTCCGTGGGATGAATGTTCCATAATTTTGTCAACAGCTTCCCTACTTACTAGTGCTTTACCTCATTTCTAGATTTAGCCTCATAAAATTGTATTGTAGCATTAGTGTTAGTGACCCCTGTCCTAGATTTTTACCATACCAATAAATAAATGCAAATAAACCTGTAGATTTCCTGGAATCTTCTTATTGTGCTACAGAAGTCTTTGTTTGTGATATAAACATATATATATGATATAAATATCAAATAAAATTGCCATATTATATTCCAAAAAAAGCTCTACGAAATCATCTTTCACCAGTTATGTACACATGTGTGCGTTCACCCTTTGTACCTATTGGTGCCAGTTCTGATTATTATTTTATTTTTGGTAACCTGTACAGAGTTACCCTGTTATTCTTTTAATACAATTAAAAAATGTCTACTAATGAGTCCCACAATATTTTTGTGTTTAGTGTGTATTTGGTTGTCTCTTCCATATGTGATCTGTCAAAGACCCTCTGCAAACTTTTCTATAAGGCTTTCTTTCTCATATGAACATGTAGGAACTCTTTGCAGTAGGGTTGTAGTAGTGAACAACTCCTGTGAGCCTAACCCTGCTTCTATTCACATTACAGTCTCTAGGGGTTACATAAAACACAATGTAATTTATATCCACTGAAATCATGTCATGAAATAAGGTAGCACTAATGAATATGAGAGATAATATAAATATTGTACATATGTCAAGTATGTGCATTGTAAATACTTTCCCAATCTATAGTTTTCCTTTGACTATACTTATAATGTGTCTTGCCTATAATTTTATGTTTAATAGAACAAAATTTTGATAGTTTCATTATAGCCAACAATTTTCCTTTTTTTTTTTTTTTTTTTTGAGACGGAGCCTTGCTCTGGAACCGGGCTAGAGTGCAGTGACATGATCTCAGCTCACTGCAAGCTCCGCCTCCCGGGTTCACACCATTCTTCTGCCTCAGCCTCCTGAGTAGCTGGGACTACAGTCACCTGCCACCATGCCCAGCTAACTTTTTGTATTTTTAGTAGAGATGGGGTTTCACCATGTTAGCCAGGATAATCTTGATCTCCTGACCTCGTGATCCGCCTGCCTGGGCCTCTCAAAGTGCTGGGATTACAGGTGTAAGCCACGGCGCCAGGCCTTCCTAACATGTTTTAAGAGATTCCCTAATCTCTAGTTTATTTGTTTGGTCTCCTAAAATTTCCCAACATTTCTGCGATTTTATTTTATATTGAAATGCTTAATTTACCTGCAATATGTTTTCATATGATGTAGAGTAGGCTTTTATATAAATTTCTTTCAAACAAATAGTCACTTGTGCCAGCCACAAGTATTAAATTAGCCAATATTTTCCTGCCGAATTGCAATACCTTCTTTTTCACGTATTGAAATTTATTGATTCTGAAATCTGTTTCTGAACTCTGTTCTCTCCACTCACCTTTGGCTAAGTCTATGCCAACAGCATAGTGACATGATTACTGGGGTTTGCATTTTTTTCACATATGGTAAGGCATATCTCTGCTCAACAGTCTTCTGTTTGCATAAATTACATTGTTAATACTAGATATTTACTCTTCAACACAAATTCAACAGCTTACTGTGTCAATTTGAAACAGACTATTTAGATTACAATTAGAATTTAAAGTGTGTATTAATTTTTCTTGTTTTTATTTATATTGAGATCTTGATATTTCTTAGGCTTTTTTCCCTTTTACATTTATTCAATTTTAATTCAGTCATATCTTATTTACACAATTTATTTATTTTATACATCTTAAGTTTAAGGTGAAAAAATGTAATACGATAAACAGAGCTTTCTTAATATTAAGAATCACCATACATTGAAAAAAGTTTAAAAGAGTTACAAGAATAAGTTGAAGACTATATTTCAATACATAATTTTGTAAAAGACTAACATACAAAATATATAAAACTGAAAGAAGAAAAAGTCATCCAAATTTACAAAAAAAAGTGGGCAAATTCAAGTACAAAATAAGGACAGAAAAATACTTCCAGTACCCCTGAGAGTTCCCTGTGCTTGCTATAAATCAATACCCTGAAAGACATCACACTTCTACTTCTATCAACATAGATTAGTTCTACCTGCTTTTGAACTTAACATAAGCTGAATCATCAGTTTGTCCTCTTTTTGTCTCTGTATTCTTTCTTTCAGCATTGGGTTTCTGATGGGTGCATAGTCACTCATAAACACTAATGGAACTATGGAGAATGCTTAGTTCTCTTTGTTCTCCTGTAGTCCTCTTTGTCTCTTTTCTTTGAGTGCATTCGAAATTTACTGTTTACTTTTGGTGTATCTGGGTGTGAATACATATGTGTGTGGGACAGTGGGGGTATTTATCTTCTTTGAGTATTATGAATCTGTGATTTGACATCTTTCATTGCTTTCCAAAAATTTTCAGCTATTTTCTCTTCAAATATTTCTTCTGTCCCATTCTCTCTTTCTACTCCTTCTGGAACTATACTCATGGTATATTAGACCATTGGTATTGTCCCCCAGCTCTTGGCTGTTCAGGTCATTTTTTTACCTTCTTTTACCATCTTTCTTTGTTAGTTTGAATGATTACTATTAACTATTTTTGACATCACTGATATTTTATTGAAGGAATTCTTAATTTCTGATATTACTATTTTTATTTCTTGCCTTTTCCATTTGACAATTGCTTATAGTTTCCATTTTCTGTTTATAATTCTCTTTTCAATATATGTGATTTTCTTTCCTTCCAAATATTCTACTTAGTTGTTTAATTTAAAAAAAAGTCTATGTTTGTGTTAGTGTGTGTGTGTGTACATTTCTACTGCTCCTGTTTCCTCAATTACTCCTATTTTTATTGAAGTTTTCACCTCATTCCTCTATGAGCTGTACTTCAGTTTTGCATCTTGTGACTGAACTTCTTTTGTTGGCCTATCTATGGTAGGTTGAATAATGTCCCCCAAAGATATCCACATCCTAATCCCAGGAACCTGTGAATGTTGCCTTACATGCAAAAGAGACTTTGCATATATGATTAAGTTCAAGATCCTTGGTCATCTGAGTATGCCTGACGATTAGTAAAGTTCCTTATAGGAAGGATGCAGGAAGAGTTAGTCAGGGATGGTGATGTGAAAATAGAAGCATAGGGAGAGAAGGTGGTGTGAGAACAGAAGCAAAGAGGTTGGGGTGGAAGGGAGAGAGGGAGAGACAGAAAGAGAAAGAGAGACTAGTGGGTGCTCCATGGCTGGTTTTGAAAATGGAGGAGGATGTCATGAGTCAAAAAATGCAGGTGGCATCAAGAAGTTGGAAAGAGCAAGGAAACAGATTCTACCCTAGAGGCTCTGGAAGTGTAGCTCTGCTCTCTTCTTGGTTTTAGCCCTCTAAGAGCCATTTCAGACTTCTAAGTTTTAGAACCATAAAAGAATAACATTGGGTTGTTTTATCATATAGTTCATGGTAATTTGTTCCAGAAGCCATAGGAAACTGACACACGGCCTTTTAAACATGCAGCAATTTTCTTTTTTTCTCAAGGCATGGGGGCTTAGGTGTGGATTTGTGTTTACATTGAGGGTCAGCAGTCACAAAGGTAATAAAGAATGATGTGAAGTAGGTAAGACATCAATCCATGTTTGGGACAACTGACGAAAGGGGCTCTGCATGTGCCCTCTGTACATCTTCAGTCTCAAGTGATACAGTAATCTGCCCATGGTTCCACTATTTTTTATTTTCTTGATAATAGGAGAAGCTCAACATGCTAACCTGGGGCCAATACTGATCGTCCCTGTGGGTTTTTGAAAGTCTCTGCTGTATAAACCCCGCCAAGAATCTGCAAATTACTAGGTGTTGACCTTGATCTTTGATTCAGTTCTTTACATGTTTGCCCAACTGTCAGGAGAAGCTGCCTCAAGCCAGTTTTCTTTTGGGATCCCCATAATATTCCAGACCTCATTTCAGATGGTTATGCATTACTTGTAGCAGCTCAGATGAAGCAAATTACTTGGAATTGGGATTAGAAGAGAAGCAATATTTGTTTTTGTAGTAAAGCAAATTTTAATGTTGATAAAATGATAAAATAATAACTAAATCAGGAAATAATAGGATGTGTATAGAAAGTCAGATCAATTTAACCAACCAGAAATCCAGAAGCAGGCAAAATTCATAAGATAATTTAAGGGACACTTCAAACCAGTGGGAAAATTCCAGGGGAAAAAAATAAGTTTGATCCTTAATGCCACCTTGTACCATAAAAACTAAATATTTGAATATAAAAGAAATGAATCTTACAAAAGGTGACAGGAATTTTGGGAAAATAATATAAAATGTTAGGACAAAGAAAGGTTCTCTATGTGTAATACAATATTCAAAGGCCAGAAAAGAAAACAACGATAAGTTTGACTAGGTTTTTAATAACGAACACGCAAGGCAAAGAAGTCACCATAATCCAAGTCTAATATATAAAAAGCTTTCACATATTACTAGGAAGAAACTAACAGTATAACCAAAAAATGAGCAATGGATATGAAA
Source organism: Pongo pygmaeus (assembly GCF_028885625.2). Taxonomy (NCBI): domain Eukaryota; kingdom Metazoa; phylum Chordata; class Mammalia; order Primates; family Hominidae; genus Pongo; species Pongo pygmaeus. The sequence goes on along the minus strand of NC_072376.2, from coordinate 62,813,971 downwards.
TGACAGCTCACAATATGAGCACCACAAATGAACTTTAAATGATGAAAAATGAACAAGCTAACACTAATAAAATACATTAATATTAAATTATAATAAATATCCTTTTTACCTATGAGATTGTCAATGATTTTTTAAAAGTTAGTAATGCCTGTTTTGGCTACTGTATGTAGCACAGTCATCCTCAACATCTCTGATGGGTTTCCAAATGTGTGATACCAACAGTTAGGAAGTTAAGATGTATTCATCTTTGTATTTACAACGTTCAAAGCATTTCATGAGACAGTACAAGAACAATTTACGCTTAAATAATGAACAAATTCGACTAGAAATCATCTTGCTAAGAATGTTTACTATCCTTTATTTACTAAGGGAGAAACTACTGTACACTTACAGAAAATTAATGAACAATTGAAACAATAGCTGTGCCAATTAACTCTTAATCAAAAATTTAATTAATTATACACAGCTATTCTGGAGAATTCTAGCTAATCCAGACACTACTGTAGCTACCCTTTTGTTTTGGAAAAATATCACATCAAATTACTTCAATGCAAAATGTAATTTTTGTAATTATTCATTATTCTGACAAAGTGATTTTGTTTTCTTCAATGTAGACATTTTTTCTGCTAGCCATGCATCTTCAGAATTGCACAGATAGTCACACCCACCATCAGCAAGGCATACCAACTAACAAATAGATTGTAAACAATACAGTGTGGACAGCATACTACAAATTTATTGAAACTATAATTATTTATTTACTCGAAGAAAGTCTTCTCTTTTCATGATCACCATGAAACCCTAGTAAATTATACCACTAAATAATATCTGAAATTCTCAAGTATTTAAAAAGTCAATATATTGACGTCTGTAGAACAGAATTTTAATCAATATTACACTATATTAATACATATAATTAAGTGTTGTTAAAAGATACTTTTTCACGAGATGAGCATATAAAAATAATCAAGTAAAAACTTAAATTCTTGGACTAACAAGTGGATGAATTTAATAAAAAAACTTTTAAGATTATTTTACTTTTCAAATGTTTTTCTTCACTGTGAACATTAGTTTCAATTAAAATTTCGAATATATATTATAAAAACACAATAAGGGAAGATTGTGAATTTCTACAATTTTAATATACTTGTAAAAATATCTTTCCAATATAAAGTCCAACCTTCAATTTTATATATATATATATATATCTCTCCATATTAATGGAAAAATCCTGGACATTCAGATGTAATTAAAATCAGTTGAAGGAATTATAGACTATTTTGTTTCTAATTCACTGAAATTAAAAATAACAATAGTGATATGAAGGCATTTATTTATTGTATGGTAGATATGCTCTTACGAAAAACAGTGAGAGAATATATGGCATATTAAGATTTCTTTCTAAATATTATAATAGTAATAACAGAAAATGAATAAATGATTTTCTGTCTTAATGAATCCATTTGATAGGCAAACACCTGCATTACATGCAAAACACTTCTGTCATTGATATGCTTATCATTTTCTCCTGAATGACCTTGAAGCTTAATGAAATTCACATGAAAGTTTTACTACGCATGTTTAAAGAAAGCAGTTAAAAAGACTCAGATAGCTGTAAAAAATCGAATCTCATTTTATTAAAAAAAAATCTTCTGTTCTCATTTACTGAAAAAGTAAACTGCTTCAATTCAAAAGCAGTTTACAAGCAACTTTCATGGTGCGTCTTTGTTGTCACATGGCAATGTCCCCTAGATTGACAAGTGGTGCAACGGTCCTTGAGGACTGATTTCTAAGGATGTTAAGAGCATGAACTTCATGATTTTTAAATACTTTCTTAAATACATGCTTCAAAACAAAGTCAAACATTGAACCAACAATTTAAGAAAGAAGGTCTCAGTGTTGACAATAGGAAACACTATAAAGAACATTCATCTAGCTTCCTGTTTACATTTGACAAAAGTAGAAGTACACAGTTGTAGAACAATGTGAAATGCCTGGGCTCTGTTCAGCAAGGTAAATCTACATAAAGTCACTAGTGATTAAGATAGAAGGAATCTTTAGAGTGTCATATGCTGACATTTGGAAAATTGAAATGACGTGTTAAATCTACTAATATAGGAAACTTTCTGGGAGCTTTTAGAACATTTACAGACTTCTTGATTTGTGATTTCCCTATATAACATAAAAACATGATTTCTTTGGGTTAGTAAAAGCTTTAGGCACAACAATATACAGAAGATAGGTTTTCACTGACTTTGCAGCCTACCTACCCCCACCCTTAGGCAACTCTCCTGGGGCACCAATTCCAGTTATAATTCTCATCAAGAGATGAGACCATTTTCTTTCTAACAAGAATAATCATATTTATTCAGAAAAGCAAGCTGCAAGTGTAGACCTGAATTTTGCCTTTTTTCCTCTCCTGAAAATACAGAAAATGCAAACAAAGAGAATTGTGACCTTACATTAATCAGGTGCTATTCATTGCACAACACAGAACATCTCTAGAATCTTTTTATATGATTTATCTACTTGTGATACTAGAAGTGTTAGAATCCACAGGACTTCTTATGTTTCATGATGCATAGTGTAGAAAATGCATACAGCATTGCTGTGCTTAGCCATATTGGAGCCTGAGGCAAAGAGAAAATCAGTAATACTGATCTATCTGTATTTAAAATTTGGATGTTTTGTTCATCACGGTTTTTGAATTAATTCATGTTTTTAAAAATGTATTGCATTAAAAATAGATAAATTGAATGACATCAAAATAAAAACTTTTGTGAATCAAAGAACTCTAATAATAAAGTGAAACAGCAACCACGAAATGTGAGAAAATATTTGAAACTCATATATCTGATAAAGGGTTAATATCCAGAATATATTTAAAAACTCCTCCATCTCAAAAGCAAACAAACAAAAAAAACAAACAACCCAATTAAAATATGGGCCAAGAAATTGAACAGACATTTCTCCAAAGAGGATATTATCCAAATGGCCAATAAGGACATGAAAGGATGCTCAACAGTACTATTATTAGAGAAACACAAATTAAAACCACAATGAGATACCACTTCATACCCATTAGAATGGTTAAAATCAGACAGAAAATAACAAATGACACTGAGAATGTAGAGAAACCGGAATTCTTGTGCCCTGCTAGTGGCAAAGCAGGGCCACTAAGCAGTACAGCCTCTATAGAAAACAGTATGGTGCTTCCTCAAAAATTAAACAGAATTACCATATGATCCAGCAACTCCACTTTGAGTTTATACCCAAAAAAACTGAAAGCAGGGACTTGAACAAATATTTGTACACTCAAGTTCATAGCAGCATTATTCACAATAGCCAAAATGTGGAATCCATCCAAGTGTCCATCAGTGGGTAAATGGATAAACAAAATGTGGTATATACATCCAAGGAAACATTATTCAGCCTTAGGGGAAAAAAAGGAAATTCTAATATATGCTACAGTATGGATGAACCTTGAAGACATTTTACTATGTGAAAACAAGATAGTCACAAAATGACAAATACCATATGATTATACTTAAATGAGTTTCCTAGGGTAGTTAAATTCATAGATACAGTGGAATAGTGGGGGTTGGGGGCTAGAAGAAGGAATGAATGGGGGCAAATTGTTTAAACTATGCAGAGTTTCAGTTTGGGAAGATGAAAATGTCTAGAGATGGATGGTGGTAATAGTTGCACAATAACGTGAATTACTTAATGCCACTGAACTGTAGACTTTAAAATGGATAAAACAGTAACATGTATGTTATGAATATTTTGCCACAATTTAGAAAATATTGCATGTAAATATTACCCAACTCAATTATTGGCGCTACCTCTCCTTCAACTCACTTAAAGTTTCTGCCTGAGAGTGCTTTACTAACTTCACCCTTGCCCTGGCCCTGGAAAATTTCCGTGTTTCTTTGGCTCATAGATGCTATGATCTGAATGTTTGTGTCCCCCCAGCCCCAAATTCATAAGTTGAAACCTAATCCCCAATGCAGTCTTGAGATGATTAGGTCATGAGAGCAGAGTCCTCCTAAAAAGGATTGGTGCCATTATCAAAGGGGCCTGAGGGAGCTTGTTTCCTCCCTCTACCCTGTCAGGATGCAGTAAAAAGGCACTGACTAGGAGGAACAGGTCCTCCCTGGGCACTGAATCTGCTGGTGTCTTGATCTTGGACTTCTTAGCCTCTAGAATGGTAACAAATAATTTTCTTACCCAATCTACAGCATCTTGTTATTACAGCAGTCTGACTGGACTAAGACAATAGAATACAGCATAAAATAACATGTTATTTTCTTTCTTTCCCCTTCTTCCCACCCTCAAAGTCCTGGTGTTTGCTCTTTTATAAGATAGATTAAAATGTACTTAAATTACAAGCTGAGAACCCTGTGTTGGGCTCTGGGTAACAGGGATGCACTTGTGAGATTTCAATTCTTTATCGAGTTTGATTTCTCTATTCATCTCTCCTTCACAGCTTTCAAAATCTTAGTCTTAAAATTATTGTAGTAGAAACAAATATTAAAAGTAATTTTTTGAAAGGTTATCTCAAAAGCTCTGAGAAACTTCACCTTTTACAAAGACATTGGTTAGCTCTTGGCATGATTAATGTTAGCATGTTTGATCCCTCTATCAACGAAGGAGAACATTTTGAAATTGGCTTTATTTTTTGCTAAATAAAATATCACCACGTGTAAGGGAGAAATAATGTTTAAACAATATTTTGATAAATATGTTATTTAAAATGCATGTGAGGAACTCCATATCAAAAAGAGAAAATAAAAATTAACTAACGTTTCAAAGTATATAGATCCTTCATTTTATGTTTGAATATTCATGAATTTATCAGTGTGTAAACTGCATTTGAGAGTACAGGAATTTTGTAGTATCCTCAGTGAAAATGATACCACTAACTCCCTGAATTGTAAAATCAAGGCTATCTCAAATGATTTAAACTTAAGGTTTTCACTCATGTTTAATGCCAAAATATTCCTAACTATAACGTTCACACTAATCCAATTTTTAAATGCAGCTATCAAAAAACAAGTTGCAATTTATACAGCACAAAGTCTCTCTTCTTACCTTGACAGTAGCTTCATAGACCATAGATCTTCAAAAAACACCAAGGGTTTTCATAATAATGGTGAAGAAAGAATCAACTTGGATAAAACTAAGTAGTTTGTCTTTTTTTTTTTTTACGCTACCATATCCCAATTGTCTAGCATTCCACTATCCAGAATACGGCCTGCCTGAAATGTATTGATTTTTCCTTCCTATATTCATTTAACAAGTATGTACTTTTGACAACTACTCTGTGTCAGGCACTGCCCTGAATGCTGAAGATACAATCAAAAATCCCCTCATGGAAATATTCCAGTGCTGGAGAAAATATACCCATTAAATACAATATCTCAGACCTATGGAATTACAAGTAGTCTGGTATAATCTATTGGAAAACTGTAAGTGTCATGAAAACGAATATAGGGTCCCAGAACCAATCACGGAAGTGTTTGTTATCTTAGGATATGCCTTTACCTGGAGCTTGGAGATGAATAAGAGTTACCTTAGCTGAATAGTGGAGGAAATTGGTGCGGTCTTAGCACAGCGAACAGGATTTGCAAGGATCCTGCATTGGAAGGGAGAAAATAAGAAAGAATCAAATGAGGCCCTTTCGTGGGATAGGAAGGAAGAGATTGGTGACAGTCACACTTGGCACACAGATTCTATTTGTCTTCACACAGATAAAGGAAAATGGTGCTGTCCCTCTGGCAAATTAACTTTTTCACTGCCCAGAATTTCTACAACCTTAAATTCCCTAACAGCTAATCTACTGCCCTTCTTTCTCCCTGACTTCAGATATAATTGAAGAGCTTGTCTAAAGTCTTCCTGTCTTTGTTCCAATGTCCTGAACGTACATACTGGATATGTCAGATGTAGGAAAAAAAAAAGCTGAGATGGGGATGGTGGTGGAGGGTATACTCTAACAAGCAAAGTGAACATAGGAGAGTTAGAAAATCTATGTTTTATAAAGTGCAAATATGTATCAAAAATGAGTATATTATGTTAGTGATTTTTTTTTTAGATTCACCATAATGATAAATGCTGAAGAATTTGGAGAAGCAAGAGACAAAGCACATTACAGATCAAGAACATCTTTTTTTTGTTTTGTTTTTTGTTTGTTTGTTTTTGAGACGGAGTCTCACTCTGTCCCCCAGGCTGGACTGCAGTGGCGTGATCTCGGCTCACTGCAACCCGAGTAACTGGGACTACAGGCGCCGGCCACCAGGACCAGCTAATTTTTTTTGTATTTTTAGTAGAGACGGGGTTTCACCGTGTTAGCCAGAATGATCTCAATCTCCTGATCTCGTGATTCGCCCTCCTCAGCCTCCCAAAGTGTTGGGATTACAGGCTTGAGCGACCGTGCCCAGCCAAGAACACCTTTTTAAATGATTTTTTTTTTGGTAGTCATTTTCTAACATGCAAATGGTTTAGTATTAACCCTAGGTATTCAAAATTGCAATGCTTACATATTTTTTACCAGCAGGGACAAATAATACAGATTTTTTATTTTTATTTTTGAGCTTCAGTTTCCATACGTGTAACCTAGATGTACACACTGCAGTGCCTTCGGTTAGATGTTGATAATATGTCTGCATACACATACATATGTACACGCAAACACAAATAAATAGATCACCGGTTGCAAATTACAAGTAGGGACTCTGGACAAGATGGAGTTATGTGACTTGCCAACGTGCATTCATAAATTTTAAAAAATTGAACTAAAATTATTGTACCATATACATTCATGACTCAGTGTGGCTTTTATGAAAAAGTGGGAAAAGTGAAGTTCTTGACTGTGGAAGTGAGAATTATTGGTTTGGTTTCACTCTCCTGTATGACGTAGCTCTATCAGTGGTAACACAAGCAACTTAACTGTTTAGGCAAATTTTCACAAATTCAGGATATTAAGCAGGGTTTAAGAGGGATTTTCTGATGACTGCTGATGTTCTCGGCCAGAAATCAAGGGATTCTCGTACTTTTCTTTCTCTCCATGTTTCTTATCTTCTTATCGTGCCCCTCCTCTACCAGCATTGCAGCTTCCTTCCCTTACAGTCACAACTTTCATCCCTCTGTCCCCTGCAGAACCTTTCTATGTCCTTTTATTTTCCATCCCTTTAGTAAGAAATTAAATCATATTTTTAAATAAATTTAATCAATTCAGTGCAGTTATACATTTTTATATTCTACATAAAGATAGTATATTTTTGGTATTTCTGACAATAACCTCTGAAAACATTAAGTTATCCCTTAACTACCTATGTTTAATATCATTTTCCTTCTGATTCAGTGACCTTAACAAAGAAATAGGCTATCCACCCTGTTTATGTATTCGTAATTTTAATTCATCCTACACATATTTTTAAATTTCTATGAATCAGGCCTTAGGCTGTGGATACAAACATAAACACAATCATTGAAACAGATGATGTTTCCAGAAAATAGACATTATACAATAGTCAGTTCTTTACTATGATGATGAAATCAATTCCTGGTTTCATCTTTTCTCCATCTAATAACTGTGACAATGATGTTTGCTGCATCTAGAGTCAGTATCATTCCCAGCATCAAATGTGTGTTTCTCTAGTAAAAGTGAATACAGCCATCATAATGTGGATTGCAAAACTCAGTGAACACTGCTACCTCTGGACACTGGAGAAGAGAAGCATATTGGGTGCAAGTCTGTGGGGAAATGGGGAGGAGGGACAAGGAGAACAGTTGCATTCCCTAAGAGAAAATTAGAAAAAGTATGCTGTTTTAAGAGTTGTTCAAACTATGGTGGTGGGGTGGGGAATACGTGTGTGTATGTGTGTGTGTATATATAGACATGTACGTATATATGTTAGATACATATGTATATATGTGTGTGTGCCTGTATATGTGTGTATGTATGTATGTGTGTTAGATACATATATATATGTGTGCATGCATATGTGTGTATGTGTGTTAGATTCACATATATGTGTGTGTGTGCGTGTATATGTGTGTGTATACAGAAAACGTTCTATGTAAAACACAATCGAAGCTATCATTATCAGATAGGTACTTCCCTATGTTAGAGGCTGCCTACCTCTGGAGCAGGGGACAATAATTCTGGAGAAATACATGTGCTTCCAAAGCTTTGGCTTTAAAAGTGCACGTGGTTCTTTCAGATTTTGAGTGAAACTCTTACTATCTCACTGGCACAGATGTCATCAGAGACGGGCACATCTTCATGTCCGCCACTCAGCTGACCAGTAAGGCACTTTACTGCCTTTTGGGTATTATCTCTAGATTCCTCCATTCAATAAAGGTCTTAAATTGAATTATGGGTGGCCGTATTTCTCAGTAATAAGCCGGTGTTTCATGAGTACGGGAGTAGTTACAGGTCCAGAAATGGGCATTTCCTGTTTCCCTTCTTTGAAAATGGCAAGTACACATTATTGTGCTGGGGCAAGAGAACTAGAACATGCTGAAAAGATAAACATTGTTTTTCCACCTAAAAGATAAACATTTTTTTTTCCACCTTCTCCCATTTTCTGACCTCACCTGTTCCCCGTCTGACCTCTGGGGGGCTTACTCGGGATGCCAAGGAAAATGTAAAGTATGTAAAACCGGCTCCTTAAGTAGTATTTGTACCCCTAACGGTGGATTTCTGAGAAAAGATCCAGAAGACTAAGAAATGCATATCTAATGAATAAATTTCAGGGAAATTGGAAGGTTTGGATAGAAAGGAAAGCACTGTTTACATACATAAGCATACTGTGACGGATCAGGGCAAGCACTCCAGTGTCACCCTCTTCCTGTATCTATACACCTTGTACAATGCAGTCCAAGGCTGTGAGGACTTCGGCGGGCAAAACGCTGAGGAAACCAACCTGCCTCCAAATCCAAGGCGTGAGATTTACATTGCAGCCTTTGTGATGCTGCTTAGTTAACTGGCTGTATTTATGCAGATATTGTAGACTTACTTCCTTTTAAGTTTTCCCCCTTTCGTGACTGAAATCATGAATTCCTAAAAATAAATAAATAGCAAACCAAAGGACAAAAAAAAAAAGCCAAAACAGGTTTACCTAACGGGAAGCCTGGAAGGGTTGGCGTTGGAGAAGCCGCTGGGAAGCCGGGCAGGCAGCAGAAAGCCGCCCACCGGTCTCTGGGTCTCTGCCCCGGGCTCTTTCCAGCCCGGCCTTTGGGTAACTGGGGTGGGGGAGGGCGGCCGGCTTTCAGGTCGCGTCTCCCGCAGGTTTAGGAGCCCGGTAGGCCGTGATTGAAAGACCGTGGCAACAGCGGTCAATTGCCCTTTTAGAGCTCATTTTGGGGGAGAATGGTAGCAGCAGAGCCACTGCCGCCCTGGCTCTTGTAGGTGGGTCTGGAGTGTCACGTAGGCACCCCAACTCGCGCCGGGGGCCGTGGTCCGCAGACTCCCACTTCATTGCCCCGGAGGCCTGAGCCCGCCCCACCCGGCGGTGGCTGCACCTTTCCCGAGAGTCGGGGCAGCAGCGGCTGGAAAGTGGAGGCAGCCTAACCGCGTAGCGCTGAAACCACCATTCACAAATGCAAACCCCTGTCTTCCGTGGATAAATGGTGGCGGCGCGCGTCCGAGCGTCCCCGAGGGGCTGTGGGGAGCCCCCGGGGAGAGCAGGAAAAGAAGCGGGGTGGCGGTGGATAGGAGGCGACTGAGCCTTCTCGCCTGGCCGGCGGAAGAGGGAGCCGGGTCCGGGCGCGCCGAGCCAGCCGCCCCTCGCGCAGTTCCTCGGCTGCGGCGCGGGGTTCGCCCCGCTTCTCCCCGGCAGCACCCGGCTGGGTGCCCGCGGCACAGCACAGTGCGGCAGGCGGCAGCGTCCTCCCCTCGCCTCCCCCACATTCCCTCACCTCAGCCAAGGAGGCAGCCCCGGCGCCCCCGCCCGCCCGGCCCCGCGCCCCCGCCCGCCCGGCCCCGCGCCCCCGCCCGCCCGGCCCCGCGCCCCCGTCCGCCCGGCCCCGCGCCCCCGCCCGGAGCGCCCCAACCCGGAGCGCCCCCACCCGGTGCGCCCCCGCCGGGTCCCGCCGCTCAGCCCCGCCACGCTGCAGCTGGAGCTACCGCCGCGGCCGGTCCCGCAGACCGGGGAGGAGGGGGAGGAGGAGGAGGAGGTGGGGGGGGGGAAGCCGGAGAAGGAGGCGCGGGGAGGGGGGATGGAGCCGGGAGGAGGAAATAAATAAATAAAACAATAACCTCCGCGCCAGTAAGAGCGAGGGAGAGAGAGCAAGACGCGACCAGAGAGCCACCTGGGCCGGCTCGCGCGCCTCTGAGAGGCTGTCCGCGTGCGCGCGTGTGTGCGTGAGTGTGGATTTGCCTGGACTGGAGCTGGAAAGTCCAAACTAAAAGTGTTGCTCTCGCCGGGTGCCGAGGCCGCGGCGGAGGCTGCCCAACTTCCCCGGGCCAAGTGAGTGGCGTTGCCAGCGCCTTTGGCGAAGCGGCTGCCGCTCGGCCCTGCGCCCGGGCAGGGCGGCGGCGGCTCCGCTCGCCCCGGGAGGGAGCCCGCGGCCAGGGCTGGACTCTCGCCCCGCCACCTCCACCGACTCTCTCCTCAGCCTCCACGCCTGGCACCCCAGCAAGGTACGTGGCGCTTCCCGGCGCGCCTTCTTCCCTAGCACACCCCGCGCGGATTTTTGGCTGCCTAGATTCTTCCCCTTCCCAGAGTGGTCTTCATTTGTCAAACTTTACCTCCACCTCGCACATGCCAGCGGCTGCTGCAGCCGCCCTCCCTGGCAGCGTGGGCTCCGGTCGCTGATGGGAACCGAGAGGAGGGTGGGGTGGGGGGGAGGATCTGCTGGCAGCGGTGGTTCCCATCTGGATTAAGATCGTATTTCGGAATAACTCGCAGGTCTTGCCTTCCGGGGGTGTCCTTCATTATGATGTTCCCTGTGATGCTGGTAATGGTTTTCCTTGCTCCTTCTGCACGGAAGGACGTACAAGTTTGCATGAGAAGGTACGTGAAAAGCAGGTGAAGTTTGCAGCCACTTGACTCCAAGAGAGGAGTAACCCTTTCTTTGCAGTAGCAGCTATGATTTTGAAGCAGCGGCGGCGGCGGCAGCGGTGACAGCGGCCTGGCCGGTGGCGGCAGCTGCACGTTGTCCCCTCTGTGACTGGGAGAAGGAGGAAAAGTGGGGCTGCCTCGTCGGAGAGCGCAACTCGGGAGCTGCCTGCAAAGACGCTGCGGGGGAAAATGCTAAGGGCTCCCAGATCCTTGGTAAATCGTGTTTGGAGAGGCATGATTTCCTTTTGTGATATTTATGTGCTTAATAACAGACACGCTTAAAAATCTCTTTAAAACTTTTATGCATACGATTTCTATGTCTAGATTAGGTGAACGACTCTGAAACCTCTTAGATAAATGCCAAAATCAGTAAGATCGGAGCGGTGTGCAAACCTGCAATGAATTGCCCAGTGCCTTCTTGTTTGTAACGTATCACCTACTGGGAAACGTATCTTCCGTGCCATACTATTTTAGTAATAGTTATAGGTTCATTATTATTATTTTTTTTCTTACGATGAAGTAGGAAGTTTTCAGTGAAACGAAAATTTAGAAGTCATAGTAAGTTTCCAAGCAACGTGCTTGAGCCTTTTGAAGCCACCTGCTGAATTAGTTCATGTTACTTTTCACTTTGGTGCAGGAGATGTAGACATATCCAGCAGATGGAGCAGTGGAAAACTATACTGGAACCTGCATAACACTCATTTATCCCAATGTAATCACAAAGAGGCCAAATAAATGTGTATGGAGCTCACTTTAGGGGAGACACTGGTTTTACTGTCATATTTGGAAAAAAATTTGTGTCTACTGAAATATGATTGGAATATATCTGTAGAAACTTCAATTCTTTAGGCTTCTTTTTCATTCATAAAGCATTTGAAAATAGTTTTTGTGCATATTAGAGTACAGGATGATTCATTCATGTCAGAAATGTCAACTGGTCCTTTGGTTATATATTGTGGTGACTCACAACACCATGAAAAACAATGCCTTCTGCCATAATAAAAGTCTAATTATTGCGTTATAGTTTAAAAGTATAAAAACTTGCATTTGAAAGTAAGCAAACATCATTTTGAATACTTTTTAGCATTCTAAATGCAACTGAATTTGTGTTTTGCAAAGTTAAGATAGCTAAATACACTTATTTCTTCAAATAATTTACTGCAGCTTAAATTGAAGGAAAAAGTTAATAAAACGTTTTAGTCATTCTTGTGAATTGATGTTCCTTCTTCCCCAAAATTTCATGAAATTTAGATCTGGTGTGATCTGGTCACATTCATTTTACCTTCAGAGACAAAGACGAAATTTTTCAAAAGCCACTTTAAAAAATCCTTACATTGATATATTATGCTAACAATAACATCAGGAGAGAATCTGCCTTCCTACAAAAATTTTAAAACTTTGCAATCAGTCATGCATCTGAAAAAATAGCTTTAAAGTGAACAGAGACAAATGGGCTGCCCATTTCACAGGCAGAACGGCAAAGACTTAGGCACCTGCTTTGTTGCACCGTTTCAGGAAAGAACTGGTTCTTCAGTCTAATCTGCTCATCTCCCATCTCTTGCTCCTTTCATTGTGTTTTGTCATAGATTTTACCGTGGCAGAGAACTGAGCTTAACTACTCTGAAAAAAATCCTATTAGGTCTTACTTTAATGTCATTATTTAGCAATTTAAAAGTTACAGCCATACAGCAAACATTTTAATGAATTTAGAGACACACACGATGCCATTGAAAAAATGTAGCACTAGCAATCATTTGAATTAAACATGCTTTACACTGAGGGCACATGTTTATAAAATATATGTGACTGTTTTCTAAATCTTCAGATAACATCTGTAGCAAAGTATTTACTTATGCATTCTGAAAGTATATTTCTTTCACATTCGCATAATATCCAAGAAGGCTTGGAACTGCCAGTGTTATAAAATAGTATAACTACCTTTCTGAAAGAACTAATTTTATCCCGCCTGTTGCCACACAGATTAAATGATTATAGATTTTTCTAAATTTATTCCATCCTAAATTTATGCCCCTTTACACAGGCAAGAACAAAAGGGTTTCAGTGTAAGATGCTGAAAGTTTTATGCCATATTTAAATGTTTAAAAATATGAATACCAGACATTTACTAATGTATCATCTCTATTAAATGTGTTAAATTCCTCCAATATAACTCTTATTGATAGTTTACAAATCAGCTGGTCAAAGCAATGTTAATGTAGTAAAATAGGTTAAACGTAGGTATATTATGGTCATTGCTCATGTGATATATATCTTCAGAGAAAACCGGGTGCCTTGTAAGTTTTTCTGTAAACTCAATATAAATGAAATGCTGATAAGATTGACATAATTTTGATATAACTTTGACATATATATTTCTACATATTTTGAGACTTTAAAAATATAATCACTAAATACTCTTTGTACAGTACTGAGCATTTTCAGTTAAGTTTACTGGACTGATACAATCCTGTAATATGCTACTGAAGTTGAGTTCAAGTTTGTGGAGGGAAATATTGGATACATACATACATACATACATACATACATATATACATACACACATGGGTCATCAGTTTTCACTGGGAATCTTGGTAATGGGAGTGGCAATGTGCCTATTGAAGAATTTTGGAAAATAGTCTAATCATCAACTTTAAATTCTCATTTTAAAAACGTGATCAAAAATAGATATCTGTTAAGCAGAGGATCTGTATTTAACCTAAGCCTCATGGTAATAGTTGAAGCTTGGCATTCACCAAGTGTTTGCACTTGTTATTACAGTAATTTTAATGCACTTTCTGCATTATTTGTATTTTCATTCCATCTCCTTAGGACATTGTTCTAATAGAGCTATAATATAGCTCTATTAGGTAGTTTTCTTCCAGCACCATAAAATGTAGCCACTGAGTTTAGACTTAAATATAAAACCGCAATTACATTTGCACCAATCTAATATTTCGACTGAATTAAGTTTTTGAAACTCATATAGAGGGATTGAGAGATTATGAAGAAACAGAGATTTCGTTTTTTTCTCCATTAAGTTATCTTCTGGGAGTTAACGTGGGTTTATCAGTCAGTGACGATCAAGCAAAAGATGAAACCTTTTATTCTTTAGTTTCTGTCTTGTCACCTGCCTGTTTGGTTTCTCTTAGTGTCAAGTATGACTGAGCATGACTTTCACTTATAATTTATAGAAAAGGCATATATGTTTGAAACTTGGGTGTTTTATTGGGAGGCACCATTAGTTTTTAATAAGAAGAAAAAGTTTTTAGCACTATATATAAGGAAAAAATCATAATATAAAAAAATTATTCTAGATGAGTACAGCAGTGAAAAATGTATCTTGGGATATAAATTTTAGCAGAAATGATGAGGATGCAAGATTTATCCCAAATCATATTTCCAACTTTGAGTATTACTGTAATTTAATTTTTATATATTAATGCTGTATTGGGTACAAACACCTTTACCTTTAACTCTCTTTAATTACCACTTCTTTGTATAAAAGTCTACCAAGAATATAGCTTAATTATATATGTATAATATGATTGTTTTCTGGCATATGTTATATGATATATATCTCATAAAACATATTTTTAACATGAGTACAGTTTTGCTCATAACAATATTCAGGGATAGATTTTATCACTGATTATCCCAAATTTTTTTTGAAGCCCCAGAGTCCTCAGATAATTTTCTATATGTTACTGTATAGGACAGTTCTGCCATATAGCTTTAGAGATATTTAGTCATAGAAATATAATTGGGTAAGCCGCCCTACTATTCACGTAATTACCATGAAACTTGTGATAACCTCTAAATACAATATGTTATATAAACTGTTTATATTGTTACCAAGGGATTAAAACCATGGGACAAGACAAACATAGTCGTTCTTTATAGTGGTCAAAAACTATCTTTCATGCTTTAAAGGACTTATATTTAGAACTTATTATGGAAAAAGGTGGATGGATCAAAAGTGGATATCAAGTGTGTGAAAAATTATTTACCAGAATCACACTTACTAAGTATTATAATAAGCATACCTTTCTAATTATTATTTTCCAAAGGTAGGAGATTGGAGAGGCATAATTAAACGTACCTGATATTATTAGAATAAAACAGTTGTCTAACTAGCATTTTCATTCTGATAGGAATATGTTTCATGATTTTGATTATTTCACAGCACCCTTAACAAATAGAATTATACTGTGTTTTCCAATATGAATATCTTAAAGGTTTTGAAATGTATGATTGATTATGATTATCAGAACTTTGTGCCTAAACTAAAGGCAGCTAGCAGATAGAATACTGTTGGCAAACTGAGAGGCTGAATACTGGTGTTGCAAAAAGTTTAAATTGATGTTACTTCCTATATACCCCCAAATCAGTGTTATTACCACTTTGCTAGTACTTTTATTATGAATATAAATTATATTAGATTCTTATTCAATTTTCCATGCTTAAATTACAGTATGTTCAAGAACTTGCTTTAGTAATAAATATTGATAATTATTGTGTGACAGAGAACTTTACTGGTAACATTAGATTTAGAACGTTATTATGCAAAACAGACAATAAAACAATCTCTACTCTGGGTCTATAGAATTTACTAAATTAGTGCCCATGGGCATGTGAGAACAAAAAGTGTCCATATGTCAGCTTCAACTATATGACAGAGGGAGAAAAGTGAGGAGACACCTTTCCATGAATGTCTTCCCTCCAGTTTATACCACCAGTTTTCTAAATAAACTTTATTTTAACATTTTTTAAACCCAGACACTTTTAATGAGAACCAATCACAGTCACAAATATCAGTGTATTAATGGATTGCATCAGTACTTTATATTTTTTCATCTTATAGCTCAATCTATCATTCATTAAGCAGAAAGATTTATTCACATTACCTTTTTAAAAATACTTCAGCAGTTACATAGGCTGATTTTTAATAGTTGTCTATTAAAAATAAAATAAAAATAATAAAAATAAAATAAAAATAATATAAAAATAAAATAAAAATAAAATAAAAAAATAAAAAGTAAGAATAAGTTGCTGATGCAGTTTTTAGGATTTAATTTTGTTATTTAGAAGATAAATATTTGTAGGTTTAAGTTTTGATTGTATATAAAATTAACAGCAGCAAGAATAAATAATCCCAAATTTCAGCCAAAATGTCAACTAGAAATGATAAATTGGCTTTCTTGTGTATATGTGTGTGTGTGTGTGTTTTAATTTTCTGTATCAATTAATATGTACTATCAGTAGAATAGAATATTCTGAGAAGATAAGAGTATCTTGTTGAACATAGATTTAAAGGTTAAGCAGTTAGTATTGAAAAATAAGCATGCCAATTTACTTTCCATCTCTAAGCCTTTTTCTTAAAGTATATTTACCTAAATTTAAACAGCATCTATATTATTGATAAAAATTTTTAAAACATAAATGTCAAATTAAGTGCTCAATAAATATTAGGATCCATCTATCTTTGATCTCTTCTTATTATCAAAGAAAAATCAGTACACTGATATCTTTCTTTTAATAACAAATAGGTGCAAGATAGTCTAAGAGGTTAACAACCAGAAAATATTTGTCTTGTGTTGGGATGTTCATAATTTCTTTTTCTCATTTTCTTACAGGTTTATTTTAATTTCATATAGCATATAACAATTCCTTATGCAAAATAAATGTTTTTTTGATAAAATTAAATACACTAAAGTGTCTTCAGTTCTTAAGTGTGTTGCCTATAGATTTGAATTTCAAAAGTATTAAATTTATATTTTGCATGTGTCATTATTTTTATTGTAGATTTTTTCCCAAATACAGGTCCTCTTGTGTTATCATTGTGAAGTTTTTTATTCCTACTTTTCACATTAATACTTTTCCATACAACTTAATTATTTTGCTTTTTATATTCAGAGCAGAGTTGACAATATTGCAGTTATTGCCAACTTTATTTTATTTTGACTTAAAATGTGTTAAACTCACATAAAGTATTAACACTCATAATAAATATTTTTCTAAAATTATTTGTGTGAGTCAAATTTGTTAGTGATTTCTTCAAAATTTTACTTGTAACTGCGGGATCAAAATAAAAAAGGTTAATTTTCATATAATTAAAGGTCAGTGATTTTTTTAATGCTTACAATTTGTTTACTTCAAGAAATCTAATAACATTTTCAACAAAATGGTGTTTCTTATTACTTGTGAACCTTATGCTTTTTAAAATTTTGCTTTTGAAACATTCACAGTGATTAATTTGAACAAAGAAAGCAAAAATTTAATGGTTATCATACATATATTAAATTAAATTTCAAGAAATGAAAACTTTGTGATAATAAATTATAAAACATAGAAATCTCAGTATTTGTTTTCAGAAATTTTGAGGGAAAACTAACCTTGAAATAGTAAAGTATAAGAAATGTTAACAGTAGTCTTAAATGTTCAGGTCCGTATTACGGATTTTGGTAAAGTTTATGTCCAAATTGTTATGCTAGTAATATTTACATAGAATGATTTATAAATTTATTTTTTAAGAAAGTCTTATTTCAGCCACTATTGTTTTATACAATATTGGTAGTTCCAGTTTAGTCTATTTTAAAATGTAAACCTTATAGCACTTAAAAATTTTGTTGTTGATATATTTAAATAAAAGAGTGCACGTACCAACAGTACAAATGAAACAATTATCATAATGATGCTGCTTTTGAGATAACAAAAACAGAGAAATTTGAAGTTACAAGTACCTTTGAAACAGAATTCACACTCAAATCTGCTTTAGCATGAATTGCACATGAATAAAATTATCTGCTTAATGTTCTCTTTAATTTTTAAATATCAGATAATGTGATTTGGGAAAAATCTCGATTAAAAATATTATTGTATGGTAAGATTCTTTGCATTTTCCTGTTTCTGGAGCTTGGTCATTTTATTTTAGTGAGTTACTATTTGGAATCAGTGTGTGATTAGAATTAAATTGAAAAGGATTTGCAAGAGTTCCTATTTGCGTGGATCAGCTTTTCATAACCCCAAAGAAATTATAGAAAATTAATTTTTAAATTGTTTGAGAAGACCAACAACCATAACAATAAGGGACAGTGGTTTCGCTCATTATGTAATATCATTTATAAAATTACAACTGACATATCAATTCAAAAAT
Source organism: Pongo pygmaeus (assembly GCF_028885625.2). Taxonomy (NCBI): domain Eukaryota; kingdom Metazoa; phylum Chordata; class Mammalia; order Primates; family Hominidae; genus Pongo; species Pongo pygmaeus. Next base: position 62,795,749 of record NC_072376.2, on the reverse strand, counting down.
TATTTCTGATGTTCTAAATAAGTATATATTGACAGATTTTTTTATAAAATGTTTTCCATTTTGTAATGCAGAAGAATTTAAAATGTGAATAATATGCAAAACATTTTAGTAAATAATGTTTTTATATACAATTAAGAAAAAAATACGCCTCTAGGCAAAAGAATAAGCAAGTCACCTCAGAAATCTCTTCAAATTTCAAAAACTGGTCAAGAAATAATGGATAAGAAGACCCCCATGCGTACTGTGAGACCAAATCTATAGATTTGTGAGAAAAAGAATCTCTATCAAAAAGGATAGAATATATTCCCAAGGCAGCAGCTCCAATCATACTGACAGTCTTAACAATGTCTATGAGATAAATGTTTCTAATTGTGTATGGAAAACATGCAAACTGAACCAGAATCTGAAGGGCAATGTTTGGTAATACTCACATGGGTGCCCTCCGGGAAAGAAAGTAGTTGCTAGCTTTCTGAATACTTGATGTTGCAGACCTGCATGGTCTGATGGCATTAGGAGTATATCATATAAATAGAATAATGTATTCTAATTCATGCCACCAAGCCACCTTCAGATAATCTGTTTACTCTTGCCCATTTTCTTTAGTGAAGTAAGGTGTTCAGGGTGCTTCTGCAGGCAGCAGGCAAGAGCTCCAGGCTCCTATTTGATTTTGATTACAAATTAGTAAATCGGCATAATAGGTTATACATTTCATTTCCTTGTGAATGTTAGTGCGAGTCATCATCCTCAAATCTAATTAGATCTGCAACACTGACACATACTGTAAACCAAACCTGTAAGACCAAGGTCACCAAAATAGTGCCAAACCTGAAACCTGTTCATCAGCGACCTCTGAGAGAAGCCTTCGTGTCACTACTGAGAACGTTTATTTTGAAGACTACAAAGACAAAACATGGAGTACAGGAATACTTACTCTTTTGGTTTAATACTTTTTATTAAAATAACATGAAAATTAAAAAGAAAATTAGTTGAGGGAACAAAAAAGGAATACAAATTTGGGATAAGTAACATGGTCAGAAGAAAGATGCTCAAAAATATTTGTATTGTAGTATTTATTAGGGCTTTTAATTATTTGCCCCCACAGAACCAGTATTCAATATTAAAACGATAGTCTTTATAATATTTATTAAATGAAATTGTAAAGATCAATTTAGAAGAGAAGTCACATTTTAACATTCATTATACATTCACTCTGTGTATCGTTTTACAGTTTGCTTTTCTGCTCTTCATGATTTTAAAATTTTTTCTTTGTTCGTACATTTAGAACTAGTTCATTCATTATAACCATTGTTCAGTATTCCATTATATGATTATGATGAAATCACAATTTCAGCGTTTCTTTTCTGACTTCTGAAATAGTTCTTAAGTGTAATAATGCATTAAAATACAAACTACAAATGCAAAATACAATACAAAACAATTCTATAAGATAAATGTGAGTGATATTGTGGTATATTATATATATATTTTATGTATGTCGATTATGCTATATTTATCATAACATTTTGCATAACATTGTTTAAAATTAAAATTCTGAAGCCATTAAACCTTTCACTACAACATCATTTTCATAGTCACATGTTATTTCATTCTATGGATCTAGCAAAAGTTATTTAACAATTTGTTATGGTTGGATATTTCAGTTGTTTAAATTGTGCACATTAGAAAGAAAGCTAAATGAACAATTTTACTATTGTTTGTATCTTTGTTGACATCCCAAAATATTTATTTAGGAAAAATTTTAAAAAGTTAAATTACATTAGTGTATGCTTGGATATTTTTTATTTTTAATATGATTGAGATAACAGCTTTCGTAAGCATTTTCTTGAATAATTGGACCCTCCATACTGTTGTGGTTCACTCTTGGGGAATCATTGCTTGAAAAAATTATTTCTGATATTCTAGTATTATAGATATAACACTGAATGCTGCCTAATCTGAAATAATACTTAGAGAATATTATCAACACTGATGTTTTATCATTATAATCTACTTCTGATTTTAGAAGAAAATAAAGTAGTGTATAGGAATAAAAACATGTTTGTGGATTTTCATGATTTATCAGCATTAACTCACTTGCTGCCAATTAATTGTAAAGTTGCAAGATTTTCTTAGATCAATTTTCTTGCAGATAGACGTAATAAAACACCAGTTATTTGGACTGATGTTCAAATTCTAACCAAGTTTTAGCTTTCTTCAGTTAAAGAACTTCATTGCTCTCTGCATAATATTTTAAAATATAGGCAAATAGATAGTGTCACACATATCTGCAGTTATTTCTCTATTATTTTATTTCCACTGCAGAAATAATAGATATATGCATGTGTATGTACATTCATGTATATTAATTCTTGCACAAACTTACACAAATTTTATTAATGTATACTATAGGCCAATACTTCAATACATATCTTAGGTATGTTTAAATATATTCAAATGTGTGTCACTGTTTTCTCACTTAGTTTTAAAAATATTTATTTCCAATCTCTTTAGTTTCCAGGAAACAAACAAACAAAAGAAAATTTTCTTTTTGTTTGGTTGCTTTTTTTTGTTTTGTTTTGTTTTTGAGACAAGTCTCACTCTGTCACGCAGGCTGGAGTGCAGTGGTGCGGTTTCAGCTCACTGCAACCTCCGCCTCCTGGGTTCAAGCTATTCTTCTGCCTCAGCCTCCCGAGTAGCTGGGATTACAGGTGTTTGCCACCATACCCAGCTAATTTTTGTAATTTTAATAGAGACGGGGTTTCACCATGTTGGCCAGGCTGGTCTCAAGCTCCTGACCTCAGGTGATCCACCCGCCTCGGCCTCCCAAAGTGCTGGGATTAACAGGCATGAGCCACCATGCCTGGCCAGTTTGGTTGTTTCTCTAAATAAAGTTTACAGGTACGTAACACATCCCTATTGAATTACCTTATGAATTAGATTTTTCCTTGTTTGTTGTTTTAAATCCAGTTATTTTGGCGCCTACCTGAATCTGGTTATCCCGGGGTAGATTATCAAAGATAACCTTTCCTCTTTCAGTGCCACTCTCTCTCCAGGTCTGTAAAAAATGCTCTTTCTAGAAGTTTTTGCTTTTAAAATAATTTTTTTAATTGTGGGCTTAAATTGGTAGAATAAAAACTTTCAATGTAGACTAGAAAATTAGCTGCAAACCTTCGGCAGCAAATTTCCTATCAGTCAAGGTGTGATAATTCTGATCGTCTGTATTCTCTTGTCAGCAAACAGTGAAAAGTCTCTAATGTATATAATAGAAGTCTCAGTAAGAATGGATCGGTATACTATGGAGAGTCTTAGGCACATATGTCATTTGATGTTAAACTTTAGTCCTTTTTTCTGTTCTTTCTCTCTTTTTCTTTTTTTCCAGTATCTTTTTTTCCCCCTGAAAACATGACCTTTCTTAACTGGAGAAACCTAGAGACTGGGGGCTAGCATAAATTTTAATTAGGCTAAAGTGATTTTAAGTGGTTCCCTTTGCATCTACTACCTGTTATTGATGACCACATCTCAAGAAAAATAAACAAAAAAATGATAACAGGTTAGTTTGTAAATTAAATGGTCAAGGCCTGTCAGGCCTTCTGATCATTTTCCTCTCTATGGGTGAAGATACAGTTTTCTTCCTAGCAAACCTGAAGAAGCTTACTCTTTCAAATTACAATTATGTTTTTTAACCCCCTGCTTCATTTTCTGGGACTGAATATGTTTTGATCCCTTATCCCAATCCCCACGAGGAAATGATGTGCTACTATTTATTATAATTATTTGCAGATGAGTTTTGGGCAATATGTTCTTTTCTTTATTTAAGTCTTGAAGTCTTTTACTAGGGAGATGTCTTGTGTCTGGGTCAGGAGCTCCCTTGGCTCTGAAGCCAACACCTGGCTGGCCCATGCCATCTGTACTCTACCAGAAGAAAGGTCAAGTCCTCCCTTTCTCTTCCTTTGATCACCCTTACCATTAATTACTGAGGTTGCTCCTCTGACTTCCCCTGGTTGAGATTTCACTTCCATCCTGGCCTTTCACCTACAGCATTCTGACCTTAAGGTGATCAATCCACATTTTTATTTTTAGTGAGCACCTAGGTAAATATGACCTGTGTAAATAACTCTATTTACCAGCACTAGACCTTAGGAGGAAAACAGCTACCTTTTATAGAATTAGGGGATTTGGGGCAATTTAAAACACAATGTTTGACTTTGTGAGAGTCTTTCTAAATAGTTTCTGTATGCAAGAACCATTAAAAGATTTAGGATATGGAAAATTGGTAAACTTTGGTTTTGCAGATGCCAGAGAAATACAAGGTAAGACCATCTAAAATAATTTGGTTTGGCCATATAAAATAATTAAATGTAAATTTTTATATTCTTTTTTTCTTATCACCATGCACGGTAATAATTAATTCACATACCATTACCTATATGTCGCATTAAATGGAACCCTCCTTTGTTTGTCAGTTAGATGAAGCTATTTTCCTCCTGTAGCATTGATCAACAGTACACTTTCACACATCTTATGTCATTCAGTCTCCTTAGGCTTCTAGTGCCTCAGCGCCTGTTCAGAACTTTAAAAAAGGAAGTAGCGTGGGTCTAGACCCAGCCAGTCAGCCGAATTTTAACAGGCAAAATCATTTTCCCATAACCTAACATTTACGTATTTTTGACATTTTTCTTCAGGTGTTCACCCAGATTGCATTTAGTTGTTTGCGTTAATTGGGAATTTAATCACAAGAAATTCTTGATTATATCTTTGGGAGATGTGGAAGAAACAGTAACTGCTTTGAAGAGATCAAAGCACTGAAAAGAAGTTGTACTGACAGGGATGGTGGCTTTGTGAGTTCCCTCCAGCTGCCGAAACAAATTACACTAACTGGGTGGCTTACAAAACCGGAAACGTATCGTCTCACGGTTCTGGAAGCCAGAAGTCCAAAATCAAGGTGCCGGCAGTTTGGTTCTTCCCGGAAGCTCTGAGAGACATTCTGTTCCGTCCCTCCCTCCTAGCTTCTCCTAGTGGTCCTGAATCCTTCCTGTTCCTAGGCTGTACTCACATCACTCCAACCTCTGCCTCCATCTCCATTTGACCTTCACTTCTGTATTTTCTGATCGTTGCCTGTGTGCTTCAAACCTCCCTCTCCTTATACTTGTCAGGACATAGGTCATTGGATTTACTGCTCACCTTGAATCCAAGATGATCTCATCCCAGAATCCTTAATTATCTGCAAAAATTATTTTTTAACAATAAATTCACATTCGTAAGTACTGGAGGGTAGGGTTTAGGCATATCTTTTTGGGAGATGTTATTCAGTCCACAAATGTGGAAAAGGACAATGTTGGTAGAACTTAAAGGGTTAAGTTTGGACATGACGTTTAGACTGTGTCACCTGCAGAAGTTGTCTCAGTAGGTAGTATAAAATATAAATATACTATTTGGCACAGTTGCTAAATTTTTGCTAGAGGTAAGAGGTAATGGAGAAACCTGAGTTGCAATGTTAATTTAATTCAAAAATGTACACACTAGTAAGAACTCAGCACAATTCAGAGAATCTAGTGTAAGACAAGGAATATAGAAAGGACAAGGATAAATATTCCAGGGACAAGTTGTGCCAGTGCTACCTCTGGTGAGATTTTTGAGGCTGTGTTCAGCTCAGGGAGGGGCCTTCCATGAGCTATTCCTAATGTTAAGGATTTCTTTCCGTCAGTCAGTTCTACATATTAAGTGGAAAAAGCAGAGGCTCAGAAACCAAACTGAACTGACATAAAGTCGTTGGTTCACCAGTTACTAATATTCTAAACTTGAATATGCTGTTTATTTTTTCTTCTGAACTTCAGTTGTCCCATCTGAAATGATGAATAAAAAGAAATTATTTTTCATTATTCTTGGGAAGAAAAATAACTGCCCTCAGTGCTGTCCAAAAGAACTTTCAGTGATTCTGGGATTGTCCTCCACCTATGCTATTCAAAACAGTAGCCACTAGCCACATAGTTTCCACTTGGAATGTATTTAATTTTAATTAACTTAAATTTAAATAACCTCTTATTGGCTCTTATATAGAACAGGGCAACTCTGGCACAGTTTCTGGCATATGAAAATGGTGCTCTCTTTATTTTCATTCTTGTCTCATTCTTTCTCAATAGATGCAGTTATTTAAATTGGGTGGGTGGGTGGGGACGAGAAACTGGTATGTATATCTTGAGTTTAGTGAATTTTAAATATTCTTTAGTTAGCACAAAGCTTTTATTCTTTGCAGAACAATGTTGGAAACTAACATTAGTCATGTAACCTTTGAAATCATAGCACTGTAAAAAAGAAAATTGAATATAAATTATTTCTTAGACTCCTATTTTTACAGTTTAAATACTAAAGTATGAGAAACTCAATTTGATATACTCTGACTTGATTATCACTCCATGATGCAGATTTCAAGGATACCGTTATGATAAAAAGTGCACATTAATTCAAGACACATCTCACACTTCCCGATATGTGATTTATGGTTTAAAATATTCGTTGCTCTTTTGCTGAATTTTTAATGACTTTATTTTAACTATTTTCATAGCTGTAGATTTTATTTGGATGCAAACACAAAATTTTATATATTTCTTGGAAAGTAAGTGGAAATGGGGGAGAAGAGTTTTTGACGATACTCTGAAATTCTCCCTATAAAACCTCAACAAAAAATATCAGTCTCTATCTAATGTCATCTTAATTTATTATATACAATTAAAATATGTAACAAAATTGATAAATAGACAGCAAAAAAGTGAGAGAAACATGAAGAATAGTTGAGTTTAGCTAATTTATTTAATTTATGAAAAACTAATTCACAAGAATTAAATTGTGGCAAGAATGATTGTACTGATATAACTAATAAATATCATTCAAGAGGTGAGCAAGCTCTGTACTATACAAGCAAAGAAGCAAAGTGTATTGACAAGCAAACTTGACAATATATCATATATACTGTTTATGTTATCATATGCTTAGTGAAACTCAGAAACACACACTCAACGCAGAAACTTAGTAAATTATGACAAATTTCTAATGATAGACTAGTCTCTGGTATAAAAATAATGTAACAAATTGAGAAATAACATATGCAAAAAGAAGAAACTAAAACTATAATTCCAGATTAGTTAGAAAATAGCAGTAAAAATATGCTACATATGGAATCTATGATTGTATACAAAACCATAATATAAAGGAACTAAATAAAAATAAAATAAACCAATTACTTAAACATCTGAAAAATATCAACACAACAAAATTTATGCAATTAGAATGAATGATTTAGTACATATAAAAACATAAATTAATGAACTAGGAGGGAAAGCAGAATTTGAAAATAAATTCAGAAACCTGTTCCTTGAAGTCAGTAAATAAAACACAGAACGCTTGCTTGATCAAAAATTATGAAAACAAATAGAAAGGACAGCAAGAAAATATGCATCAAATTAATAATATTTCAGGGGGCTATAAATTAGAAGAATTGTCTCAGTAAGTGATTAAATCTGTAAGTTTTCCAGTAGGAAGATAGCTTTTGAGCTATCCTAAAAATAAAAAGTACTATGGCTAGAAAATTTTATTCTTGAATTTCTTCTATAGTCAAGAAGCCTACGCCATTTTAAGTGCTGGAGGTTAGAAAGAGAGAAGAAAATTATCCTAATTAATTTTATAAGTCAATATGATCAATGACACTAAAATTGGAAAAATCTATATGATTATTGAAAAAGGCATTTAGTGGCCAGCATGGTGACTCACGCCTGTAATTCCAGCACTTTGGGAGGCCCAGGTGGGAGGTTCACGAGGTCAGGAGTTCAAGACCAGCCTGGTCAACATAGTGACACCCCATCTCTATTAAAAATACAAAAATTAGCCGGGGGTGGTGGCAAGTGCCTGTAGTCCTAGCTACTCGGGAGGCTGAGGCAGGAGAATCATTTGAACCCAGGAGGCGGAGAGTGTAGTGAGCCGAGATCGTGCCACTGCACTCTAGGTTGGCAACAGAGTGAAAATCCATCTTAAAAAAAAAGGCATTTAGTTAACTTTAATGTCTATTTTTAATAAAAACTTTATTTTTATTGAATTATTAGGCAAACGAATTAGAAAATAAAAAGAATTCAGAGGTATAAAAATTGGAAATAAGAATACAATATTATTATTTATTTTTAAAAACCTGAAGTGACCAAAATATGTTCAGAAACAATTAGCATTCAGCACATTAGATGTTTACAAAACAAATTATTGATAGTATTTATGATGCCAAAATTTTTGAAAATATAAGGATATCTAATAATTAAAAACTGCAGCTAAAAACATAAAAAGTGTAGATACAAATTCAACAAGACCTGTACAGGCCCTGGGTTAAATTTTTTTTTTTAATTTGTAAAACATTAATACTTTAATGGAAGGATGTATTTCAATTGCAGAGTTATCATTATACGGGATCTCTTTTCAAAATGCTTGAGTGGAATTCTAGCTCTAGTCTTTACTGATTATTTGACCATTTATCAAGTTCTGTAAATATTCTGTAGCTTAGTTTTCCTATCTACAAAGTAATGACAATACTAAAAAATATCCCATGATCTTAAGTGTTTGGAAATCATCTTATACATACTCAACATTTAGTTACCATTTGCTAATTATTTGACTGTTTCTACTAATACTTCTACTGCTACAGTGAGGAAGTTTAAAACATTAGTGATATGAAATCACTAAAAATTTATGCATTCAATGTAAATTCAAGCAAAAACCTATTACGATTTTTAATTTGTCAAGTGATTTTAAAGTACCTCTGAAAAAAATATATAAAACAAGAAAAGTACTATCAGGCAATATTGAAAGAGGGATCATGCCCTAATAGATATTGAGATTCATTATAAATTTATATTATTTAACATAACAAGATAATGGAAAGAATAGAGGGTCTAGAAATATATATGTCTACGTATATATAGAAAGTTAATATGTGATCACAAAGATTCTTAATATCGGTGGAAAAACTACCTTAACAACCAAGGTTAATATTCTTATAAGGCAAATAGATACAGGACTTCAGAAAAGAAATACAAAGGATCAATAAATATATACTTAAAGTTCCTAGTAACTGCAGATATACACATAAAATATGAATATTGTATTTCTATTTTGCTTAAAAAATAGACCATTACAATTTCTATACTTTTGATTGTTAGGGAATGTGTGTTTTCCACAGCCTCCATGACTCCAGTTTAAGGAACTAAGGTGGGGTATGGATTTGGGGAAGGATAGAGGTCAGAGATAGAGAGATGGTCAAGGATGATGAAAGCTTCAGAAGTTGTTTTGCAGTCATCACTTGTAAAAAAAAGGTTAATAAAATGCTGATTTTCCAGTACGACAGAGCAGTGTCAGAAGGCCATGATTTACTTTATGCTTATTGTAAAATCTGAAAATATTATGAAAATGCAATTGTTTCCTGTATGTAGGGAAATAGACACATATACACTGTTGATCAGAGCATAAAGGTATGCAGTCTTTCTGCAGGGTAGTTTTACCATATTGATCAAAACATAAAACCTGGATATTCTCTGTTACAGAAATTTTCTTTATAAACATTTGTTGTAATAAGAAAACTAATTGTGCAAAGATAAATGCTCATAGTCTTTTTAGAATTGTTTATACTACCCAGAGAAAAAGTAAAATAACCTAAATGTCCAGGAATAAGAGATTGTTTAGAGACGAATCATGTAATGTTCAACAATGGAATGCCATGCAGCCATCCATGGATACTGTTGATTTGTATTCACGGAAATGAAAAACTCTGTACAATGGATCACAAAAGTGAGTATACACACACACACATGCACACACATACATACATGTATATGTCCTCAGAGAGAGCTGCCATAAAGTATGTTCAGAAAAATATTAACAGTAATTGCCCCTCGCCCGTCCCTCATTCCCCCAGACCCCTGTGGTATTTTGGGCGACTTAATGATTTACCTGCTTCACTCTGAGGATTCTTCAAGAGTATGTTCTATTGTATTTTAATTAAATGACTGATACTTGCCTAATCTTTTAACCAGTTCTGCCTATTGATTAACGTGTTCAGAATCACTTCACCGTGATGTAAATAGCTCTCAGGCAGTAGAAATTTTGAGTAAGACTAGAGGAAAGGAGTATTTCTTTTTGAAATTAGCATACCTGGCAGAAGAAAACTTTGGGCAACCCGTTGACCCTGCACCAAGGAAGAGTACACGGGCTGCAAGAGGTGCTCGGAAAGGAGGTAAAGGACAAGAGCAGAAAATGGGTAGTTTTCTCTGACATGTAGAAGCAGTGCTTATGTATCACTGGAAATCTCATGGACAGTTGCTCTCATATTAAACACTGCTAATGCCAAATTTTACAGATCAGTGCTACTTTGGAAAGTATTTAATTTTGACTTCTTGGTTCATCCAGTTCTCTTCATCCTGTCAGAACTTAACTCCCCACCCCCAGTTTAGGTAAAGCACAGTCTTCTCTATTGCATTTCCTCCTTTTCACATGCAAGTTCTGCCCCTCCTTGCCTGTGAAAAGGAGGAAAAAGAGATATTTATTAATTAATCCAGTATTTCTTCATTATTCTTCAAGTGTCAGGCACAATGCGAGACCCTGGAAGCTGAGTTTCTGTAAGTCTGGTTAGAGAGGCAGATGTATAAGTAGGTAGTTGCAACACAGTTGCAAGTGCCATGATGGACATCTACACATCTGGCATTCATATAAACATCCAGAACAAGCACAGGGGAGAGGAGATTCTTGGCCACGTAGGGCTAGGGAGGGGAAAGTAGGATGTGAAGTGACCTTAATGTGAAGGAGGTTTCTTTCCAGGGTGACGGAAATCTAAACTTGTGAATCACTTTCAGTAGTTGCAGCTTATTGTATGTAAATTATATGTAAGTAAAGATGTTTGTTAACAAAGAAGTCATATGAACACGCATGTTAGATGGGGTGGGGGGTTGGAGAGAGAAGCGGGGGACAAGGGTATGAGATCAAGCTCTGGCCATTGTCAGGATAGGAGGTGGTAGAGGGTGTCCTTTGGGCTTTAGGTTAATCAGAATTTAGGCTTGTGAAGGAGGCTGGTAAGTGTGGCCCAAGCATGTGCAGCAGAAAATGGGGAGCACGAGCTGGGGAAAGCTGGAGAGATGCAAAGAGACTGCATCCTGCAGGGCCTCGGGCCTAGGGTGAGAAGTATTAAGTGTCATCTAGTTTGTGTTCATGAGGTTCCCATCCACTGCTGGACTAATTAGGTCTGTTGTCTCTTTGTCTATAAATGGGCATTTCGAAGTAAGCGATATACTCAAGCAGCTTGTTTAAAATGCAGACATCTAAGATCCATGCCTAGAGATTCTGATCTAGTGGATTGCACTTGGGGACAAGAAATCAGCCTTCATGATTCTGATGAAGGTGGTCTATGAACCAAGTTTGGGGAAATATTATTTTGAGAAGTTTCTAAAATATACATATTCATTCATATCCCAAATGCCAAATTCCTTGCATTATGTAGGATCACTGTCATAAGCATTTAGGTGCTCAGGACGTTAGTTTGTGAGACAGTTCTTTGTTTTTTGCATTCAAGTTCAATTGTAATTACCCACTTTAAAAAATAAAAGTATTCCTGGCCAGGTGCAGTGGCTCACGCCTGTTATCCCAACACTTTGGGAGGCTGAGGTGGGAGGATCACGAGGTCAGGAGTTAGAGACCAGCCTGACCAACATGGTGAAACCCCATCTCTGCTAAAAATACAAAATTAGCTGGGCTTGGTGGTGGGTGCCTGGGATCCCAGCTACTCATCAGGGGGCTGTGGCAGGAGAATTGCTTGAACCTGGGAGATGGAGGTTGCAGTGAGCCGAGATCGTGCCACTACGCACCAGCCTGGGCAACAGAATGAGACACTGTCTCAAAAAAAAAAAAAAGTATTCCTGCAGCATATTGCCCATAGATGTTATGTTCTTTTTAGTAATATATGGTGTAACAAAGAAAGGTGAGATGTCATTTGTAAATGTGGAAGGGACCAATGAAAATGTTACAAACAACCCCATCAAAAAGTGGGCGAAGGACATGAACAGACACTTCTCAAAAGAAGACATTTATGCAGCCAAAAAACACATGAAAAAATGCTCACCATCACTGGCCATCAGAGAAATGCAAATCAAAACCACAATGAGATACCATCTCACACCAGTTAGAATGGCAATCATTAAAAAGTCAGGAAACAACAGGTGCTGGAGAGGATGTGGAGAAATAGGAACACTTATACACTGTTGGTGGGACTGTAAACTAGTTCAACCCTTGTGGAAGTCAGTGTGGCGATTCCTCAGGGATCTAGAACTAGAAATTCCATTTGACCCAGCCATCCCATTACTGGGTATATACCCAAAGACTATAAATCATGCTGCTATAAAGACACATGCACACATATGTTTATTGCAGCATTATTCACAATAGCAAAGACTTGGAACCAACCCAAATGTCCAACAATGATAGACTGGATTAAGAAAATGTGGCACATATACACCATGGAATACTATGCAGCCATAAGAAATGATGAGTTCATGTCCTTTGTAGGGACATGGATGAAATTGGAAATCATCATTCTCAGTAAACTATCGCAAGAACAAAAAACCAAACACCGCATATTCTCACTCATAGGTGGGAATTGAACAATGAGAACACATGGTCACAGGAAGGGGAACATCACACTTCGGGGACTGTTGTGGGATGGGGGGAGGGGGGAGGGATAGCATTGGGAGATATACCTAATGCTAGATGACGAGTTGGTGGGTGCAGTGCACCAGCATGGCCCATGTATACATATGTAACTTACCTGCACGTTGCGCACATGTACCATAGAGCCTAAAGCATAATAATAATAATACTAAAAAAAAAAAAAAAAGAAAGAAAATGTTACAAACAAAATGAAGCATTTTTACAGTTTGAAACTTTCATAAAATTATTTACAGATATAATTTTAAGGAACTGCACTCTAGCATGGTCTAAATTTAAGGCTGGAAAGAATTTGGTATAGTATTCAAAGTCTATGCTTTACTTCCGGTGAAGACCTATGGATACCCTTCTTTTCAAGAAACAAACAAAGATACATTAAGCATAATGCGATGAACATGCTTTGAAGCAACCTGCTGCTTTTCATTTAAGCCATGATCACATGCATTGTATTTCTTTTAAGAGGAGGATAAATATTAAGATTGTAATTGTAAAGCTTTTTCTTCCCCTGAGAGTGTTTGCTATGAACTTCTATTGAATTCTGGAGTGATTCTGCAGGAAAAATATACCACTACCTATAGTGAATTAAGTTATGATGTTTGGTTTTAGAGATACATGTGTATTCTCCTTGAGACTTTTTGCTCCCGAATTAGTTACTCATTTTTCTCCAAGACTCTGCTTCAGGAGAATGATCTCATTATGGCCTCAGCCAATGAATGTAACTCATTTTCATTAAAGGCTGTTTTGCCATTATGGTCATAATTCTCAATTAAGTTTAATTTCCCTCCTTGACTGTGCCTGTCAAGAAGTATATATGATCAAGAAGATGCCTAATTACTGAAAACAATTGTTAGATGTGGAAACTCCAGGCAAAACCGACTTTAATAGTCCCAGGGAGTGCGAGACAGCCGCATTTAGCCTTAAGAGCAGGTAAATTGATGTGGAAGATTTGAAGAAACTTACCTTGTGCCAAAAAATTTTGTACACATTTTGTACACATTTCAGTATTTGTTGCTTAAGATTTCACTGTTAGAAACTGAGATTCATTCTCTAAGCCCTGGTTAGAAGTAAATATCCTTGAATAAGGTGGAGTTCATTCAGTTAGAAAATGTTTATTTTGTATCCTTAGTATGTATCAACCACAGAAACTCTCACATATTTATTTTGTCATCTTCTAACTGTAGTCTGTATTATTATAATTTCGGATGGCAAAAATTAAGGCACAGAGTATATAGTTATGATCAAAGGGTATAGTCAGTAAGTAACCAAGACACAATTTAAATTACGATCTGTTTACATTTTAAACCCAAGCTCTTTCTATACCATAATAGATGAGTCTTAGGAGCAAGAGGGTTAATTAATTCAAAGAAGTAAATAAGCTGATTCTGGTTGAAAAGGTGGAAATTAGAGCACCAAGGACATTGGTTTAAATAATCCCTGCAGCTGGTGAGAGGTAAATCAAAGGACAGTGCTTAATCAAATTCTCTTGACTCTATTGGTAAAATTTCAGAGACCATTTAGTCCATCATGCCTTCTTTGCTATATGAGAATCTAAATTATACACCTCAGAAGGTCCAAGGTGTTGTTCCTGGTTTCCCTTGTTGGAGAGATTGAGTAGGATAGAGAGAAACCCAAAATCCTTTGGCAACAAGAAATAGGGAATAAGAGTTCAATTCACAGATTGTGAATTCTGTGACCAAGAAAGCACTTTTTGGGGTGCTCAGGATGGAAATGTAACAGAGAAACTGCTAATTTTGTTTTCTCTTAAAATGATAGTATAATTTTATTTAAGCTAAGTTTTTCTGTGAGAAATTGTGAACTCATCAGTTTTATCTTATTTTTAGAAAAACTGTACTTTCCATTATTTCTATGATAACTTTAAAGTATATTACAACATTATCACTAACACGTTTATGGTGTGAAAAAGTAGGTTGTTGTTTCTGTAGATAATATATTTACTTTAGAATGCATTTAGGCATTTTGGGAGGAAACCCCTTTTAACCTGAAATTTTTGATACTTCCAAGTAGTTTATATAAAAACATTTGATTGCCCTTTCATAATTCTATTTGACAGAATTGCACATAAATACATATGTTTACGGTATCTTTCTCACCTTTAATTAATTTTTAATGATAAGCATTTCAAATTTTAGGGGGGAGAAATGAGCAGTTTTATTTGTTCACTTATGCGCCATGTACTATAGTAGGCTCCTAGTGCCCTTTTTTTCTCACCATTAAAGAACCAAAACATAACCTCTCTGTAACTCTGGAGGCCTCTTATCCACAGTCATTTTCTACAGAATGGAAAGCTTCTCATAGTCAATAATGACTTCATCTATCTTATCTAGTAGTTCAATTATCACATTAAAGTGCTTTATTGTGGGGCATTCTCTTTGATACTTTCCTCTCTCTGGTTAAAATCCAACCAGGCAGTGAATCACTTACTTATTATGACTCTTCTAAAACCAGATAAGCCTCAAGGCATATAAGGCAGGTGACCTTAAAGTTGGGCAGTTTTATTGATTCACTTAAAGAATAGGCATAAATATATGTTATTTGGTTTGTATTTTTAAACAAGTGTATTATATTAATTCGAATTCTATAATTTTCCTTTTAAAAATAAGTTACTTGGAAAAATATGTAATTGACAACTCAGTATTGACTCTGTTTCATTCCTGAATTGTTTCCATGGGAGGACTCTAAGTCTTTCAAGAACTGGAAAGCGTTTATTTATTTTTTAATTATCTATGGGGTTGCTGGGAGTAGAAGATATGACATATGGCAATGTTTTTAAATACTAAATTAATGCTCTTAGATAGAGATTCCTTTGGATGATTTGATTCCCTTTATACTTCTACCCTTTCCTCTTTTGCACATATAGGCAGACTATGTTAGGGAGACAATCTAACTACAGTTTATTTCTAGTAAGAATTATTTATCAACAGTAATAAAATTTTTACGGCTTTAAATCTCTTCCTTTTGGAAAGTGAAACACCCTGATGGCATGAAATGCAGCTGAAAGACCATGTAATAAAGAGCTTGCAGTGTTATTTTAAGCTATTTGGCCTATATTAAAGAGTTAATTTTAAAAATACAGCATGCAATTATGGGATGAAACTAAGGATCCAGCTAACATAGAAGCCTACATCAGTGTAAAAAGGCATGTCGAAGTCCATAGTGTAATCAAATAGCCTTTGAAGTAACAGAACTTACGGAATGCATTTTTAGATGTACTGCTTTAGAAAATGTATAAATGTACTTTATACATATACAATTACATTTAATACTTCACTCTCTAAATATTTTTCCTGATATCTCCTAATATTTTTGTGTGTTTCAAAAGCATTTTATCACAGCAATTGCTTTCTTCCAGTGATGATCCAGTCTAATAAAATCTCAAACCATTCATTGGTGAGAGTTTGATTCACCTCTCCTCAAATGTCTCCTAACATTTACCACATCTCTTTTAAATGTATTAAACAGTAGTTCCAAAGAAGATAGAGGAAAGTCACATCTTAGGAGGAATCATTCACAGCTATATAGTATTTCATTAACGTGATACAGTTTGTCTTTCTAAAAGTTCTGTAAATAGATATTTTACATATTTTAACCAAATTAGATGTATTTTAAAGATAAGACATTTGAAAATGGACTGTTTTAACTCAAAGTCATAGTATAATACATTTTTCTCCTCATTCCTTACCCAAAGTTATATTTTGTATGTGACTTAAGATTTTGGTTATGCTCAAAAGACTTCTGGTATTTAGAAAGAATGAGTAGGAGTTTATTAATTTATAATTGAAATAATGACAGAATGATTATGGTAATGAGGATTAAGGTAATATACAATTTTGGATTTTATACAGTTTCAGCATTGTTTCTCATTACATCTTATTTGTATTTTTAAGAAGATGCAAAAATGTCTAATTTGGATTTAATCTCTATAGCCTTAGCCCACTCTCTGATAAAACTTTTAATCATGAGTGAAGTAGCTCAAAGTCAAACATTTTGGAAGAAATATTAGAAGGTGTGTGATTTCAGAAGTAAAAATCAGGGACCAGGCATGGTATCTCATACCTGTAATATCAGCACTTTGGGAGTTCAAGCACTTTGGGAGCTCGAAGCCAGAGGATCACTTGAACTCAGGAGTTTGAAACTAGCCTGGGAACATAGTGAGAAAAAAAAAATAGCCAAGTGTGGTAATATGCACCTGGAGTCCCTGCTATTTGGGAGGCTGAGATAGGAGGATCACTTCGGCCTGGGAGAGTGAGGCTGCAGTGAGCTGGGCAACCAAGTGAGACCTTGTCTCAAAAGAAAGA
Source organism: Pongo pygmaeus (assembly GCF_028885625.2). Taxonomy (NCBI): domain Eukaryota; kingdom Metazoa; phylum Chordata; class Mammalia; order Primates; family Hominidae; genus Pongo; species Pongo pygmaeus. The sequence continues at coordinate 62,778,692 of NC_072376.2, read as the reverse complement.
AAAAAAGTAAAAATCATTTCAGATTACAGCATCCATAGGATCTCAATAAATTAGAGTTTGACATCAGAAAAACCCTTGTAAAGATTTTCCTTTGCTGGGAAGTATAATTCATTTAGGAACAATTAAAATTGTTTTTTTAAGAGAGATTTTTTAAGAGAAGATTATTAAGAAAAGATTTAAAAAAAAAAAAAAGCTGTTACCATCCTTCCAAATAAAACATTCAGCTTCAAAGTCAATACCAGCTTAAAAAGTACTATTTATTTTTAAGCACATGTTTATTCAGTGTTTCTACTGTGCCGGTACTTTTTGAGGTATGTAGCCGTGAAGCAGAGACTTACATTTTCTCATGAGTCTTACCTCTGGTTGTGGAGACCCTTTATGCAAATTAAGTAAATAGGGAAGGATAGTATCTCTAGCAACAAGCTCTGCAATGTCTTGAATTAGGGCAAAGTAGTCAAGTGATTCTATGACTTCTACACATTGGTTCATTAGCCAAGCACTTGCTAAGGAGATGATTTTAAGCAGCACCTGGAATGATGAAAGGTTGTCACTTATGCAGATTGGGAGGAAAGGAATCCAGGAAGGGCTTTTAAGGGGCCCTTGGTGGCATCAGGGGTGGTGATCAATTATAAATTACTTTCAGTTTAGACCTGGCATTAATGAGGTTAAAAATAGTTAGAAATCACATACGTGAATATGTGGACCCGGATGATACATTCCTGAAACAGTTAACACTATTTCCCATTCCATTATCCCATGGAAGATATTGCTGATCCACCACAGAACTAGATTCTTCCAAATTCTAATGCATCTTCCAAATCCTCAATAACAGCATTCAGGGAGTCAGAGCATTGGCTCATAAGATAAAGCACATATGTATCTCACTCTTATTTTGATGCCTGGGTAAAACTCTGGCTCAAACCTCTTTTATACACGCAGGGAGATATTTTAAAAAGCTTCAGTGTCCCAGCCTGGACCATTTAAATTAGGATCTGTTGGCACAGGACTCAGGTAGGGATATTCCTTTTTTTTTTTTTTTTTTTTTAAAGATGGAGTTTGGCTCTTGTTGCCCAGGCTGGAGTGCAATGGCGCCATCTCAGCTCACTGCCAACCTCCGCCTCTGGGGTTCAAGTGATTCTGCTGCCTCAGTCTCCCGAGTAGCTGGGATTTCAGGCATGCACCACCACGCCTGGCTACTTTTGTATTTTTAGTAGAGACGAGGTTTCTCCATGTTGGCCAGGCTGTTCTCAAACTCCGACCTCAGGTGATCCTCCCGCCTCGGCCTCCCAAAGTGCTGGGATTACCGGCGTGAGCCACCGCGTCCGGCCTCAGGTAGGGATATTCTAAAGGTTTCCAAGGTGCTCCTTAACTTGCATCCAGAGATGAGAGACTAAGTCCTTGTTCCTCGGTCTCGTGCTGTTTCCTACTTATCCATTTAGTTGCTATATTATTACAATAACAAAAACAAAATAAAAACCTCCAGATATTTATAGAATGACCTGCAGCCAGTGCCTTCTAAGCCCCAAAGTTGTCGTTTTTCTTTTTGTTAGTTTATTGTTTCTTAGGCATATTCTGAAGTGCTTATTCTGACTCACTGTCCTTTTCTCTGTAAGCTGTATCAATTTTTCAAGTGTATAGACATATATTCCCCATGAGAACACAATGTGAGCCACATATATAATTTTATATTTTCTAGTAACCACATTAAAAAAGTAACAAGAAAAAGTTGAAATCAATTTAATTATCCAGTCAATACATCTAAAATATTATAACTGTAATATATTAATAAATGGGATCGTTTACAGACCATTTTTCATCTTATGTCTTTGAAAGCTGGTGTTTTCCATTTCCAGAACTGGCCAAATTCCAAGTGCTGAATAGCCACATGTGGCTAGTGACCACCAGATTGAGGAGTGCAGTGTAGATAATTAATCTTGTATTTTGATCTTGATCTCTGCTAATGTGCCACTGGAATATATTAAAGCATGCATGATTTAAAGTTACTCTAGAATTGATTTACTCCAAAATAACTTATTTCTGTAATAGTAGGAATTTTACCTGCTGCTTTGGAAATATATTTTGTGGAGGCAAGGCTTTGAGCCACTATAAAAATCATGTCACAGATGATCACCAGTTATTACAAGAAGTTCTATTTTCGTGGTAAAGGAACAGACACACGTATGTACACACATATAGCCATACACACAATGTTTGTTGCAAATCAATATGTAGATCTACAGACAGAGAAAACTGACTCAAAGCAAGTCCCAGGTATCTCAATCAACTGAAAGTATAATTCTTAAAATGCTGAAAAATTGCTCACCTCCTGATATTTTAAATGCTCTGGCAAAATGGTATTTTCTGAAAATGCAGCATCCTATTATACCTTTGAAGATTTTCATTACACTTTCTATATATTTGCTAAATTAGCAGAACTTTAATCATTAAGGGCATTTTTAACTTCTGAATCCCAAAACCTTATAGTGACTAGTCATGGTTAAATATAAAATAAGAAAACAATAAGTAAAAATCCCTTATCTTTAACTTTACTAAATATTCAAATGAAGAAAGAAAAACAAGCGTTCAAGTTTATGAGGCAATTTGCTTATTAGATTCTTTAATTCTTGCATTTATTCACATAGAAGTAAAGTTGTGGCTATACTATAAATGTATATAAAATGTGTAATTTCAGATAGAACAGAACTGTCACTCTTTTATAAATTAAAAGGAAAATAGTTTGTGTATACATGAGCTTAACTTGTGTTCATCTCCAAATAATCATATAATTTTTCCTCAATGCTCTAATTCGTGTTAATTCTAAATATTTTACTTTAAATATCATTTTTGCATGTTATCAGAGATTTAATCCTAGTAGAAAAGGATCAGGCAGCATCTCTGTTCTATAGAAACAAAATAGTCCTGTGCTGATTGGTCTCTTTCTCTGGATTTGTTTAATTGACTAGTAGAAAACAGACCTATTCCCCTTAACCTTGCAAGTAATATGTAGTCATTAATAAGAAGCCCCTTCTTTTGGGGGTCTCAAGTCAACATGGTTTTCTAAGTGACTGAACTAGAAAAGACTAAGTCTAGGGGGAAATATAATAGAAAAGAAAAAATATGATTCAGAATTCAAGATATACAACATCTGAGCATATCTAGAAGAAAAAAATTGTTCTGCTCCATGCAAAAATGTTTCCTGTAAATAGTAGAATCACATATAACAACTTCTGTTTGAAGAAAAATGTGCATTACTCTCACCAAAGTAACTCTTTCTAAACTTAGGTTATCCTTATCATTGAAACTGTAGTAGTAAAGCGATAGAAAAAAAGACATTTAAAATGGAAATTATATTTATTATTTTCATTAATATTTTATCATAAAATTTGAAATAACACAGCCTTAAGAGGTGACCTTTGGGACTATGCTTTTAAGAACAGAAAGGAGGAAAGGTTTATTCCTTTTACCTGTAGTATCTTTATAAAAGGAGTCATCATGATACTGATAATTGTGCAATAAAGCAAAAGGCACAGTAAAAATGGAAACATGCTTTTGAAAATTCTGAAACAATATATTTTATTGCAGCAAACAAAATAGATAGCTAATACTAATTATGGGCTAAACAAATTTGTTAAATATTCAATTTAATCTATAATACACCAAAAAATTGCAAATAGATTCTATCTTGTCTGTTTAGAATGTTATAAGACTTTGTTCTGTATGCTTTTCAAAGCTTTGTTCTTCTGCTTTTGGGACTAAATCATAAAGTTCAACCAAAAAAGCTTTGTTTCCCAAAGGACACAGCAGGCATTGATAGTGTACTGTAGCTGTAATTCTATAGTGACACCAGATTGGCGACTGACAGAAATCTCCTGGGTGAAAGTGACAAAGCTGTAATATTTTCACAATGGACTGACTGATGTCTTTGGAAGGTCTGTTTGATTTCAAAGGACATTTATATTTTTCTGTGAAGGTGAAAGTATATTAGACCTTTGTGATGAAAATCATCTGACTGCATAATAAGCATGGAGATAAATAAAATTATAGTACCAGTTTCCTGAGTTATTTATTGCCTGAAGCTGATTAAGAATATTTCAAAGTATAGATCAAGTGCTATTTATTTTTAGGACAAAGTGGTTATAAGGTTATCTTTATTTCTATCTGATTAATAGAGAATAAATTACTTAGAAAATAGAATGTGTTGCCTCTTCCTATGAAGAGTGAGGAGCATATGTATTTTTATGGAATGATGTATTTATTACTTATAGTTAAAATAATAAATATTTAATAGATTATCACATAAAGTATTTTGTTTATATCAAGGTTTGAAACAAAGCATGTAACAACATTTTAATTTTTTTCTGCTTAGTTTACTGGAGGGTATCCAGAATTCTTGAAACTTTAGTAAACTAAGGAAACTGCCAAAAACTACATGAATTTAATTAAAAGTTAAGTATTAAAATTTTTGAAAATTTGAAACTCTAAATACATGTCAAAATCTGTCATACTTAATATCAGTAAAATATGAGTAATTTTTAAACTTTCACATTCATACTGGTTTATAAGATAATATTTTAAGGAGAAAACAAGAAACAATTCGTGTGTTCACCCCAGCGTTCTTGGCTCATATTTTTTAACTGAGTGGTTAACACTCACTATGTTATTTTGAAATTTGATGTTGCTTCTTAGAGCTTACCTAAAGTCTTGCTGTTTGAAAAACTATACAACTATGATTAACATGGGTTATGTTTGTAAGATATAAATGATATATAATTTAATATTTTAAAATATTAGTTATAGCATTTTAAAATAGCTATTTTAAAATTGCTTGATCAACTACTTAGGACAATGAAATAAATCTTTTATTTATTTATTTTGTATATGAAATTAAGAATCAACACAATTCAAAATTGTCTGGGCTTTTAATGTTAATCATGCTACATTTATTTTTAAATAGTTTTAAAATAGTGTTCATATATCTTTAGGGTCAAAATACATCTCTCCTTCCTTTGGGCCTCCATTGGATTCTCTTCTAGCAATGGTTTCTTAATGGCTGCCTTGATAAATGGGTTTGTATTGTCCTGGAAGCTGAAAATAAAATTGCTTGCCACAGATTTCACTGAAAGATGTAAACAATATAGTGTGAAATGGTTTTGATGCAGAAGTTTTATTGATTATAGGAAATAAAGTTTAGAAATGAATTAAATGTTTATAAGGTTTATCAAAATATTTTAATTTTTACCTTTGAATTTAATCATATCATTAACAATTTTTATTACAAGTCACTGTCCATTCATGCAGTGGTTTTCAGCCAGACCTAGTACTCTACTACCTGAGGGCACTTGGAAACTTGGAGGGACTTTTCAGCTGTGGCAGTAACCAAGGAGTATATTTCTGGCATTAGATGTAAATGGCCAAGGATGCCAATTATCTGACTGTTCAGGACAGTTTTACACTGTATTAGTTTACTATTGCTGCTATAACAAATTACTGTAAATTTCGTAGGTTGAAACAACACAATTTTATTGCCTTACTGTTACGTAGAAGTCCAACAGAGGTCTCAGTGGTCTAAAATCAAGGTGTGAATAGGGCTATATTTGTTTCTAGAAATTCTAGGAGATAATCCATTCACTTGTATGTTCCAGCTTCTAGAGGACATTCCTTGGCCAGAGGCCCCCTTCCTCCATTTTTTGAAGTCAAACATTGTATCTCTCTAACTGTTCTGAAGTTCCTTCTCTCAAGAACTGTTCTGAAGTTTCTTGTCTCATAATCACATTTGTAAAGTCTGTTTTGCCATGTGGAGTAACAAGCTAACAGGCTCCACGGATTTGGACATTTTTGGGGAGCAGTGGGGTTCTGCCTGTTTCAGGCACCATGAAGAAATTTCTCACTTTTTCAACAGCTGGAACACAGAAGAGCCCTGTGTTGGAGGGTAGTACATGAAATAAGCTGACAGCCTTCACTTCTTTGAAATTTGCATTTGATGCCACTTAAATAATGCTCAGGGTTTGCCCCATGACCGTATCTACTTATTTTGTAGTTTCTGCCTAAAAAAAGTTAAAGTGGTGACATTGAATAATGAATCAGGATGACATCAGAGATGGCTCTAAAAGCCATTGCTAAGATATATAGATGTAGATATCTAAGCTTTTATATCTGGATTTCTTCATAGGCAGCCTTTTGTGATGCACACCTCAGGTTCTTGTTCTGTGGATTCCTGCCATCTGTCTTTTAAATGTATATAGAGACAGAGTAGGTATAAGACTAGAAAAAAAGAGGGGGAAGAAGTATAAGACAGCTGTCCTTCATTACTTAATTCCTGGATGAGGAATTTTAATTTAATCCATGATAGTTATTTCTTAGAATAATCATCTAGATTTCCTATATCTCTGCAAGGTTATCTTATTTTAAAGATTTCTTTTCCGATAAAATCAGTTATATATCATCAAATAAGTTGTTACCATCTATCAGGAATTTTTAAAGACTTGAGGTTCCAAGTAATATTCCCTAATATTCAAATAAATTTTCAAAAGATAAAAAAAATCTATTAAAACAAACAGCCTAAAATTTTTTGCTATATATAGATTATTTAATTTGGAGTAATGATAAAATTGTATTATTTATATTATCTGTGTTTAAAATTGTGATGAAATTTGACATTTATTTAACAGTTCACTATTTGCAAAAATACTGTAAGTGATTTGTAATACTTGCAATGGCACCATAATATAGCTATTAGTATTTCTATTTCACAGGTAAGGAAACTGAAGTTCATAATAATCTTGTCCAACATCAACACATGTAGTTAATAGTGAAGCCAAAATTGGAACTCTGAATTTGTACTCTGCTCTTTGGCAGCTGTGTTAAAGTAGAATCATTGTGGAAATATATTTATGCTGTTGATTCCTCCTTAGATGCTATCAGAGTTCCCTGATTAGTAATGAGTGACTAGTTTGAATTATTGTAGTTTGAATTATATACTAGTTTATAATTGTATATTGGCTTCTTAGCCAATATACAATTAGCCTTAGACAATCTAGGATTATCTAGGCTTCTTATGCTTAGACAATCTAGGAGTCCATTGAATGTTGAGTACCTTAGTGGGCCAAATCTTCAGGTTAAATATTTTTGGCATGTAAAATTAGAATTAGCTGTATGAAGCTGATTCTGGGTTTAGATTGCTAAGGAAAGTCAGAACTAGCTAAATTAGTCCTACTAGAATTATATTGCCTTGATCAGCGTATCATAAAGAGGGGAGGAAAGAAAATTCTCCTTGGAGGTTTCCTTTATCTCTCTGAATTTTTAAATTAAAATCTATTTTCTATGTTTCAGGCACTTTATAAATTATTTTAATTAGCATGTTAATACTGGCTTCATATTAATAAATTGAGATAAAACTTTAAATTTTACTAATGCAGTAATTGATTATTCAGTACAACTACAACATCTTTATAATTGGAGCTTTGAAACGATCAAGAATTTTAAAATGCAAATATTATGAGATGATTTCTCCTACCTGTATATTTGGTGACCATTAACTCTTCTGTTCACTATGATTTTTAATTTGTCATTATTGATTGAAAGAAGAATGTTAAGTAGGAAAAAGTACTCAAATTAATGTAATTAAATCAAAGTAATTGAGTAGAAAATTGCTTACCATGGTATAACTTTTTTATTTTTATTTTTTTACTTCTCACTTTTATGTTCTTTTGTCGCATCAACTTTTCCTTGTACCCTATGTGACCATAAGACTACTGGAAAAAACTGAGAACATGTCTACATTTTGAGGTTCATTGTTTAAAAGAGAATAAACACATATTTTCTTATGTACATCATATATTAATAGATAAGGTATCAACTATACTCTAATTTTTTTATTCTGCTTTTTTTCAGATATTTATATGTATGTTGTTGGTTGCTTTTGTTTAAGATATTTGATAGCATGTCCCCGAGTATTTCTCTTCTTATTTGTAGAAAAGAAACATTATATAATGTCATAGAAGAACCAATAACAATATATTCTCATTATATTTGACCTTTACTGGGTCATTCTGTATAAAAAACATTTTTTTTAATTCATACCAATGGATGTTACAGGAAATATTTTCATTTATTTCATACAGATCATTAAATTTAGAGAGAAAACACTGATAGCCACGAAGTGATAAAAGGGTATATGATCAAAGGCTAGAGCATACACAGTGTCTCCTTTTAAGCAATGCTAAGATTATGGTGCATTTCAAAACATAGTTGTTTTATACAATTCTCCTTTTAATTTAATCTACATAACAATATTGTCCTGCCAAAATTTTCCAAAATGCTGATGATTAGGCCCATGTTTGGCAAAAGCCTATGTGTCTGTACTCCATAACACTGACCAGTAAAAGGAGGAAAAATGCATTTGAAATCAGTATGATTTTATTTCATTTAATCAAAGGCTAATCATTACAAAAGCAAATGATTTGATTGTTTGGTTGTTCAGAAAAAAATTATAGACGGTGGCTGTTTCATTAAGCTTTTAAAAATAAAGGAAACTACAATAAATAGTTACAGCCTGTTTATGTCCACTTTCCTAAGTTTTAATACACTACAAAATTCAGCTGACTTACTGTTCATATAACCGGCTTAAGAGTGTAAGTGGTAACTTGGAAGATGACATTTGGAAAAATAGACTGCTCTCTCAGCCCCATGAGGCTCACTGAGCATGAAACGACCACTGGCACCATGGTGGCCTCGTATTATCAAGTAACTGGAGTGAAGTTGATATACCAGCAGTAGCTGGAGTCGGGTTCTGACTCATAAAATAGACCTTTTCATGCTCTGTTACGTTCTCGTTCAGGAAAGCTACCATATGTAAAGAACTGTGTACATAAATTTTGGAATATGATTTCTTGTAGCTTTTGGATAACTGTTATGAAACTCACAAGGCAAAAAAAAATTCTATTTCAACAAAATTATTTTTATTATATTTTGAAAAATGCAATTTTTAAAAAAATCTCAGTTGTTTATAAATATCATTTCCATTAGTCTTTTACATCAAAAGTGATATGTTTAATATACACTTACTATGTACCACAACAATTAAAAATAACAAATTTTAAAAATGCTGTTTCAAACAAACATTGATACTTGTATAAAGCATCTAAGATGGCTTTAGCAATATATATTAATATATAATACATTTATATGGTTATGATAATAACTTAGAATAAATACTGTTTGTTCTAAGTATTATTTATTCATTCATCCAGTAAATATTTATTGAGAGTCAAACATGTAAAGGGTACCATGCTATTAATTAGTTTTGAATTTAACTTCCAATTGGAGTGAGTAGATAAAAGCAACTTTTGTTACGAATGAAGATTTACATAGATCATTCTTTTAGTCACAAAAGTGGAAGGGAGAATTTGTGAGAAGAATAAAAAATGTATATACTTATCTTTCTCCTTCTAAATTTCAGCCTGTCAAGATTTTCTATGTGTGGGACAGAGTTGCAAGGAAGACACAAATAATCCCACTCCTGTTTCAGGACCCCACTGGGCACCAGCTTTTATTTTCCCACCCCTACAGATCATAATCTAAGTTGGTAAGTGAGTGAAAAATAGTGGAATAAGCTTTGATCACAGGGCTGGCTCCTACATTTCCTTTAAAAACTGTCTGAGCATTTCATCCTTCATCTTGTGCCTTTCTTGGGATGAGAATGGTGAGTCAGAAGAATATTGACTCTCAGGAAGTCTCTGAGTAGCTGGGGAATTGTGACATTCAGCCACTCTAGAGAACCTTGTCCTTAGAATACTGATACATACTATTGGTTTGGGAAGGTGAGATATGAAGATGAATTCATCTTCATTGATATTTAATTATACTTTGAATATAAGTTTTTCTAATCCATTGACACACATCCCTTTCAATCACACTGACACTTATTTGACCATAATCTGATTGAAAAACTCAGTGTTAAATATGAAAATGAATTTTATTTTCTTTGTCTATAAAGGTCAGAAAAATTTATCAACAAGTTTCCTTAACCTACATAATTCTATGTGCTTCCTTTCACTGAAATAATTTATTTTGCCCTTGGGCCTGACAACTTTAACATTATCCCATTGATTTCATTATCCATTATTTGTAACCACCTGGATTATGCGTATTTGTAATAATTTTATTTGGTTCATGGAGTTAATGGGGTTAATCTTTAAAATTACAGAAATATATGGATTATTTTTTGAGTGTTTATGAACATTTAAAAATTGTCCTCTTCAAATACTAAAATATTTCACTTATTCTACTCTCTTGCTATTTTTTTTACTTTCTTGTTTAGTTTTTAGTGCTGGGTTATTTTGTCATTAACTTTTATACATTCCCATAGTATTGTATATATACATTTTCCAAAAATACTGTATAAAATGTCTTTTACTGATTATGTAATTACTACATATCTATTGTAAATACTTTGGAAAATTCAGAAAAAATACACAAAAAAGAAAGAAATCCCTAGTATAATGTTATCATGGAAATACAACATTTAGTTTTTGTCAATGTAAAACTTTTGTTTATTTAGCTTATTAGCATAGATGTATAACCAATAAGGAATTTCGTTTCAATAGTTACTATTATCAACATACTATGTACCTTGCAGGGTGTTATGCACTGTGAAAATAAAAGCAAGGTGCCAGACTCACAGACTAGTTAACAGAGATAAGGCAAAGAGATATAGGACAATAGAATAATTAAGCACCAGTGTAATTGGTTCATATAAATGAAGGATAAATGCTTTTATAATAACTTCCAATTAAATTTATGTAATTTACGATTATCTTAATGAGCTTTACCAAAAGCACTATTTAATTGTGGTTGCTTTTGCTTTTAAGAACAGTGCAACATAGACAGTCTCTGTAGGTTCAACAGCAATTTCTTGTCAACAAAAACAGCTGTACTCAGTGAAATTTCAAGAGACATTTTCTAAGTTAATCAGCTTGGAGGCTATGAAGAAGTAAAAGTAGGTGTTTTCTTTCATTTCTTCTAGTCTTCTTAATCATTATAGTTACAGTAGTTACAGGACCATAGAGTTAGAAGAAATGTCCATAATTATTCTAAATCCTCTACTTTAGAAATGAGACAGTGGAGGCCCAGAAATGCTACCTTACCCCATCTTATCCTTTCAGAAAAAATGGTCTAGTAATGCAACTGTTACCTTTGAGATTGTGAATTCCATAAGGACAGGTACTCTTCTGACTTTTTCTTTGTATATTATTGGCCAAAATTATACCTCATTTAAGTTCTTACTAAATTGAATGAATGTAATCACATCTCTGTAAGACTATATTCATTCATTTAATTTTATAATATTTTCTCATTTATTTACCTATGCATTAACTTATTTGTCATGCACTTTTAGATAACCTATTCATTGTTAAGTACCCTATTCTTCCTAGAAGTGCAAGAATAAAATATATGTTCTCGGCTTTTGTATAACACAAAGTTTAAGGTAGGTATCAGATTTGCAAGTAAGGTTTTGGTGTAATAAAGTTTGTAAATTCCATGCCTCCATCCGGGGTCTAAGTATTATTATTAACATGTCTCTTTGATATACATTAATGTTGAGAGCATCTGTTGCCATCTCGTATTATTCTTCCCAAGTTAAAAATATCTTATACAAACTATTGTAGTTAACCCAGTACCTCTTGTTGGCAATGCAGATACTCTATAAAAGTGGAAAGCCTTCCCCACCTCCACCTTTTCCAAGTATATTTCCTAATATTCAGGCTTTGTGTCACCTTCCTCGTTATAGCTGAAGATGTGATACTCTTATGTCCAACTGTCTTCTTTGACATTAAGGATGAGGAGTGCAAAGAGAGGAATTGTCTTTTTTTGTTTTGTTTTGTTTTTATTTTTATTTATTATTATTATACTTTAAGTTTTAGGGTACATGTGCACAATGTGCAGGTTAGTTGCATATGTACACATGTGCCATGCTGGTGTGCTGCACCCACTAACTCGTCATCTAGCATTAGGTATATGAGGAATTGTCTTTTTTCAGGCCTGTGGGCTTCCCAGGAGGGTTCAGCATTAGAAATGGACTTCCATAGTGTGCCTGTCTCCCTGAATGACTCAGCAATCAACAGATCACTCTCAAAATGTGTGGGACAGCTTCCATTCAAGAGTACAGAGATTTTGGTCAGGCATAGTGGCTTGCACCTGTAATCCCAGCACTTTTGGAGGTTAAGGAGGGCGTATTGCCTGAGGCCAGGATTTTGAGACCAGCCTGGGCAACATGGCAAAACTCTGTCTCTACAAAAAACAAACAAACAAACAAAAAACAATTAGCCAGGCTTGGTGGCACTTGCCTGTAGTCCTAGCTACTCAGGAGGCTGAAGTCAGAGAATTGCTTGAGTCCAGGAGGCAAGGGTTGTAGTGAGCCGAGATGGCACCACTGCACTCCAGCCTGGGTGACAGAACAAGACCCTGTCTCAAAAAAAAAAAAAAAAGTACAGAGATTTCAGTTGTTCTTTCTCAAAGCTCCCAGCTTCTTTTTTCACACACATTTGTCTCTATATTTTATTTATTTATTTTTCACTAGAAAAAATTACTTCTGAGATTTCTGACAAACTAAAGATGCTACACATGATGCCTCCCCCATTCTTTTGACTGTTTCTGTTGTTTGCTGACTTAAGTATGTTGAAAATCTTTCAATTTTATGTGACCAAAATGCTGGATGAAACACAGAGTGAAAATCCATTTTGTCCTATGGTCCTGGATAGGAGGCCATCCTTGGTCACCATGGGCAATAGTCAGGCCTGACGTTATCTTGAGAGAAGGATCCTAACGATCTGCAACAGCTGTGGCACCTGCTCACTCACAAAGCTTTCCTCCTATGGATAAAAGACAAGGATCAAGAGTACCAAAATATTTCAACAATCTAGCTATCCCTCTTCCTAGTCAATGATCTTAAGCCCTCCAAGAGATTACAGGACCCTTAGAGAATAGAATATGAGACCTCAAGAAGCAAGTTTAGAAGGGAAACTGATGCTTTCAGAACGTTGTTCTGTGCTCTAATTCTCAGAATCCACTAATGCTATGCCTTGCCTAAAACTATTTCTGCCTTATTGCTTTCTACTCTTTTCCTTTTTTCTGAAAGCAGTATTTTTATATAGCAGCCATACTAGAAAAGATATTCACCAAAATGAGATATGGATGTCTGATTATGGTATACTTCTATTAGTATTTTATTTTTTAGAACTAAATCATCTATTAAAATAATGCTCTAAAATTTTAGAGAATTCTTAGGAAATATTATTTACTCTCATCATCCAGATGCAGACATTCATGGTCTGGAATATTTTTATAAGAGTTACAGAAAAATGACTGTCATATTTAAATAGTCATCTGGCTGTCCCTCCTGAGTTTATACTGTGTATCTTTAGAAATTAACAATTTGCAGATATATTTAACTAAATATGGAAGCGGAATCAATTCTCCATATTTGTTGACTGACAGAATGGTGGAACAATAGCGGCATTACCCCAACAGTTATGATTAGCAGAGCCCTTTACCTTTTGATTCCATAAAAGCACACAGAACATGTTAATGTAGATATAATGCAGTCTTCAAAGGATTAACATTCCATTTTGCAAAAGATATTTTCCAGAATCTCGGAAGTAGGTGACATCTTTTTAACTTTTTAAAAACTTTTATTTTAGTTTCAGGAGTACATGTGGAGTTTCTTTCTATAGATAAATGGCATGTTACAGGGGTTTGGTGTACATACTATTTCATTGCTCAGTTAATAAACAAAGTACTCAAAAAGCAGTTTTTCAATCCTCGCTTTCTGCCCACCGTCCACCCTCAAGTAGGCCCCAGTGTCTGTTGTTCCCCTCTTTGTGTCCATGTGTATTCAGTGTTTAGCTCCCACTTAAAAGTTTTAGTTCTCTGTTCCTGCATTAGTTCTGTTTGGATAACAGCCTCCACCTTCATCCATGTTGTTGCAAAGGACACGATCTTTTTCCTTTTATGGCGGTGTAATATTCCATTGCCTATATGTACCACATTTTCTTTATCTGGGCTACTGTTGATGTGCATTTAGATTGATTCCATGTCTTTGCTATTGTGAATAGTGCTGTAGTGAACATACACGTGCATGTGTCTTTATGGTAGAATGGTTTATATTCCTTTTATTATGTACCCAATAACGCGACTGGTGGATCAAATGGTAGTTCTGTTTCAGGTTCTTTGAGAAGTCACCAAACTGCTTTCCATAGTCGCTGAAATAATTTGCATTCTGATCAACAATATGTACGAGTTCCCTTTTTTTTCCACAGCCTTGCCAGCATTTGTTATTTTTGGACTTTAATAATTGCCATTCTGACTGGTGTGAGATGGTATTTCATTATGATTTTGATTTGTGTTTCTCTAATGATTACTGATTATAAGAATTTTTGCATATACTTGGACATATATATGTCTTCTTTTGTAAACTGTTCATCTCCTTTGCCCACATTTTAATGGGGTTGTTTGTTTTTGGTATGTTAATTTGTTTAAGTTCCTTACAGATTCTAGATACTAAACCTTTGTTGGATGCATAGTTTGCAAATATTTTCTCCCATTCTATAGGTTGTCTGTTTACTCTGTTGCTAGTTTCTTTTGCTGTGCAGAAGCTGTCAGTTTAATTAGATCCCATTTGTCAATTTTTATTTCTGTTGCAATTGCTTTGGTGTCTTTGTCATAAAATCTTTCCCATAGCCCATGGGGAATACCACCTATAGCCCATAGGGTGGTATTTCCTAGGTTTTCCTCAAGAGTTTTTATAGTTTTAGGTTTTACATTTAAGTCTTTAATCCATCTTGAGTTGAGTTTTTTACATGGTGCAAGGAAGGGATTCAGTTTCAATCATCTGCATATGGCTAGCCCGTTTTCCCACTACCATTTTCTGAATAGGGAGTCCTTTTTCCACTGCTTGTTTTTGTTAACTCTGTCGAAGACCAGATGGTTGTAGGTATGCAGCCATATTTCTGAGCTCTCTATTCTCATTGGTCTATGTATCTGTTTTTGTACCAGTTCCATGCTGTTTTGGTCACTGGAGCCTTGTAGTATAATTTGAAGTTGGGTAATGTGATACTTTCAGATTTGTTCTTTGCTTAGGATTGCTTTATCTATTTGGTCTCTTTTTTGGTTCTATATGAATTTTAGAATTATTTTTTCTAACTCCGTGAAAAAATGTCATTGGTAATTTCATAGGAATAGCACTAAATTTGCTTTGGGCAGTATGGCCATTTTAACTATATTGATTTTTGCTATTCATGAGCATGGAATGTTTTTCCATTTGTTTGTGTCATCTCTGATTTCTTTCAGAACTGTTTTGTAATTGTTGTATAGAGATATTTCGTTTCCCTGATTATCTGCATTCCTAGATATTTTATCTTGTTTTGTGGCTATTGTGAACAGGATTGTGTTCTCAATTTAGCACTCAGCTGGGACATTAATGGTTTATAGAAATGCTACTGATTTTGTAGATTGATTTTGTTTCCAGAAACTTTGCTGAATTTGTTTATCAGATATAGGAACTTTGGGGCAGACACTGTGGGGTTTTCTAGGTGTAAAATCATATCATCTGCAAACTGGGAGAGCTTGACTTCCTTTCTTCCTATTTGGATGCCTTTATTTATTTCTCTTGCCTGAATGCTCTGGCTAAGACTTCCAATCCTACGTTGAATAAGAGTGGTGAGAGAGAGCATCCTTGCCTTATTCTGGTTCTCAAGGGGAATGCTTCCAGCTTTTGACTATTCAGTATGATGTTGGCTATGAATTTGTCACAGATGGATCTTATTATTTTGAGGTATGTTCCTTCACTGCCAAGTCTGTTGAGTTTTTTTAACATGAAGGGATGCTGAATGCTATCAAAAGGCTTTTCTGCATTTACTGCAGTGATTATGTGGTTTTTGTTTTTAGTTATGGTTATGTGATCAATTACAATTATTGATTTGTGTATGTTCACTCAAACTTGCATCCTAGTGATAAGGCCTATTTGATCATGGTGGATTAGCTTTTTGATGTGCTGCTGGATTCAGCTTTCTTGTGTTTTGTTGAGAATTTTTGCATGTATGTTAATCAAGGTTATTGACCTGAAGTTTCCTTTTTTTGTTATCTTTGCCAGGTTTTTGTATCAGGATGATGCTGGTCTCATAGAATGAGTAGGGAGGAATCCCTTCTCCTAAGTTTTTTGGAGTAGTTTCAGTAGTAATGGTCCCAGCTATTTTTATATATCTCATAGAACTTGGCTTTGAATTTGTGTGGACCTGGGCTGCTTCTGGTTGGTAGGCTTTTTGTTACTGACTCAATTTTGAAATTTTGTATTGGTTAGTACCGGGTTTGAATTTATTCCTGGTTCAGTCTAGGAAGCTTGCATATTTCCAGGAATTTATGCATTTCTTCTTGGTTTTCTAGTTTGGGTGCACAGACATTTTTGTAGCTGTCTCTGATTCTTTGTTGTATTTATGCGGAGTCAGTGGTGATGTCCCCTTTGTTATCTCTGGTTGTGTTTATTTGGATCTTCTCTCCTTTTTTTATTATTCTAGTGGTTGATCTATCCTATTTATTCTTTCAAAAAAAAACAATTTGTGATTTTGTTAGTCTTTTGTACGGTTTTTCATGTCTGTTTCATTCAGTTCAATCAAAATAACTGATTTTGGTTATTTCCTGTCTTTTGCTACCTTGGGGTCGGTTTACTCTTGTTTTCCTAGTTCCCATAGGTGTGAAATTTATTTGGTTGTTAATTTGAGCTCTCTCTAACTTTGTGATGTGGGCATTTTTTAGTGCTATAAACATTCCTATTAGCACTACTTTAGCTGTGTCCCAGAGATTATAGTATGTTGTGTGTTTGTTTTCACTAATTTCAATGAAGTTCTTGATTTTGGTCTTAATTTTATTGTTTACCCAGAAGTCATTCAGGAGTAGATTGTTTAATTTCCATGTAATTGTGTTGCTTTGATCTATCTTCTTAGTATTGATTTATATTTTCATTGCTCTATGGTCCATGAGTGTGGTTAATATGATTTGGTTTTTTTTTTTTTGGATTTGCTGTTAGTTGTATTATAGCCAATTGTTTGGTTGATTTTAGAGTATTGCCACATGCAGATGAGAATAATGTTTATTCTGGTTTTTCGTTTGTTTGTTTTTTGTGTGGCAAGTTCTGTAGATGTTTGTTAGGTCCATTTGATCAAATCTTGAGTTCATCGTTCAGCCACATGGCTTCTCTGTGTTTCCTAGGGTTTGCAGTCAAGCTCCCTCTTAGTTTTCTGCTTGGGTGATCTGTCTAATACTGACAGTGGGATGTTGAAGTCTCCCGCTATTATTGTAGAGTTATCTAAGCCTCTTTGTAGGTCTCAAAGAACTTGTTTTATGAATCTGAGTGTTCCTGTGTTGGGTGTATATACATTTATGATAATTAAGTCTTCTGGTTGAATCAAATGCTTTACCATTATGTAATGTCTTTCTTTGTTTTTTTTGATAATTGTTGATTTAAAGTCTGTTTTAATAGCAACCCCTGCTTTTTTGTTTGTTTTGTTTTTGGTTTGCTTTGTAGACTTCATCCCTTTCTTTGAGCCTATGGTTGTCATTTCCTGTGAGATGTGTCTCTTGAAGAAAGCATACAGTTGGGTCTTGTTTTTTTTTTATCCAATCTGCAACTCTATGACTTTTAACTGTGGCATTTCACCCATTTAATTTCAAGGTTAATATTGATATGTTCAGATTTATTCCTGTTATTGTGTTGTTGCTGGTTATTATGCAGACTTGATTGTGTAGTTACTTTATAGTGTCGATAATCTATGTACCTAAGTGTGTTTTTGTGGTGGCCAGTAATGGTGTTTCTTTTCAATGTTTAACACTCCCTTAAGTACCTCCTGTAAGGTACAGGAGGGAATTTGTCTGGTGGTAACAAGTTCCCTTAGCATTTGTTGTCTGAAAAGGATCTTATTTCCCCTTCATTTATGAAGCTTAGTTTGGCTGGATATGCAATTCTTGGTTGTAGTTCTTTTCCTTTAATAATGCTGGATATAGGCCTCTAGTCTCTTCCGGCATGTGGGGTTTCTACTGAAAGGGCCACTGTTAGCCTGATGGAGTTCCCTTTGTTGGGGATCTGACCCTTCTCTGTAGATGCCTGTAATATTTCTTTCTTTCATGTTAACCTTGGAGAATCTGATGCCTATGTGTCTTGGAGATGGTCATCTTCTATAGTATCTCACAGGGGTTCTCTGAATTTCCTGAATTTCCCTCAAGGTTGGGTAAATTTTTTGTGAATGATATCCTCAATATGTTTTCAAGTTGCTTGTTCTCTCTCCCTGTCTTTCAGGGATGCCAGCGAGTCATAAATTTGGTCACTATACATAATCCGATATTTCTTGGACATTTTGTTCATTCTTTTTTCTTTATTTTTGCCTGTCTGAATTGATTTCCAGAACAGTCTTAGAGCTCTGAGACTCTTTTCTCAACTTGATCTAGTCTGCTGTTAATACCTTCAGTTGTACTATGAAATTCTTGGAGTATGTTTTTCAGCTCAATTAAGATCAGTTTGGTTCTTTCTTAAAATGGCCATTTTGTCTTTCAGCTCCAGTATCATTTTATTGTAATCCTTGGATTCCTTGGAGAGGGTTTCAACTTTCTCCTGAATCTTGATGGTCTTCATTCCTATTCATATTCTGAATTCTGTGTCTGTAACTTCAGCCATTTCAACGTGGTTAAGAACAATTTATGGGGAGCTAGTCATTTGGAAGAGAGAAGACACTCTGGCTTTTTGAGTTGCCAGAGTTTTTGTGCTGGTTCTTCCTCATCTGTGTGGTCTGGTGTTCCTTTAACTGTGGTGTAATTTGAGTAAAGTCAGTTGACTTCCTTTCTGGTTGTTTTCAGAAGGCTGAGGCTTTGCGCTACATCTTGATTCGTGGTTGAATTCTTGTCCTTGGTTTCTTGGGAGCAGGTGTGTCAGCAGAATATTTTTGGTGTGGCAGTTTGGGCTGTTGCCCAGTAGATGGCGGATAAGCATAATGGATGGTAGGTAGGCACTCATTCAGCCACGTGGCTTCTCTGTGTTTCCTAGGGTTTGCCGTCAAGCTGCCTCTCAGGTTTCTGAGTATGGACTCCTCTCCCACTCGAATGCTGGCTGCAGATCTTGGATTGGCACTTTCAGGCTGTACACCACACCGCAACCCTAGGGTGAGCTCAGGCTTTATGTTCCCTCTCCAGCTTGGAGGCAGCAGGAACAGGGATCTCAGCAGTGGCCGTGGCAGAGGACCTTTCACTTGTCCCTTGAGATTCCGCCCCAGAAAAACACAGAGCCGCTACCAGTTGGAGCCATCAGCCCAGGCTGGGGCGGCTGTGTCGTTGGCCCAAGACAGGGTGCCCTGTCTAGTGATGAGTAGGGGTGTGGGGTGCTTATGGGGAAGACAGACTGGCTTCTTCTCCTTAGGGCGTCTGAGGCTTGCTCGAGGTGTGAGTAAAGCATCAGGGTCTTTGTACCTTCCCCAGTCCAAGGGCAAGAGGGGCAGAACCATTGCAGTAGCGGTGGCAGAGTGGCTTTCATTTGCCTCTGAGAGCTCCACCCCAGAGAAACGTGCAGAGCCGCTGTCAATGGGATGTTCAGCCAGGGTGGCTACAGCGTCCGCCCAAGCTGAAGGCCCTACTTGGGGGTTGGGGGCTCACAAAGAAGAGATACTGAGTTCCCTGGCGTGCTGGTGGTTCAAGTGAAGCCCTCCTATCTTTGTTCCTTCCGCAGTCCCAGTACAGCAAGGGCGGAACGGCTGCAGTGGTGGTGGCAGAGGGGCTGTTATTGCCTCTGGGAGCTCCATCCATCCCAGGGAAACACAGAGACACTACCAGTGGGAATGCTTAGTCGGGAGTGGGGCAGCTGGTCTTCCATCCCGAGGGGCTGGGGGAGGTGCTGCCTGGTGAACGGAAAGGAGTGGAGGCTCACAGGGAAACGGGGAAGAGAGCCTGGGCTCCTCTCCTTAACGGTGGCTTCAGTGTGCCGGAGATGTCAGCAATGCAACCTGGCCCGTTTTCCTTCTTCAGCCTGCGGGCAGTAAGGGTGGTCCTGCTGCAGCTGCGATGGGAGAGGGGCTGTGGGTTGTCTCTGCTATTCTCTCCGCCCCCTCCCCAGAGAAAAGCAGAGCCTCCACTGACTGAAGTGATCAGGCCGGGGAAGGGGGGTTGTGCTGGGAGCCCAGGTCAGGAGGCCCTGTGCAGTGAGGAGTAACAGGGGCAGGGAGCCGCGTGGAAAACTGGCCACCTTTTCCTAAGACAGCCTTGCGGTGCTGGGGGCCTGCGTTAGTCCTTAAACACTTTGCTCCGGCTGAGCCTGAGAGCAGCAGGAGCGGGACTGTGGAGCAGCAAAACCTGCAGGCCAGCCAGTGCTCTCTGGGATCACTGTCTCAGGGAAGGGCAGGGCTACCACTGGCCTGAGAGTACAGGCGGCACTGCGGTGGTCACGCCAGGCTCCCAGGCCAGTCGGCCTTGTCCATCCAGGTGCAGTGGAGTCGAGGCCTGCGGCCTGTCGCTGCTCAGCCCTTTCCTAGGGACGTGTGAGGGAGCCTGGCCTCCACTGTTGCTGGAGCTGCAGCCCCTGGTTGCTACCAGAGTTCCCAGGGGTCCAAGATCCCCGGACTCTGCGTGTGTCTGAACAGCAGCTCTGCCCGGACTCCTCGTAGCTCTCCGTGTCAATCAGGAGGCCCTGGCTGTGCCAGGGGGTTCATGGTGGTTCTCCTGAGTCCAGGGTTGCAGAGGTCTGGAAGAAGTGTGGGACTCCGAGGGCTCTCCCTTACTCACCGTTTCCCGGCAGTGGGGAGCCACCCCCTGAGTCTGTGCCAGTCCTGAGGGGGGTGGCTGTCCTGTCTCGCTCTTCTCTGTTCTTTGTGGATTGTGTTGCTTCCTTGATTAACCCCAGTGTGTCCGCCTGGCCCATCCAGTTGAGGAGCTAGTGCTCACTTGTTCCTCTTTCTCTTTTCCATGAGCGCAGTGCACAATGGCTGCTTCTACTCAGCCATCTGGGGCCCCAATCTCAGTATTTTCATTTCATTAGACTACCTAGGAAAAAAATGAGTAAAGTGGTTTTGGCCATTGGACACTCACTATGGTAGATTTTGCAGGCAGAACAACCTTCTTGATGGTTCCACATATGGAGTGCACAGACATTAGAAACCCTTATCACATATATTCTGGTAACTTTCATTTTGCATAAATATTCTGTCACTTTTATCAAAACGGTTTTTTATCCTTGATTTTTTTCCCCAACATTGTATAAATAGGATATCCACTCATTTTGTAAGCTATTTAGGTCAGCCTTCCAGAGACAGTAAAATAGATAATGAATTTCCAAGTTATGTACAAAATAGTATAGCAGCCCAATATTTTTGAAAGGCACATTGTTTTACATAGAAAATAAAATGAAATAAATGTTTTCTCACTATTGATAGACTCACACCTTTACTGGCACTGTATTCTTTTATTAGTTGACATTGATCAGTTATTCCAGAAAATATGTTCAAGGTTGTATTAACTGACCTTTGTTGACTCCATGTGTCTATGGAACTTTATATATATTTCATAATATCTGACTTTAGAACTTAACGTATTAACCAACTATTGAATCTGGATTATATAAGTCATTTTGTATAACATAGCCTTTGAAATATACACAACCAGGCTCAAGGCTCTTGTGTTCCTTGTCTCCTCTCTGTCTTTGTCTTTATACCTGTGGACCAAAAAGTGCATGGGCCTGGTATCCTGGATCCTATTGATTATGCAGATTACATCGATTAGTATTTTAATCATTTATACTTCTTAATTGCTTCTGCATCTGGCAGAAAACATTAGAAGCAGGCATTAATATTTTGTTATACAAGTCACAGGAGGAATTTAGTAGAAATTCTTTGACTGTGTGTTTCTGACAGAAGTGAGTAAAGGTAATACATTTTTTTTTTAAATGTGTCTCCAAATGCCAACATCTGCTCAGGAAGAAAAAAAGGACATTTGTCCCAATGTTTGCATTATTTCCTAAATATAGAACTCTTTGAATGATTTTTAATTTAATAACTATTTTTTGAAAAGACTTAATGCATATAACATCTAAATAAAGAAAAACATAATTTATATAACTAAACAAAGTGCTGTATGAGTAAATGCTAACAGATTGTTCACCTATAAGTGCCTACAGCCTTCCTACTTTAAGCTTGGGGCTACATTCTGGATTCACACATTCTTTGCCCAAAGGTAAATTATTGTTAAAAGGTAAAGAGAATATCTATTCAGCTGTTTTTGGGTGAGGATATGATGTATTTTAGCTATACAAGTAGTGTAAATTTTAGTGTATACATTTTTACTTTAGATAAATTTAGAAATTGAAGCCTGACCTATACAGATTACTTAAGTTAAAAATGGTTTGCCAAATTTAAGTATAGTAATCTGAAGCATGATAGATTAAATGTAAAATTCAAGATCTGAAATATATTTCCCTTGCTTTTTAAGAAAAAATTATCACCTTGGGGAAAAATATGTCTTTTCAAATCAAAGTTTAGATTATACATTGTAATACAAAATTTTACCTTAAAAGAAATACAATTCTTAAGTTCTAAAATGAAAAAATAAGCAGTGAAACAACACTTACATGTGTTAGTATCACTGTTATTTCAGGAAGCAAAGTAAGAGGGTGTGAACATTTCTACACATCAACATTCACAAAAGTATCTTTGTAATGTAGTGGGTGTAAGAATGACTTGATAGGACTTCAGAAAAATGTAAATCTCTGTGATTTCTCCTGGGGATTCTGACTCCTTAGTATGCAGTAGGGCCCAACAATCTGTATTTTAAATAAACAAATCATATAATACAGAGACCACTTCGAGACTCACTGATATGGGAATGATTTTCTATTTTTCCATGTATGTGAGCTTTAATTTTAAAATCAAATATATGTCTAATTCTTGATATGATTTATTTTAGAAATTGATTTCTCTTAATTACATCAAAGGAAGTTTTGTTGTTTTGTTTTGCTTTTTGATGAGTCATCATAGGTATTTGGAAATAATTCCCAACATTATAAAGAAAAACACATATTTTTCAAGTGACTGCTGTTTGTTTGCTACTTTGCTAAGCTATGGCAACCAAAATGTTAAAAATCCCTGCTTTCTGAGGGTGTTTAATCTGGCTAGGTAATTAAAGCACCTAGATCAAAATGTTAAAGAGTCTAAAAGATTATAAGACGGTATATTCTAAGACTCTCAAGACCCCACTGGTAAATAGAGACCATTAAATTAGGAATCAGAAAACATGACTTTGGTTACTCTCTGTGCCTCTTAACAGTTCTCCGCTGTGTGTAAGTCTTTTAACATTTGCACTGAATCTACCTTGTATCCATTACAATTAGTATGAAAATACTCCACTTTTATAAATCACTAGCTTACAGTGGGATATGTGTGCAATAATCTGTATAAAATATCATGTTATAAATAATTTAGTAAATATATGATAGTATGATTATTAAGGGTTTTAGGAGTTAAAGGCTAAAATATATTAAAATGCTAAGGTAATAGAAGAATGTATCGGAAAATTAATACAAAGAAAAGATTTGAACGACTAGAAAAATAGTGAGCACAGCTGGTTATGAAAAAGTGTAACTCTGAGATACTTTTGTGAAAATTCTCAAAAATATTTGTAGTATTAAAGCAGAATTAGAGAGATCTCCCACACACTATAATTTAAGGCATTATTTTAATAGTCTATATGTTCTTTTTATTGTCAGGGTTATTCATTACCTATATATTTATGTATACAACATAATTGTAAATTAGTATCAATGAAATATTATACATGCATAAGGGAATGAATTATGGTTACTAAGGGGAACCTTAGTTTAAATTTCCTTGTTTCATTATATGAAAATCTCAACTTTAACAATTTATTCACATAAAATTTTATTTTAAATTCACACACATTAATTATATTGAATTGAATTGTAGAGATCATTACCTAGTCTTATTTCTGCTAATGTTTCTACTTACTGCTTATAAAGAATTCTGAATCTAAAATCAGTATGTTAATTAACCAATGTTTATCAAATAGATCTACAAGTAAATCACCACATTCAAAGCTTTATGCGAGGAAGCAAAAATAAGATAAAGCCCTAATGTTTAAGGAGCATAAAATCTAGTTGTAGGGATAAAATATGCACGGCAAGATTTGTATGGCAGTAGAATCACTGTGTAACTAATATTAGCAAAGTTGACCAGATAAAAGTTACAGCAGTTCAAAAGTGAAACATGTCTTATAAACCGGACTACCCTGAAAAAGTGGAAGGCTTGACTCACATGTTCAAGATAGGCTTTATATTGGCAGAGAGGGCATTTCAGCATGGCCCATTGGTATGTGCAAAATAGAGTGATAGCAATATTGGAGTAAATAGCACAGGGATTCTTCTCAACTGGGCATCAGAGCCTATGGCTTAATGAAGAAATGAGCTCCTTTTCTGTGTTAATCATTCTTCAAATATGGGGCAATCTCTGTGCTTCTGGTCTTTGCACTGGTTCTCTAGTCCCCCTGCCAGTGTTCCTGCAATTATTTGCTGACTCACTTTGTTTTTTTCGATGTTGTTGTTGTTGTTTTTGCTGCAAATGACAAGATTTCATTCTCTATTGTGTCTAACTAATATTTAACAGTGTGTATATACCACATTTTAAAAATTTATGTATCCATTGATGGGCGCTTAGGTGAATCTCTCTCTATTGTCTTCTGTGCCATCCCTTTAGGATCTACCAGTCTGTCTTCATTTTTACTTATTTGCTGGCAGATGACAAGAATTGATTCCCCAGATCAAATTTCAGAAATCTCCCAACAAGAGAATATCATGTTAATGGTTTGATGTAGTACCTTACACACACACACGTATCTATATGCACACACCACAAATATCATTGTTAACAGTTTGATATAGTACCACACACACATCTATATGCACATACCACTTTTTTAAATAATAAAATTTGGTTGTTACTTTTAACAATTTTTTTTTTCCACATAATAAGCTTCCTCCTGGCATGTTTATTCTTTGCTTGTGAATGAGGCTTCTCAAACTTTGGTTTCCTAATCTGCAAAATGGGGCCAGTAATAGCTCACAAGTTTGTTTTAAGAATTGAATAGAATGAGATGACATTTGGAAAAAGCTTCAAGCACAGTCTCTGGGCCTCAGTACCTTCACATGAGTTATTATGTCTCTAAATTTCCAATTGCTGAGCTCTGACCTATATGGATATGTTCCATGTCTTCCTCTTAGATTCTTTTTGCAAGACATCTGCCCGAGGAATGACTAGAAGTTGCCAAACCCATTTGTTCACTGATTCATACTCTCACATAACCTCAAGCTGTCATTTTCAGATCATACACACCCACATAGCACATCTCTATGCATTCATTTATTATAGGAACAGGGTTTTGCTATGTTGCACAGGCTGATCTCGAAATCCTGGTCTCAAGCCATCCTCCCTCCTTGGCCTCCCAAATTTCTGGTGTTACAGGTGTGAGCCACTATGTCTGGCCCACATCTCTCTTTCTGAATAAAACATTCCAATTTTTTGAATACGATTTCTAAGACACAGTAACATCGTGGGTATTGTGAGCATGGACATTGAAGTGAATTGTAAGATGAAGTCATAATTTAAAATTCAGAACTGGGCAATGACACATATGGAAAAAAAGACATTCCAAGGAGGGCTTGTTTGTTGGGAAGTAGGAAATATGGGTAATGGAAATATAAGATTGGTTCTAGATATATTTTACTTGATATTCCATCAGGCCATCACAGTGGAAACATTAAGAAGACATGTGAAAATAAACCCAGGGCTCACAGAAGAGGACTGCAGAAGGCATGTCTGTAATTTAGGAATTACTTACACACATGCTGTGGGACAAATCATGATGATAATGTATGAATTCTCAAAATTTGATGTGAAAAATATGATACATCCTTGTATATTTCCATAGTCAATTGTAAGTAATCTTGAATTTGAGTCTGTTTTTACACTTGCTGCACAGTTTGGATATAGTACTCAATTTCCTCATCGAGGACCTGGGAAAAGTCTGACTGTCCTCCTCTTTCAAGAAAAAATAGTATAGAACGTGACTGAACCAGGCACTGAGGCATGAGTCACAGAAGCCCTATGGAATATAAAGGATTAATATTCAATGAGTACTTACCATGTGTTGTACACCCCTCTATTATTTCCAATGTATTTACTCATTTAATACTAACAAAAATTCTGTGAGTCATGCTGTCATTAGCATCATTTTACAGATGAGGATGCCGGAGCACAGGGAACTTCATACACATTCCAGGGTCCCTATGGTGAGTGGCATGAGATCCTGGCCGGCCTGATTCCAAACCTGAGCTCTGAACCCTTACTGACTTTAAAACAGTAAAACTACATGTGAAATGTCTGTGTTAGGAAAGTGGAAAAGGAAATCAACAATCAAAGTAAAATCAGTGTCCTGGGCAGTACATTGCCTTAGAAGAATAAAAGAACATTTCCACTGATATGGTCCTTATGGGAATGATTTTGAATCCCAGGGAGAACATTAGGCAAAAGAGCAAAATTAGGAACGTTAAGAGCAGTTTGCATTCTAGATATCAATGAAGCTGCCTAAGGAAAGAAGATTCGTTTTTCACAGAGTATCTTTGTACTTTGAGTCAAATGAAATAATTGACTACAGAGGTTAAAAAATCTATAGCAGTAATTTAATGATATTTTAATGATAATAATAAATATACTAAGATATATTAAACACTGAATAATGTAGGCAGTTTATCAGCTGGTTATACATACTGCGTTTTTCTTAACTATACATTGCATAACTTAAGGGTAACAAACCTGTCTTAGGCTTTTCTTTCATTTTTACAATGTCAGACATATTGCTCATTCTATAGTGGATGCTCACTGACTTTATTAATTGATTGAATATTTGGATAACATAGTTCTTTTACTATTGTTAAAGACTCTGTGAATGGAATATAATTTTATTTTGCTTACAAATATTTTTCTCTAATACAATGCTGCACATATTAAAAAAGTCTTTCTATGATTCTTTGAGTTATTCATTCATTCATTTATTCTTCCATTCATTCAACATATACTACATGCACCAAATCCCATCTTCTATCACCTATGCAAGGAGATCAGCGTGCAACTCTCTGCTCTCATTGTTTCATTTTCTTCTTTGCTCTGTCATGTCTTTCTCACCAGCTGTTATTTCTTACATACATAACAAGTATTTTCTTAGCCCCACTTTCCCCTCCAGTTACTGCCCCATATCTTCATTCCTCTTTTCAGCAGAATGCCTTGCCTGAATTCTCTTAGCCATGATCATCAATTACCTTGCTGTCAGTTTCTATTTGGTGCACGTCAATCAGATTTTGCCACACCAGTCTCTACAAATTGTGAATGTAAAGAAGCACTAACAACTGCAACACCGCCAAGTCTAAATGTCACTTCTTGGTCCACATCTTAATTGCCCCATCTGGAGCATTTGACCTGGTTGTTTCATCCTATCTCACTGGTCATTCCTGCTAGGTCTCCTTAAAGGATTTTCCTTTTCTGACATGTGGATGTTGGAGCACACCAGGGCTCCATCATTGGAACTCCTGACACTGGAAGTCTAACCAGTCTCGTGAAAGAATTATCTCAACATTTCAAAAGAAAAGAACTGTTTTGGGTCCAACTAAGACTGAAAGTAGAAGCTGTCTTGTAGGAGAAAAGATTTCTCGCTTGATCTCAAAGAGAACTTTTGAAAAGAAGGAGGGTATAGAGAGTAGGCTGTCTAAGAGATGAGAGATTTGATAAAAGAGTGATCTCCGGAATCCACCCCATACTTCAGCCTCAGTATGGAAATGAGACTGAGCTGGCAGGAAGGGACAAGTGCAGCTTGGAAGGGAGAGTCTGCTCAAATAACTGTGTCTCTTCAGACTTAGATTTGTCAAATAAATCTTAGTATAGTTTCTAGGCTCATAAACTTGGCAAAACCAAATGTTCTATAAGTTTATATTTGTGTGTGTATGTGTGTGTGTGTGTGTGTGGAGGGAGAGAGATGTAATCTGTAGACATAGGCATGGTGAGGTAAATAAATTGACTATAGCACATAGAATAGTTATTACATATGGGTATTTGATGAATTGACTCATCTGTTCTATAAAACATGGGTCCTCAACTCCCAGGCTGTGGACCTGTACCAGTCCTTGGCCTGTTAGGAACCAGGCTGCACAGCAGGAGGTGAGCGAGCATTACTGCCTGAGCTCTGCCTCCTGTCAGATCAGCATCAGCATTAGGTTCTCATAGGAGCACGAACACTATTGTGAACTGTGCATGCGAGGGATCTAGGTTGAGAGTTCCTATGAGACTGTAATTCCTGAAGATATGAGGTGGAACAGTTTCATCTCAAAATCATTGCCCCCACCACCACCACCACCCACCCCATCTGTGGAAAAATTGTTTTCCATGAAATCAGTCTCTGGTGCCAAAAAGATTGGGGACCAATGCTATAAAATATGAATTCCACTCATTCTTATAATTTCTAAATTGAACCTTTCCAAAATGATCTGTTTAAGACAAACAACCCAAAAGCACTTTAAACTTCTACAGCTAAATGCAAGAAGTATTATCCCTTTTAGCTACTCTAAACGTTAAGCTCTACTAAACACTAATTCATAGTTTAATTATACCAGATAGACATTCTTTAAAACTTGACTACTTTGAGCTTAGTTTCAGAGTAATGTACAGAATGCAATGGAAAGAATCATTTAACTGGAAAAAAAGTTATTTTTATTTGGGAGTTGATAATGCTCCCTCTCTTTCTGCTTCTGCAGATGCTTTGGCAGAGTGTTCAAAATATATAGTATAACATAACTAGCTTAATTTTTATTCAATTACCTTTATTAAACTATATATAAAGACTTAGGTCTTCAAAGAGTGCATGGATGGGAAAATCCACCTGCTCACACAACTGTGCATGGGGACTCTGCATCCCTGGGTGGGTCCCAAGTTGTTTTGTTTATTTTTTTAAACAATGTTCATATTAACCCCTAATAGTAATTATATCATCATTACCATTCTCTCTTCTGTCTCTCACTTTCTCTTTCTCTCTTTCTCCATACTTTCTCCCTCTCTCTGTCCTTCTTCCACATCTGTTTCTTTTAAACATTACATCGATTCCCTCGCGAATCTGAACTTACATACTGAGAACTTCACAAAAAGAAAGGGAAAGTGAGAGTTCCCCCCAGATCTGGTAGAAAAATTCCAGGAACTACACAAATTGATCTGCTTAGGGGAGGAATACCCTGGCCTGAACACAGTGGCAAGGTATGTATGATGCCACCACAGTGGCCACAGTGGTGAATTGCTGTGAATATAAGCTCTTACTGGAGCCACGAGTTTGAGCAAGAATGAGTATTTCTAGTCAACTTCATTGAACTCCCTAGTCCCTCAATTGCTTAATTTTTTTTTTTTTTTTGGTCTATCATGCCCACTGGAACCCTTCATACCCTTCACAGTGTGGGCTCCATATTTGATCATCAAAACTACATTTTTACCACAATCTATGATGCCATCAACATGGCATTGGTAAAAACATCTACTTTTCACATTCTTACACCCAGACACAGGGATCCATCTGGAGAAAATCATGCAGTTATGCACTTGGGAACCATTACACCTTCATTGTCTCTAGTTTCAGCCAGACATTTGTCAATGCTCCCCAAGCTTCTCATTGTCATTTGTCAGCTCATGCATTCCCTCTGCCTACTGCTACCTCAAACCTTCCCCAGTCTTCTCAAATTCAGATCTCTTGGCACTTGGTGGATGATATTTTCCTTCATTTATTGAAAACATTTCAAGCATCTGGCATAGGGCTCCTACCTCACTTGACAACCCTCTGTCCCCAGTAATATTTACAAATATATGCCTGTCTGTGCTTTTCTTTTTTTTCTAGTTTATGCTTTTTTATTTATTTATTTATTTATTATTATTATACTTTAGGTTTTAGGGTACATGTGTGCAATGTGCAGGTTAGTTACATATGTATACATGTGCCATGCTGGTGCGCTGCACCCACTAACTCACCATCTAGCATTAGGTATATCTCCCAGTGCTATCCCTCCCCCCTCCCCCCACCCCACAACAGTCCCCAGAGTGTGATGTTCCCTTTCCTGTGTCCATGTGTTCTCATTGTTCAATTCCCACCTATGAGTGAGAATATGTGGTGTTTGGTTTTTTGTTCTTGCGATAGTTTACTGAGAATGATGATTTCCAGTTTCATTCATGTCCCTACAAAGGACATGAACTCATCATTTTTTATGGCTGTATAGTATTCCATGGTGTATAGGTGCCACATTTTCTTAATCTAGTCTATCATTGTTGGACATTTGGGTTGGTTCCAAGTCTTTGCTATTGTGAATAATGCCGCAATAAACATACGTGTGCATGTGTCTTTATAGCAGCATGATTTATAGTCCTTTGGGTATATACCCAGTAATGGGATGGCTGGGTCACATGGTATTTCTAGTTCTAGATCCCTGAGGAATCACCACACTGACTTCCACAATGGTTGAACTAGTTTACAGTCCCACCAACAGTGTAAAAGTGTTCCTATTTCTCCACATCCTCTCCAGCACCTGTTGTTTCCTGACTTTTTAATGATTGCCTTTCTAACTGGCGTGAGATGGTATCTCATTGTGGTTTTGATTTGCATTTCTCTGATGGCCAGTGATGGTGAGCATTTTTTCATGTGTTTTTTGGCTGCATAAATGTCTTCTTTTGAGAAGTGTCTGTTCATGTCCTTCGTCCACTTTTTGATGGGGTTGTTTGTTTTTTTCTTGTAAATTTGTTGGAGTTCATTGTAGATTCTGGATATTAGCCCTCTGTCAGATGAGTAGGTGGCGAAAATTTTCTCCCATTTTTGTAGGTTGCCTGTTCACTCTGATGGTAGTTTCTTTTGCTGTGCAGAAGCTCTTTAGTTTAATGAGATCCCATTTGTCAATTTTGGCTTTTGTTGCCATTGCTTTTGGTATTTTAGACATGAAGTCCTTGCCCATGCCTATGTCCTGAATGGTAATGCCTAGGTTTTCTTCTAGGGCTTTTATGTTTTTCGGTCTAGCATTTAAGTCTTTAATCCATCTTGAATTGATTTTTGTATAAGGTGTAAGGAAGGGATCCATTATCAGCTTTCTACATATGGCTAGCCAGTTTTCCCAGCACCATTTATTAAATAGGGAATCCTTTCCCCATTGCTTGTTTTTCTCAGGTTTGTCAAAGATCAGATACTTGTAGATATGCGGCGTTATTTCTGAGGGCTCTGTTCTGTTCCATTGATCTATATCTCTGTTTTGGTACCAGTACCATGCTGTTTTGGTTACTGTAGCCTTGTAGTATAGTTTGAAGTCAGGTAGCGTGATGCCTCCAGCTTTGTTCTTTTGGCTTAGGATTGACTTGGCGATGCGGGCTCTTTTTTGGTTCCATATGAACTTTAAAGTAGTTTTTTCCAATTCTGTGAAGAAAGTCATTGGTAGCTTGATGGGGATGGCATTGAATCTATAAATTACCTTGGGCAGTATGGCCATTTTCATGATATTGATTCTTCCTACCCATGAGCATGGAATGTTCTTCCATTTCTTTGTATCCTCTTTTATTTCCTTGAGCAGTGGTTTGTAGTTCTCCTTGAAGAAGTCCTTCATGTCCCTTGTAAGTTTGGATTCCTAGGTATTTTATTCTCTTTGAAGCAATTGTGAATGGGAGTTCACTCATGATTTGGCTCTCTGTTTGTCTGTTGTTGGTGTATAAGAATGCTTGTGATTTTTGAACATTGATTTTGTATCCTGAGACTTTGCTGAAGTTGCTTATCAGCTTAAGGAGATTTTGGGCTGAGACAATGGGGTTTTCTAGATATACATCTATATCTAGAAATAGATATATTTCTGTTGTTTGCAGTCACGTCATCTGCAGACAGGGACAATTTGACTTCCTCTTTTCCTAATTGAATACCCATTATTTCCTTCTCCTGCCTAATTGCCCTGGCCAGAACTTCCAACACTATGTTGAATAGGAGTGCTGAGAGAGGGCATCCCTGTCTTGTGCAAGTTTTCAAAGGGAATGCTTCCAGTTTTTGACCATTCAGTATCATATTGGCTGTGGGTTTGTCATAGATAGCTCTTATTATTTTGAGATATGTCCCATCAGTACCTAATTTATTGAGAGTTTTTAGCATGAAGGTTGTTGAATTTTGTCAAAGGTCTTTTCTGCATCTATTGAGATAATCATGTGGTTTTTGTCTTTGGTTCTGTTTATATGCTGGATTACATTTATTGATTTGCGTATATTGAACCAGCCTTGCACCAGGGATGAAGCCCACTTGATCACGGTGCATAAGCTTTTTGATGTGCTGCTGGATTCAGTTTGCCAGTATTTTATTGGGGATTTTTGCATCAGTGTTCATCAAGGTTATTGGTCTAAAATTATCTTTTTTGGTTGTTTCTCTGCCTGGCTTTGGTATCAGGATGATGCTGGCCTCATAAAATGAGTTAGGGAGGATTCTCTCTTTTTCTATTGATTGGAATAGTTTCAGAAGGAATGGTACCAGTTCCTCCTTGTACCTCTGGTAGAATTCGGCTGTGAATCCATCTGGTCCTGGACTCTTTTTGGTTGGTAAGTTATTGATTATTGCCACAATTTCAGCTCCTGTTATTGGTCTATTCAGAGATTCAACTTCTTCCTGGTTTAGTCTTGGGAGAGTGTATGTGTCAAGGAATTTATCCATTTCTTTGAGATTTTCTAGTTTATTTGTAGAAATACAAACTCTGATGCTAGTTTGTATTTCTGTGGGATCGGTGGTGATATCCCCTTTATCATTTTTTATTGCATCTATTTGATTCTTCTCTCTTTTTTTCTTTATTAGTCTTGCTAGTGGTCTATCAATTTTGTTGATCCTTTCAAAAAACCAGCTCCTGGATTCATTAATTTTTTGAAGGGTTTTTTGTGTCTCTATTTCCTTCAGTTCTGCTCTGATTTTAGTTATTTCTTGCCTTCTGCTAGCTTTTGAATGTGTTTGCTCTTGCTTTTCTAGTTCTTTTAATTGTGATGTTAGGGTGTCAATTTTGGATCTTTCCTGCTTTCTCTTATGGGCATTTAGTGCTATAAGTTTCCCTCTACACACTGCTTTGAATGCATCCCAGAGATTCTGGTATGTTGTGTCTTGGTTCTCGTTGGTTTCAAAGAACATCTTTATTTCGGACTTCATTTCGTTATGTAACCAGCAGTCATTCAGGAGCAGGTTGTTCAGTTTCCATGTAGTTGAGTGGTTTTGAGTGAGATTCTTCATCCTGAGTTCTAGCTTGATTGCACTGTGATCAGAGAGATAGTTTGTTATAATTTCTGTTCTTTTACATTTGCTGAGGAGAGCTTTACTTCCAAGTATGTAGTCAGTTTTGGAATAGGTGTGGTGTGGTGCTGAAAAAAAAGTATATTCTGTTGATTTCTGGTGGAGAGTTCTGTAGATGTCTATTAGGTCTGCTTGGTGCAGAGCTGAGTTCAATTCCTGGGTATCCTTGTTGACTTTCTGTCTCATTTATCTGTCTAATGTTGACAGTGGGGTGTTAAAGTCTCCCATTATTAATGTGTGGGAGTCTAAGTCTCTTTGTAGGTCACTCAGGACTTGCTTTATGAATGCGGGTGCTCCTTTATTGGGTGCATATATATTTAGGTTAGTTAGCTCATCTTGTTGAACTGATCCCTTTACCATTATGTAATGGCCTTCTTTGTCTCTTTTGATCTTTGTTGGTTTAAAGTCTGTTTTATCAGAGACTAGGATTGCAACCCCTGCCTTTTTTTGTTTTCCATTTGCTTGGTAGATCTTCTTCCATCCTTTTATTTTGAGGCTATGTGTGTCTCTGCACGTGAGATGAGTTTCCTGAATACAGCACACTGATGGGTCTTGACTCTTTATCCAATTTGCCAGTCTGTGTCTTTTAATTCGAGCATTTAGTCCATTTACAATTAAAGTTAATATTGTTATGTGTGAATTTGATCCTGTGATTACGATGTTAGCTGGTTATTTTGCTCATTAGTTGATGCAGTCTCTTCCTAGTCTCAATGGTCTTTACATTTTGGCATAATTTTGCAGCGGCTGGTACCGGTTGTGCCTTTCCATGTTTAGCGCTTCCTTCAGGAGCTCTTTTAGGGCAGGTCTGGTGGTAACAAAATCTCTCAGCATTCGCTTGTCTGTAAAGTATTTTATTTCTCCTTCACTTATGAAGCTTAGTTTGGCTGGATATGAAATTCTGGGTTGAAAATTCTTTTCTTTAAGAATGTTGAATATTGGCCCCCACTCTCTTCTGGCTTGTAGAGTTTCTGCCAAGAGATCTGCTGTTAGTCTGATGGGCCTCCCTTTGAGGGTAACCCGACCTTTCTCTCTGGCTGCCCTTAACATTTTTTCCTTCATTTCAACTTTGGTGAATCTGAGAATTATGTGTCTTGGAGTTGCTCTTCTCGAAGAGTATCTTTGTGGTGTTCTCTGTATTTCCTGAATCGGAGTGTTGGCCTGCCTTGCTAGATTGGGGAAGTTCTCCTGGATAATATCCTGCAGAGTGTTTTCCAACTTGGTTCCATTCTCCCTGTCACTTTCAGGTACACCAATCAGATGTAGATTTGATCTTTTCACATAGTCCCATATTTCTTGGAGGCTTTGCTCATTTCTTTTTATTCTTTTTTCTCTAAACTTCCCTTCTCACTTCATTTCATTCATTTCATCTTCCATCGCTGACACCCTTTCTTCCAGTTGATTGCATCGGCTCCTGAGGCTTCTGCATTCTTCACGTAGTTCTCGAGCCTTGGTTTTCAGCTGCATCAGCTCCTTTAAGCACTTCTCTGTATTGGTTATTCTAGTTATACATTCTTCTAAATTTTTTTCAAAGTTTTCAACCTCTTTGCCTTTGGTTTGAATATCCTTCTGTAGCTCAGAGTAATTTGATCGTCTGAAGCCTTCTCCTCTCAACTCGTTAAAGTCATTCTCCATCCAGCTTTGTTCCGTTGCTGGTGAGGAACTGCGTTCCTTTGGAGGAGGAGAGGCGTTCTGCTTTTTAGAGTTTCCAGTTTTTCTGCTCTGTTTTTTCCCCATCTTTGTGGTTTTATCTACTTTTGGTCTTTGATGATGGTGATGTACAGATGGGTTTTTGGTGTGGATGTCCTTCTAACAGACAGGACCCTCAGCTGCAGGTCTGTTGGAGTACCCAGTCATGTGAGGTGTCAGTCTGCCCCTGCTGGGGAGTGCCTCCCAGTTAGGCTGCTCGGGGGTCAGGGGTCAGGGACCCACTTGAGGAGGCAGTCTGCCCATTCTCAGATCTCTAGCTGCGTGCTGGGAGAACCACTGCTCTCTTCAAAGCTGTCAGACAGGGACATTTAAGTCTGCAGTGGTTAATGCTCTCTTTTTGTTTCTCCGTGCCCTGCCCCCAGAGGTGGAGCCTACAGAGGCAGGCAGGCCTCCTTGAGCTGTGGTGGGCTCCACCCAGTTTTAGCTTCCCAGCTGCTTTGTTTACCTGAGCAAGCCTAGGCAATGGCAGGCGCCCCTCCCCCAGCCTCGCTGTCCCCTTGCAGCTTGATCTCAGACTGCTGTGCTAACAATCAGTGAGACTCCATGGGCATAGGACCCTCTGAGCCAGGTGCGGGATATAATCTCCTGGTGCACCGTTTTTTAAGCCCGTTTGAAAAGTGCAGTCTTTGGGTGGGAGTGACCCAATTTTCCAGGTGCCATCTTTCACCCCTTTCTTTGACTAGGAAAGGGAACTCCCTGACCCCTTGTGCTTCCCGAGTGAGGCAATGCCTCACCCTTCTTCAGCTCATGCACGGTGTGTGCACCCACTGACCTGCGCCCACTGTCTGGCACTCCCTAGTGAGATGAACCCAGTACCTCAGATGGAAATGCAGAAATCACCTGTCTTCTGCGTCACTCACGCTGGGAGCTGTAGACCAGAGCTGTTCCCATTCGGCCATCTTGGCTTCTCCCCTCCCCCGCCCCCCGTCTGTGCTTTTCTTATCTATTTCCTTTTAGATTCAGAGGACAAAATCTCCTTCAAAGCCAAGTCAGTAACTCAAACTATTAACACATGCCTCATCTACTAACTCCAAGACTTAGCCCTGTCCATCCCCATTTTTTCTGGTGTCATGAGCTGCTCCCTGTTCTAAGCACATTTTCTCCTCTAAATAATCTTAACTCTGCAATATGTAAAAACAGAACTACCACTCCCTGGCAGGTATCTGCATATACTCACACACCTTACTCACACATAAATCTCCACTTGGACCATGCTTCTCACTTTAGGGCCCCTGCTGGTTACTTTCATGGAATTTTTTGGAAAAACAATTTTCATTCACTGTCTCTAACCTTTCAACCTGAATCCCTGCTCAACCTGTTACCTTCTGGCTTATATGCTTAGTCCACACAATTATTTTAGTAAGGTTTTAACCTATTTGTCAAATCCATGGGCAATTTCAGTTGTTTTGCTAGACTTCCTTTTAACGTTATCTCTGTTAACCAATCTCATCTTCAAATCCCCATTCCCATGGCTTCTGTGACACCACACTCTCCACTGGCACCTCTACCCATTCTTTTCTGTCTTTTTAAGACCTCTCTTTTTTTTGCCCTTAAAATATTATTGCTCCATATTTTTGTGATTCTATTACTGTCATATTGATCTTCTCAACCATCATACTGTGTCTGAAATCAGACTGATACTGTAATATCTTGGGTGTTTCCACATGGATGCCTTCCTCTGTAGTCAATGGAATTTCCAAAATTGAACCTATCATCTTTTTTTTTTTTCTCTAAACTGATAACATCTTTTATTTTTCTCTTTTTCAGTTATGGTACTAATAGCTACATGAAATTCCTGGTAGTATTAATTATAGTACCTAGTTGACATTTATTGAGTTCATAGTAGTATGTGCCGGGCACTATGCTAGGTACTTTACATGAAATATCTCAACTAATCTTAACAGTCCTGTACAGCACATAGCACTCTACTACAATTATGTAGTTTTGGAACTAAGATTTAAGTGTGTTTAATAATTTGCCAAAAGTCACTTAGGAAGTGTGGAGGTGGGGTGCTCATTGTGGAGACATGCTGAACAACTATGGCAGACAATCTGAGCGTCATCTTTGACTTCTCTCTCTCTCTCCGTTCCAAATAGCACCACATCTTGTCATTTGACTCCTCATATATTATAGTTGCAACTATATCCTTAACCTTTTCTGAACTGTACTTCTGAAATATATCTTTCCAGCAGTTTCCAGTAATTAGATAATAAAATTTCCAAACACACAAATCTGAGGGCATTTCCACATGCTCAAAACATCTTGATGTTTCCATGGCTTATCAGATAAATCTCACCTTCCTAAATATAATTTTCATGGTCCTGTTGATTAAGCCTTGGTGCACATACATCTCCAGCCTTATTCGCCGTGGCTTCTTTCGTCTGGATTTCCATTTTTCTTTAGTAATGCAGACTGCTTGTGGCTCCCCTTATAGGCCATTCTATCACTCACTTCTGTGCCTTTGTTCTTGCTGTCATGTCTGCTTGGAAGACTTCATTCCAGTCTCTTCCCACTGAATTCAAATATCTGTCTCTGTCCTCTGCTGATCAATTACTTGTTGAATACTTTCTCGTTCTGATACCCCACTGCCTCTAGTAAGCCTTTTCTTGACTTCCAGAACAAAATAAAAGACTCTTTTCTTTATTTCATCACTAACATTTTCATATTTCCATTTTTAAAAACTTGCAGCTTTGTTTTGTAATTATCTATTTCTATCTAGACAGGACCTCTTGAAGTCAGGCTCTACATTCTCTTTATATTCTTATTTCCAGGCACCAGATCACCCTGTTTGCTAAGGGAATTTTTAAACTTATCTTCAAGTAAGAAATGAACTTTGAGTCAGATCTTGATTAATGGGTTTAGAAATAGGTGGAATAAAGAAGATGAAACATATTAGAGCTTATACTTGACTATCTTTGGTATTATATTATTTGAATATTAGATCTAACTTTGCATTAATACTATATGTTTTTACACTGTGCATTTTATCATATCTTTTATGAACCACTCATATATTTAGAAGATGAAACAATGGATTAGGTATGGAAACAAAATTGTGTAATAAAATTAGTTAATTTTGTGATTAATTATAAAGTACTTTAAAAACAGCAATGGGTGAGATGGC
The DNA here is from genome assembly GCF_028885625.2 of Pongo pygmaeus. Classification (NCBI taxonomy): domain Eukaryota; kingdom Metazoa; phylum Chordata; class Mammalia; order Primates; family Hominidae; genus Pongo; species Pongo pygmaeus. Next base: position 62,740,414 of record NC_072376.2, on the reverse strand, counting down.
TGCTATGGTTGGCAATAGACATGCTGTGGATAATTTATTATTAAAGGCCTTTAAAATTTTAAAAACCCAATTTAAAAAAACTTATAATTGAAGAGTAGAAAATTCTTCTTTAAAAAGCAGCAATAAGATTAAGCCACATTATGCAACCTCTGGGCAAATGCTGATCTCAAATAATAATAAATTATTTGCCTATTCTTTGTGTGAGTTAAATATCATTGAAACCGCTGAACTTGATAACACCTCAGGCCATCATCCTGTTAGATTTCTATATATAATAAAGAATGGGAGACATATATAGGGGTAAACTACAGAAATGAGAAAACAAGGTAGAATGGTTTTTTAAAAAATTGTTTTTGTTTTTTTCCTGAGACCATTAACCTGTCAATGGCACTATCATATGAATTAGTTTATTCCTGACTAGATTACATTCTTAGGACTAATTGTCACTCATTTCTAAGCCTGCCGAATTATACACCCACATTAGATACTACAGTCAAAGGTGCTTAGATCATATGAAATACACTTCCCAAAGAAATATATCCTCCGGCTTTTGCACACGGGCTTTCTTGTGAATTCCTGAATTGAATGATGATAGCTTCCAAACATCATCTGGTTCATATCTCCTTTCCAAAATAACAACTAAGGGTTGCTCTTCTATGTTAAAACTAACTGCCAAAATAGTTTTCTGCTGTGCAGTTATACAGAGATTGGGTAAAAAAAAAATTGACTTAGAAAAAAAGATGGGAAAGCAGACATACAGAGCAGTACAGGAAAATCATCACCCTTTAAAAGACCATATGTATTTTTATTTGAAGATAAAATATGTTTCTTGATATAGAGATTTTATGACCAGATTAATTACATTCTGATATGTTATTCTACATTTGAGTTTTTTTATGATTTATCTACTGTTATTCGTTATGACATTTAATAGATACTTTTAAATAATTTTGTCTGTTGACTTTCTTGTTTGTTGATTACCTGGAGGAATATTTTATAATTTATATAATTTTTAAAATTGCAAAATTCTTGAAATTGGTAAAGTTGAATTGATTGGGTGATTGTAAAATGTTTCTATGCATGTCTAGTAGTTCTTTTGGCATTGTTAATAGTTTTATTTTGTCTGATGAACCTTACCAGTAAAAGAAAGTGTAAAGGAAGATATTTCAAACTGCTTTGATTGGTGAGATAAAATATCCTGATGCAGTGGGAAGAAGAACTCTTTGAGGGAACAAACAGTTTGGAGGAGAGTGTGCTGTTACTTCCAGGAAAAAAAAAAACATATTTTCCTTGGAAAAATATAAAATCCATAGAAAGTGCTCTTGGAGGCATGGCAAATGAATGAAGGCTTGGTTATGTTGAAGCAGCTTCATTCTGAGATGGAAAAAGTGACTCTTTCAATCTGAATTCTCTGGTTAGAGTCTAATAGAATTTTTGGTCTTGTCTCTGTGCCTATTCTGAGGCCCTTAGAGTCCTTAAAAGGTGAATGAATTAAAAAATATAAAGGATGTTTGTCCATTAAATGCCATAATGTCTCTATTATTTACCTATTTCTTTGTAACAATAGGAAACTTGTTGATGGTAGAAGTTGTTCAACACTCATACACACATAGTTCTCTGCATTACTCTAATTGTTTACTTTGCAATTTAAATACTAGCAGGGAACACCAAACATTTTGCTAAATTCCCCATTGCTGAAATGAAGTTTAATAGCCAAAAAATAGCTATTGTATGTATTGCTGTTGTGTGTGTGTGTATATATATGTGTGTATATGTGTGTATATACACATACATATACCTATATTTCCAAATTTGTTGTGTAAGTATATTTCTTAGACTAGCAAATTTCATATTACAGGTACTATTGAGAGTCAGATCAAACAAATTTTAAATGTATTGGCAAAATTCATTTAAGCTTTTATAATGAAACTTAATTAAATCATGTTTTATTAATTTACTATTTGTAGTAACTTATTAGTGCTAAAATGAGGTTCACTTTTGTATAAGAAAAATAAATAACTTTACTAACATGATAGAATAGAAATACAAAACACATATTCAAAGAAAAAACGACAGAGCTAGATTCCATCTCAAAAAAAAAAAAACACATTTGAAGGCAAAAATCACATTGCAGGAATTAATTCACAATTTATAGACAAAAGTAGTATGCTAATTAAAATGTATATATTAGATTTTACTTTACTAGGCAACATATTATGATTTATATTATTTCAAATGTTATTTTTAATGCTCTAATGATATTTTCAATAATACTTATATTTATTTAAAATATTATATAATTTCAACTGTTTCTTTCAGATTAATCTCTCCCAGTTAGTAGAGAATTGACTAATTTTATCTTTAGTTCTCATCAAACTGTTATGAGATCTGAAAGAAATGATGCATGCATTATTATTATTTTCACATTTTTGCTACCTTTTTTAATTTTGGAGATATTAAGAAGCAGAAAAAAATTATCAAATAGACAACAAGATAAAGGGAAAATAATGATTTGAAGTATTATTGTAAAATAAATTCCAGAATAATTAGGTTCTATTGCAGCTGATGCAAAATTTTACTGAAATCGTGTTCATATCTATCATCTAGGAAGTGCTAAATATCTGTAACCACTTGATTACTTTGAGGGAAATTAAATTTTCCATCAACATATCCCCTAATACTACTATTCATGTCCAGATGATTAAAGGATCAACAGGAATCCTCAATATGTAGATATTCATTTCATCTTCCTTGGAGCTCTTATGGTTTAAAAGACCCCAACTTTTGCTACCCATTTTCTTTCTTATCCTTCCTCAGTCTCTGAGATTGTTGTATTTGGCTACATACTGACCAAGTTATCTTCATGTCTCAAAGACATCTCAACAAAACCTGCATTTATGTGTGCACTTATTTATTGTTAAAGTGCATCATCTTTCTGGAGACAAACTAACTTCCCCTCCAAACTTTCCTCTTGCTGTGTTGAGTGAAGAGTTTGCTGCTGGTGGGAATGCCACAGGGATGCGAACAACACAAGAGTTTATAGCCCAGCCGCACTCACAGGAGCCTCGCTGTCCAGCCTCAGAGCTTTTCCAGATCTGTCTCCTAAGCCTAGGAGAATTCCTTGGAATTTCCAGTCTTAGTTCATGAAATAATCTCTGAACTGATTTCCCAGGTTCAAAGTTTGATCCCCTCTATCCCATATTTCATGATTCAAAAGCCATCAAAGTTTTACATCAAAGATAAATTACACTCCCTCATTTTCTGTCTCCTATGATTTAGCCCAATCTATTTATTTTATCATCCTTTCTTTCTTAAAACTGTTGCTGTCAAATCAACTCTATTATCATCCCACAAACAATCTAGGCTTTTAGTCACCATGTTATCTGATTCTGTTGCAATGGTCTTATTCCTCTTCACTACCTGGACAATTCACCCAGCTTTTAACTCCCCCTGAAGTTCTCCTTACTCTTCGACAACTTTGTGCCTTTGGTGATCATTTACCTTTATCTTTCCTGTGGTTTTACAACACATTAGGAGCCTCTTCCCCACTCCTTCCCACCATAGCCAGTCTTAGTGATTTGTCTGCATTCTGTTGCTTGCTAGGTTCAGATGGATAAAATCTTACTGATTTTCATTTCTCTGATGACAAACTGAAGACTTCCTATTAGGCCTCACAGGGGTCTTTTCTGTGTGACCTCCTCTTGCTGCAGTATTAGCATCTCCCAGCTGTACTCTGTACAGCCATATTCTAGTCAGGCTAAAATCTTAACAACCCCACAATGATTCTTGGTTTCTTCAAGCTCCTAGGAATTTGCATATGCTGATTCTTCCACCTGGAACACTCTTTTCTCACAACCCCAACATCCTCACCACCATCTGGTGTATACTTTAAATAGCCCAGACTTAGACTATCACTTCACTCATACAGTCCTTGCTTATCAGGCACACAGGGGCAGGGACATCTCCTGTACTCTCATAGTACCCTGTAATTGTCCTGAGTGCTCATCATTGTGATGTAACTGTTTTTATCCCTCCTCTTAAATGTATAGAGATAAGGGTATTATGTCAATCCTAACAACATTTTATTCCCAGCATGTTTTTTGAAACCACGGAAATTAAAGTGTAGGGTTTTTTTTCTCCCCCCATATGTAGATTTCAAGCTTTCTGTGGACCTAAATCATGTCTTTTAACGATATTGTATTTTGTGAACTTTCTAAAAATGTGCTGAGTAGATGTGCTGTTTACTTTCATGGAAGAATATGGTAATAATTAAATATTTATTCTGAAATACTTTTTTTACATTCATGGTATTTCAACAAAACGTATTCTTATAATTCTAATGGATACATTTATTTGCAGTTAAAAATATCATTGAAGAATACAAAAAATAAAGCTTAAGAGAACAAATGTTCATGGTTTTCAACTTTAACATGTGAAACATTTTGAGAAAAACACATTATTATCAACTGTATGTATGTACATCTATATGACATTTTTGATACTTTCCACAAAATTTTCATGAAGTATTTATATAGGCTTCTCTTTAATCTTACATTGTTTAGAAGCATGTCTGCATTTAGTTTAAAATTCATATCTTCAATGTCTTAGGACCTAAATAATGACTTAACTTTTCAGAAAAATCTTAGATGGTATAGTGATAATTCAGCCTTTGTTAACCTGATTTTTAATTTAGGTTCTACTCCAAGTTAACCCTATGCCCTTGGAAAAGTTCATATGGCTTTTCTCACTTGCATTCTTGTCATTTGTAATATATGGGTAATAGGCTGTGTTATTTTTAAAATCTTTTTCAACTTCTAAAGCTCATGATTATTTTATTCAAAATCTAGGTATGAACTCACACATCAGATTTAAATCTGCACTTTAAATTTTCCCCCTTTTCTGTTTACTAAACAGAACATTACTCAGCTCATTACTAAACTGAACAAAAATGTATTTCGTAGGACAATTCAAACTACAAGGAGGCTCTGACTGCTATTTCACTGTAATTCAAATTATTTAGCTATTATAGATAATGGAAAGGTTGACATAAACTAGGCAAAGAGAAAAAATATGGTTGAAAGTCACATATTCCATGTCCTCTTTTGTAATATATGGGGATTTTGATTCAAGAAACAGAAATAATGTACTTAATCTACACTTCGTGTTAAAGGAGTTTATTATGAAATATGTTGGATTTTAATAGGGGAATGCATTGTAGTAATACATCAGTTTAGCAAATATGTATGGACTTTAAATGGGCTCGAACATCCGTTTCTTTTCTATCTTGAAAATGTTTTGCTTGTCATTATTTAGATTTCTCTTCAGCACACATTAATTGATATGTGCCATGCATATATTATGTTGTCATAATTTAGATTTCTATTTAGCACACATTAATTGGGTGCATCATATGTGCGATGCAGCCACTGCCATGCACTGTGGGAAACATGCATAATTCAATGGTGCATAAACAGACATGGCTGTTGACAGAATGGTTGCAGGCCACAGGGTCACCAAAACAGGCTCTATGTGCATGTCCAGGGTGTGCTCCAGGAAATAATTTGTGGCCGAAGTGGCTCTCACACATTTGAAGTGGGTAAGATTTATGGAAGGATACTTTGCCTCCTGATATGGTTTGCCTGTGTCCCCACCCAAATCTCAACTTGAATTGGATCTCCTAGAATTCCCACGTGTTGTGAGAGGGACCCAGTGGGAGGTAAATGAATCATGTGGGCCGGTCTTTCCCATGCTATTCTAGTGGTAGTGAATAAGTCTCACGAGATCTGATGGGTTTATCGGGGTTTCTGCTTTTGCTTCGTCCTCATTTTTCTCTTGCCGCTGCCATGTAAGAAGTGGCTTTCACCTCCCACCATGATTCTGAGGCCTCCCCAGCCATGTGGAACTATAAGTCCAATTAAACTTCTTTTTGTTCCCAGTTTCAGGTATGTCTTTATCACCAGCATGAAAACGAACTAATACACCTCCCTTCAGAAATATTTCAGCCCAAAATACTCTGAGGAAAGGCTAGACATAGTGGCTCACACCAGGCCAGGAGTTCAAGACTAGCCTGGGTAACATAGTGAGACCCTGTCTCTAGAAAATTAAATGAAAGTATTAGCCAGGTGTGGTGGTGGTGCTTGTCTGTAGTCCCAGCTACACAGGAGACTGAAGTTGGAGGATTGTTTGAGCACAGGAGGTTGAAGATACAGTGAGCTATGATCGCACCACTGCACTCCAGCCTAGGCAACAGAGTGAGACCTCATCTGTAAAAGAAAAAAGAGAAAAAAAAAACAAAACCATAAGGTTTCTCCCATGCTACCCATCTGCCTTAGGAGACCTGGGTGAAATAATTTCATTTTTTAAACTCACAGTTGTCAACTACACCTAGAATCCAACTTGGTGTAGTTAGACTGGTCATCACAAGTGGATCTAATCACTTGTATATACTAATTCTTTGTTTTATAAAAATTGTTCTTACTTGCTCTGTCAAGAGCACCCTGCCTAAGCAATTCCCTCTAAGTTTGAATCAGGACGGAGAAATGTGGGAATTTGAAGCTTTCCTTCTGGATAGGCCCATGGACTTGTTAAGCACATTCCTTAATCTCCTTCCTAGCAGCATTTAACCTCTAGATGTCAGTAGTTTTCATGAAAAAAAAAAAAAGGAAAAGAGAGTTCATTATGAGCCAGTTGGTTACATGAGCTTCCACTTCCCATTATACAAATATTTCCTTTGCTTTTGATTCTCTTTATTCAAGCTTTGTCCTGGTTGAATAACAGATATTTTGCTGGAGAAAATGGAATATGTTACTTACATGAATTATGACAGTTTTTCTTATGGTAAGAAGTGAAGGAGCTAGGAGGCAGAAGAGTGGAAGAAAAGAAAGAAATGGCAGGGCAAGGAAAAATAAAATATAAAATGCCCAAATGCATACATAAATAGAAAGGCCAAGAAGGGTACTGCACTTAATGTTCATATTAACTGAAGAGTAAAGCAGGGAAGAGTCTTCCCCACTGTTCATCCACCCCACATACTAACAAGAGGGAGTTTCCAGCAAATAGCTGGCAGCATGTTCAGTACTTTGACTCACATTTGGAGACAGTTCAATAAAGCAGTTTTCCTTTTTCAGAAACACAAATGCACTGAGATTAAACGAGAAATGTTACAGCTTTCACTCCTGTTCTGCCAACCACAGGCTTCACCTTGATGCCATTGCAATCATCTCTACAGCCACAGAGTGGGAAATGATACCTGAAGCATGCTCTCTCATTGACTCCAAGAGCTTCCAAACACAAATTTTACACAGGTAGTTTAAATGTAATGATGAATGCTTCAGTCAATAGATCATAATTTCATAGTAGTTGATCTGTTTTACTTTATATTTAAAGAAAATAAATAGCTTTGGGGCCAACCCCTAGCTTGTATTCAGGGAAGGATACAGCACAAAGGAATAAAAGAATTTAGTGTTGTGAAAGATTTTCTGTCAAACAAAAAGATATTTCTAAAATTAGTAATTTTCAGAGTAAAGTGTTTTAATAAAAACATAAACACAAATCAAAATATAATTTTTTCTTTATACTCTTTCCAAAATATAAGCAATATTTCATGCTCTGAGGGTAAATATTTCATTTTAACTATAGTTGACTTGCCAAATATTCAGAAACCTTATTCCTATTGTATGAAAGATCTCAAAGTTAAATTAGTTCACGTCACTTTTACAGACTATAACTTAAACCTTTAAAACACATTTTTTTCCTCAGCCTGATTATAACATATTTTCTTCTCAACTTAATTTTAAATGACATATTCCATTGTAAACTAGCTACAATTAAGGACAAAAATATTTTAAGTAACTAACTGATATATATGTTTTTGTTTTAATAAGCCCAAATCAATCAAGGTGTTTAACTCACTTATACTTCTACTAAGGTATCACTAGTATCACTAGGATATATGGGTACATTGAAGATATGGTAGTACATAAAAATTTTTAAAACTAAAAAAAAATCTAGTGAAAAATATTTATCTCCTATTTGTATAAAAAGTGTTTTTCCAGTATTTTTAAAATCCAAATGCTCAAATTAAGATAATATGAACAATGAATAAAAGGGACAAAAAATATTATCTGTTTTTCCTAGGCCCAATGAAATATTTTTTATTTGAAATTTTAGCATTTTTTAGCTAGGTTTATAAACTAATAAGAAACACACACAAGACAAAATAGAGTAGGATTTATGGTCACAACATCTTTTCTTCTACAAATATTTAATTATTCTTAAAATAAGGGAACCACATTCTTTCAGAGTAATTATAAACTTGTAAAAGATATGTAATGTAACCAATATCTGAGAGTATTTTCCATCAGATAGAAAGTGGAGATTCTCTTAAGAAAGTTACAAAAAATTGTTCTAAGATTTCAGAGGAGGTAAATTATTGAGTTTTACAGCCTGATACAATTTTAGAGCTAATCAGCTAATCTTATCTTTTATTTTATATTTTACAAAATGTAGGTCAAAAAGTAATTTTTTTTCAAACAAGTGCTGACTGTATGAAAATTTTACTAATTTGTTTTAATGAGGAGAAAGAATGAGAGAAGTATCCTGCAACAGTAGGAAATCTGAGAGGGGAAGACCAGGCTTAGACCTTAACAGAGTGTGTCACAAAAATTACCTCAGTTGACCTCAGTTTCCACATCTATCCAATAAGAGTTTGTATTACATTATTTAGAATATAACTTCAAGTTCATAATTTTCATGATTATATAAAAACCATTACAAATAAATAAAATATCTGCTATGATTACATGAAAATTCTAATTTGAAAAGAAATGCATGGTTTTTTTTTTTTTTCTGGTGGCTATTGTTAAGCAGAATGTGTTTCAAAATAGACGTACTCAACACAAATTTATTTATAATTAGTAGCTTCAGCTGGCATATAGCAATTAATTTGTTTTTTCCAAAGGGTTTAACATTCCTCCTGTTATATACTGCAAGCAACTTATTTGTTTATTATATTATTAAAGCAGCCTTTAGGCCAAAGCATGGTAAATGATCACAAATCTCAAATTTAATGAAGTCGAAATTGGTGACATTTTATTTCACTTTTCTCAGATCATCATAAGATAAATATCACACTGCATTTTACAATATCTGGAGGACATGATAAACTAGAGTAGCTATTCAAATAAAATCCGTACTCTGTGGCTAAAGCTGGAAGGCTGAGAGTTATAGTAAAGATCACAAATTCATTAATGAGGACTCTCTTTATAATTGAATTATCTAGTCTGCTATTTATTTTATGCAATACATTACTCAATCAGTGACCATTTATTAAGGGCATAATATTTTCCAGATACTAAGCTAGGAAAATGGAAGGGGCTGACGTGTGAAGTAGATTACAAAAACAGGAACTTGGAATGAAGGTGAAAGTGATAGCTCAGCTATTAGAATGAGAATGTGCTGGATGGTCATTGTGAGGTGGAGAAAGGGAATACCTTTAGAATGGTGTGCTTTTATCAAAGTCAAAACAGACTAGTAACATGACTTACCTAGTCCTGAGCCTTTTAGCCTTTATCCTGGAGCAAGAAGGTAAAAATAAAATGGAGAGACCAGTGGATGCTCACTGGGTTATTCCTAATATTTATCAATAAGAACTTTCACATATATTATTTTATTTGGTGCATAATATAAAAATCTACTTATATTTTGTTTCTCTTCATGTATTTGCAACAGAGATTTCAGTTTGAGTCTGTATTAGACTGTGCTACATCTGGAAATGTCTAATCAACAAGTAGGATGGGCCAGGAAGAAAACTGTGTTGCATGAATACTGATTTATTTATCACTGGATAAATCATCCTGCAGGAATAAAGTCCCAGGCATAAACATCTTGGCTCAGAGAGGAAGTCTTAGTTTTCAGAGGGAGGCAGAATCCTGAATGCAGTATAGTTACTAAAAATTGTATTTATTTCCTGGTGAAACTACCATTGGACCTGAAATTCACAGAGAATAAGAGAACGGTAAGTAACCACTGAAATGATTCTCTTATAAACTTGATAAAATATTAGGGTGTTTGGGATGCCTCTAAATAAAGAAAGAGGACAGAGCAGGTCGTCCTCAAGCACTTATCTAAAAGCTGCTGTGTAAGTAACTTATCTAAACGCATTCATGACTCAAATCATCAATGGTAGCATCAAGACACCAAGAGCAGAAGAGATCAGGGACTAACTATAGCAGAGACATAGTGATGACCACTGGCAGGTGGCTGCCGTGTTCTGTAACTTAGTAATGCAGACTGCAGTGTGGAGTGGAATATCTGCAGGGTAATGGCAGCATCAAGCACCTCATGGAAATAGCAGTGTCTGTAGGGATCTGACTTGTGCAGGAACCATGTAAGAAGAAGGCTGGAGGTTATGGCAACTGGTTTAATAGCCCTGGTGCTTTGCTGAAACCATAATTCTCTCAAACACAACAAGCATCTGGTAGAGCAATAGCCACAACTCACAGGGGAAACAGGGACAGGGGACAAATGACCAAAGAGAATGGACTTGTTTATTGGGTATATTTCAGGGGGTTATTTTCTCTTGGTTTTGTCTGCCTTCAAATATGTGACCATGTTGACCTCTCAAACTGTTTTCTTTCCTACCATCTCTAAGGATTCACATACCGGGTCCTGTCTCTCTGTAAGCTGAGTACAGAAGTTCACATCGTGGCATGTCAAGGGGAGTCAAAACTATGTTGTACTACTGATACTGTAGTCCTTGCAGCTTCTTCTTGAAGTCAGTGTGATAGTGTGGAGTAGTGGAATGCACTTGAGGGTCGGTGCATGAGAAGAAGCATTCATTCAGCGTGTCTGGAAGTATGAGCCTGGGCTTTCCAGTTTCACTGCTCTGTTTTCAGCCATGGGAGCATGGCAAATTTGGGCAACAAGTTTGGGAGTCATCGGAGAAACTCAAATCATTACTCTCCAAAACCACCAACAGAAACCCAAATTAGAATATCTTGTAGTATTTCTTTCCATTTGCAGATCTGACATGTTCTTCCTCAAGATGTCTTCCCGACTTGGTGTCTACGTCTAACCAAGTCTGATACACTGAGGTCTCCTTTGTTCAGCCTATTGAAATTCCAGTATTTCACTTATCATGGCATTTTCTGGCCTTTTTTTAAAGAATGTATCACTGTCAAATATATTATTTCATTCATTTATTTAGTTTTTTTTTTGGTTTACCTATTTTCCCAGCCCCTACTAGAATGAAAGTTCCGTAAGGTCCATTTTTTTTTGGCCTATTTTTGCTGCTTGTGTCTCTAGCTTGCCAAATAATGCCCAACGCACAGAGTGCAGACATTGATTAAATATTGGTTAACAAATAATGTAATGAAAATAAATTTTGATGCTCTGAAAAAATTTGTCCCAGCTGAGTGGTACAGTGATGAGAAGCTGTGCACTCTTGTCAGTCCTGTTTTATCCATACAATACATCTTCCCCCAATCACTGCAATAGCATCTTGGCTTGGCTTTCTGCTTCTGACCCCCTCCATTACAGCACATTCTCCACGGAGGAATTACACAGTGGATGTCTACCCCTGGTCCTCCAAGACATCCCATTGCTCCTTAATTAAACCTGAAGCCCTCTCCCAGCCTATTACCTTTAGGCCTTTGCTGACCTGTGCACACTCTGTCCCTATGATTCTGTCTTCTCCTGCATTTTTGATCTTCTTCACGTTCCTTGATCCTGCTGAGTTGTCCTACCCCATGGTATTGGTACTTGCTCTTCTTTCTGTTGCCAGCAAACCTTGGTATGGCTAGCTTCTGTGTACCAATTATTTCTAAAAACCATTTTATTTCAGATTTTAGCATTTTAAGAATAAAGACATATAATAGAACATGTTAATGTTTTGGATAATAATAGAAAAATTTATGCAAGTTTATGAATAATCATAACTTGAAATCATTTATATTAAAACATCATTTGTGCATCAAAAATGATCAAATACTCACTATATGATGGGGGGAGAATTCAACAGAGTAATAAAAAGCTACAGTCATTGTAGTGGGGGAGATAAAAAATTAACTGTCTAGTTTCTAACAAACTAGAGAGAGAATTTTATACTAGCTAGCATTTTTGGCATACTTATACTATGTAAAACTACTATTTATATTACCAGTATTTTCACATCAGCACTTTGATGTAGATGTAAAGTGCAATCATTTTATAGATATGAAAGCTGTAATACAAATAGTTTAAGTAAATTCTTCAAGATCTCACAAATAGAAAATGGGTATCTGAAGCAACTGTATTGGGCTTCAAAGCTCATGCTGCCTTTGTAAGATAAAAGAAATCTCAAACGGAAAAAGGAGCACAGTAGGGGGCGAAGGTCAATCACAGCTTCTGTGGTCAGAAAAGGCTTTCCAGAGGAGATGATGATGAACTGAATCCAGAAGGACTACTGAGTGTAAAAATACAAATGAGGCTGAGAAAAATGATTCTTGCTAAAAAGTTAAACGACATCAAAATATATAGAATATAGAGTTTGAAAGAGAGTGGAGGAAAGGGGAGGGGTAAGGCAGAGATACGTGTAATGCGAAGAAATTTGATTTAATGCTGCGAATAACCACATAATTAGATAAGTATTTCAGCAAAGTTCTACACTGACCACAGGATAAGAAAGATTGAAGCAAGGCAGATCTCTTTCGGAAGACTTGTAATATCCCAGAGAGGGATGATAAGGATCCTGAAACAAGAAAATGTATTACAGAAGGAGAGCCATAGAGAGGCTGAATACACATTCAGCAGTCGGAATTCAGTTGGAATTACTGATTGTTTAGATGTGGGAGTGAGCCAGAGGAAGGAATTTAAAATAAAACCTGGGGTTCTGCTTATGAGGATTGAGAGGGATATGCACCATTAAGGAATTGAATAGAAAAAACAAGTTTCAAGGGAAATACATTTCCTGTGTGATTTTTAATTGTAAGTATCTGAGGAACATTTGTATACTCACTAAACCATTTGAAATCCATGTTTGGAACCTAACATACAGTTTAGTTGTGCTCCTGGAGACAACCGCCTGCTTCAACTCCCAACCTGACCACTTCAAATTTGTGTAACTTTGGGTAATTAGTTAATAATGTCTTTAAGCCTTAGTGTCTTCATCTATCACATTGACAGAGTTACAATAGCATATACTGTCCCCGTGAGAATGGGATGTGGTAATCTATGAAAAGCATATGAGACATTGCCTAGAAGTATTTTTTTTTGGCAGAGGCTATAGGTTTTGTTACTTTTTGTTACTTTCGTTGGCACTATAGAAGAAATTTGAACAGATATATAGATTTATGACCTACTACTAATCTATAGATTAGTAGTAGGTCAGAGTAGATCACCAGCGATGAATGAGATTATCTAAGAACACTGTATAGAAGAAAAGAGAGGAAAATTAAAATGAAACCCATGGGAACACCTACATTTAAGAAATAAAAGAATAATAGAAAACTGAAAATATGCTTGAGAATAATTAGTTTGAGGACTATTAAGAAGACCAGAGAGAGAGAGTGGTGTTTAACAGGCCAAATGAGTTGTTTAAGAAGTGAGTGATTAACCAGTTAGACAATGCAGAGATATAAAGAAAAATGAGAGTAATTTGTCAATTTAGAGGTAGTAGAAGGGTTTCAGTGAATGGAAGGGTCATAGAACGGTCAAAAACCAGACTTTAGCAGTTTAGAAATTACTGGGAGGTCTGGAAGTGGAGACAATGAGAACAGATGGATCATCATTTTAAAAATCTAAAGGCAGCACACATAATTGTTGGAAAAGATCATGGAGGAGATAAGAGGAAAGGGAATCTAAAGGACAGGTAGATGAAACAGTTTTTGGAACTTTCAAAATGTTACGATGGCCTGGTTGATGTCTTGCTACACTCTTTGCAATAAAGCAATCAATAAAAAATGAGACTAAACACACAAATATCAATAGCTGTGCCATTTTATTCATAATGTGTATTGATTGATAGAGAGGAATAAAGTGCATTCAAAAGTGCATTCAAAACAGAATGAACTTACTTTTACACAATATGTAAGTTACATTTTAATATCATATGCCCAATATATTTCTCTTTAATCTGAATATACTTCTTCAATAAAGGAACTTTAAGTGTAAAGTCTTCAATTCAATTGTGAATCAGCAAAAGCATCATAAATACATAATAAATACAATACATTATTTATGCTGGGCTTCCAGATTTTTATGGACATTCTGTAGGATATCTAAGATATATATACCTGCGTACTACTGATAATGAGGGATTCATTCTGGCAATAGCAGAACTGTTGAGAGAATTATCTAATTTATAAGAATAGCTGTTCAGTGGTTTGCAGACTTTTGGGCAGCTACGTAAGATGTAAAGTCCACTGTCATTGTGATTGTGGTTGTAATGTCTTTGTCATATTTCTTGTTAGGTTTTTGCTATGATCCTGGTTGTTACCTAGCATTTCTCATTTCCGCCCTAGTTGAAAACCCAGTTCGCCTGCCTGCTGATTACGGGAGCCACCTTAAAACTTTTCAATGTATTACCTTTCAGTTTTAATCATAGAAAATCAGTGTTCCTTGTTGTGCCTAAGAAACCATGGTGATAAACCTGTGGTATTACTTCATCATTGATGAGAAGCTGCATGTTCTTTTCATGGAAATAGTAATATCAGAGGAAATATGAATCCAACAAAACTGAAGGATATCCATGCATTATAAAAATGCATTACCCCATAGAAATGTAAACTGTTCACACAAAAACCCATACATGAATATTCAGAGCAGCTTTATTTGTAATAACCCCAAATTGAAAATGTCCAAGAAAGCCTTCAGCAGATGAAGGGTTAAATAAACTGGTACCTTTATGTTCTGGAATCTTTTATATTACAGAATAAAAAACTACTGAAACACACAACAGCTTTATTTAATCTCCAGGGCACTGCACCTGGATGAAAAAAAGTCCCCAAAATGTACATACCCTGTGTTCCATTGTATAATATTCTTGAAATGACAAAATTATGGAAATAGAGAACACATTAATGGTCTTCAGGAATCAGGAACGGGAGGTGAGGCAGGGAAGGAGTTTAACAATAAAAGACAACATGAGGGATCTATGTGATAATGAAAATGTTCTTTATCTTTACTGTTTCAAAGTCAATACCCTGGTTGTGATATGCATCATAGTTTTGTGAAATGTTACTGTTGGGAAAATCTAGGTAAAGTTACATAAAATCTCCGGTATTATTTCTTATGACTTCATGGAAATCTTTAATTCTCTCAAATCAAAACAGTTTAATGAAAAAGTGCATTAAAATGTATAATTTTTTTTTTTTTTCTGGAATCTTGCTCTGTTGCGCAGGCTAGAGAGCAGTGGTATAATCTCGGCCCACTGCAATTTCTACCTCCCGTGTTCAAGTGAATCTCCTACCTCAGCCTCCCAATTAGCTGGGATTACTAGGCACACACCACCATGCCTGACTAAGTTTTGTATTTTTAGTAGAGACTGGGTTTTGCCATGTTGGCCAAGCTGGTCCCGAACTCCTGACCTCAAATGATCCACCTGCCTCAGCCTCCCAGAGTGCTGGGATTACAGGTGTGAGCCACTGTGCCCAGTCTGAAAGGTATGAATTTCTTATAGAAAAGACCTGGTCTAAAATGTCTAGAACCTTATTGTTTTGACGTGTGGATTTTCCAAAACAAAATGTGTATCATTAAGTATTATGCAGGGTTGCTTATTGCAGTAGGCTTTTGAAAAAAATCACAAACAGTTTGAGATACCTTGGTTTCTTTGTGTCCTGGAAAAAATTCAGTTCCTCAATCCCTGGGGGTGAGACAAAGAAAATTTGAAAAATAAATGCCTCCTTCAAACTATTACATTCATCCCAGATCAATGACATTTCATCTACCATTTTGAATATCAAAGAGAAATAAAAGCTACACAATTTCCATTCAACAAGTAAATGAAAGAACTACTGACATCTATCAGTTATTCATACTGACACAATCAATGAAGAATAATATTTTGGGAGCCCATTTTGAAAACTTCAGGGATCATTGATTTTATTTTTAAATAGAAATGTTACTGTACTGATGGAAACATCATTTGAAAGAAAAATCTCAAATTGTTGTGTGCATTGGAAACCGTTACAGGCTTGACATAATATCTGGTTTTGGTTATTTGATAAAGTAGGAAGCTTCAACTCTGAATAATGATTTTTACAGGAGCTGCATTTCCATTTGAGATTCTGATAAAAAATTCTTAAAGACTTTTTTTGCTTACCTAAAATTTGTCAATGTACTTAATATTAGGATCATTTTAAGGGTTTTGCTAAGAATTGAAGATATAATCAACTATATAAGCCTTTCAAGAAAACAGTCTTGGATCACCTGCTTAAAATTTGAAAATAAAATTGCTTTTTCAGAAAAAAACAAAAACAAGAACAAAAAAAAAACTGCAGTATAGTTCTCAGGCTATTAAAAAGAGAATAAATTTTACCTACATGATGCAAGATATATTTGTTTAAATAAGAAGGTAAATCATCTTTATTTAAAGCCATTTGGGTCATCATTTTATGGAAGACAAATATACACTCCTCTGACCAAACTGTCATTGTGCAAGAAGAGATGAGATAAAGATGTCAGTTCAAACTTCCCATTGTTAGCAACATTAACCGTCATGTAAGCCAGGATTAAAATCAGTAAATACTTGTCTATTTATCTACAGACAGACTCTGAAGACACCTTGAAATTCTGTAAATAATTCTGCATATAAATTCTTAAATGACTTTAAATGCGAAATATAAATTCACAATTCTTACGGACACAGATAACAACAATAAGGAAGAACTTGCTGAGTATGATTCCTTGAACTAGTGACAAAAGAAATAATGGTGTTTGGTTTCCAACTTGGATACCTAGTGGCTTCTTATATGAGACTAAGGTCCTTTAGCAACGTGACCGATGTGAACCCCAGTTTTGTTTTTTGATTTTTTTTTTTAGTAACATGGGATTTATAGTCAGTGTTTTCTAAATTGTACATATTAAAATGAAAAGCCAAAACCGATCAAATGATATTGTTAAAAGACACAAATGATGGTACAGCACTATTAAAGAGTATGATTCCAGTTTTATTTAAAAACACCAACTATAACTGTGTAAATATACATCATCCATGCTTTTCAGGGTTTAGGGTCAAATTTGTCATGATGTATCAAAACATTAATAATGGTTATCTTTGGAGACCAAGATTGTGTAAAATCAATTATATAGCTATCTTACATTTGTAATAAAACATGTAATACATATGACTACCAGAGAGGGAATATATGTTATCAAGACAAAGTCTTCAGCTTCCTTTCAAGATATCAAAGCAATCTACTTTTGTGCAGAAATAAAATGTGTAGGATTTATTTAGTGCTTTTATTTGCAAAATTTAGAATTTTCTTCTTTTTTGGAAGAAAGAAATAACTATATGAAAATGAAAAAAGAAAAAACAACAATACTAATATTATGAATTTTGATCATGTGAATAAATAACTTTCTAATTATTTAGGTCTAGATTTATTTCATTTTCATTCTGTGTGAAGTGAAATAGCAAATGAAAAGGGAAATTTTATGTAAATTATAACTGCAAACATGTAAAAGTCCCAGTGTGGGAATACATATCTTGGAAAGAAAATATGTGAACACACACACACACACGTTTATGCAGACACAAGCCTTTATACAACATTCTCAAAGAGAATCAAGACCGTATTTGATTAAGAAATACTGAGGAAATACAGAATATCAAATGGGATATATATATATATATATATGCACTCATTTTCAGATTTTTAACTCTATTAGTTCTAATCAGGATATCTGATAGATCCTTTTTCATGTTCTATTCAGTGTCACCATTTTCTTTTCTTTTGTTATTCCAATACGAAAGCATCCTAGCTATCAGGATGCAAAATAGACACTAGTTGAGATTTTTGTCATGATGATGTGACTGTTGTGTCATAAGACAAAATAAATGTCAGTGGCAAATTAGAGTGAAAGTATTATTGTCTGAAGAGCTATCTCCAAAGTGTTTCCTATGAATTGGCTCACATGACACCCCAAAGAAGATATGGAGTGGGAGTAGCAATAGCAGTAGTTTATTATTTTCATCAGTATTTTGTATTAAATATGTGCATGTCTTATGTAACAGTGGTTGTCTTTGCATGGCTATAAAAATTCTAGCAATACAACATATCATTATCTTGACTATTATACTCTGTCATCAGTAATAAAAAAGTTGAACAAAAGCCAATTATGGTAAAAAAAAAAAAAAAAGAACACTAAAGAAGACCAAACAGCATGTAATCAATATGGGAGAGATCAAACAAAACTGGCTCCACTAATTTGACCAGAGTTAGCGGCAGATGTCTGGAGTAGGAAGTATCCTTTGCTTATGATTTTCCTCAAAGTGAACTGCAATACAGCGACTCCATTTACTTAACAGTAGTAATCAGATGTTTGAAAGAGACAATAGTCCAGGTTTAAGCTTAGCAAATATGTCTCTTTTGTAAATGAAATATTTAAAACAGAAAAAAAAGCACAGGTCAGTAGACTAGAATTTACATCTCAGTTTGAACACTAAAATCTGGTGTAGCACTGGGCAATCACTGATACCTGCACCCAGCATTCTCACTGTTTGTGGAAGATGAAACAGAAAAGTCTCAAAATAATGTTTGAAATCTAAAATGTTATGACCCTTTTAAGGCACTAACATATCCCTGTGTTACTTTTTTTTTTCTAGTATGGAATACAAACATCTTTAAAAATGTAATTTTCATGCAATGAGGATGTATTTTAATGTAATCATTATAACAATAAATATATCACAGTTTAAAATGACTAGAAGAGATGACATCAGCTTTTGCTTTTACTGTCACTGTATTTCTAGAGAAGTAAAAATTTAAAAATAATAAAATCTGCAGTTCATTTACATAAAAGCTTCCTCAATAAAGAAATATGACCACAACTGTTTCTAATTCACTAAAGATACAACATCCAAAATTTCTGTGTGTTATGCAGTACAATTAGGTTCATTCAGATAAAAAGAAAAATTTAGAGATTTTTAAAAAAATTATTAAATTTTATGAAATGTTTTTAGGTATTACATCAGTCTTTTAGCTTATTTGTTAATAGTTGGTAATTAAGGGATTAAGCTGGATATTTCTTCTGAACAAGTTTGCATCTCTCCAAATAAGCTATGGAGTAAGAATTCATTGGCAAAATTGTCTAGTCCAGATTTTGATCTGCTCTTTCACACTATACTGGAAGATCACCTTAGAATTACAATCCTGAATGGGAATGCCTAGCTTGACATTAGCTTTATTTCAGTGAAACAGATTCTGGCAGAAAAGAAAACAGCAGGTTAAAAGGACATAAGGAACACAGCTATGAGGGAAGTTTTCTGCTTAAAGGTAAAGAGGAGTGGTTTGAATTTCTAAAAGATAAAAGAATAAGCCACTTAGATCTTTCAAAGTACTAAAATAGTCATTTT
Source organism: Pongo pygmaeus (assembly GCF_028885625.2). NCBI lineage: Eukaryota > Metazoa > Chordata > Mammalia > Primates > Hominidae > Pongo > Pongo pygmaeus. The sequence goes on along the minus strand of NC_072376.2, from coordinate 62,720,862 downwards.
TTACGTAAAAGCAAGACTCGCAGCTTAGAGAGTTCAGAGAACTTCTTCCTGGAGCTACCGATCCAGCCACACCAGGGATTGTCAGCTCTTGCAGGGCCCTCTGTCAGCTGTCAGGAAATAAATCTCTCTATCAGATGGAAGCAGTCTGAGTTGGAGCAAGTCCTCCACAGCACATCACCCCGGGAGCACTCAACATGCTTGGCGAACAAGGGCTCCCTGTTGTACTCTGATTTATGTATATCTGTAAAGTTACTCCTGATAGGGTAAAAGGAGGAGACTGATCAAGAGTCTATCACACTCGAAATGCTTTCATACTGTTGCCACCCCACTCAACCTGTCATCCATGGAAGCAAGAAAACAAAAGCACTGCAGACCGTTCTCAGCAGCCCTTTCCTTTCCTCGGTGACCCTTTCACAGACCGTTGCCAGAACCACCACTCACTTCTTGTGCTAGTAGAGAACAACAAGTAGTTATATTTGTGTTTTAAAGGTTGTCCTGTTAATGGATTGTCCATTCACACATGCCGTGTACCTTATTATCTGAAAATTTACTGAATGCTGACCATGGTACATACTTGCTGACAAATTTCACACATGCCTAAGCATGCAACTGGATTTCCCCACATGATCATTTCCATGGTTCATTTCCTCATATCTCAGGAGTGATCATATTTTATCTTCATTTTATTATGCTTTCAATCCAGTGAAGTCCAGATTATATTGTATTTGTGCTAGTATTAATGGGTAAAATTGTGGATATTATTGTTTGGTTGGTGTTGAAATTTTGTCTATCATGTGTGATTTACTGAATGATAAGGATTTGAAGAAAATGAAAAGCAGGGAATACTGAGTTTTATAACATTATACTTGCAAGTAAATTTAAGATACACATCAGGGCTTTGTTTTGCAAGAAGATGTATAAAAAACACCACAGAAAGGCATTAACTTTAGACTTCAAATTACAGAATTCAAAGGTATATATGTATACATTTTGGAGAGTTTTGTTGTTGCTGCTTAATAGACAATATATTGAAGTGAGTAGCCCAGTTACAGAAGGGCATTATTTGATCAGGGCTTTAAACAGAGCAAGAAGGGTTGTAGGATTTCAGAAGTACTGAAAAAGATAATGATGGCTGACAATGTTGAAGAAGACTTGTTTTATGTAAGAGAATTATGTAGACCTGGTGTAATTGTGAATAATTTTATCGCTGATTTTTTTGTTTGCACCCAGAGTTAACAATATATTTTAAAACTTACTTTGTAAACAAGTGCTTCATATTGCAGTTACGTGTGCAGATAGATTAGACAGATAGACAGATGATAGATAGATAGGTGATAGATTGATAGATAGATAGATTTTCCTTAACCTTCTCAAGAGATTATATGCCTAGAGAACAGAACTGTGCATTGTATCCCATTGTAAGTAACTAATCACTTACAACATTGCTTGAATTGGGTATCTCTTCAGTAAACATTGATTGTAAAAATAATCCTAGCAATCCATAGGATTTACCCCATTATTTGTTTTAAACTTTATGCACATATAATTTATTTTGGTCTTTGTATTAATATACCTGGTTTCTCCCTGCCGCCACTGCCTTGCCTGTGTTTTATTTATCTTTTGTGTTATAGTACTTTTTCTAGTAGCAATCCCAATATTCTTTACTGAAGGGATAATTTCTTTCTAACTTTACTATGACTTCCATTTTACCCTGCTCAAGTAGAGAGATTCAAATTATATCATTTAATTCCACTGTATAGTCGTTGGAGGATAGATTGTGTGAGCTCCACTGAAAATTGTGACATGCAGACCCTTAAAAATTTTTAAAACATAGTTTTAAATAGTTCCTTGTTTAAAAAATATTTCCCCTTAAATCTTCCAGAAAATGCTAGAATTATGGAAAAAGGAAAACATAATTTAGCCCATCATATGTAGAGACTGGAAATCTTGTTTTTATTTCCATTTCCAACATAATGTGTTTTGATTGCTACCGTAAAAATGTATGATAAAATATATTCACAACTAAAGCCGCCATTCAATCCCATCCATGGAAGAAAGGGAAGTAGAAATGTTTCCTGAATTCGAAAGAGGTTGTGATTGTGACCTTAAGCAACATTTATTTGGAATGCAACAGTGATAAGAGGACCAAAGAGGTGCTAGTGAAGAGCAGAGTTTTGCAGTATGCGTGTCCACAGGAATTACAGGAAGGCAGAGCCGACCAGGCTGCTTCCTTACACAGTACCATCATGTCACTGTGGACCTGATGGTAACAATTGCTTTGTAATGAAAATTAAAAAGTAATAGATATGTTTGTTGGATATGTGGTCTCGACATCTTCCAGATAGTGTACTAAAACTCTGTGATTAATTTTATGCAGATATTTTTTATTTTTTACTTTTAGTGTTGATTTTTCAAGTTTGTAAATGCCTGATATCATATAGAAAAACTGGCTCATTGAGCAGACTTCCTGTCCACATGCTTCTAATGCTCATTCAGAGGTAAAGAAACAAGCAGCATAGGATAAAAACAAAAACTACTTTGGATATATTAAGTTTAAAAATAAATTGTGAGCCAACACAGCTGGTCCATTAAAATTATCGGTAAGCCATGTTAATGTATTTTAAATAAGCTATGAGGATAAATAGCGAAAACATTCTCTAAATGAGCAACAGTTTTAGTGATGAATATTTTATTAATAAAATTATAGCTCTTTCAGTGAAGTTTCGGATAGTTTACTATTTAAAAAGTGGTAGGTAGTATCATGTATTAACTCAGCTATGTACATTTTCTTGCATATTTTTCAATCACTCTTAAGATTTTCATTCCTTTGGTTATTCTTTTAAATTAATTCTACCACCTGAGGGACAGAGCGCTAATATAGTATTTTTCTTTGTGTAACAGATTTGATGAGTGTGGTGCATTTGCTAGTATAATTCATATTTGACATGTAAATAAGCTAATATTTGTGCTTTAACACCAGTTCCAATTTGAAAGTGAAACTAGAAATGTTAATAGCTTTTAGTGTAAGCAATTAAAAATAAGTAATATATATAATCCTGGAATCTGTTTAAGTTTCCCATACATAAAGCAGTTTTGTTATGGAGTTTGTTGATTCATTATGTGGATACTTTGCATTAAGATAACATTTGCTTTGGAGGTAATTGTTTTGATAACCTTCCACTAACTACAGTTGATAAGAGGTATGCCTTAAAAAAAATAACAATTCCTAGTGAAATAACCCATATTATAAATGTTTGAACTATCCTTAATATGGACACATTCAAGAAAATAAAATAATTAGTGGTAGTAGAGTTAATATACTGTTATGCTATTGCTAGCATCAGCCATTTTGAGATCCATAGCTTATACTCTATTTTCTCAGTTCTAAGATGTCAATATGTGTAAAAGATACCATTGATCTAACATCAGCTTTCCTAGGAGAAAGACAGAAATGGCCAGCAAGTTTCTTTGGAAATCCATTGTAGTATGTATACTAATTTAAGACATGTTAAAATGAAAAGAAATATTGGTCTTAGATTTGAAAAATTGTGGTTATGTGTGTATTTACAACCCATCATGTTCCAAATGAAACCCACCATATTGCAGCTGACAACTTTTCATCCAGAATGAATGCTGCTTACCTAAAGCTATTATAGTTTTACTGAGGTTGTTATAAATAGATAGGTAATAATGAAGGTACTATTTGATAGCAAGTAATTGTATGATCACTTTTCCCTTTGTAGTCAAGATTGGAAACAACATGAAATATATTCTAAAACATTTCACTATATAGTAACATCCTGTTTCTAAGTATGAAGAATGTGGGATGTAGGAAGTTTGCATATTACTTTGAAGAAATAAAAATCATGAAAATAAAGAAATCATTATAAAATGAATTATTACTACCAGAGTTTTTCTCCCCAGAGAAAGGTTGTCATGAGCAGAGTTTTAAGTAGAGAATGGAATCTGATTTTGTGAAACAGATTCCATTTAGAATTATATTATTGAAATTTGAATTAGCATAGAATGAACCAGTAAGAGAAAAATGGCATTATTAATAAAATAAATCAAACACAGATTTATTAGGATATGAAAATTTTTAGGAATAATAGAAAAGAAAGAGCCATGTTTTAAGGAAAAGGCCTAGATTGTCCATATTACTTTTGTCTTGTTTGTATTATTTATGATATATAAAATATTTAAATATTTGTTAGAAATTCCAAGGCTCACACATGATACACACATAATAATTTCCAGAAACACAGAACCGTGTTTACTTTAGGTGAACACTTAAATTGAAATATATACATCAATTCAGTACTTGCATTGTGAAATATGTATGTATACACACACACACACACACACACACACGCACACATCTTCTGTCAGTAGAAACAAAATTGCCACTCTTGCTTTGATCTTACCAACAGATGCAACACTAGCAGAATGGAATGAATTCAAATAGTTTTGTTTTTTTTTTTTTTTTTTTTTGAGGCAGAGTCTCGCTCTGTCGCCCAGGCTGGAGTGCAGTGGCGCCATCTCGGCTCACTGCAAGCTCCGCCTCCCGGGCTCACGCCATTCTCCTGCCTCAGCATCCCGAGTAGCTGGGACTACAGGCGCCCGCCACGACGCCCAGCTAATTTTTTTGTATTTTTTAGTAGAGACGGAGTTTCACCGTGTTAGCCAGGATGGTCTCGATCTCCTGACCTTGTGATCCGCCCGCCTCGGCCTCCCAAAGTGCTGGGATTACAGGCGTGAGCCACCGCGCCCGACCTCAAATAGTTTTAATTAAGCCTTTCTTGTAGATTTAATTAGGTATGTACCAGCTTAAAATACATCTGGCCTACAAAAAAGAGATAATGAGTATTTGATGTAACAATTTGATCTTGTTGTGGTTTTCAAATTCTTTTGTGTGCGTCTGTACACATCTGTGAGTTTGTGTAAAGATAATAGCTATTACTTTCAATTGTTTCTTCTGGTTATACTTCATGGTGATACTTTGGGCCTCTCTGTGACTGTGTGTGTATAGGGGGGTGGGTTGCTACAAACAGTGACTTTGGAAGTTTTGTCAACAAGTTCACAGAAATAAAAACTCAATGCCAACCTGTTTTGAGAATCCAGTTCTAAATATAATTTTCAAAATGTTTGTCATTATACAAATAACAATCAAATATTATAGGAAATAATAAAAATGACAGAAAAAAATTCCCACATTCTCCACCATCTTAGCGACTTAACTTTCTTGTTTCCATTTCCTTTTTATTCCTTGTTTTATTTATATGTATTTTAATGTGTTTTTAATTTTATGTCAATACAATTTTATTCAACTTAATATTTAATAAATTAGAGTTTGTACACGATTATTTTTATAGCAGTTACATATTGTTGAGATGATTTTAAAATAATTTTCTACCACTACAGTAATTAAAGGTATTTAGATTTATTTTAATGGTATGCCATAACATGGAAATGGAACTTTTTTAAAAATTAATTTTCCTCCTTAAAGACTATTGTAAAATTACATACCTCATAGTTTAACTGTTGACATTTATGTGTAACTAGGACATTTTGCATTCATGAATGAAAAAATGATGAAATAGATAGCAGTTATCAAAAGAAACAAAAATACATCAGATATCCACATTTTAAAAAATAGAGCATTATATTACATAACATTCAGACATAAAGATGTGCCATTATAAGACACAGCAGAATGAAGAAGGGTAAAATAAGAATTCTCCTGATAGAATTTTACATTAGTTTAATTGTACTATACTCAATATATTCACACATATTCTGTATACGTGTTAATGCTTCATAGCTTCATAGAAACGGAAAATGTAAGTTGAGAAACATACTAAATGGTTACACTGTATGTACTGTGTTCTGTACATATAGCATTTATTCTCACTTTTAATTCTCATTGCCTGTTTTGAACTTGTTCATGATAGTAACGGTGTAATATATGTGTTACTTGAGTTTATAAGGACAAAGCAAGGCTATTTTTTATGTTATAGGATTTGTGTTAATTATATTAAATGAAACGTCTCTGTCTTATAGTTAGCAACACTTACTATAAAAATCTAATATTGATATAATCGAACGTATTTATTTGAAACTCTTTAATGATTTATAATTTGCCTTTGTCCATGCAGCTGCTCTAATACCATAGCCTGGGTAGATTCTAAACAATAGAAATTTATTTCTCATAGTTCTGGAGGCTGAGAAGTCCAAGATCAAAGTACCAGTTGATTCAGTTCCTGGTGAGGGCACGTTTCCTGATTCTTAAATGGCATCTTCTGACTGTGTGCTCACATGATGGAAGGAGCAAGGCCTTTGGGGCCTCTTTTATAAGGGCACTAATCCAAGTCGTGAGGCCTGCACCTTCACAATGTAATCACCTCCCAAAGGCCCCACCTTCTAATCCTACCACACTAGTGATTAGGCTTCAACATAAGAATTTTTGCGGAGACATAAACTTTTATTCTTGCAATTTCTGGCATGCTTCATATGTATGTATAAATATATGTTTACACACAGATACATGGTTATGGAAAAGATCTAAATATACAGAGAAGAAATGCTTTGCTTTAAATGAGTGCTTCTCCAGACATAAGGTCTATGTCATACTTTGATAAATACAAGTAATTATGCATGCACCACTTTATGGAATGTTGCTTTACAGTGAAAAAGCCTGGTTGAAAATCGTGGTGTCTTTGCTTGTCCCTCCCAACAACTAAAGATTTTGTTGAGCTTCATTTTCTATATTTATATAATGAAATAATTTTTACACATTCCAAATATAAGATGCATATTTGTTATTTTTACCTACCTGACTATTCTAGTACCCCCAGTATTTAGGTGACTATATTTAGAAAGTTGGTACATTAGATATTTAACCCTGGTATCATCATCAACAACAAGAATACATGAATCTGATAAAAGTAAGGCAATAAATTAGTTCAATGGAATTCAAAGACAAAATCAATAAAGGTAAGATTAAAAATTAATGATGTGACAAAGTCTAGGCACCCTGGCTCACACCTGTGGTACCAGTGCTTTTGGAGGCTGAGTGGGAGAATCACTTGAGCCCAAAGGTCAAGGCTGCAGTGAGCCGTGATTGTACCACCACACTCCAGCCTGGGTGACAGAGCAAGACCCTGTCTCAAAAGAAAAAAAAAAAAGAGAGAGAGAGATAAAAACTTGATTAATCACCAGGTAACATGACTTTTTTAAGCAAGGGAGAAAACTTCATCTATGAGCAATAAATATGGAATACCCTTATGAATGGAGATTATATTTTCAAAATTACAGAAAAACATTAAACCCTTCTTTATTAATGGATCTTAAATCTGCATCATGTTGTTAAACTTTGTAATTTACTCAGAAAAGAGGTAATAGGCCTCTGGAGATCAGTAACTTCAAAGTTACTTCAAAAAGTTATTCCTAAAAACGATATCAGAAACTCTAAGGAGCATGTGTAATTTCCAGAAGCTTCTCTCAACTCAGCAAGTGATTATATTAGTCTCAGTATCCACATACTACTAAGAACTGCTGGTCTGGAAAAGTAAACATTTAGGAATAGTAAGGAAAAGTCTTATGGGAATAGAGAGGCAAATTAGTAACAAAAAAAAAGAAAAAGGAAAAAAAAACCCAGAAAGCGAAGAAACTGGCTGTAGTTAATATTCAATATATCTTTAAAATCAGTTGTCTATTCATTGGGGAGAAGGGTATGGGAAATGAAGTGCGCAATGTGGAATCTCCAAATAGCAACTTAATTCCAGAGAACTTGAGTGTTAAGTGCGTGCTATGTTTATATTATTCATAAACCGGAGTGCAAACATATGCAAAGAAAAAAATTTAGGTAAATATCCAGTAAAAAACAGTGCTTATAGCAAAATTCAGAAATTATGAGCTTAAAATTAAAACAATGGATTTGACTAATTAAGATTGAAACTTCTGAATGGCAAAGTAGTACATTTCATAAATACATTTGAAAGACAATGAAATTACATGTGCGTAGACATGATATTTATGTAAATGCGTATACATAGATATATGTCTATATCTTTGCATATGTGTGACAGCAGAAAAACGTGTTAATAGACATAAATATACAAACAGCTTATGCAATGCAATGAAAAATATTCAACAGCTCATTAGAAAAATGAGTAGAGGAATAGGGTATTGAGTAATAAACTCAAAAAAAAAGGACTGTATCGGCTAAAATATTCAATCTCAAGAACATTAAATTTAAAAAATCATCATAAGTAATGATTTAAAAAATAAAGTTGTGTTTCCTGTCTAAAAAGGTTTAATTTTATAATATTTGATCCAAATCAAAAATATGCATATCATTTATCAAATCAATTCTAGTATTTGGATTTGAAATTAGTACAATGTTGGACACACACACCAGGATGTTCATTGCAGTGCTGTTTTTAATACTCCTAAATCAGATAAAAACTTACTTATGATTATTATTTGATGGAATATACATGCAAAACACAATCATAATATTATTCAAATGAATTATATTATTCAAAATTTATTAACTTGGAATTATGGCCTTGCTATATTTAGTAATATAAAAAGGCACATTATGAAATAGAGTGGTTGCATTTTTAAGGGAAGAATATTAGTATGATTATTTACGATATATAAGAGAATATGTCTGGAAAGTAATCAAAGTATACATTAGGATAAGACAGGAGGGAATTCCTTTATCCCAACTATAAATCAAGGTGATACATGTGAGGGAGAAAGATCGTATTTCTATAGTGTGATGAAGTCTCGGAGATGGAAGAATATTTGACCAAAGACTAAAGGAAAGTGAGTGACAAAGACATGATGATGGGCATAGGAAAGACTGTAGAAAGCAAGAAGCAAGTGTGAAGGCCCTGAGGCAGAAACATGGTTGCTGTGGTTCAAGTACACTAAGAAAACAGAGTTCATGGGAGGGGGAGGATAGAGCAGATAAAGTGAGGTCTACAAAGCTATAGGAAGAGGATTGGAAGCCATTGGATGGATTTTGCAGAAGCTTGTCTTGATCCAACCTACTCTTAAGGGTCACTGTGTCTTAAGAATGGACTTAGAGACAAGAATGGAAGCAGCCTCTACTATCTTTAAAAAACTATTATAGTGATCCAGGCCCAAGAAAATGGTGGCTTATGCCTGGGTGATAGTTTTGGGAGTGATTAGAAGTGAAAAGGTTCTGGAAATGTATCTATATCTATGTCTAAATTACATATATATTTTATATACTATGAATAATATGATACAAAGACATATAGATAACTGTTTTCATTTCATACACATTTTTCTTTACTGTGCTTTTTTTCATTTACAATATATCCCAGAGATTGCTCCATAGTAATACATAGAGATACACATCATTCCATTTTGTAGCCTCACAATTCTTCATTCTGTGGAGGTACTAGATTACTAACAAGTCCCCTGTTGATGGACATTTAGGTTCTTTCCACTCTGCCATTACAAATAGTGCTGCAATGAATAGCCTTGTGCTTGTATTTTTTCCTATTTTTGCTATTGTGTCTTTGGAATAGATTTCCTAGAAGTGGGATTGCTGAGTCAAAAGGTACGTGCAAATGTAACTTTGATAGATATTGACAAATTTCCTTCCAGATTTTGATTTCTGTCTATAGTCTCAGATTTTCTTTTCCTTCCCGACTTGCTTTTACATTGTCTTCTTTTGAAAAACACTGGACGTTCTTTTGCTGTTGTTTGTTTGTTTGAGACAGGGTTTCCCTCTGTCATCCAGGCTGGAGTACAGTGGTATGATCTTGGCTCACTGCAACCTCCGCCTCCCGGGCCCAAGCAAGTCTCCCACCTCAGCCTCCCGAGTAGCCAGGACCACAGGTGCTCACTGCCATGCCCAGCTAATTTTTGTATTTTTGTAGAGACGGGGTTTCGCCATGTTGCCCAGGCTAGTCTTGAACTCCTGAGCTCAGGCAATCCGCCCTCATGAGTCTCCCAAAGTGCTGGGATTACAGGCATGAGCCACTGCACCCAGACTAAAAAAAACACTGTACCTTCTTGATAGAAATATTTTGAATGTGAAATCCATATGGATTGCTGATTATTTTGATATAGAAGATAAAAGACAAGAGTAAACAAGATTTTGGCCTGAATGGCCATATATTTTAATGTAACTCAATTCTAATTCTTTAAATTTACATTTAGATAACCACATGTGGTGAGCTTTAGCATATTGGACAATGTAGATACAAGCATGAGGGTAAAAAGGGGACAGAGTAAGTTGAAGACTGAGCTCTTGGGCACTCTAATTTAAGGCCTTAGATCTGGAAATGAGGAAGAACCAGCCAAAGAGACTGACAAGCGAGGTGGGAAAGAGGTGGCAAGTAAATAAACCATTTTGGGATAGATTCAGAAGCCACTGATTCAATGGGTCAGATGCTACCAATATTTGCATCCAGTGAGGACTCGGAATGGACAACTGCTTGAACAGTGCAGAAAAGACTTCAACCTTGCCAAGTGTTTTATGACTGTTTTGTAGGGTGCAAGGCCCAGTTTGACTTGGTTTAAGAAAAAACAGCCTTTTCTTTTGTGTGTGGGTCTCCCCATCTCTTCCTCAATGGGACTGCAAAATCTTTAAATGTATATCTTCTGCCTTTTATATCTTTGTATAAAAAATTGCCTGACAAAGTTCTTTTTTTTGTATTTTAAAGGGTTAGAAATATAAATGTTCTAATCATAAATGTCATTTTAATTATTATTACTTTCCCATCATTTCAGAAACATGAATTAGTCAAAGCAAATTGTTTACAACATAAAATGGTTACATTATAAAATGGAAGAAAATTAATATTTCTAGTAATTGGTTAGGAAGATTTGCAACAGTGATCCATACCTTTAAAAAAGAGCTAGTGAAATTCAGAATATAATATTGGTGTTATCTGTGCAATTTAAAATAATGATGAGCCAGTAATGTTTAGGTAACTTTTAAAAACAATTACTATTCTAACTAAAGGAATTGTTTTCTTTAAGGATAATTCACCTCCCACCAGTTCCACATTTTGGCAACTTTATCATTTTGGACCAATGTGCATTTGACCTTTCCCCCCGCCGTTCTTCATCTTGTAAGTGCTGTGCCCTTCCAGGCTGATACTTTGAAGACAAATTCTTTGTCCTTGTTTGGATTATTAAACAGTAAATGTCAAGTTTTTTTTCCCCTATTTACAAAGGTTTTATCAATTGCGACCTAAAAAAGATTAGATGTAATCTTAGATATTAAAACTGCCATTCAGCATGGAAGATCTTTAAAAAAGAAAAATTCACATGAATTACAATTAACTTTAAAGACTTTTTAATGAGGAAATGACATACTTCTTGAGGTTATAATTTGTGCATTCTTTCAATTTCTTAGCCTATTAGCTTGATTTGACCCTGCAAATCAGGGAGATATATATTTTGTATGTTTCTCCTGAAGTTCTTCAGCAAATCTCTACATCAACTCACATACTGGGTTTTGTGAAGGCCAGGAGTTTCTTTAGTCATGAAGGAACTAGCATGGAATTATAAAGCAAATGTACAAACAAACAAGAAACTATAGCAAAAAGCTAAAAAAACAACCCTTCCTCATTAAAATTGTCATTGTCATTTAAAGTATATTCTACATAGATTTTTTAATGTGAACCACTAATGTGAAAGCGATGCATATAGGATGAAGTTGTAATTTAATTTATTTAAAATTCTGTCTACACCAGCCTCCCTACTTTCTTTTCATGTCTGCTTTATTTTGAAAGAATAAATCTGTTAGCCTTCAAACATTTTCTGTCAAAAATATGAACTTATTTGATATGGGTTAGCAGGGTTGTGATTAGAGACTCAGTATTTCATTTATTTTAATGTAAATGACACAGGATTGGATTGAATCTTATTACTTAAATATTGTATTAACTTAAATGGCTCAATGTATAGACACGTTTACATCTTTTATGTTTTTTTAAAATCTTCCTTAATGTTGGAAAATCAGGTATATGTGATTATTTATATTTGTGGAAACTTAAAAAACACAGGATATATTTGAACTATATTTATGTTTCTGAAAGACACCTAAATATTTTCTTTTTATTTCCCATATATATTCTACAGTGACTTAACTCTGAAATTCAGCATTTTACCATGTTGACATTCATATCCTTATTATTTAATTTAATGTGACTATGATACTTCAGAAGATTCAGTTCTTATAATGTTCAGCATTTTTTCTTATCATTTAAAAAAATCACGTTTACATTATATTGTTTTCAAACTGAAGTATTGCCAGTAATGTATTATATATTGTGACATTAATTACTTGGTTAATTTAAAAACTTTATTTTCTATCACAAATATTTTAGTCACAAAATGACATGATTTAATAGAAAAAACATGGGATCAACCTTGTAGTGAAACAGGTTTGACTCGTTGCTAGCTAGGTGCATGACCCTGAGAAAATTACTTAGCTTTTCCTGGCATCACTTTACTGATATGCAATGTGAAGATGATAATCACAGTACTTATTTCATATACAAATGAAAAAAAATCCACATAAAATGTCAACCTGACATAGAGTCACGATTCACAGATCTTATTTATTATTTTGTTGTTATTGTTATCATGATCATGCAAATTATTTTCTGTTTTAGCCAAATATTTAGGCACTTCTGTTGTGGATTTAAGTGTGTGAGAGGCAGGTAAACACTTTTCTTTTTTTTTTTTATTATACTTTAAGTTTTAGGGCACATGTGCACAACGTGCAGGTTTGATACATATGTATATATGTGCCATGTTGGTGTGCTGCACCCATTAACTCGTCATTTAACATTAGGTATATCTCCTAATGCTATCCCTCCCCCCCCCAATGGTAAACACCTTTTAAGGGAGCAGTGACTTCTGATGAGGAGTGAGTAGGATGCTAAGGGGAAATGGACAAGAGTCTCTGCGTGTTGAATCTCAAACTGGAAGTCAGAATGCTGTGCTCCTTTCTGACCATTATTTGTGTTTTTAGTGTTGGCTTGGTTCCCAGACATGCTTACCAAAATGTAATGAAGCCAACACATAGCTGTTTTAGTTGACTATTCTGAGATTTTAAATACCATTGAAAATGTTACAAGAGCTAATATACTATGCCTAAATATCAACAGCTTGCATATATGTGCTGACCTCCTTCTTAGTTGTGGATTTCCTGGATTATGGTATACAGATTTTGAGTTTTGAAAATCTATGAAAAAAATCTATTTCCCCCAAAATTACAGATTTCTTAATATAGTATGCATATTAACTTTAGAAAATTTAACACAGAAAAATATCCCTGGGTTCCAGTAAGCTATAGCCATCTATATTACTTCATAAATAAAAAATACTAAAATTAAATAGCAAACCAGGCTAAATATTGGCCAATCAAGTCAAGTCATTTAAAAATAATTTCTTGAATGAATCAAATAGGGAGCAAAGATTGGCAATGTATGCCTACTGGCAAACAACAATCATTCCCTTCCATTAACCCTCTTAACAATTACTTGTTCAAAAACCTACATAGAGTAACAGCTGTGGAAAATATCAAAGGATCAAATCTAGAAGTCATTAGAAAGGATATGAGAGATTTAAAAGGGAGGCAAAAAAGAACTTGCATATATTATTGGATGTTGAAGAGAAAAAATAGTGAACAAACAAAAAGGAAAATTGAAGTTATAATTGAAGAAAATATGAAATTGAAACTGTGATCAACTCTTTGAAAGTTTTATGTACAATTATTATCAATATATAATTATCTTTTGAAATTCTTGAACAGCAAGAACTGACAATTATATGATCAAGAAGGAAATAAAAAGTCATGGGCCAGAGGCAAGGGTAATATTAAAAATCAGAATGGACATACTAACCAATCAGAAAGGAAGTGGGTTATATGCCTTCAATGCTACTGCTGACTGACATTTAGTAATTGCACTGAGAGGTAGAGATGTTGTTTCGTTGAGGTGGGTTTTTTATCAAGTTATTTATTCTTTCTTCATCCTCCTTTCACAGTGAGTGAGATTACAAAGGTTACATTGGGTAACTTCAGCTACTATTATTCTCTGTGACAATCTTCAGGGCTCACATGAAATGAATCCACTAAATTCTGGCTTTGGGAGGTGGGAGCAAGGGGGTTATAGCATTTTTACTCAAAAGTTTTATTTTTGTTTTTTAATAAAGCAACCATATCTTAAAACTTTGTAGATTTTGTTAGAAGATATTAAACAGATTCTTATTAAAAAAGTGTAATACGGATCAGGAACCATAAAGGCCAACTCCACTGGAAGTATTTTCCATTGATGTCATTGGTTTGAGTTCAAACGATAGCTAAACTAGAGACAAAAAGAAGGCGCATTCCTTTCCCGTTGCAGATGGGAGGTCATCGAATTTAAAGATACCTTCAGATGTTTGTCTTCTCCAGGATCAGCTTATTGAAAAATTAATGATTTCTTTTAATAATTTTATTTAATGAATCTCTCACTATATTTAGATAAATGCTGTCTTTTTAAAACATAATATGGATATATATAGCTTACTGGATATAGAAGGATAAATGGACTTTTCTATGGCTGCATGTATACTAAAAATTAATTTATTCACTCATCCAAATATTCAGGGTTGGTTCATAAAAGTCACTTAACTGGTGGAAATAAAAAATATAAAGATTTCCTATGATTCTTATTATCCTAAATATACTTACAAGAATAAATGTGATTAAGATGACTCTGAGTGTGTGGAGATTCATTTCCCACCTTATTTGGGGAGTAAAAGGGGTGATATTTCACCTGCTTAGTGCATATTTTAATATAATTTTTGTTGGCCTGATGGTTCTTTGCTACATATATACATTTAATTTTTAAAATTCTTAATCATTTATTCTCTCAGTATTCAGAAACTTATCATATTCTGTGAAATGCCAAGCATTTTCTTGTTGTTTTACAAATTAAATAGAACAGGACGTATTTATTTGATAGTAAGTTGCATACAATTTTTATTTTTCAGACTTGAATGAAGTGATCATGTAAGCTAGAGAAAGGAGATTAAAAATAACCTCTGGATATTCCTCTTATGTGATCTTTATTCTGGATGTAGCATTAGGACAGCTAATAGACATGTGTCACTGTAAGTGTTTTGTAATGAACTTAGAATGTTTATTTTTTTGTTGCTGCATAACATCATATGTTGTACACTTTCACAGAATTTAAGAATAGTAGATGTAGTGTAGTAGCAGTAATGGGCAGAACACTAAAAACTAAAATACTAAGTGGCAGGCATAGCAACACGGAAGGGGAAAATTACTCTGGTTATAGAATCCTTTATATTGACTAAATATTTGATATAAACAAAAGTGAAGGACAAAATGATAATTATTTATGATATCAAAGTGATCTTTGCTAGAATATACTTGAGAGTGTGACAGCTTTCTGATGAGGAAGTAAAATAATTGTAAAGCTATGTTGAGAAGAATCATAATCTTACTATGAATAAGAAATGCATTACGAGTTACAGGATTCGAAAAATAACAGAATGAGAAGCTTTTACAAGCCAGGCTATTTTAATTTTGATGACAGTTTAGAATCTATAGAAATACCAAAATTATAGCACCAACTTCAATTAATAGAATGTTCAATCTGTATCTACTGAAGTTATCAAGTACTCTTTAATCATGCATCTATAATTGTATCATACAAAACGATTGCATTCACAAAGAGAAAAAAAAACATATAAACTGGCCTGAGGGCTTCATCTGATCATATAAATGAAGAAATAGGCTTCCAATTTAACATTCCGCAGCACTGTAATGCAATTCAGGGGTAAGTGCTATTACCCTTGGTGAAGAGGTTGAATTTGATAGCCATTTCACTGTTAGACTAACGATGGCCTATTATATCTCTTAGGTTACAATGTCTTTGATCCTGTGAATGACAAGGAAACATACAACCTCAGGGGAAAATTCAGACAGAGAAGGTATTTAATAGAAAAGCCTCCAGACAACCAGAGTTTCTTTCGATTTTGAAATCGTATGTAGACATCTTAGCTGATAGTCAACCAGAATCCACCAGTAAGGCATTCAGCTTGGTTATACCTGTGCTGTACAGATGGCTACATATGTTGTCTGTCACCACAATACACGTTCAAATATGAATATATGTACAAAGATTCAAATGTCAAATATGTCTTATATTTTGACTTATGAACTTATTTACTATCTTATTAACTTGGACTTGTTAACCAAAGAAATTACTTACATAATGAAACCTCTTTTTCAAATATCCTTTTACCTTTTCCCCCCAAAACTGAACATATAATTTGGAAAAGTCTCTTTGAAGGAAACAATTAAAATTTTGTTTTGCATTTGTAAAACTAGAGTTATTTTACTTCCTAGAATGTAACAATAACTTACCCTTTCCACTTCAGATTTTGAAAATTGTATTTGTAGTAACATTTTACCTACATCCAAAACAGGTGGTGGATCTAATTTATATTTTGAATGGACAAATAACGTTTTCTGAAAAAGTTGTAAGATGTGCTTGCTTTAACCAAGTCATAATTTTTACTCTTTCATAGTCCCACAAAAACACGTATTTGTGATATAGCTGAATAAGGAAATTGACTTAAAGCCAAGTTAGCAATCAAGACAAAAACCAAACCTACTAAGTGTGTTACTTGCCCTACTTAAAAAGAAATTGAGAGATGATAATATTTAATGTCTTTTTAAATATAATTTATCTAGGTTAGATTCATAGAGAAATTTCCATAAAGGTAAATATTCCTATACCACAAAGATGATTTTAAATGAAGTGAAATTATTTTTAATTAATATTATTGGTAATTTGCAACAGAAGGGAATTTTCGTGTTACTTAAAACATAATTTTCTTCTAACATGGCTTAGGCCGTTTATCGGAACCATGTTGTTAAATGCAGATTTGCAGAAATACTTTTCAATGAAATGTAAGACTATGTGATATTTGAAACCATCCAGTTTATTTAACTTGCTTAAAACAGTGTTCACTTTATACAAGTTCCCTTTGATATAATCACTTAAGCGAACATTTTTATATCTGTGTACACATGTAAGTGTGTGTCTTTTTAAAAAATAACCATGATTAGAATGATGAGCATATAGAACTTTATTTATACCAAAAAATAACATTACACAAGAAATGCTTTTATGAAGCAAAATGTATCAAGCCCTCTAGTGGTGTTAATGTATAAGATACTTCATTGTGGTGTTTGCTCAATCAAAGCAGGCTTTTTTTTTTTCTTTCTCCATTTGCGTACAAGTATTTAACATATTTTTGACATTAGATTTTTGTAAATTCCAACTTGCTCTGCTTGGCAGATAATTTGTAGAATACTTTAGGTGGTTTTTCTAAAGAAAAAAATCTTAACCTTAGGATTAACCATTTTAAATAACTAAACTTAGTGAATAAATGAATGGCCTGTTAGGAGATAAATCATAATTTTTAGATCAGTAACTGTTATTTTTGGGTCTAATGTTAAAAGACATTGTAGTGTTCCATATGCATGATGATAATAATACTTTTTAAAAAGAAAATTTACATAATTTACAAACTTAGAAAAAAAATCATTTAAATAAACAACCCAACGAAGGATAATAAATAGCTAAGACTTCCTTTGTAATTCTTACTGAGATCTTCCATGCTGTCTAAAGTCTAAAGGAGGTTAATGGTCTTATTCATAACTAAGGATATTTACACTGAGTTTTTTTTTTATATTTGGCTCTTTTTATAGAAGGCACGCAATTAGAGAGGAGACTTAGTTGGCAGATCTGCAAAATGTGTTTTGGTTATTAAGGCATGAGTTTTAGCTTCATGCCAGCAGTATTTGTCTTTCTTTTTTTAAAAAAAATTAAAGTATGAGCATTTGATGTATATAGCTAGGGGAAACTGACAAATATCATGCAGTAGAAATGGAAAAGTAACAATGAAAAGTTTAAGACACAAAGACGAGTCTCAGAGGCTATCTGTTCTCAAAGATGAATTTCTTGATTTCCTGTCCTTTATTTCAACATTATTTTAGACTCTGAAATTAGGCTCATAGAGTAACCACTGAATACACTGTGGTAGAAAGTGCTATACTAGGTTTTGGAAGACTCAAATCACTTCTCAGCTTCATACAGTTTTCTTTGTTGTAAAATCAGAACAATCATGCACTACCTTACCTCACGTGCCCACAAGCACTTCTGACACTGATCACCATTGTTTTGGAAAAGTGTACATTATCACTGCTTCTCATTGAGGAATACAAGCAGTTGGAGAACATGTGGTCTTCTCCCTAATATGTGCACCCTCATTCTTAGAAGTCTTCAATTAAAACTGATTTAAGTCAGGAGCAGTGGCTCATGCCTGTAATCCTTGGGAGGCAGAGGTGGGCGGATCATTTGAGGTCAGGAGTTCGAGGCCAGCCTGGCCAACATTCCAAAACCCTCACTCTACTAAAAAATGCAAAAATTAGTTGGGGGTGATGGTGCACGCCTGTAATCCCAACTACTCAGAAGGCTGAGGCAAGAGAATTGCTCGAACCCAGGAGGCAGAGGTTGCAGTGAGCTGAGATCATGCCACTGCACTCCAGCCTGGGCAACAGAACAAGACTTCATGTCAAAAAGAAAACAACAAAAACAAAAATAGTAAGTTAAATAGTCTATATTAGGTAGAGTACTGGGTACAAGTGGTCCATACTAAGATAAGAGCCTAAAATAAAATGCTAAATCTTAAAAGAGACTGGGTTTATGCACGAAACGTTTTGTGCCTTGGTCTAACATTAACATGATGTCTGTGTAAAATGACAAAAAGAACCAATGTTGAATTATGCTATATTTTCCATCATCCCACATTGCTAAATGTGTTCTTTCCAAGAAATCTAAATGAATTATTATATACATTTGCTGTCATGTATACATAACAGTTGTGTCATTGTTAGAGATTTCAGTAATTAAAATGGGTAACAGAAGCTTAAGTTATTTTCCTTATCAAAACTATGTTCCTTGGAACCACATTATTATAATGGTTTTTGTGCTCTTGTACATTGGATGTCTTAAGCTGAGTACAGTTTCGGAGATCCTTTCTAATTTCAAGAAGGTACTGCTTTCCTCAACACTGTGATCTAACCTGTGCCAAATCTGTACTATACACTATGTAAATGGCTAACAAGTCAATTGCAAACAAACTGAATGTACAAATCTTAGTGTTGGTACTGAAACCTTTTCAGAATAGTCATCACGATTTAAAAGTTTGTTTAAAAAGTTGCAAGCATCAAGTGTCAATCAAAACTGAAGATGAAACACTAATGAATGTTGAATTCTCATGCTTTTAGGTGCACTTCCTTTTTAGAATTTTCATTTATCTGCTATTTTTACCGTAACCATTTTCTTTAAATTTGTTTCACTTAAATTTCCTGCATGCTAACTTTGTTTGTATGATTGAAATAAAACTGCAGTGTGTATATATATATATATATATAGTATATATATATTGTGTATATATATAGTATATATATATTTTGTATATATATATATTTTGTGTATATACACACACACACACACACACACACACACACAAGTACACATCATGTTGGCCAATAGGATTTAGTATTTTGTTTTAAATCAGTTATATATATACTAAATCCTATTGGCCAATATGTGTACTTTTCACCATCTGAATCTACCTAATTTCAAATATAAGATATACACTTAAAAATCTTTAGCCTTCACTCTGAAACAAGTTCATGTAGCAACTTGAAGACATTGATACTTGACTTGTGTGTGACCCAAATACATAGATTTTTCACATCTGCTCTCAGATTGTCCTAATTTAATTCACCATGATACATGATTATGTGACATCATAGACACTAATTCCAAAAAGGGAATGAAGAAACAGGATACTCTGGAACTTGGTATGTTTTTAGACTCAACTCGACATAACATATAACACTATGAAAATTACGTTTTTGGTCTACAAGTCAAATGGCCTTGTCTCAGCACCCAGCTGTGCCCTCAGATTACTTAGTCTTCCAGGTTTACAATATATTCACTTCTAAATGAATAAATTGGATTAGAGGATTTTTAAGATATCTTCAAGAAATATGTTGGTTCTAGATCATTGAGCCACTCCAAAGGTTATACCATCCTGTAATGTGAGGGCAACAAAATATTGTTTTCCCAAATATTTTTCCTTTGCAATCTCCTTCCATCTTTCATGTCTTCCTTGGTTGTTAGGAGCTTAGTAGAGCTGGAGAGAGCTGAGCTGCCAGCTGTCTGAGTATTCAGTTAACACAATAACCCCAAATAAAGTAATAGTCAATTAATCACTCACTGCGATGATGTAAGCAGGAAACTAAACTGGAGAAAGAGACCTCATGGAGGAGTTTGGACTGTGGCGCCAGTTGAGCGTCGGTTGAATCAACACAGACGTGATGGTCAACTTATGCCTTGGGAGTACTGAAAAAAAAATCCTGTTTTTTTATGGACCAGCAGCTAGTGGTAGGGGGTAAGATAGGACTAGGAGTGGAAAAGTACTGAGCACTGACTCAGCATGGAGAAAATTGTCATCATGTTTCCCTGCTCCCCTAATAAGGAGGTCTTAGCAGAGGAAGGCCTCTGCTGAAAATTCCAGATAAAGAAGATCTGAATGAAGGTATATGATCTAGGAGTATAGATATTCATAAGAGTATGGCTGGCCAGGGGACTCGAGTCTTTGACTGCAACTCCCTGCAGAGACTGCAGTGCACTGGCTGTGCACCCAGTCTATTGTGGGGAGGGCAGCTCTTTCCTCTGAAGCTTACCAGGTGGTCTGTAATTGCCTGTGGTGATGTCTGAAAAATCATACATAGGGTTTTGGTCTCAAGCCAGATTCCCCATTGATTATCATCTTACATGCCTACTTCTTCTTGAGTTTAAATTAGGGAGTAAAATCCAATAAAATTGGTCATTTATTTAAAACATGGGGTCACATAGCCTTCTCAGGGAATTTAAATTTAGAGAGACCCTTGCCCTGTGCCTTGTTTGCAGTGTTATTGATACTAAAATGCACCCCACCCCCAAGCAACTTAGTGTCTACTGGAAGTCCAGGGGGAAAATACTCAAAACAATAACATTAATATTGTAAAGTGGTTTATATAATGCGGGCTTGCTCAAAACAGTTTACTTTCTACTCATAACTACTCTATTCCTTATGCACTGTGGTGGTCTTCCATTTTGTGGATGTGAGAACAGAGGTTAAGTAAGGCTAAGAGGAGTTAAGTAACCTGTCTGCTGGTAAAAGGTAAAGCTGCTTACAGAGGCAATGCATTTAACCACTGTGTTTTACTTCTATTTTAAAAAACCTGAAGGCTATAGATATGCATAGAATGTCAGGAGAGAACTGAAAAGAAGCCCTGGATTCATGCAGTAAGTTGCAGAGGGAGTGGTACCTACATGGAGTAGACCTGGGGTGTGTTGTGCAGGTGAAGGGCTGGAATTGAAAGGCACAAGAGGCATGAGTAGGGGCATGAGTGCTGTGGACTAAATCAGGTTGGTGTTTCAGAAAATAAATATCAAGTGAGCAATAAAAAAGAGGCTGAGGATAGAGGGAAGGATTAGATAGAGACAAAAAGATGAATATATTGAGGCAACAATCAGAAGAACTTCACACATTGTCTTACATAGGGTGTTAGTGAAATAGAACTAGGGAGAGATAAACAAGAAAATTTCCTATATCATTTTCTATTGTGATTTAATGAATGATGCCCCAAATGGAGCTAAATAAATATAGGAAGAGGAGCAGGTTCATGAAAAAGATGTTTTGCTTTGGGGGACTGGAGTCTATTGAACTACCAAGTAAAGGTAATTTGCAAACAGTTATATATGTGCATCAATAATTGCAAGAGAAATGAAAGCATAGGGAGCATAGATTAATGAGAAGGGTGCCCCAAAGCGTGTTGTCCAAGAAAAGACTGGAGCAGAACAAGAGCCAGTGAGGTACAATTTCAGAGTATTAACAAGAAAGAACTGATGATCATGATAAGCCCATTGCACAGATAGATTAGTTAAGATCACAACTGAACTCATGCTTGAAATGGATCCCTAATAAAGTCACAGGTTTACTCTATTTAGCAAGGGCAGGATTTGTAGTGTGGTGGAGCTGAAGCCAGATGGTGCTGGATTGAAGAGTGATAGAGCAGAAACAGATTAGATAAGGAAAGGCATGAAATTTGACAGTAGCTAGAAGAAACAACACAACTAAGGAAGGCTTTCTTTTTCTTTGTTGACTTTTTTAAGCTGTATTTAAAAAATGGTTTAATTACTTAATTTATTTTTGATTGACACATGATGTACATATTTATCGGGTACAGTGAGATATTTCAATACATATGGACATTACATAATGATCAAATCAGGGCCTTTAGTATTCTATCATCTCAAAAATTCATTGTTGCTTTGTGGTGAGAGCATTCAAAATCCTCTCTTCTAGCCGTTTTGAAGTATGCCATAGAATATCGTTAGCTATAACACGCTTGTGTGTAATAGCATCCTAGAAATTATTCCTCTTAAATTACTGTGACTGTGTACGCATTAACCAGTCTCTCCTTATACCTCCCTTCCTTCCCTTCCCCAGTCTCTAATTACCATTTTTCTGCTCTCCACATATATGAGATCAGCTTTTTTAGATTCCGCATATAAGCAGTGGCATGTGCTATTTGTCTTTCTGTGCCTGGCTCATTTCACTTAACGTAATATCCTCCAGGTTCATCTACGTGTCTGCTAATGACATGCTTTAATTCGATTTTTGGTGAATAGTATTCTATTGTAAAAATTTGCCACATTTTCTGTATTCTTTCATCTGTTGATGGACACTTGGCTTGATTTCATATCTTAGTTCATGTGAACAGTGCTGCCATAAACATGGGGCTGTAGATCGATATCTCTTCTAAATACTGATTTCATTTCTTTTGGGTATATACCCAGTTGTGTGACTGCTGGATCATATGGTAGTTCTATTTTTAATTTTTTGAGAAACCTCTGTAATTTTTTTGTCTGTGCTAATTTGCATTCTCACCAACTGTGTCTGTAAGTTCCCCTTTCTCCACATCCTTGCCAGCATTTGTTACCTTTTGCCTTTTTGAGAGTAGCCATTCTAGTGGGGTGAGGTGATGTTTTCTTGTAGTTTTGATTTTCATCTCCGTAATGATTAGTGATGTTTAGCATTTCTTTATTTACCTGTATATCAATCATTGTATGTCTTCTTTTGAGAGATGTCTAGTCACACCTTTTGACCATTTAAAACATTTTCAATCATTTTTAATTGGATTATTTTCTATTGAGTTGTTAAGGTTTCTTATATAGTCCAGACATTAACCTCTTGTCAGATCTATAGTTTGCACATATTTTCTCCCATTCTATAGATTTTCTCTTCATGTTGTTGATTGTTTCTCTTGTTGGGCAGAAGCTTTTTAGATTGAAGAAATCCCATTTGTCTGTTTTTGATTTTGCTGGACTTTTGAGTACTTGTTTGAAAAATTTTTCCCAGACCAATGCCATAGCACATTTCCTTTATGTTTTCTTCCAGTAGTTTTATAGTTTCAGGTTTTACATTGAAGTCTTTAATTCATTTTGAGTCGATTTTTTATAATGTTATTGATAAGAGTCTAGAATCATTCCTCTGCATGTGAATATCCAGCTTGTCCAACATCATCCAAATTTGCAAGGAGAAAGTAAAATTGTCTCTGTCCTCAGATGACATGCTCATACATATGACTCCACCAAAATAAGTTAAAATTAATAAATGAATTCAGTAAAGTGGCAAGTTAAAAAATAAACATACAAAAATTAGTAGTGTTTTCATATGCCAATAGTGAAACATCTAAAAAAGAAATCAAGAAAACAATCTCACTTATAAAAACTACAAAAAATAAAATACCTAAGAATAAATTTAACCAAGGAGATGAAAGAGCTCTACAATGAAACTATAAAACACTGATGAAAGAAACTGAAGAAGACAGAAATAAATGGAAAGTCATCCCATTGTCATAGATTGGAAAAATTAATGTTGTTACAATGTCCATACTACCCAAAGTTATGTACACATTCAATGCAATCCCTATCAAAATACCAATGACATACTTTACTAAAATAGAAAAAAAAATTCTAAAATTCATATGGAACTATAAGGGATTCTGAATAGAAAAAGCAATCTTAGGCAAAAAAAAAAAAAAAAAAAAAAACCTGGAGGTGTCACCACATCAAAATATACTACAAAGTTATAGCAACCAAAGCAGCATGTTACTGGCATAAAAGTAGACACAAGCACCAATGGAACAGATAGAGAATCCAAAAATAAACATAAGTACTTACAGCCAAGTGATTTTTGACAAAAACTCCAAGAACACACATTGGGGAAAGGACACTCCAACAAACGAAGCTGGGATTTTTTTGTTTTTGTTTTTAATGGGAGAGGTAAGAAGCTTAAAAAGTGCCAGGAATGAGAGTGAGGTTGAAGATATATGGAAGAGAGAATAAAATTGGAGGCACAATTCTCACCCCAATCAAAAGATGAGATTCAGGCAGACATTGGCTTCAGAGCCAGCTGCACCACTTAATGGCTGTGTGACTTAATTTCTCAGAACTTCAGTTTCTCCATCTCTAAAATGTGAGTAACAATAGTACCAATCTTAGAGGGTTATTATGAGTATTAGGTGTTATTATAAAATGTACGTAAAAATAAATTACAGTGAGAACTCATTATAATGTTTGCTATTATTTTTATTTGGTGTAAATCAGTTGGCTTTGTCAATAAAGAGGCCTAGAGATAAACACATAATTGAAGACTGGAATAAAGAGGAAATGATTGATATTTCTCTAGGCAATTTTGTAAATATGATACTGAGGGAGATGATGCCTTATCGTCTCAATGACTTTAGCACTTATCCATTTTCTTAAAATAAAACTTAGTTAAAAGTGGAAAATCAAGACCCTTTCTGGCCTAAAATTATAAACAAACAGCTGGTCAGTTCCAAGGTGTTTGGCAGTAAGACTTTTTTTTAATCTTATAACTGTAAACATCTCGTTGGCACAAAGATGTTTGGAATATTTTTTGTTATCTATTCTATGGTACATCTTATATACTTTAGGTGAAGTGGAAATCTTATTTTACCTAAATATAAACCATGAGTGGATTCTTTGCTTAATATAAGATGTGACAACCTAATATAGACCTTTAAATAATAATAGAAAACCTTTCTAACGCTGATCTAACTTACAAAGAGAAATAAAACTATCACATCTGCTTCCTAAGCAGCCTTAAACAAAAAAGTATGATTTTAATAAATATGTATGTTAAAACAAAGTATAAAGCACACTAGATATGATAGTTGATAACATGGCATGCATATTATGAATCTTACTATTTGAAATGTGTATGTATAGAAATATTTTTGTTAAATACACAACTAGTCACTGAAGGAAGTTTTTTGTTTGATGCTAAGTTGATTTAAATAGTTTTTAGTTCTCTTTTATTTAACCTGAAGAATTGGAATCAAATTACTTCATATTTCTCAATTTTGGTTATTATCCTTCCTCTCTGTGGGTTAGTCACAAATTTAGATATAACCAAAAGTAATTTATGATGAGCCTGAAAGGTATTAATAAAGCTAGGAAATGAAAAAGTAGTGTTCAGTAATAGGGCTAATTTTCCTGTGTATATTTTATAAACGGATATTTTTTTACAGACTGGTAGTGTATATAACTTATATGTTTTATTAAGAGTTCTATATACAATTGTATCACAAGTTTCTAAATGAAAACAGTCCTGTGCTTTCTTTTATTTAACCTGAACCACTCTTTTTTTTTTTTTTTTTGATGATTCCAGGCTAATTTAGCCTGATTTACTGTTCTTTTAAAAATATAGAGTTACAAATAATCTCAGCTGTGTTGAATGGAAGTTAAACTTAAGAGAGGGTAATAGCAAATCTAAGGATGCAGGTTCCCAAATTTTGTTCTATTTCGGTATGCCTTACTCACGCTGATTCATGAGCTCTTCTGTGAATCAACGTTAGTCCTTATCCTTAATTGTATATAGTGTTCATTCTAATGTGATTTTCCACTACATTCGAAAGCTTCCCACTTTTAAAAGCTGGCAGCACGTGAACAATTTATACCTCTTTGGAACTCTTACCTGTTTGGAGGAACAACCAGCTTCTTTTGGGAAATGACTTTTAAGTAATAAATAGAACATTTTTCATCACCTTCAATGGCATAGCATTTAAGAGAATAGAAAACAAAGCTGGTGACACCTTCTTGGGTCTGGCATGCCAAGAGGGGCCTAGAATTAAGCAAGTAGTGACAGTCACAGCAACTGCTAGCTCTTTTTAAGCTTCTGTCTTTATTTCAGATTGACTCCTATATTTTTCTCTTTCTTGACTACTTCTTTGTTGCGGGATAGAGTTCTCTTTGGTGTCAATGTACTTAATGTTTACTTTCAAAACAGAGAAAAGTGAATATGGGGTGATGACCTTCACTAAAGGCAAAGAAGCCTTATCAAACTTAGAGTGATATTGATAGTGATTGTCCAACACACAGCCTTTCATGGGGAAAACAGTGATCGATTTTAACTGGTTAATTTTTAGTGTCAGCACTGTTTTACTACGCGGCTTTAAATATGCATATAAACCGCAGTGGTACTAAAACCTAAGAAGTCATATTCTGATCATTTCTTTTGTCAAAGAAGCATGATCTTAACTCATGAGTCACTGTTAAATATAAGTGTAATGTAAAGGAAAAATGAAAATACATTATGAGTAGTTTTTTGCCAGTTTGTATAATTTTTCAGTTAAGCAGTCATAAATCAAGGAATATTGTATTTTTTGAGGCTCATTAAAGAGACATTATACATCAGAATAGTGAAGTCATCAGCATAATGAAATGATGAATGCCTGTAACTATCTGTATGTAAATGATGTGAGACAGATTCAGGGTGTTACAAAGGAGAATAACAATCTCTCTTGACAGTTTCCTGTAGGTGCAGTTGCTGGATGCTGGTGACAGATGTTAAATGCAAACTTCTTCAATGGCAAGCACTTATTAGCACTCAGTGGAAACTCACAATATAAAATAAGACAAATAGCAGATTATATCATTTTAAATAAATTTGTTCAGTAAGGTGTGTTATTGCATTTTAAGATTCTTCTTTGTTAACAAAGGCAGTATTCTAAATTAAAGAAAACAGAATAGAAAAGAAAATGGCTATTTGAAAACCAGTATATAGAATATGAGTGTGTGTGTGTGTGTTTGTGTGTGTATTGTTATGCTTGACCATTTCCTTAACTAAAATAAGAAATTTTCCATATAGTAGGTAGTATGTCGAACTTAACTAATTTAGGTTTATTTTAAAACTCACCCATTATCTTATCAAAGAAACACATCTATCTCACTTGTGTATCTCACAGATGGATTCCTTTCCATACACACTTAAATGGCAAGAATCTTAATATGCATACCACTTTGTCAACCTTCATATCTGGTGTGGTTTATTATTTCCATTTTCATCTTCATACTTATTAAAATCATGTTTCTTTTGTTTGACACTGCTCAATTTGTTGATTAACCAGGGCCTTAAATCCTACAATTCAGATGCTTTATTCCATTCACCAAAGAGGAGAAGGCAACAGATCTAGTAATTTTCTAGAGCTTCTCATTTATCTATGAACTTCTCAGCACCTGGTACAAGTGCCAAATACATAAATGATTATTAAATGAAGAAGAAATGGAAGGAGAGAGAGAAGATGGTTTTTAGTCCAACATGGGTCACTGATGGGTCTGTGGCATTGGCTAAGTCACTTAAGTTCTCTCTACATGATATATTATCTGTTATCTATTATCTATGATTATTAATTTTAAAAACAATGTTGATTTAAGCACTTTGGGAACAGAGAAAGCACTTTGGATTATATAACCAAATGTATGTGGATAAAGTCATGTTAATATAATTATTCATATGCTTTGTGCCTTGAGGACTGTAGTTAGTTATTTTTGATAACATTTTCCCATAACTGGGCCATAGTATTTTGGCATTTTATAATGTAAACGTGAATTGCTAGCAAGAGAAATGATAAAATTTCTCTCCATATTTGTGTCAATATGATGTTTTTTTTCTCTATCTTGAGGTATATATTGGGGGATGGGGTTAGGATAGTATTTGACTATAGAGTTTTTCTTAAATAATTAATATCTATTTTACTTTTTTGCAATAGGAATGCAACAAATTATAGGCATGTGAAAGCTTTATGAACAAATAAATGTATATATTTTGTTATAATATGAAAAGTCTATGAGAGCATAATGGTCCAAGTTTTCAATAGTCTGAATATAAATATTAACAACTTAAATTGTTAGTGGCTCTTTGGATATCTACTGTGATAATAAAGTGATTCACCAATTCATTGAATATATTTCAAAATCTGTATATTAAAAAATAGATTTGAAAATATCAAATTGCAACTTAAAAAATCCTAATAATAGAAAGCTATTATATAACTAAACTGAAATTAAAATATTTTAGAGGTAATACACCATATTTTATTTTTCCCCTTCACATTCATCACCTATATCTCTTCTGATCATTTTGTGGTTT
This sequence comes from Pongo pygmaeus, assembly GCF_028885625.2. Classification (NCBI taxonomy): domain Eukaryota; kingdom Metazoa; phylum Chordata; class Mammalia; order Primates; family Hominidae; genus Pongo; species Pongo pygmaeus. Next base: position 62,692,197 of record NC_072376.2, on the reverse strand, counting down.
TACTCACTTACAAATAAAAGAACACTTATGATTTTATGTTCTAATTCTTTAACTTACTACACATGCACACACAAAACCCACAACCTGAGAGCATCTATTATATATAATAACAATTTTAATAATATGATTCACTTTTTTCTATGACTGAATACTATGTGAGAACCATATTTTTGTTATCTTTAATATAAAATGCCACCACATGTTATTATAATTATGTGTGTATTTTTAACTACAAGCATCTATATAATTTTTATGTTTAAAAAATTACTTCTAAATCTATCCTTGCATTTGATCAGTGACAAGATTTGAATCTTTGTCTTTTAATTCTAAGTTCATTGGTCTGTCTGACATGTCATATTGCTTCTTGACAAAACTCTTGAATTGAAATCCAACAAAATACACACTGCCAGTTGTAATGCACTTTGCCAAACCAAATAAGAAAACTTATTTAATGGAATGTTTTGTCACTTATGTCACATTTACTTACTTTATGCTCTAAAGGTAGTTAAGCGATGAATAAACATTCAAGGGGATTGATTGGGTTAGAATAACATGTCCACCATTCTACGGCACAGAGTAATTACTCCAAGAAGCATTTCTCAAAGCCAAAGACATCCTACATAATTCTTCTTCCTTAAATTATGTATTATTTGTAAATATCACCGAGCTATCATTTACTGCCAATTGAAATAAATGACTCCTGTATTTTTAATATTATAATTAAACTTATAAGTATTCAGCTTTATTTCAAACTCCAGATACACACACAAAAACACACACATATGCATACACACACATATCTACATTTATGTATACATACGTAGGGTATATGCTACATATACCTGAGTCATGCGTGGCTTAGCTGTTGGAATATATTCTGAGAAATGTGTCATTAGGTGATTTCATCATTGTACCAACACGATAGTGTGTACTTACACAAACCGAGCTGATACTGCCTACTACACACCTTGGCTCTATGGCATAACCTATTGCTCTGAGGCTACAAATCTGTAAAACACGTTATTGTGCAGAAACCTGTAGGCAATTGTAACACAATGGTAAGTATCTGTATATGTAACACATCTAAACAAAGAAAAGGTTTGGTAAAAATACGGTATAAAAGATCAAAAATTGTACACTTGTATAGGTCGCTCACCATGAATAGATCTCACAGGACCAGAAGTTGCTCTGGGTGAGTTGGTGAGTGAGTGTGAGTGAATGTAAAGGCCTAGGACATTATGGTACACTAATGTAGATTTTATAGAATATAGTACACTTAGGCTACACTAAATTTATAAATAAAAATGTATTTCTGTTTAATAATAAATTACCCTTAACTTACTGTAACTTTTTTACTATATTAATTTTTTAATGTTTTGAACTTTGTGACTCTTTTGTGAAACACTTAGTTTAAAACACAAACACAACATTTTGTAAAGCTGTATAAAAATATTTTCCTTTTTGTATCTTTGTTGTATAGACTTTATTCTATGTAATTTTTTTTTTTTACATTTTAAACTTCTTTGGTAAAACTAAGACACAAATAGAGACACTAGCCTTTGCCTACACAGGGTCAGGAGTGTCCATATCACTTCACCTCCACATCTTGCCCAACTGGAAGGCCTTCAGGGGCCATAACAAGCATAGAGCTGTCATCTTTGATGATAACAACAGTGGAATACCTCCTGAAGGACCTTCCTGAGTCTGTTTTACAGTTAACTTTTTTTTAAGTAAGTAGAAATACACTCTACAATAATGATAAAAATTATAACATATAAAATACATAAACCAGCAACATAGCTGTTGACTATCATGACGTATTCTGAACTGAACATTGTTGTATTCACTATACTTTTCCATGACTGGCGGTGTAGTAGGTTTGTTTAAACCAGAATCACCACAAACACTTGAGTAATGCATTGAGTTATGATATTATAATGGCTACCATGTCACTAGGCAGTAGAATTTTGCAGCTTCATTGTAATTTGAGGGGACCATCATCATGTTTGTGGTCCATCATTGACCGAAATGTCATTATGTGGCACATGACTGTATGTCTGTATATATGTATATACACCTTTAAAAAACTTCAGTTTTATTAATCAGAATCTAGAGAACTCAAGCAGATTAAGGAACATTGAACTAAGAAGCACCAAAACCCATGCATAAATAGCATGAGGATTAGCTAGAGAGATGAGAGCTTTGGAGCCAATACGGTATTAATACCAGGAATCAGTTAATCATATTGGGGCATTTAGAGTTATGGGATGCTAGAAATAGTAACAACTTTAGAAATTATCCAGTCTTAGGATGGCAATCTTTGAAAAATTTAAGTTGAAAAACACAATGCTGTCTAAAGCTGATTGGAACTTGCTTCCTGGACCACGGTGCAAGAAAAGGAATATGTGAAGCATGTCATAATCAGTTAGTTCTATCTGCCACAGATGAGTCATGAGAACTAGTAGCATACTTGCTGAGGCTCAAACGCTATAAATCACTTTCCCAAAGTTACACAGACAGTTAGCTCTGATTCCTTAACTATAAACAAGGCCTCTGACTCATAGTCCAGTGCTATTTGCTCTGCTCTACTGGCAAAGGAGAAACACTCCCAATCTCCTAGTAGGCTTTCTCAGAGAAAGTCCACAGGGGCATGAAGGAGAACTATACAGGGGATGGTTGCCACTCTGGATTGATGCCCTCGTGGGTTAAATTTATTGAGACTTGCTTATTCTTCTCATGGCATAATTTACTTAATTATATTCTGAAGCACTGTAACTTGGGTGTGCTTTCTTTTATTAATTATATTTTACGTTATTTTTTTTTCCTTAGAATTCCTAAGTAGATGATGCCTGTTCTTCTATAGGCTAAATAAATGGGTTCTGTACTTTAAATACATTAAAATATTAGTATTCTCTAATATATGTTTTGAACGTATATGAATATACGTTCAAAATAAAACATAAAAACTAGATGAAAGCATTTGCATTTCAGTGATACTTAATCAAAGCTTTGAGATATGTGTTTACATTGATTAACTTATAATAGAGGACTAACACAGTTTAGCAAAATACAGACCGTTCCCAAGCTGCCTTCACTCCACCCTTCTCCACCTTTTTATAGAATCTTGTCTAGCTGATTAATATAACAGAGCACTTCAGCTTTGGTGAAATACACTTATTCAATTTCACCGAAGATTATAGGTTTCAAATAATAAAATTGGATTTTATTGAGGATTGAAGTGTGTAAATAGAACATTTGATTGAATTTAATAAAATGGTATCCTGCTGATGAAGGCAAGTCGTTTCCCCTAGTTTTAACTTGATTACAAAGACAAGAAGTTTTATGAGCTGCTGTGAATGGAAAATTTCTTTCTCTCTACAGAAAAAGACTATATCAAAACTAAGAAAAAATGAGTAGTACAATTTAGTATTTTTAAATAAAATAGTTACTAATTTTGATTTTTTTTTAATTTCATGAAACTACTTTCTAATCTGCATTTGTGGCTACTCAATCAGTTAATTAAACATGCATATTATAAAAAAAAAGGAAGTCCAGCAAGTAAGTTTTTTTCTGTAGCTTTGAATAGCTTAATATTGTACCATTCTTCATCTGATCTATGATCGTGAGTCCCTTTTTTACAAAAGGAATCGGTATATAGTAACTCATGATATTTAAATGTTTGACTATCTTTAGACAATTCTGAAGTTTCATAAAAAGAAACACAAGGTGCATGTTTTTGCTACTTTCCAACAAATAGAATGTGAAATCTGAAAATGGCTTGCCATAATTTTGAGAAAACCAAAACCACATACCAAATGTTAAAGCAATGTCCTAGGTATATTGAAAAGATCATATTTAATTATAAAAAATACCATTTTTTCTTATGGTAATAGCAATGATTAAATTTGATATTCAAGTTTTATTTCTCAAATGTTTTACATTTCAACATAATAAAGTAAAAATATTATTTACCAAAATATATCAGTTTCTTAATTAATGTCAATATTTTAATTGTTTTGTTAGGCTAGCAAGCCAACTGAAAATACTTTTTTTTTTTAACCACTTAATCATGGCAGAACTTTTTAAAATTTATTAGGTTATTTTTAAAAAGAGTATTTGGAGGCTAAAAGATGGATAGAATGTGCAGCAAGTCTGATCATTATAAATGTAGAGTGAGTGTTAAGATATGCCAGAATTGAAGACATTATGTTGACTGAAAATTGATAATAAATAATTTCAGAGCAAGATGAATTTTAATGTGGCCTAAAATAGTACTTTGAGTTGATTTAGAATATTATCTTTAAGCAGTTGATTCAAAGTATCTGCAGGGGAAATATAGAATCTAAATATAGTAGCTCTTTTTCAATTATTTGAGGGTTTTTACAAAGAAGCAAATGGTAAACAGTTAATGAAAGGACAGTACATTAAAGGAAAATGAATATGTGTGTGTTGCTAGTGGTTGTGTGTTTTTAATGTTTTGGAGAAAAGTCCATTTTATAGAGAAAAGGAAAGGTTCCTAGAGAGGTAAAACTGGATGAGAAAGCAAAGATAAGAATAATCAGACAGATACAACCCCTAGATGTACACGGAAGTAAAAGCAGTTTAGAAATAGAAAAAAAGGGAGGAGACAGCAGAAATTACATAAGTGCTGTATAGGACAGTGTATGTGGTTCAGACCCTTTGCTATTATTTAGGAGAGCTGTTGCCTGTAGAGATTAGAAACACCATTCAAAAATAGAAAAATGTATAACTGAGGAATGATGGTTTGAGACTATCACTGAGATGAGAAGAAAGACCTCGAATTAGAATGAAAGTAGTTATATCCTGAAAAGTCCAAAGTACAGGAGACCACTTCATCAAACAAATTAAATAAATTAGTGGGAAAATGTGTTCTGACGAACTTCCAGAAGCATTTTGAACAGGCATAAATGTTGTGGTTTGAGAGGAACTGCAAAGAAAGAAGGATGAGACATCTCTTCATAGAAAAGATGCACTGAAATGGATGGGCTAAGTGTAGAAATATGATTATAATTTAGGTGGGTGCCTAGAAAAGGCAATCTAAGGGGATCAATGTTCAAAGAGAAACATGTATGACAATAGTTGATGAGCATATTACACCGTATGTAGCAGGACTTTTCACTTTGAGAGGCAGCTCTAGTGGCACCTTGGGTAATATTATGAATTTTAGAAAGACATATGGAAGAAAACAGACCACAAAAAGTGTCTGTTATTCATTGAATGCTTAATATATGCCTAAAGAATTGTTCAGTAGTTTATGTGTCATTTTCAACTCATATATGTGGTTACATAAACTCACTCTACTATAGGAGTCTCATTTAATTATTAGAAAAAACTGTAACAAAATTATTAGTTATATTAGGAGATGGTAATATTCATTCATAAGCTCAAAATTCTGCTCTACGGTGTCTTTTCAGTTCTGAAAATTATTTGAAGGAAAAAATTTTGCTTATATGAATAATTTTGATGCAAATGTTCCCCATCCCATTCCTAGTGTGAGCACCATTTTTATTCAGTGTGAAAATAAAATGACCAAACACCTGTCATAACATCATATTACCTGGTAACATATTGAGATTATACTCAGAATTGACCTGTGAATCTTATTACCTGTGGGAAGATTAAAATCTTCACTGAATGATCAAGGCAGAAATCAGAAGCTGAGTATGAAAATACAATAAATCTATTTTGAAAATAAATGAAACCCAATCTAACATTATAACAATTCTTATTTTCCCCAACACTGTCAGATTTTATAAATAAGAATCTCAAAAAAAAGTCTGCATCCTCCCCTGATGCAAGAGTGGTTGGTTTTTATCTGCCCTACACAAATTCTATATAGGTAACAAAGAGCCTGTCTTTTCCCCTGGCATTTGTTACAAAGTCGGAGAAAAAGAAAGCAAATGCCTGCGTATGAGGTACCAAATGAAAAGCCATTCTTATATTCTATTCTACAGCATAAGTACCAAATGAAAATAATTTTGAAAAATACGAAACATTAAGTAGGTGTGCATAGCAGTAATACTGGTAGTAGTCACAGCAGCAGCAGCAGTAATAGTAAATATAAATTTTATACTGTAAGATATTTGTGAAAAAAGGTAAAAATTAATGTCAAATCAAAACCATCTGTAAAGAGAGGTTTGAGATTTAAATTTTTACTTGTTTATAAACTTTTTAAAGCCAAAAATAGCATTAGACAATGATTAATTATATTACATTGAAATAGAGCATAAAAACATAGGTATATTTTTCTCCTGAAATATATCTACTTCTATGTGAAGTTCATATGAAGTCAAGAATGTGTATGTTTAACTAGTTTTAGAATAACAATCAATGAAACAGTAAAAGCAGTAGACAATTCATATTACAGAACTGTAATCTGGAATTCTCATTGCAGGTCCTGTAGTCCGTTTACACGCATTACCTGTAGGAAAACTGAGTGGTGCAGCAATGCTAACTGACTTATACAAGGTCTGTTGTCAGGCAGAATAGAATTATTCTCATTCTCCTTTCAGACATGTAATATTGTATAATCATCTCTTTTAATGACTTAATCTCAAGGTATTTATGAACAACATACTCTTATTTCAATCTAGGCATTATTTTTGTGTAGTTGGTTACATATTATTGCCATAACTGTCATTATAACCAACTCTTAACTTCATTTAAGTGAAATAAAATTGGATGTTATGATTTTAGTTACTCAAAAAGATACAATAGAACATACAATAAAGGTTGCAATAATTGTCAGTTAACAAGGCTTACAAGCATTATCTGTGATTTGTATGAATTATGCTGATAGAATGACACAAGGTTAAAGAAGCTTACGATGGACATTAGAAAATAATAGTTACTGCCCACCTTATTTGGCAGGACTGAGGAAAGAATGTGAATTGTCAACATTTTGAGAAACATTAGTGGGACACTATAATTCAAAGAGAAAAGAATAAGAGATTGAGTAGGCAGGCTGTAGTAGCATCGAAGAAAAACTCTGAGCAACATTAGCCCTGTATATTTCTGCAACAGAGAGTTGCCCAGGGTAAAAGCAGGAAGCACCAGCAAATATACTCCATTCAGTCAAAGTGCCAATTCCATAGAGGAAGTCACCATGGGCTAAATGGTCCTTAGTGTAGACAGACAGTAGGAGAGAGAGCAGAAGTCAGCTGTCTTGGCTGGGACTACTTCAGCAGGAGACCTCATTCCCTTTCCCTCACTTCTGTGTTTTCAGGCTGCAGAAAATGTACAATGCACATGTCTCTCTCACTGAAACTCTGTGGTGAAGTCAGTACAAAAAGGGAGCAATGCAACCAGCATATGCTCTATCAGAGCAACTAGAAGATATGGGCAAAGATGCCCAAGTTAGCTGGTAAGACTGGCCAGAGCCAAAAACCAAATTAACAGGAGAAGGGAAAATCTTGAGCTAATTACAGAGTTTAATGAAGGGAATCTAATAGTTCATCCATTAAGAGAAAAAATGATCAATACAGAAGACAGATAAAAGAAGACCAATAAATGAAATACAAAAATTAGATAAAATAGAAGGAAAAATCCTGAAATAAACAAAGAACTGTATCTGCAGCTCAGATAAGCATATGAAATACTAGAAACTGGAATGAGGTCATAAGACTGAGGAGCAGAGGTTGAATGAGGAACTAACAAACCAAATGAACATAGTATAGGCTGACATGTGTGGGAAAAGAGTGTGGGCAAGATAAGCAACAAGATTTCTGACCAGTTGCTTTCAGGACTCTGGTGAGACAGGTTAGTTTAAAGGATTTTTAGGACATTTTACTGTGTGTCATAAAATGCAGTCGTCCTCTGACATCTCTTTCAGAAACAGCAAAAAATCATGTAGCTCCTTTTTGATGTTTTATTTGTGTGGAGCGAGAAAATACCTATTGAATGGAAAACATGCGGAATAAGGGAAGAACCTGTTTCAGTTGAACTTTGGTAGCACATTGGGGTTTCTGCTTGGATTTTGGACTTAAAATGAAATCTAGATTAAATTGTTATTTAGAAATGATTCTTGAGAACACCTTTACGGTGTCCTCTATCAGAGTATTGTCATGAAAGGGAGTAGGGAGCTACTCAGAAGAAATCGTGATGAATTTGGGGATCACTACTCTCATTAGGAGAGAAATAGTAGAAACTAAAAGAATTACCAAATCATAATTGTTGTACTAATGCATGGTTTATAAATGGGTTACAAATGGAGAATAAATATAGGAAGGATTTCATTACTTAAAAAATTGAAAAAGCCTTAGAAACTCCCTCATGATGGTACAGGCTATAAATTATTATTTTTCATCTGACATTGACAAACACCTAAGTGTTTTAATATATTGGATCTGCTCGTGGCATTTACTTTCCTTAACCAACTAATACCAGAAGCCCTGAAGACTGGGTGCCCATCATGGCACAAGAGATGAAACTCAATAAAGAACTTCTGATAGAGATGAACTGCTAGGACTAAATATTAGTATTGAACAATACTGCCAGAGACAGAAGTTGGAGCTATAATTTACACAGGCCACAGATATGTGGCAAAGGGCTGAAAAATGCTAAAGATGAAGTGATGGACAGATAAACCCAGAATTATACATTTTTTTATCAGTCTTAAAGACTTCCGTTTTCCTGACAGAGTACCTGATTATCTAGAGTTGCTTAGAATTTGCTTTCCAGTTTATTTACTTCTTCATCCCTAATCAAATTGATGATGGCAAAAGGCGGTAACCGTGGAGTCATGGGGGCCATCATCCATCCACGGAAGAGGGAAGCCCATTTTTCATAGAATAGGGATCACTGAGTTATGTAGGGAGACCAAAAAGAATATACTATATTCTCATATTTTACTAAGACGTTAAAATTTATTTTTCATTCTTGTCATTAACTTTGGAAGAGCTAGAATCCCATAGAACCCTGGGAGTCTCAATTTCCGTTACCCGGTAGTGTTCTAATTATCACCTAAACACGCAATCTTTGGTCAGATTTTGCATTTGAATGAATGTCCTTATGGCATTTCAAAATGTAACTTTGAGCATATTTTATTATAACGGTATTTTATATATGATCAGATATTAAAAATAGCTATGTATTATTTTATTAATATGCCAATAATACCTTAGCAAATGGCATACAAGGTATCATGCCAATCTTGCACATGGTTGTATCTTCAGCACTAACATAGCACTTGGAAAATATAGTGAATATAAATTTTTTACATAAATGAATGAAGCAAGTGGCATTTGCTGCATGATCACAATAAAAATTTATCAGAAAATAGATTAAAAACTCCATATAAAATCTTTCTTTTTTTTTTTTTTTTTTTGAGATCGAGTCTCACTCTGTCTCCCGGACTGGAGTGCAATGGCGCGATCTCGGCTCACTGCAAGCTCTGCCTCCCTGGTTCACGCCATTCTCCTGCCTCGGCCTCTCGAGTAGCTGGGACTACAGGGGCCATCACGCCCGGCTAATTTTTTGTAGTTTTAGTAGAGATGGGGTTTCACCATGTTAGCCAGGATGGTCTTGTTCTCCTGACCTCGCGATCTGCCCTCTTCGGCCTCCAAAAGTGCTGGGACTACAGGGGCCATCACGCCCAGCTAATTTTTTGTACTTTTAGTAGAGATGGGGTTTCACCATGTTAGCCAGGATGGTCTTGTTCTCCTGACCTCGCGATCTGCCCTCTTCGGCCTCCCAAAGTGCTGGGATTATATAGGCGTGAGCCACAGCGCCCGGCCAAAATCTTAAACTAAATTTTAGAACTCAACACACTCATAAATTTGGACAATATCTAAATGTAATATGTTAAACTATTACATATAATGTATCTTGGCCATTTTCTTTCCTGAATAGTTATCATATATGCTTTATTAATATACCTAAGATCGTTTTACTTTATTTTTTAACCAAATAGCCAGGCTTAAAGGAGACTAAGAAATTTTAAAAGTTAAAAAATATGAATTAAGCAGGTAGAGCTATGATCAAGATGTAAAATTCATTAAACTCACTGGTTTTCTTATCTTTTTGATAGCTCTAGGATAATATGTTTTTATCTGCACTCAGAAGCACATACTGCATTCATTTTTATTAGTTTTAATATATGGATAGACTGCAGTAAATATTGATTATTACTAGAAATCTGTGGCTTGCTTGCTTTCTCCAAAGGATCTGGAAACTAATAGATTTCTCACATGCATTTAAAAAAAATTGCTGAACAAGAATTAACTTTAACTTTTGTGTCTGCTTGTGGGCTAAACAACAATTATTGCACATTTTTATTTCTGGAATTCATAATTTCTCATCTTTTATTTGTTCTTATGCTTAAAACCTGACCCCTGTTTTATTACAGAAACTATCTCTTGGGCGTCATCAATGATTTCATATAATCTACCTTTACCCCATGTTCATGCTGTGGGATCTTTCTACTTGGCCAGAATTTCTGTTAGAAATCTGATAATTAACAGGCATTGGCATTCTAAGGAATAAAGAAAGATGACTCTCCTTCTTGAAGAGTACATCTGTTATTAGTGGTAGTGGTAATGTTCCTTAATTTTACTTCTGTTGGGTTACTAACAATGTCTACATAGATTAGAGATCTCAAAGTCAAGATGTCCAAAATCAAAGACCTCTTCTCCAATTATTTTTCTTCCTTCTTTCCTCATTGTATTGATTAATAGCACCGTTCCTTGCATTCGTGGGCAAAAGTACAATGAAAATAGAGACATCCTGTTCTGCAGATGGAGAATGGTGTCAGAACAAGATGAAGTTCCTAAGATACAGACACCATAATATAATATTGTAAAGGTCACAAAATCCTAAGTAGAAAAACAGAAGAAAAAAGGGTGGACAGAAGGAGAAAGAAAGTTCTAATTGAAGGGCATGGTGATACATATACATTTATGAAGAATAACTTTTAAATTCCAAATATGGTAAAAATCAAACACATCCATACAACAATCATGCGGGAAGAATACTTGTAGAATGTTGCTATTCTATCCTTTTTGCAGATCTCATTACAGATGAAGGAATTATTGTCCAAAGTGTTTTGTTTTCCTGTCATTTATGAGGAGACTTTTAGCTATAATGCTGAGTTTTATACACTATGCTGCAGAGCATTTCTTTAGCAAGAACTAGAATTAGAGTGAGAGGAGGAAAGAAGTAAAATGAAAACATTAAATAAAAGTAATATGCAGAGGCAGAGAAGCTTTGGGATTCTTGGAAAATAATATAAAGAAATTCATGAAATAACATTTACAAATGATGAGATAGAAGGAGAGGAAAAGTTAGGGTATTGTTTTTGTATGTCTTAATGTAAAAGACAGTCTTAACCTGAAGGAAACACTTCAGTGCTGAAAAGCACAACCAATTATCATTTTTTGAAAGCAATTTCCACCTGAAAGGGATGGAAATTAGAAAGTGAAGAGATGAAGAAGAGTCTGCCTTGGGAATATTGTCTCGGAATGCATGTATTTAACCTCTAGTTTAGTAAATCTGACAGTGAACCACCATCTGGTGACCACAGTGATGAAAAATATTCCTATTGATTAAGAACAATGTGTGAACTTTAGAAAAGAGCATTCATATTTTATAGAGATCTATGTATACATAGATTATATAATCTATGCATTATATAATCATTTTCTAGTCAAAAAGACAATGGTCTTGCTTTAAGAGGACCCAGCTAATATTTCAAATATATGTGATATTTTGTGATAATATGCAAGAACATTCATTATAAAACATTTTAATAATTTGAAGAGAAAATCCTAAAGGCTGTAATGTTATTATATAACCCATAATACACATTCATAACATAAATTAAATATTGGTCAAAGCTATATAAGCAGATACAGATACGTCGTTTTTGAAATAAGTGTCTACATATTTATATTCTTGAACTTCCTCAATCTGTTTTGAAGATATATCTGGATTTAAAAAAATGAAATAAAATTATTCCCATAAATTATCCAAGTCAGAATCAGAGCACACAAGGGCACTCCAGCTATGAAAGTTTGATAGATTTTATACTGAAGAAGTATAAAATGTAATTGAGTACACTTTCTTTTTTCTTTCAGCAGAAAGCATATTTATAGCACTTAAACTACTCTTATCTAGCCTTAAGGATCTTTTAAATAAGAAATTATTCAGAGGGAAAATTTATATTTACCCTTAGAATATGCAAGAACTATGGGTTACTCAATGTAAAATTAATGAGAAGCTCACAAAGTATCACAGACATGAAATATGTCTACAGTGCATATATGGCAGTGGTTATGAATCCTGGCTGCAAGGTACAATAGATTCTGCAAGGTTTTAATTTTTTTATTTTATTTTTTGCTACATTATATTTGTCCATATTTGTGGGGTATATGTGAAATGTTATTACATGCATAGAATGTGTGATGATCAAGTCAGTGTAGTTAGGGTATCCTTTACCCCAGTATTATCCTGTCTAAGTGTTGGGTACATTTCAAGTTCTAGTTTAAAAAAATCAAGAATTATTCCAGACTTACTACCTTGTCATCTCCAGGAAAGTGACCTGGAAGTCTTTATTTTGAAAGTATTTTATTATTGATTGTCATGTTTGGTCAGTATTGAGAAACCATGGATATATGCAGTTTTTCTTAATAATCATAGAAATTTGGAGCTGATAGGGATCTAAGATTCATCTAGTCCAATCTGCACATCAGGATCTAAATCGGATACATTTTGCTGTGGTTTTGATTAGTGTATATAATAAAATCAATACATATGTATTTATATGAATAAGAGCTAACTTTTACATAGGTATCTATTCCTGTGTATGTATTTGTGCTCTCACATACACAGGCACACATACACACTACTCCTTCACTGGAAAACTTCACTATGGTAGGTGACAGAGAGGGAACAAATGTGAACGTGAGATTTATTGTGCTTAAATAATTTGCAGTCTGAAAAACATTTACAACCCTAATCACAGTTCAAGGCAATACTACAGATAAAGTGCTGTTGTAGTGCAAAAGAAAAAAATATTAATTCCCACTAATATAGAAAGGATTATATTTATCTGATGTTATCTTTCAAGAAGGAAAAGGCATTTGAATCTGGAAAAGATGAGACAGGAAACAAAAAATATTGAGGGAGCAGAATGTGCCAAGTCACAGGAAGAAAATATTAGTGCTTTATTCAGCAAACATATGCAATGAACGTCATTTGTAGAAATGAAAATTTATCAACTTATTACTTATGATTATCTCTGATTAGCTTATTAATCAACTTATTTCCCATTCATTTTTTCCTTCATTCAACAACTGTGGAATGCTGAAGATGGATTTGTCCTTGTCATAAAGGATATCCATGTATAAAAAAGAAAGAAGGCTTTGGGAGCTGAGGTGGGAGGATCATTTGAAGCCAGGCATTCCAGGCCAGCCTGAGCAACAGAGTGAAATCTCATAATCTTCAAAAACATAAAAATTAGCTGGGAGTGGGGTGTGCCACTGCACATCAACCTGAGTGACAGAGCGAGATTCTGTCCCTAAAACAATAAAATTAAAATTAAAAAATTAAAAATAAATAAAATTTTAAAAAAGCAACAAAGAGCTGGCCATGTGCAAATGGAATTTGATTTACTGTTAAATATTTTGTTACCTAATTTAAAAAAAACTACATTGTATTCCTAAGATAATTCCCATTATTTGGGATATTTTACATTCAAAATTATGGAAATATTTTTAAAGCCATTTTCCAGACAGTCAATGGTAATAACATGAATTTGAGTTAAAAGCATGAGTTTTAAAGAGATTATAGTATCTTTGACTTCATTCATAGAAATTTGTAGCACTTTCTGTAAGTTTGATAATTGTCCTCTTCAGTGCTTATTTTTAAACTTAGTGCTTGTTGATATGAAAGAAATAATTGTGCTAATATCACTGGATATTAAACTACTCAAATAGAATCATGGAGCTGGAAATGGGTCATTAGTTCATTTTTTTGGGGGGGAGCGGATGAGAATATATCTTATTCTGAAATTTTGTCTCAGATATACTAGGTGGCTTATATTTGTTGTGTTTTTGTTCTATTATGAAATGTCTATTCATTCTTCAGTTCATACTGCATTAATCTCAAGGAGTAAGTCCTTTCTGTGTCGCTTCCTCAAAAACCTGAAATAGTATCTGATGCCCAGAGATTCAAGCCACAATAGCACATAGGGAATGCTTTCAGTCGTTGGTCTTGTAATAAACTACACTGTTCTTGCTCGTACGCATGATCCAGCTCCCCATATTTGTGCCTCTTTCTGCTGTACTTTTCCCATTTTATAGCGCTCTATCATTGATAGGTATTCAGCTGCTGTTTCTTTTTTTCTTTTTCTTTTTCTTTTTCTTTTTTTTGAGATGGAGTCTGGCTCTGCCGCCCAGGCTGGAGTGCGGTGGCGCGATCTCGGCTCACTGCATGCTCCACCTCCCTGATTCATGCCATTCTCCTGCCTCAGCCTCCCGAATAAGTGGGACTACAGGCGCCCGCCACCACGTTCAGCTAATTTTTTTGTATTTTCAGTAGAGACAGGGTTCCACCGTGTTAGCCAGGAAGGTCTCGATCTCCTAACCTCGTGATCCACCCGCCTCAGCCTCACAAAGTGCTGGGATTACAGGCGTAAGCCACAGCGCCCGGCCTCAACTGCTGTTTCTTTCAAAGGTGAGCATGAATGTGCTTTCTCTAAAATTTTGCCTGTCTCAACTCACCAGAATCTCTTCCTGTTCTAATACAAATGGTTCTTTTTCCATTTCTCCTATGAATCTTTGCTATTTATCTTCATCCACACACATAAAAATATACACATATATATTTTCCTCATTGGAGTAGAGTGTATATTCTCCTTACTGAGGGTAGAATTCTCCTTTCAGTTATTCTGTTTTACACATCACCTAAAAGAGAGAGTTGCACACATAATTGTACCTTACTGTGTACTTATCAAAGTATTTTTCCCTAATTAAGAATCCCTCAATTTAAACTGTATGCTGGTTATCTTTGCTGGGAAGAGTAAGGAAAAGGGATAGAGTTCTATGCTCTCAATCTGTTTCCTCCATGTGAAATTTCAAACTGAGGACAGTAATAATGTATAGATTACATAGTATATTCTAGGACACTTTTTGTTATCAATTTTAGTGATTCTTCAGTAAATATTGTCATTAATCGCATGTTACCTGAATTCCTTGAATGCAGTTATGGTTTCTAAATCTCGTATCCTGTTTCTTTTTTAAGTAGAAAAAGTGGACCTACCTTCTATGTATGTGGCATGAACTTTGAGGTTTGTAGCAACGCAAACCCCAACTCCATGAAAGCTGGAATTTCTTAGAAAAATTACAGCTAGTGATGCATGAAGTTCTAATATCTCAACACAGATCCCACATGTTCTTTTCTTTCATTAATCATTATCTTGTGTGAACTTGGGAAACATGGGATAACATAATTTATCCCCCCTCTGACATCCATCCTTATTTTCTTACCATGAAAATGAAGAGATTGGGTAGGTGATTTCTTAGGCATCTTTCATCTCTGAAATTCTAAAAGTCTAATTTTGTTTTTAAGTAACTGCATTGGCGTTAACATTATTATCTATAGAAACTCAGTGACTTCAATTTCAGAGCATGGTTTGCAATTTTTCTCTTCACATTTGGCAATAATTATTTTTCTTTTTTTATTTCAGATGCATAAAATTGATTTAATTCAAATCTTGTTTTTAACATGTATTCACCTTTGGACAATGCATGCTTTCTTAAATTTAATTCAGCTGGAACCTGACAGATGACTTCGGCCTGCTGGCGTGCTCTTTCTGTTTTACCGTTCCATGCTTGCTCCATCCCCCATAGCCATCATCTTGATTTTGTGTTTATCGATCCATTGCTTTTTTATAATTTTCCTGGATATACACATGTATCTAAAAAAATAACGTTTACATTTGCTTATTTTGAAATTTATTAGAAAATATTATTCTGCATGTAAACTTTAGAGTCATTTTTTTGCCCAATATTTTGTTCCTCATATTTAATCATGTTATTACAGATAGCTGTAATTGTTATTGTTTAACACTTCGCTGTGGGAAAATGAAACAGTCTATCTATTCTCCTGTCCATGGCTTATGGTTCCTTCTTGATATTATGATCAGTGCTGGTTTGAATATTTTTGTGTCTTCTAGTGTGTATGTAATCAACTATATAATCCTGGAAAATAATAAAATGTTTTAAACTGATCATTTTTCTCATACATCAACTTCATTTTGGCTTTGCTCAGAATGAATTTCTTAGAAAAAATAGTTACAGTTATTAAGAAAACATTCAAAAATATGCTGATATTTTTTCTAAATTAGAATTTTTTTTGTATATGAAGATATTTCCCTTGAGTTTTTGTTATCATCTGTTTTATTCCTTTGCTTTATTAATGTTTCAAACGAGTCTTTTTTTTGGTTTTGGTTTTGTATTAGGAAATCTTACTAAGTTCATTAGAGTTTAATCACTTTTTAGATATTTTCAGAATCATTAACAAGATATCATTGCATTTTTCATGGATTATTTGACAATCATCTAAGTTAACAAGGTCATTTGATGATTGTTAAGACATTTATATGTAGGAGGTATTCCTCTTTACATCTTTGTAGAATTAAGAACCTTATTGTCTTTCTTTTTTTTTTTTAACATAGCACTTAACTAAAGTTAAGTAGTATAATGCCTAAGAACTAGCAATCTGATATCAACTATCTAATGGAATGAGGCAGGAAATAATTTAAAATTAAACATGAGGAGCAAAAAAGAAAAGGAGCAATTTAAAATAAAGAATTAAGACAAGCAGATTCATCAATTATCACTTGGGTACAGTGGAGGAACTGACCTGAGGGCTATTCAATTTAAAACGTTCCATAGGTACTATTGGATCCCTGAAGCAAAATATAATAAGGAGTTGGTGTCCCAATTAAAGTATTGGAAATGTCAGCAAGCTGAAGGGGATGGCTTCATATGGTTTGAGAGACAAGTATGCTGGTAAGGCAGTTCTGGCATGAATTACTTGGAAATATTTCAAGAATAATCAGACTGTTTCTCTTAATTTCTAGCTTTTGCTGTCTCTTTATTTCCCTAAAGGGATTTACTTGTCCAGTGCCAAAAAGCACTTATTGTGAATTGACAGTGGACCAGATCATGGTGAAATTGTACAGAAACTTAAATATCTGAAATTCCAAAGGTAAATCTGGCTAGTGAGCCCTTGGGCAATTTAAACAACGATTGTAGTTTAAAGAGAGAGGAAATCAGCATTATTTCATGTCTTGAAAATGTCTTCTTTCTGAAATAAATGTAACTTAATGAATTTGAACATTTTCTATATTTGAACTTGGATATAGTACTTCTATAATCAAATGAATAAGTCACCAGTTTCCTAATTGTACCTTTATGAAAAAATTAAAGCAACTCAAATTAAAATAATCATTCTAAATTAAGTCATTTATAATAAATTTAACTCATACTTCACAAAATTTCATTTATATATATAAATGTTTAGAAAGCATGACCCCTAATTAATCACGAGGACATGTCCCAGCTGATTACTTGGGGACTGTATCACCTTGGAGAATTTACTTGCCTGTGCCTCAGTTGTCTTTCATTATGCATGGGTAATACCTGTACTCACTTCAAGGAAGTTTTATGAGATTTAATATGTCAAAATATTTCAAGACTTTAGAATACTATCTGGCACATAAAGACACAGGAGTTATATCTCATCATAAGCATAAATTTGTGATTTTGATAACAGTCATGTATTAGAGCTTCTATCATTTAAAATCTTTTATGATTCATTTTTAATTTAAAGCTGCAAATATTGAACAGGAATAATTAACCAGGAGGAAAAAATCAACTAACAAAAAATACTCTGTCATATTTCACAGTAAATTGACAGTACAGACATTCTCTTCAAGTAAGATAAAGGGAAACTTTCATGCGCGTCCGTGTGAAGAGACCACCAAACAGGCTTTGTGTGAGCAACATGGCTGTTTATTCCACCTGGGTGCAGGCGGGCTGAGTCCAGAAAGAGAGTCAGTGATGGGAGATAAGGTGGGGCCGTTTTATAAGATTTGGGTAGGTAAAGGAAAATTACAGTCAAAGGGGGTTTGTTCTCTGGTGGGCCGGAGTGGGGGCCGCAAGGTGCTCAGTGGGGTTGATTTTTGAGCCAGGATGAGCCAGGAAACGGACTTTCACAAGGTAATGTCATCACTTAAGGCAAGGACTGGCCATTTACACTTCTTTTGTGGTGGAATGTCATCAGTTAAAGTGGGGCAAGGCATATTCACTTCTTTTGTGATTCTTCAGTTACCTCAGGCCATCTGGGCGTATATGTGCACGTCACAGGGGATGCGATGGCTTCACTTGGGCTCAGAGGCTTGACAGAAACAACCTTTGCTCTCACAACTTTTATTGTATTTCTTTCTGAAAGGAGCAAATAAAATAGAGCAAGAAAACTGCACTAAAATTTGAAGCAATTAGAAAGGAGATTAAATCATCATTTTGGCAGCTAATATCATTAGTGACTTAGAAACTCAAAATCAAAAAATTAAGGAAGTTAATAATACATATTATTAGTGCTGATACAAAATATATACAAAATTACATATTTTATGTATATTTTCTTAAATGACATAATATTTAAAAAGCTTAAAGCTAAATAATTTACATTAATCACTTTGAAGTAACTCAAGAAACAAATTTCTCTATACATCCATTCATCCATCTATGTGATTTTGATGTTCTCCATGTAAAAAATAAATAAATATAAGATAATCTGAATAAGTTAAAAGCATGACAACATTTCAGATGAGAAAATTATGTATTTTAAAAGATGTCAACACTAAAGGGTGTTTGCATATGTATGTGTATGTTTGTATATGTAAATAAAGAATCTAAGATATTTCCTGGAATTTTGGGGAACCACAGATAGTGATCTTGCAATTAGCAATTGCAAAAGTAAATGTGTGTGACCTATACTGAAAAGGTTGCAAAGAAGTGTAATCAGTTGAAATTTCCATACAACATAATCAAGGATTATGTTCTATTGCAACATAATAAAGCATATAAGAAACTAAAATATGCTATTAGATGCTTACAATGTTATATAAATTGGAAAAATATGAATACCTTATGAATCAACATTTCTTAAATATGAAAAAGAGTTAATTCCGGGTCTGTTTTTAAAGATCATACTACTTTTGGTTGTACCTTGAGCAACTTCCCCTATCCAAATTCCAAAACCATGGCATTGATAGATAAGTTATAAAAAGTGATAAGCAAGATATGTCACAGAAGACAAACAGAAAAAGTAAGATGAGCCTTGCCAAAGCCCTTGGCCTACTGGGTCCCGGGGTTTTGAAGCAGTCAACATTATGTGACTGGGAATTTGGCTCACATAAAGTTCTAAATTGTTCTTCGTTAGTTGGAGGAATGAAGTAAGGTTTATGATTTGAACCGAGGGATTGGTATAGCGATCTTTCACATGTGACTGGAGACATAAATAAGAAAGCTATTAATTGGGGATGCAGCTAATAGAAGATGGGAAAATACTGGCCCAAGCTTGTAGTTAAGTGCTATGGTAAATGGATGGGTATTTGGATTTTTCAATATTTCCCTAATATTACCCAATATTTCCCAGTGTTAGCTAATGCAGGGACACCAAACTGCTAATATGAGACCTGGTTTTGCATTCTGAACTTGGGTAGCTAGGTAGAATTCATTGTGTAACTACTACACTAAGGGACCATGGACACAAGTGGTCATAAATTAGAAAAAGAGTGACAAAGGGGGGGATTATTTAAAATGTTTCTATAAAGTATCATTTCATAACAAGAAGACAGCTAATATGATGAAAGCCAAATGCATACATAATCAGAAAATTAAATAAAATATCTTAACAACCTGAAAACTATTTTAAAATGTTTATAGTCCCAAAGTGATAAATGAAGAATAAACATCTTTTATGAAAGGAATTTATAGAATATAAGCAAATGACAGAAAACAAGAATAGGTAGACAGAAGAAATTCAATTAGAAAAAGTATATATTGAAATATTCCATAGTAAGTAAAATAATAAAATTATCTGAATACAAAAATAAAACCAATAGTAGAGAAAGAATATTTGAAGGAATAGTAGCTGAGAGTTTTGTTTTGTTTTCTTTTCTAACATTTGAGGAAATAACTAAGTCCTCACATTGAATGTTAAATGAAATTTAGTGTCCACTTCGGCACAGTGGTGTGAAATGCAGATAATCAAAAATTAAGAGCTTTTCAAGGCTCTGAGGAAAGAAAGATTACCCATAAACAGATGAAAATAGATTGCAACGGATTTCTCAGCAGTAAAATGATCTCAGAGTATATAGTATATACATAGAACTGAAGGAAAATACTCACATAAAATGTCTTCTCTACTAACATATTTCAGAATTATACCAAAAATAAAGATATTTTCAGAGCAGCTTTAGGGGACTAAACCAATAAAGACCTTTTCTGAAAGACCTGTTCAATATTTTGACTTAACGAAGAGGATATTGAAGCCATGAATGGCATGGTAACCAAGAAACAGAGGTATCTATAAAAATTGATGAAAAAAGGTCAGGCACGGTGGCGGCTCATACCTGTCATCCCAGCACTTTGGGAGGCCGAGGCGGGCAGATCACGAGGTCAGGCAATCGAGACCAACCTGGCCAACACAGTGAAATCCCGTCTCTACTAAAAATACAAAAATTAGCCGGGTGTGGTGGCGGGCGCCTGTAGTCCCAGCTACTCGGGAGGAAGAGGCAGGAGAATCGCTGGAACCTAGGAGGCAGAGGTTGCGGTGAGCCGAGATCTCACCACTGCACTCCAGCCTGGGTGACAGAGTGAGACTCCGTCTCAAAAAAATAATAATAATAATAATTAATAAAAAGGTATTGGTAAATATAATTACGCTTTGACAAAGTATTAACTAACTTTTGTGATAAAAAGATGAAACTAAAACTCAAGATAAAATTGTAATCTGGGTCTTCAATTTAGTAGCAGGGTAAACTTTGCTAAGTCTTTGTCAAGAGGTGAGCCTAAACACTGCATAGTGATTGCATAGTGATGTAGGAACCAAGAAACAGGAGGAGAGAATAAACAAAGAGGGGGAGGAAAAGTGTAAAAAGAAAACCTAAAATCAGTTTATAAAAGTATTTGCAATTCACAATAAATATAATCAGTTAAACTCAACTATTAAGAATCCGACTAGCAGATTGATTTGTCTGCAAGCAATGACTGAAGAAGTCAGATCACACACTCCCAGACGCTCGAAGCAGCACGTTTGTCATTACTCAGAACTCCTGGGAAGCGCTGAAGGCATTGATGAAGTGCCACTCCCTAGCCCCTGACATGTAATTTTACGGGTTCATTTTTATAGGTGAGTATAACTCCAGATTTCCTCTACACTCCTTTCTGGAACTTGTTTGGGATCCACAGAGGAGGAAACCCTATTTGCATAGAAGTAGGCTAATTATAGCATACATTTGAAAGGCAGTTAAATATACAGTTTTAAACTAGGCAAATTACATCTGGGGCTATAAACAGTTATCAACACCGCCATCAACAACAGTAAAATGCTCTAGTTGTGCTCCAGCATAGGATTACTACTAATCATGAACATTTTTAGTAACTTAAAATTATGAATTTTCATATATTAGAACACAGGTGATTCTAACAGTAAGAACTTAAACAGTCTTTTAATTTAAAAAATCATTTGTACATGTTAAATACATATATTGTAAAAAGTTAAGGATCTATTCAAGTTATTTCATTCTGGTTCAAATATAACACATATAAGTGCATATAATGATTATTTGAGTTCACTCTCCCCTAATTAGATGAATAGAGAAAGCCACATGCCTATGTTAGTTCTGAACGTCTCAGAGATGGCTCAATTTGTGATTTTTAAGCCAATCTATCTTCATTGGCCTCCAAATAAAATAAAGGGGATAAATAGAATTTCTAAAAATTTATTGGTATTAGTGGAGGCCTAATAATATGGAGTCAAGTGAAGAGTAAAGGGATGGACATTTGCAAAGACACCCGGAGAGCATCTGTTGCCCCAGATTTCTAAATCATGTAAGCCTAAAGCAGTATAATTTAGTTTATCTTAATTTGGTTGTGGTGGTGGGGTAATGCAGTTAACTGAGTTACACTGCAGTTAAATTATAAGATTGCTAGTTCAACATACATTACTTTATTCAAGTGGTAAGAAACCTAAAAATAAAATAATCCATATAGCATAATTTATTTTTAATATAGGCATTTCAATATCATATGAACATAATTTATAAGTACCATTATGAGAAAAACAAATATGAAGTTCACAACCCTAATATCAAAAGCTGAAAACATATATTCTATTTGAACACTAGGATTCCAGGTCAGTTTATATATGACACTAGTGTTTTTAAAGCCACTTTGTGAGAATGATAATATACTTTTTTGTTACTTCATCCCTTACATATTCTGGCAGCTTTCCAGATTTTAGCAAAGGACTCTTTGAGATGTTTTGCTTTGTCAAAAACTAAATATATTGACAAAGTCTGGAAGAAAGATAAAACATAATAAAGCCATCCAAGAGAGGTGAGCGTGCATTCAAGAAAAGGTTTATGTTACGCAGAGCAAACTATGTTAAAACAAAATCTATAGAGCTAAAAATCCAATGTTTTTGGATTTCTATTCAATTTCAATCTAATCTACTAGGAAGATGAAAGATTCAATATTACTCCCCACTTTGTATTATCGCTTCAACTTTAATATGAAAGACTTCACGGAAGTCAGCACTGGAGCTTTATTTTAGTAACCATAGAAGAACCATTCTAGGAAATTGTGGAGCCAAAATCCCAATTAGACATGTTCTATATGCCCAAAGTTTATACAAGGATTAAAGTTACCTAGAAGAGCAGAAAACATATGTGTGATGGGGATATATACATGATAGAGCCATAGTAAAAACTTACAATGATTATAACTTCTGAAGAAATAATCAGTTTGAACGTGATACAGTATTAAGAGAAATAACTATAAAAAATGACTAGACAAGACTAAAATGCTTCTGTCCCCGATGCATTCTTTTCTGTAAAATTTCAATCATTTTGGGGGGTATAGTTGGTTTTTGGTTACATGGCTACCTAATGCATTCTATAATGTGGGAATATTTCTTCTTCTGCACAAAATCATCTTTTTCATAGTACACAACACTCTTTATTAAACCTTCACTGTGGATAACTCCAAAATTGTCAAAAGGCAGTTGTGTACAAGGCCAATAGACGTTCAAAATATTAGAAAAGTTTTCAGCTGTTTGGTTATCAGTGCATTTGACATTTAATTTAACTATTGTAATAGATGATTATACTTAACACTTGTATAGAATAGACTTAAAGTGAAAAAAAGGTAAGTTCAAGCTTACTTTCAGGAACATTGAGAAGCTTCAGTTACACTTGGGTAATGTATAATAACCTTATACTTGTAATTTTAATTTTTTGTAGATATATTTTTATAAAATTAAGAATTTTTAATAATTTATAAAACTATCCAATTTTATAGAAAAAATAATAGTGTTTGTGACATTATATCTCCCATAGCAGCATTTTTTTTCCAAAAGGAACATATTGTTCATTGTAAAGTTTATCTTTGTTTAAGGTTTAAGGTTTTAGATATTTTAGACTTGTTTTGTTTTGTTTTTGAGATGGAGTTTCACTTTCCTCACCCAGGCTACAGTGCAGTAGTGTGGTCTCGGCTTACTGCTACCTCCACACCCCAGGTTCAAGCAATTCTTCCTCAGCCTCCCAAGTAGCTGGTATAACAGGTGCCCGCCACCATGCCTGGCTAATTTTTGTATTTTTAGTAGAGATGGGGTTTCGCTACTTTGGCAAGGCTGTAGACTGTTTTGTTTTTTTGTTCATTTTCTTTTTTTTTTAACAGATGACTTCAGTCAAAAGTTGAGATAGCTGATTTTTTTTTTTTCCAATCTTCAGTTTTCCTACACAAAGAATCCATCCTACTTCTGGGTCCTTCTGATAAGTTCAAATACCTTCTGGGCTTTCTCCTAAGAGCAAATAATCATCTCTCAACTGGTTTGTCAGATTGCAATCCAATTGATAAATTAACATTCACTTTTACTCAGCATGATATATTATCTTCCCAGAAAAAATTATATTTCCATTGTGCCAATTCTCCTTAATTATGTACTTCCTGCTATTAAACATTTGTAAATGCTATTGGATGGACTCTAGATATAAGTGAAGCAACAGGAATCTTACATCTGACAAATAGGAAATCTTCCCACATTATATGCTTTGGTAATGGGAAATCCTGTCTATATTTTCTTGCCTCCTATACATGTGCAAGTCAGTAGACTTAAAAATAGTTTTTCACTCTTAAAGATCTATAAAAATAGTCTTTCATTATTCATTCAGATTCTATAGTTTTTAAGAAATCATAGGACAAAAATGTCATATACAAGGTGTCATTTAAAGAAAGACTTTAACAGACTGGTCATTTAATAGGATACTACAACTACACAGATTGTTACTAAAATTGTTCAAGAAAGTTATGCACATGTCTTAAAATATGTCACCTTTAAAATATTTTAATACATTCAAGTGTACTACACAGCTTTTTTGGTTTATGAGAATATAAACACATGCTTGATGAAAATACTAACTGTATATGGCATAGAGATGGAAGAGAAGAATGAATTTAAGATGATATATTTTCCAAGTATATATGGGATTTTATACTATTGGTTTTATTTATTTAAAAATGAAGAGAATCTAGATTTTAGAACAGAAGTAATAATTTTATTCCTAATCATGCAAGGCATATTAAAAAAATTAACAAATGTGTAAGCACTAATTAACAGAGCATTTGATCCTTTCTTAACATTTCCAGAGCCAGGTAGCTTTTGTCCTATGTGTGGTATAATAAAATCCATTATGAGACAATCTTTAGCATAATGCATTCGGTATGTCACTGCTATACTCACCTTTCCTAAGAACATCTCAGTTACCTCCAGTAGCCCTAAATAAAGCAACCTAAAGTCCTACTTGCACACTGTGACATTAAGGCCCACCAAGCCCTGACTCTAGAGTACATTTCTCACCTTAACTCTCAATATTTCTCAGAAACACATAGTGATTTCCTTGTGTACAATTATATCTCACATGGGAATTCACCTTTGCTTATATTTGCATGGCATTTTCTTGTCTCTTGTCAGTTTTACATCAGATCTTTCTGTCTAAAAACATTTTGTACACATGGGTCTCAATCCACATCCTATTCAGCTTTTCAGACCCAGATACAAGTGTCTGTATGTAGCTCCCTTAATGCATTTAGACAGGACTTTTTTCTTCTCTGCTTTACACTTACTATAGCTTAATAGATGTTTACTAGAATATGCCTTAAGATCTAGGTATTTTTATGGATATCTTTCTCCTAATATAATTAAGAACTGTGGCAGTATTGTCTTGGAAATTATACCATATATCAAGTAAATATTTCAGAAAGGAAGGCAGAGGAAAACCTAAAGTCAGGCAATTACATGACCACTTAAACCTGCTTTATAAATGTTGAGAAGTATCCGTGGCACATAGTATTAGGAAGCATCCAGCACAGGAGGATGATGTAGGCTGGGAGGCTAGACCCATCTCATCTTTTCATGTCTTTCTGATTGCTTTATATTCACTGGAAGCTGATTAGATTGTGCCCATCAGATTAAGGGTGGATCTGCCTTCCCCAGGCCACTGACTCAAATGTTAATCTCTTTTGGTCAACACCCACAGAGCCACACCCAGGATTAATACTTTGTATCCCTCAATCTATTCAAGTTGACACTCAGTATTAACCACCACAGTGAGCATTTGATAAATTTTAGCTATTTTCTTATATTGTAATTAAAACCAATTTAGAGACATCTTCAGAAACAAACAGCCCTGTGATTCCGTTTCCTTTTAAGTACATTCAAAGCTCTGTCTGTAAGATGAAACAATAAATTTCAGATGTTTATGCACTTTTGCTTTAGCTAAATCATTGTCTAGCATAGAAGTAAAAATGCTCAAATGACAAGGTCTCATAGTTTTCATTTTTCAAGTTTTTTCCCCAGTTTGTGGATAGAAGAAATTTTTTTTAACCAAGATGTTGACATCCCACGTTTTTGGTAAAGACTTGACCCCTGTTTCCAGGTGGTCCTTAAAACAGTGCCACACTTCTTACATATTCCTGCACATCATCTATAAGAGGGATATGTAGCCTAGAAATAGATGAAACAACAGGTTTCCACAAGGGTACAGACTTTGAGTCAAAGGACACCATGAAAAAGGGTGTCCTGAATTTATTCTTAGAGACTAATTTCCTTGCCACTCTTGAATTTTGCTTATAGCACCAGAATTTTATTACCACCATTTTCTTTTTCTGAAATATGTCAAATATTTGAAAACATAGAAGTAGATGATAGGTGTGATATATTTCAGTGATTTAAAAATAGTAAATTTTCTAAGCCCTTGAGAAAATTCCTTTTTGTTTTCTTTGGAAAATGTTGAATATGAATCTCACTGAAGTAAAAAACAATTGATTTATGTGCATTGTATTAGTCTGTTCTCACACTAGTAATAAAGACATCCCCAAGACTGGGTAATTTATAAAGGAAAGAGGTTTAATTGACTTACAGTTCTGCATGTCTGGGAAAGCCTTAGGAAACTTACAATCATGGCAGACCTGGGGATGAACATGTTCTTCTTCACATTGTGCCAGGAAGGTGAAAATTGAGAGCCAAGTGACGGGGGACGCCCCTTATAAAACCATCAGATCTCCTGAGTACTTACTCACTATCACAAGAATAGCATGGGGGAAACCACCCCCATGACTGACTTACCTCCTATTTTGTCCCTCCCACCATACACGGGGATTATGGGAACTACAATTCAAGATGATATTTGGGTGGGAGCACAGCCAAACTATATCATGGGTCAAAACAAAAATGAACTGGATATTATTTATAAGTGCTCCCTCAACCCAATTTGTATTTTTCTTAGGACATTTATTCAACTTCATGAATGTAATACTATGCCAAGTGGTTGTTATGCACTGTGATTATTGGACACAAATATTCTTAGGGCTATTACAGACAACTGTTGTGATTAAGTTATTGATAAATTTCACATGAGACCATAACAATGTTGCATCAAAAATATTAGAAGACTATTCATGATATCCAGGAATATGCAATTTAATTCTTTGACCATCTTTAATTGGCTTAGAATAGTTTCCTTGGAGAATATTTAATAGAGATTACTCATGAGAGAAAACAGAAGAAAATAGGAATGGAATCTGTTGGGCACAGCTGAAAGTGCAGTGTAAGGGATCTCCTTGTGTACTAGTCACAGGGTTTTTTGGGTAGGGAATCTACACAGTGGCTGACAGCCATTGCCTGAGATGTTCTCAGATGAAACATCTTTACAGGCATGACTGTGCATAGAAAGTTGCACCAGCTGTAGAAATTTCACACCATCTGACTGAACATAGCCTTATCCCTCAGAGTGTAAATAAACTAACTCAAGATTACTAGCAAATCTGGACCATCCAGATGGCTCCAGCAGACATTTAATTGATAAGACAAAGAAACAACTATTATTTAGAGTATTTTAATTTTATTTTGTGCCATGTTTTCATATATGTGTTTATTGAATGAGTGGAGTTGCTACAAGTAAAATCATGAAACTTAGTTTTTCCTCATGCCACTGTCTTTGAAACATAAAATAGTAGATCTCCCTTTTCTGCTTGGACAATATTTGTGGCAGACCTTGTGGCAAGTGTGCTTATTTTAGATATTGAGGTCTAATTTGGGGGCATTAAAATATTCACTGTTATTTAAAGGAAAATGTGAGTTTTTCATTCAGTTCAATGCTTCTCTCCCTACGCTAACTTTATCATGATTCAGTTTCAGAAACCTACATAAAGAAGGGGCACATGGTCACTTTCTTTTGTCTTTTCTTTCCAACTCTTTAATAATAATTGTCCTTTAATATTTCCCCTGTACTCAAATTCAGAGAGGAGTTTCCCTAAAAATAAAAGCCAAGTCAAAAGTGACTAGTGTATCTGACATCTGGCATTGGTGTCTTAGCTGGGATAGATGCCCAAATATGTCTGTCTCCCAATGGACTATTCTGTGGGTTGTTCTGAAACTCCCCCACGTGGGAAGCTCTCACTGCAATATTTTGTGAAAAGGTCAATGTACCTTCTGTATTCTCTTCTCACTTCCTGCTTCTGGTGTTACACCACAAAAAGACTCCTGATGGAGTCTATACACTCATCCCATCAGTGTAACCTTCAAGATAATTCATGTCTCTTTGTTTACCAGGGTCCTCTTGGACCCTGAAAAGAGCTAACACACTTGTTCCTTACCCTTCTTATTAGTGCTTCTTGCTTCCTGTCTCTAATTCTCTGCCATTTTCATCTTTCTCCTCAGCTTTACTTTTAAAAGTGTCGATGTCAGAGTCACATACCAAATTCACTACATGCAGATCTCTAGGTGGTTGATCGAATTGATTTGAAGAAGTTTGAGGTGTAAGGGAGAAATATTTAACATTCTGACGATTATTTCCAATAAATACTCTTTATACATGTTTCTGTATTTGTAGATAAGCTTTAGGTAGATGATGGGATAAAATCTGAAGAACCAACTTTGGGTCAATCCCTCAGCAAGTCCTGAATAAATTATCAAGATATTTATCACCAATTGTTCCCATTTCTGTGCCTCAGTTCAAATTGAAATGACAGGGGACATATCTTTTAATATCCTATCACATATATTTCATGTATACGCTGTCTACATGGCAAATGAATCTTCTGTTTGCTTTCTTGTTTTTTGTTTGTTTGTTTAATATCATCTAATCCTTTATGAAGGCATTTAAGCATTGAACTGAATTCCCTTCCTGTGCCTCAGGAAAAAATTTAGGCACCTATTGGAGCTGAATTATCTTATACTATAAATCTCTCAGTCCTTTTTGAGCAGAAACATAATCAGGTGAAGTACTTACTGAACCATTCAGATACAAAAATATTTATCTTGGTTGATAAGAAATTTAAAAACAAAATGTACTGTGGCAGAATATATTACAAAGAGGAAAAAGAGAGAGATTTTATATAAGGCTTCTCTAAGATGTAGTAGAAGAACTCCCTCTTTTTTTGTTTATATAATTGAGATTTGAAAAATGTCCACAGTGCAAGCTGATAGCTTTCAACTAGTTCTCAATTATGAAGGATGTTTTTAAATTCTGAATTTCTGTAGGACTCTAAACAGAGAGAAACTGGAGAGCCAAGGGACCTGAAGTCAAAGTTCAAAAGTGTGACCAAAATTAAGAAATATTACAAGTATATTAAAATTAAGCAGATTATCAAATTCTAAGTGTAGAAATAAGGTTAGGTCTGTTTGGGTAAACACATGTTTACTTAAATTATTTCATATATACCAAATATTTATAGATTGAGGCTAAATTCCAAGAAAGCCACTCTTCAAATTTGAAGATGTTGCCATCATACAAAAGATTTTACATAATCTTTAAACAAAAGCATATAGTCATACATAAAAAAGCTTTCTTTCTTTTTTTTTTTTAAGGTGGAGTTTCACTCTTGTTACCCAGGCTGGAGTGCAATGGCACAATCTCGGCTCACCACAACCTCCACCTCCCGGGTTCAAGGGATTCTCCTGCCTCAGCCTCCCAAGTAGCTGGGATTACAGGCATGCACCACCACACCTGGCTTATTTTGTATTTTTAGTAGAGATGGGGTTTCTCCATGTTGGTCAGGCTGGTCTTGAACTCCCGATCTCAGGTGATTCACCCACCTTGGCCTCCCAAAGTGCTGGGATTACAGGCATGAGCCAACGCACCCAGCCAAAAACACACTCTTTAAGGCTAAAATCATTTTACTCCATATTGTGTTGCATATATTAAACTTAGTAGCTTTAACAAAACACGTAAGAATTTTAAATATTAACCAAAAAAATTCTTAAAAAATCAATTTATGTCATCCCCACATCACTGTGACTTATCTGTATAATAAATTCATTTAATTCTATTACATTTATTTTTTATTAGAATGTTGCTATTGTACTCTGAAGGGTCAAATGATACAGTTATATAGTATAGCACCACCAGAAAAATATTTTATAGCAAGAGGAAACATTGAGAAAATATAGAAAATAGTTCAATTGATTGGACATGAACAAATATCTTTTAAATACGGATATACTGGTGACCAGAGTCTCTAAGAAAATTTTAAATTTCTAAGAAATTTTTAAGAAATTTTAAATTTCTAAGAAAATTTTAAATCTATTAATGAATTATATATATATATATACACACACATATATATGCTAATGAAAAAATATGAGAAATAAATCATGGTCAACATTTCAAAATTTATAATTTTTAGGATACCACAATTTTCTGGATTTTTTAATGTAGCATTTTATTTAGTCAGGAAAATTTACTGAATGTTTTTGTGCAAGGCCCTGGGGGATGCAAAATAGGGTAATTTGAAGTCATTGGCCTTCAAAGAGATAAATTGTTAAACAAAGAAGATAAGGTACATGGTGCCTGATTGACAAGGATGGCGATTCAGAGTTAGGAGGCAGAAAATGCCACAAGAAACATGATGCTTTCCCAATACTTTGCATTTACCTAATAAGTTTTATCATATGAAATGAGTGGCGGGGATCATAATTTTATGACTGTGCACTCTGACTTTGTGCCCTTGGACAAATTATATATCTTGAGTCCTCATTTATTTTTTCTTCACAATAAGATAGTAGTTCCTAATGCATGAAATTGCTGTCAGAATTAAGCTATATCTTTTTTTAAAATTTTTTAAATTAATTTTTTAGATGGATTTTCACTCTTGTTACCCAGGCTGGAGTGCATTGGCATGATCATGGGTCACTGTAACCTTCACCTCCCAGGTTCAAGTGATTCTCCTTCCTCAGCCTTCTGAGTAGCTGGGATTACAGGTGCCCACCACCATGCCCGGCTAATTTTGTATTTTTAGCAGAGATGGGATTTCACCTTGTTGGCCAGTCTGGTCTCAAACTCCAGACCTCAAGAGATCCACCCACCTCAGCCTCTCAAAGTGCCGATTACAGGCGTGAACCACTACTCCCGGCCCTATATGTTTAACTTGGACAGTGCTAGACATACAATCAACTGTCAATTAATAATAGTAACTTAATATAAATTATTAGAAAATTTTATTGTTACTCCCACTTTACATGTGAAATGCTGCCTACCCTGAAGCAGCTTGTATCTGGCAGAGTTACCTAAGAAAAGCATGTCTATATGGCTCACTCCATGGCTTTCTTAGGAAGATTCCTTTAAATGTCATGCAGTTTTCTGTTTTCTCCTTCATCCCTTAACATTAAACCTTCCAGATGTTTCTTTTCCATTCTAAAAGCATGTACAGAAGAACAGAGAATAAATTGCATAATCTGGTTAGCACCTAAGTGGCAGAATCCTAATTCTGGTCCCTGTTGACAAAGCCAGTGTATCTTTTCCAACAAGAAAAGAAGGAAACTTAAGAGGGAGCAATGACTTTGGGCTGGAGGGAAATGATCAGAATTTAAGCTGGATACTAAAGGGTACTATGCTCGTTAGAGATCGCATTGATCTGCATGTGACACATTTCAGCTAAACATGGGGGATTCGCTGAAATTTTTCCTCTTATAAAAAGTGCTCACAGCCAGATAGTGCCTGGCTTTGGTTCACCAGCTTGAGGATGCTGGGGCTAAATTTCCTTTCTCTATTCTTCATACTGTCAGATGGATGTTGAAGCTCCAGCCATTACATTATTTAGACAGCAGGGGAGAAAAAGGAAATGGGAAGTTTGACACATGTATTAGTAGAGCAAATTTGCCCTCCTATGCCCGGCACATTTCCAGTTTTCTGTCATTTTTCAGAAATGTGTCATATGATCATCCCTTCCTATAAGAGACTCCGTAAAGATGTTTTACCTTTTAAGGTTCATGACAGTGAATCTGATGAGACTGGTAAAATGATGGGAATGTATACCGAGTGAACCACAAATTATGTGCCCCAAAGGTGGGCTTACTTGCATGGCCAGAGATGGGAGAAAGAAATTACAAGCAACCAAAGGTTCAGAGATTTTGGAGACTGATGAATAATCTAGTCAGAATCAGAAAGCAGTGGTTCTTAGGGGTCAATCAGGCCAGGCAAGGTGGCTCATGCCTGTAATCCCAGCATGCTGGGAGACCGAGGTGGCCAGATCACGAGGTCAGGAGATCAAGTCCATCCTGGCCAACATGGTGAAACTCCGTCTCTACTAAAACTACAAAAATTAGCTGGGTGTGGTGTCAGGTGCCTGTAATCCCAGCTACTCAGGAGGCTGAGGCAGGAGGATTGCTTGAACCCAGGAGGCAGAGGCTGCAGTGAACCGAGATTGTGCCACTGCACTCTAACCTGGTGACAGAACAAGAATCTATCTCAAAATAAATAAATAGATAAATAAATAAATACAGTCAACCAAAGGAGTGGGGAAACATTTATTTAAAAACAGGAAAAAGTCTCATGAGAGATACAAATGAAGACAGTGTTTTAGAAATTACAGAGATTATGGTTACAACTCTGAGAAAGATAGAGTGTAGGAGGAAAAGAGAGAAAATGTGAAGATAATCCTTGAGAATAGCTTCACTGAGAAAGCAGTAATAAGACCAAGGAAAGGTGCGGCCAGAGAAGCAAGACAAGGTGGAGAGTGAGTAGCGTCATAGAAGCCCATGCAGTGAAGGAAAGCAGGGTCACTATTTGGAGACTTCGACTATCCTACACTTGCATCAAGAAAAATGAAATGAAAAACCCACTGCTTTTAAAATTTCTTCCATGACTTCAGAGAGAAATTCTTGTAGACTCTCTGGGAAATGTCATGACTCAAGGCTTGAGCTAATTGATGGAAGAGGATAGCAGCTGGAATAAAATACAAATTATTTTAGAAGTTTTGCTGTCAAAGAGAAGGGAATTCAGTGAGGTTGGGAGTTACAGAAGATAACAAACATAAGAAAAGTTATTTTATGTAGTTTTTGTGTTTTGTTGTTAATGAGGAAATATTAGTATGTGTGTCAGAAAAATGCTAGCGGAAATTTAGAGATTAAAATGGAAAAAAATAGGAGGGAAAATACTTGGCTTTTTAAGTGGATGTTTTATTTATTTTTGATTGTTCAAAGTCTGATAATGTACAGACTTACATGCTTGCCAAATATAGTTCATTTGTTTAAGTAAGAGGGAATAA
The DNA here is from genome assembly GCF_028885625.2 of Pongo pygmaeus. Classification (NCBI taxonomy): domain Eukaryota; kingdom Metazoa; phylum Chordata; class Mammalia; order Primates; family Hominidae; genus Pongo; species Pongo pygmaeus. The sequence continues at coordinate 62,658,841 of NC_072376.2, read as the reverse complement.
TATTTATTAAACTGTTGAATGTTTACTATATTCCAGCAAAGTTACACAGGTTATCTCATTTGGTGATTGAAAAATTCCTAAGAATATCTGCTTCAAAATGTTGGCATGAGAATGCAATTATCAACATGTAAAATGCTTAAAATAGGTCCTAGCATGTTATAAGCAGTACTACTATAGTTATAATTAATAGCAATTGTAGAAACAATATTTTACACTGCTTTCTTTTATCGAAAACTGGAGTTCAAGTAATTTAATAAATGGATCTGCATTAATGAAAGAAAGTAAATTAGAAATTACTTTGAAAGAAACTAAATTAGAATTCTGTCTCAGGTGTGTCTGACTCCAAACCCCACTGAGTTTCAGGAGGAACAGATTCTGTTAAACATCTTAAGGAGAGTGTCACAGTCATAGGCCTAGTTCAGGGACAGAGACAGTCTTCTACAGACTTAGTAGAGGAGTTGAGTTTATCAAAAGCAATGAATAATTCAAAACCCAATTCTTAGATAATGTTATGGTTATTAAAAGAGAATACAAGGTAGGAACAAAATGTCAGCAGCAAAATGGGTAACCAGGATGAGCACAAGTTGGAGTCATTAGTAGTCAGGGTATTGCCTAATATTGGTGAGGTGCTCCTTAAATTTCTTCTGCTAAAATGTTAGTTTTTTTTCTGGAGGCTAGAACTATCCTACACTTGCATATGGGAGGCAAGCAAATTTAACTTTTAGAAAGAATGGCATGCAAATGCTAAGAATCAGGTAAGGCATTTAATACTAAAAACTCAGTTATTAAATCAAGTTAAATAGAATAATCCTAAATTCTTTAAATGTTTATGTAGTGCAGTTTGCAATATACTGAATCACTGATCCTTGGATCTTAGGGCACTATATCAATTTATATATATATAATCAATCAATCCAGATATGGTCAATTTTTCATAAAAAAGTAATTGTTATTAACCACAGAAATAAGCACTCAAATAGAAACCACATATAGTTACTGTATTCTCAATTTTGGAGACTTTAATGACTTTGAAATATTAATTTATGTATTTATTTATCCTTCACTTCACAAACATTTATTATAAAGTACCGTTCAGAAGCCAGTATGTTTGGAAATAAATAATGAGCTGGCTCTCACCTGTAATCCCAGCACTTTGGGAGGCCGAGGCAGGCAAATCACGAGGTCAGGAGATCGAGACCATCCTGGCTAACATGGTGAAACCCCATCTCTACGAAAAATATAAACAATTACCCAGGCATGGTGGTGGGCGCCTGTAGTCCCAGCTACTCGGGAGGCTGAGGCAGGAGAATGGCGTGAACCTGAGAGGGAGAGCTGGCAGTGAGCCGAGATCGTGCCACTGCACTCCAGCCTGGGCAACAGAGTGAGACTCCATCTCTAATAATAATAATAATAATAATAGTAATAATAATGAGCTGTATACCTGTAAGAAAGATGGAGTATTCCAGAGTGAAAAAGCCATGCACTTCAGAATTAGGAATTATATACCATCACATAACATATAAATTACAAAACTAATACAAGAAGGATTTGCAAATGAAGTAATGTATTCTTTCACACTGAATATAAGATTTGTATATATAATTATATAAATAATTATATCCAATTAGAAAGGTTAAAAAAGGCAAATATAACAGTTATTTTAAAATCCCAGGGACTGTGTATATATGTGTTTATTAAAGAAGCTGTCAAAATTAACCTTTTATAATTGTAACTGAATGCAAGTCCAGCTGCTCACTGCTCGAGGGCCAGAATACAAGAAGCAAAGTGTAGTGAAAGGAAAGCAACTTCATTCAAATGCTAGCAGTTGGGAAATGGTCAGGTTCTTGCCTCCAAAAGACCATTTCAAATGTTAGTCTTGGGAGAAGGGGTTTAAAAGGGAGAGACTTGGTATGGAAACCAGCAGGAGAAACACAGGGTGCAGGTCTGAATATCTTGTTCCAAAGGCTATCTTGAGTCACCGTCCACCTGGAGTGCTGGCTGGACCATCTCGGTTGTGGCTGGGTTGTAGATTATCTGTCCTGAGGCAATCTCCTTGTTGGGGAGAATTCCGCAGCTGGGCCTCCTTGCCTGGCTTATTATAAAATTAGACCCTGGAATTTCTTAACAAGCATGCCGTTAGATAAGTGTGTATGGTGCAAGGGACTGTCTGCTGGGAAACAGGGAAGCAGAGTTTCGAAGTACATTTCAAGGCTTTATCTCAAGGCTAAGAAAAAATGTTTCTACAATCTGTTTCAAGGTTACATCTTAAGACTTGAGAGGAAGAAAAGGAAAAAAAAAAAGGTTTAAAATGAGTTTCAAAGTTAAAATACTTGTTTACAAAATTAAATAAAATGCATTCACATGGGAACATCATCATCGATATATGCACAAACACATATGCACATAAATTTTCACTGCTATTGATGTTTACTATCTACTCATTTAGTATAAACGCTTGCTTCAAGAAAGATTAAGTGTTAAAAATCATAACTTTATCTGAGAGATGAATGAGTTAAGGCTAATTAAGTACTTCATTAAAGAAAGAGAACATACTAAAGTATTAATTATATTTAAAGCCTCAAACAATATACTTAAATTATGTGCTGAGCAGTTTTTTTTAAATGAGTAAGTTACAAGGCTTGTTTAGAGTAAAAAATAAGAGTGTTTTATCTATCGAAATCAAATTTTGCTAAGGCAGTTTCTAAAAATGATGAGCCAAAAGGCTGTTAAATATTTTAGCAAATGTTATATTTATGAAACAATAACAATGCCAATTTATATTCTTTTCTGTGCTTAAGTACTAGATATAATGTCATGTAGGTCAGATGAAGGATATTTATATTTAAAGTGTTCTGACATCTCACTGGTTCTCAGTATAGATAGAAAGATGTTAACTAATTCTAGACTTTTAAAATTAATTCAGGGATAACCAACCATACAACAACTATTGAGTTTATAATTTCCAATTCAGCAGAGAAAAAAAATGATAAACCTAATAATTGGAAATTGACTAAATGTCTTCATAAAGACAGAGATTTGTGGAATTCAATTTTTTAAAAAGTTCAACTATATAGTTGCTTTTTATAAGGAGTATAACTAAAATGTAAGGACATGAAACTCAGCTGCCCACCTGAGCTGCTCATTCCCAGCACATGGCCAGTGAGGACATAGCGAGTGACGAGGAACACATGGTCATCCACGAGGAGGGGGTGATGATGTCATTGCTGATGACGGCTTTAGCACCACTGACACTGATCTCAAGTTCAAGGAGTGGGTGACCGGCTGAGAGTGGGGACAGCTCTGGGGAGGAGCCAGAGGGCAACAAGGGCTTTGGTGGGAAGGTATTTGCACCTGTCATTTTTTCCTTCTTTACTCCTGCTGCCCCTTGCTGGATCCTGAGCCCCCAGGGTCCCCCGATCCAACTGCAGTTTTTGGCAAAGTCTATGGTCCCACCCCGTCCTCCTCCTACACATACTCGGATGCTTCCTCCTCAACCTTGGCACCCACCTCCTTCTTACTCGGCCCAGGAGCCTTCAAGCCCAGGAGTCTGGTCAGGGCAGCAGAGCGGGCCCCCTACAGCCCCTATCCCTGGGGATGGGGGCCCAGGGACGCCTTCCAAGGCGACCTGTTTCCTCCCAATGGATCCTGCCATATTCTGGTGCGAGAGACCTGAAAGTGTGGGCGACCTGGAGCTACCAGGCCCCTCAGTCATTGCGGTCCCTCCCAACACTAAGGCTTTCCTAGGCAGGAGCTGGGCTGAGCCACCCGGGGGGCAGAGCCTGAATAGGAGAAACTGACTGGGCTTTGGGGGTCAGGGCAGAGGGAATACCACGGACATGGATCCCACACTGGAGGACCCCACCATGCCCAAATGCAAAATGAGAAGATGCTCCAGCTGCAGCCCAAAGCCCAACACCCCCAAGTGTGCCATGTGTGATGGGGACAGCTTCCCCTTTGTCTGCACAGGTGGAGAAGCTGAGGACGGGCTGAGGGAACCAGAGACCGAGAAGGCGCTGTCCTCTTCACTGCACACGCCCTGGACCAGTGCCGGCACTGATCATGCAGCTCTTCCAGGCCCACTGCTTCTTCCTGTCCACTAGGCCACAGCCGCCCTCCAGGCCCACTATGCACACATCTTCCCCTCCAAGGTTTGTTCTGCCCCTGCCCTGACTCCCAGCCCTGCGGGGGTCCTGACCCCACCTCACCTGGCTCAGACTCTGACGCTGCCCTGGCTGCCCCACCACTGCCTCTGCCCGAGAGTCACGTGAGGCTGACAGTAGGGGCAGGGGCAGCAGTGGTGCCAGTTGGGGGGAGGTCCAGTGGGAGGAGCCTCAGCCTCGCAGGCTGCTCTGTGGGATTGATGACTGCATGATCTTCTGGGCACCTCACGGATCTTCAACTGCAGATGAAATGGATGCTGGTGGTGGGTGCAGGGCCACTGGGAGCTGCTGCATGGGTCCCAGAGGCTGGACTGGGGCAGGTGCCAACTGAAGCTGCTGGGGCAGCATGGGCAGGATGTTCTGCACACAAACCTTGGAGAAGAAGATGTGTGCATAGCGGGTCCACTGCTGCTGCCCCTGCCCTGACTCCCAGCCCTGCCTGACCACATCTCACCCTGCTCAGGCTCTGGCGCAACCCTGGCTGCCCTGCCACTGCCTCTGCCCCAGAGTTGGGGCCTCGACAGCCTGGCTGGAAGGGGACACCCCAGCCCTGAATCAACACCTGGGTCCCTCCATAACTACCACAGGCAGGTGGGTGACCCCAAAGAAGATCCCAGGACTCACAGTACCCCCTGAGAACATGGACAGTATGTGGGGGTAGCAACGGAGGGCAGGATGGTTATCTTCTGCCGGGTAAAGCCATTTAATCCTTTCAGTTTGGGTGGGACGGAATAAGGCCTGCTTTTTTTTTTTTGGAGACATAGTCTTGCTCTGTCGCCCAGGCGGGAGTGCAGTGGTGCAATCTTGGCTCACGGCAACCTCTTCCTGCCAGGTTCATGCCATTATCCTGCCTCAGCCTTCCGGGTAGCTGGGATTACAGGTGCACGCTACCACATCCGGCTAATTTTTGTATTTTTAGTACAGACAGGGCTTCACCATCTTGGCCAGGCTGATTTTGATCTCCTGACATCGTGATCCGCCTGCCTCCACCTCCCAAAGTGCTGGGATTACAGGCGTGAGCCACCATGCCTGGCCAAGGCCTGCTCCTCTTATATATACCCCCTACCCCTGCAGCTGTGCCAGGGGAAAGCTGGGCAGTTTCCCTCCTCCGAGCCCCTGTACATACCATGAAGCGTGGGACCTTCCGAGCTTTTCACTTTTCGGAAAATAGCTCCTGCTGGGGCTACAAGATGGAGTGTGAAGAGGGCCTTGGGCCACAGGGAGGCGCCTGTGGAATAGGGGGAGTTCATGCATCCCTTCTTTCCCCAGAGGGGCTGGACTCAGGTGAGTATGGGGGTGGGGGCTCCTGCACTTCGACACAGGCAGCGGCAGGGTTTTCTCCCCATTCCCTCTGCACTCTCAACTTGAGTTGTACTTTTTAAGAAAGTGATTCACCCTGCCTTTGCCCCCTTCCCCAGAACAGAACACGTTGATCATGGGCGATATTTCTTATTGTGCCAAAAAGTTGCCATGACCGTCATTAAACCTGCTTAACACCAAATAATAAGGAAAATAAAATAAAAAATTCGGGCTTGGTGCAGAAACTCACTCCAAATAAATTACCTATCAAAATATTTATATAATGGTGGAAAATTCCAAAATTCCATATTTTGGGATTTATACACAAAAGATAAAAAAAATTAGAGGCCAAGAGGCTGCCGGAAGGGAAAAACGGGACCTGGAAAGGCCGTTGTGAGGAATGAGCTGGGCCTAAAGAGGCCACTGGCAGGCGGGAGCTGGGCCTGCCGAAGTGGCCGAAAAGCAGGAGCTCGGGAATGGGGAGGCCACAGTGAGGCGAGAGCTAGCTGGGCATGGAGAGTCTGCCGTTAGGCCAAGACCGGGCCCGTGCAGGCCTTTGGGAGGCAGGAGGCCGGGCCTGCAAAGGCCAACTGGAGGTCAAGTTCTGGGCCTGAAGAGGCCGCCGAAAGTCAAAACCAGGGCCTGGGAAGTCCGCTGAGAGCCATGAGCTGGGCTGGGCCGAAAGAGGCCACTGGGAGGCAGGAGGAGCTGGGCCTGGAGAGACTGACTTGAGGAAGTTTTTTTTCTTTTTAAAAAATTTTTATTTTATAGTGGCAAGAAAATTAGCATGAGGTCTACCCTGAACAAAAGTTTAAATTTAAAATACAGTATTGTTCACTATACGAACAATGTTGGGTAGCAGATGCCTAGAAATTTTTCAATTTGCATAACTGAGATTTTATAACCATTGATCAGCAACTTACCATTTCCCCTTTACCCTGGCCCTTGAAAACCACCGTTTATTCTTTTTTTTCGACTAATTGATATTTATAGCATGCTTCATACAACTGCAGAATATACATTCTTTTTTTTCTTTTTATTATTATTATTATTATTATTATTATTATTATACTTTAGGCTCTATAGTACATGTGCGCAACGTGAAGGTAAGTTACATATGTATACATGTGCCATGCTGGTGCGCTGCACCCACCAACTCGTCATCTAGCATTAGGTATATCTCCCAATGCTATCCCACCCCCCTCCCCCGACCCCACAACAGTCCCCAAAGTGTGATGTTCCCCTTCCTGGGTCCATGTATTCTCATTGTTCAATTCCCACCTATGAGTGAGAATATGCGGTGTTTGGTTTTTTGTTCTTGTGATAGTTTACTGAGAACGATGATTTCCAATTTCATCCATGTCCCTACAAAGGACGTGAACTCATCATTTTTTATGGCTGCATAGTATTCCATGGTGTATATGTGCCACATTTTCTTAATCCAGTCTATCATTGTTGGACATTTGGGTTGGTTCCAAGTCTTTGCTATTGTGAATAATGCCGCAATAAACATACGTGTGCATGCGTCTTTATAGCAGCATGATTTATAGTCCTTTGGGTATATACCCAGTAATGGGACGGCTGGGTCAAATGGTATTTCTAGTTCTAGATCCCTGAGGAATTGCCACAAAGACTTCCACAAGGGTTGAACTAGTTTACAGACCCACCAACAGTGTAAAAGTGTTCCTATTTCTCCACATCCTCTCCAGCACCTGTTGTTTCCTGACTTTTTAATGATTGCCATTCTAACTGGTGTGAGATGGTATCTCATTGTGGTTTTGATTTGCATTTCTCTGATGGCCAGTGATGGTGAGCATTTTTTCATGTGTTTTTTGGCTGCATAAATGTCTTCTTTTCAGAAGTGTCTGTTCATGTCCTTCGCCCACTTTTTGATGGGGTTGTTTTTTTCTTGTAAATTTGTTGGAGTTCATTGTAGATTCTGGATATTAGCCCTTTGTCAGATGAGTAGGTTGCGAAAATTTTCTCCCATTTTGTAGGTTGCCTGTTCACTCTGATGGTAGTTTCCTTTGCTGTGCAGAAGCTCTTTAGTTTAATTAGATCCCATTTGTTAATTTTGTCTTTTGTTGCCGTTGCTTTTGGTGTTTTTGACATAAAGTCCTTGCCCATGCCTATGTCCTGAATGGTATTGCCTAGGTTTTCTTCTAGGGTTTTTATGGTTTTCGGTCTAACATTTAAGTCTTTAATCCATCTTGAATTGATTTTTGTATAAGGTGTAAGGAAGGGATCCAGTTTCAGCTTTCTACATATGGCTAGCCAGTTTTCCCAGCACCATTTATTAAATAGGGAATCCTTTCCCCATTTCTTGTTTTTCTCAGGTTTGTCAAAGATCAGATAGTTGTAGATATGTGGCATTATTTCTGAGGGCTCTTTTCTGTTCCATTGATCTATATCTCTGTTTTGGTACCAGTACCATGCTGTTTTGGTTACTGTAGCCTTGTAGTATAGTTTGAAGTCAGGTAGCGTGATGCCTCCAGCTTTGTTCTTTTGGCTTAGGATTGACTTGGCGATGCGGGCTCTTTTTTGGTTCCATATGAACTTCAAAGTAGTTTTTTCCAATTCTGTGAAGAAAGTCATTGGTACCTTGATGGGGATGGCATTGAATCTGTAAATTACCTTGAGAAGGATGGCCATTTTCATGATATTGATTCTTCCTACCCATGAGCATGGAATGTTCTTCCATTTGTTTGTATCCTCTTTTATTTCCTTGAGCAGTGGTTTGTAGTTCTCCTTGAAGAGGTCCTTCACATCCCTTGTAAGTTGGATTCCTAGGTATTTTATTCTCTTTGAAGCAATTGTGAATGGGAGTTCACTCATGATTTGGCTCTCTGTTTGTCTGTTACTGATGTATAAGAATGGTTGTGATTTTTCTACATTGATTTTGTATCCTGAGACATTGCTGAAGTTGCTTATCAGCTTAAGGAGATTTTGGGCTGAGACAATGGGGTTTTCTAGATATATTATCATGTCATCTGCAAACAGGGACAATTTGACTTCCTCTTTTCCTAATTGAATACCCTTGATTTCCTTCTCTTGCCTAATTGCCCTGGCAAGCACTTCCAACACTATGTTGAATAGAAGTGGTGAGAGAGGGCATCCCTGTCTTGCGCCAGTTTTCAAAGGGAATGCTTCCAGTTTTTGCCCATTCAGTATGATATTGGCTGTGGGTTTGTCATAAATAGCTTTTATTATTTTGAGATACGACCCATCAATACCTAATTTATTGAGAGTTTTTAGCATGAAGGGTTGTTGAATTTTGTCAAAGGCCTTTTCTGCATCTATTGAGATAATCATGTGGTTTTTGACTTTGGTTCTGTTTATATGCTGCATTACATTTATTGATTTGCGTATATTGAACCAGCCTTGCATCCCAGGGATGAAGCCCACTTGATCATGGTGGATAAGCTTTTTGATGTGCTGCTGGATTCTGTTTGCCAGTATTTTATTGAGGATTTTTGCATCAATGTTCATCAAGGATATTGGTCTAAAATTCTCTTTTTTTGTTGTGCCTCTGCCAGGCTTTTGTATCAGGATGATGCTGGCCTCATAAAATGAGTTAGGGGAAGAGTCTTGCTCTTTAGCCGAGGCCGGAGTGCAGTGGTGCTATCTCGGCTCACAGCAAGTTCCGCCTCCCGGGTTCATGCCATTCTCCTGCCTCAGCCTCCCTAGTAGCTGGGACTACAGGCACCCGCTACCGCGCCCAGCTAATTTTTTGTATTTTTAGTAGAAATGGGGTTTCACCGTTTTAGCCAGGATGGTCTCGATCTCCTGACCTCATGATCCGCCCACCTCAACCTCCCAAAGTGCTGGGATTACAGGCGTGAGCCACCATGCCCGGCCTTGACTTGAGGAAGTTTTGCACCTGGAGAGGCTGCCAAGAGGATGGAGCTGGGCCCGGGGAGGCTGCCTTGCAGCTCTTCCAGGCCCAATTCCAGGCCAACTTGAGGATGACTTGGGCTTGCAGAGGCTGCCGGGAGGCCGGAGCTGGCCCTGGAGAGACCGACTCAAGGGCAGTCTGGGCCTGCAGAGGCCACCAGGAGGAAGAGCTGGGCCTGGAGAGGCCGACTGGAGGAAGTCCAGTGCCTGGAGCGGATGCAAAGGAGCAAACGCTAGGCCGCGAAATGCCGCCATGACGTCCCAGCTTGGCCTCCGGGAGGCAGGAGCTGGGCCTGCGGAGGCCGCCCTGAGGTGGGAGCCTGGCCCGAGGAGGCCACGGTGCCAGGCAACAGGTGGGCCTGGAGGGCCCACTGTGAGGTAGAGGCCGGGCCTCTAGAGGCCAACGGGAGGCAGGAGCTGGCACCGGAGGGGCCCTCATTGAGGACGCGTTGCGCCTGGAGAGGCCGCCGGGAGGCCGGAGCTGGGCCTGGAGAGGCTGACTTCAGGACAATTTGGGCCTGCAGAGGCCACTGGGAGGCCCAAGCTGGGCCTAGAGGAGCCCACCGACCGGACGCCGCTTGGGTCCTGGAGACGCTTTCGGAGGGCAGGAGCTGAGCCTGGCGAGGCCACCGTGAGGCCTGAGCTGGGCCTGGGGAGCTTGGCCTCTGGAAGTTGTGGGCCTACCAGGGCCACTGGGAGCTAGGCGGGAGCTGAGTCCAAAGAGGTTGTTGGGAGGCCGGAGTCGGGCCTGGAGATGCAGCAGGGAGGAAGAACTGGGCCCAGAGAGAATGCCGGGAGGCTGCAAGTGGGTCTGGAGAGGCCGACTTGAGGAGGCCCAGCCTCTGCCTCCCTCATGGCGGCCTCTACAGACCCAGCTGTTCCTCCTGGCTGTGTCTCCCAGCCCAGCTCCTGACTCCCAGCAAGCAAGCTCTTTTGGCTCAGCTCCTGCTGGCGTTTGTAGGCCCCGAAGTTTCTGCAGCCAAGCTCTTCAGGCCCACGTCCTGCCTCCCGGTGGCCTGTACAGGCCCAGCTTTGGCTGGAGAAGAGCCTCTGCAGGCCCCGCTGTTGCCTCCCAGGGGAATCTCCAGACCCAGCTGTCGTCCCACGGCGGCCTCCCGGGACCAAGTCCCTGCCTGCCTCCTGGCAGCCCACGTGCAGCCAAGCTCCTCCCTCACGGTGGCCTGTTCAGGCCCAACTCATGCCTCTGGCACCCTGCCCAGAGGCGTGAGCCCCTGCCTCACACTGGCCTCTCTCACGCTGAGAGGTCCTCCATCACGCTGGCCTGTTGAGGCCCAGCTCATGACTCCGGTGGCCTCTCCAGACCCAGCCCCTGCCTCGCTGAGGCCATCCGGAGGCCAAGCTCATGCGTCATGGCGGCCTCTCCCGGCCTGGCATTTGCTCCCTTGCATGCGCTCCAGACCCTGCACTTCCTCCAGTCGGCCTCTCCAGGCCCAGCTCTTCCTCCCAGCGGACTCTACATGCCCAAGTCATCCTCAAGTTGGCCACCCCAGGCCTGCAGACGCCGCCGGGAGGCAGGACAGGCCGACTTGACGACAGTCTGGGCCTGCAGAGGCCGCCGGGAGGAAGAGCTGGGCCTGGAGAGGCCGACTGGAGGAAGTGCAGGGCTTGGAGCGCATGCAAAGGAGCAAACGCCAGGCCGGGAGAGGCCGCCATGACGCATGAGGTTGGCCTCCGGAGGGCCTCCGCGAGGCAGGAGCTGGGCCTGCGGAGGCCGCCCCGAGGCGGGAGCCTGGCCCGAGGAGGCCACGGCGAGGCAAGAGGTGGGCCTGGAGGGCCCACTGTTGAGGTAGAGGCTGGGCATCTAGAAGCCACCAGCCAACAGGCAGGGGCTGGGCCTGGAGAGGCCACCAGAGTCATGAGCTGGGCCTCAAAAAGCTACCGTGAGGGAGCACCTCTCTCAGCGTGACAGAGGTCCTCTGAGAGAGGTCCTCTGAGAGGGGTCCTCTCTCACGCTGCGAGAGGTCCTCTGAGAGGGGTCCTCTCTCACGCTGCGAGAGGTCCTATCTCACGCTGAGGTCCTCTCTCACACTGAGAAGTCCCAGCGTGAGAGAGGACCTCTCTCAGCGTGAGAGAGGCCAGTGTGAGGCAGGGGCTCAGGCCTCTGGGCAGGGTGCCAGAGGCAAGAGTTGGGCCTCAACAGGCCAGCGTGAGAGAGGCCCTCTGAGAGGGGTCCTCTCTCACGCTGAGAGGTCCTCTGAGAGGGGTCCTCTCTCACGCTGAGAGAGGTCCTCTGAGAGGGGTCCTCTCTCACGCTGAGAGAGGTCCTCTGAGAGGGGTCCTCTCTCACGCTGAGAGAGGTCCTCTGAGAGGGGTCCTCTCTCACGCTGAGAGAGGTCCTCTGAGAGGGGTCCTCTCTCACGCTGAGAGAGGTCCTCTGAGAGGGGTCCTCTCTCACGCTGAGAGAGGTCCTCTGAGAGGGGTCCTCTCTCACGCTGAGAGAGGTCCTCTGAGAGGGGTCCTCTCTCACGCTGACAGAGGTCCCTTCTCACGCAGAAAGAGGTCCTCTCTCACACTGAGAGGTCCTCTAACATGTCCTCTCTCACGCTGAGAGAGGCCAGTGTGTGGTAGGGGCTCACGCCTCTGGGCAGGGTGCCAGAGGCATAAATTGGGCCTCAACAGGCCAGCGTGAGGGAGGAACTCTCTCAGTGCGAGGGAGTTCCTCTGAGAGGGATCCTCTTTCAGCGTGAGAGAGGTCCTCTGAGAGAGTCCTCTCTCACGCTGAGAGAGGTCCTCTGAGAGAGTCCTCTCTCACGCTGAGAGGGGTCCTCTCTCACGCTGAGAGAGGTCCTCTCACAGGTCCTCTCTCACACTGAGAGAGGTCCTCTCACAGGTCCTCTCTCACGCTGAGGTCCTGTCTCACACTGAGAGAAGTCCTAGCGTGAGAGAGGACCTCTCTCAGTGTGAGAGAGGCCAGTGTGAGGCAGGGGCTCACGCCTCTGGACAGGGTGCCAAAGGCATGAGTTGGGCCTCAACAGGCCACCATGAGGGAGGAGCTGGGCTGCTCGCAGGCTGCCGGGAGGCAGGCAGGGAGTTGGCCCCGGGAGGCCGCCGTGGGTCAAGAGCCGGGCCTGGAGAGGCCCCTGGGAGGCAAGAGCAGGGCCTGCAGAGGCTGTTCTCCAGCCAGAGCTGGGCCAGTTCAGGCACCGGGAGGCAGGAGGTGGGCATGAAGAGCTTGGCTGGAGAAAGTTCGGGGCCTACAAAGGCCAGCGGGAGCTGGGCAGGAGCTGAGCCAAAAGAGCTTGCTTGCTGGGAGGCCGGAGCTGGGCCTGGAGAGGCCGACTTCAGGATGACCTGGGCCTGCAGAGGTTGCCGGGAGGCCCAAGCTGGGCCAGGAGGAGTCCACTGACCGGACGCCGTTTGGGGCCTGGAGACGCTGTCGGGGGGCAGGAGCTGAGCCTGGAGAGGCCACCGTGAGGCCTGAGCTGGGCCTGGGGAGCTTGGCTTCAGCAAGTTGTGGGCCTACCAGGGCCGCTGGGAGCTGGGCAGGAGCTGAGTCCAAAGAGGTTGTTGAGAGGCAGGAGTAGGGCCTGGAGATGCAGCAGGGAGGAAGAACTGGGCCCAGAGAGGATGCCGGGAGGCTGCAAGTGGGTCTGGAGAGGCCGACTTGAGGAGGCCCAGCCTCTGCCTCCCTCATGGCGGTCTCTGCAGGCCCAGCTGTTCCTCCAGGCTGCGTCTCCCAGCCCAGCTCCTGACTCCCAGCAAGCAAGCTCTTTTGGCTCAGCTCCTGCTGGCGTTTGTAGGCCCCGAAGTTTCTGCAGCCAAGCTCTTCAGGCCCACGTCCTGCCTCCCAGTGGCCTGTACAGGCCCAGCTCTGGCTAGAGAAGAGCCTCTGCAGGCCCCGCTGTTGCCTCCCAGGGGCCTCTCCAGACCAGCTGTCGCCCCACGGCGGCCTCCCAGGACCAAGTCCCTGCCTGCCTCCTGGCAGCCCGCGTGCAGCCCAGCTCCTCCCTCACGGTGGCCTGTTCAGGCCCAACTCATGCCTCTGGCACCCTGCCCAGAGGCGTGAGCCCCTGCCTCACACTGGCCTCTCTCACGCTGAGAGAAGTCCTCCATCACGCTGGCCTGTTGAGGCCCAGTTCATGACTCCGGTGGCCTCTCCAGGTCCAGCCCCTGCCTCGCGGAGGCCCTCCGGAGGCCAAGCTCATGCGTCACAGCGGCTTCTCCCGGCCTGGCATTTGCTCCCTTGCATGCGTTCCAGACACTGCACTTCCTCCAGTCGGCCTCTCCAGGCCCAGCTCTTCCTCCCAGCCACCTCTACAGGCCCAAGTCGTCCTCAAGTTGGCCACCCCGGGCCTGCAGAGGCCGCCGAGAGGCAGGACAGGCCGACTTGATGACAGTCTGGGCCTGCAGAGGCGGCCGGGAGGCAGGACAGGCCGACTTGACGACAGTCTGGGCCTGCAGAGGCCGCCGGGAGGAAGAGATGGGCCTGGAGAGGCCGACTGGAGGAAGTGCAGGGCCTGGAGCGCATGCAAAGGAGCAAACGCCAGGCCGGGAGAGGCCGCCGTGATGCATGAGCTTGGCCTCCGGAGGGCCTCCGTGAGGCAGGAGCTGGGCCTGCGGTGGCCGTCCCGAGGCGGGAGCCTGGCCCGAGGAGGCCACGGCGAGGTAAGAGGTGGGCCTGGAGGGCCCACTGTTGAGGTAGAGGCTGGGCCTCTAGAAGCCGCCAGCCAACAGGCAGGGACTGGGCCTGGAGAGGCCACCAGAGTCATGAGCTGGGCCTCAACAAGCTACCATCAGGGAGGACCTCTCTCAGCGTGAGAGAGGTCCTCTGAGAGGGGTACTCTCTCATGCTGAGAGAGGTCCTCTGAGAGGGGTCCTCTCTCACGCTGAGAGATGTCCTCTGACAGGTCCTCTCTCATGCTGAGGTCCTCTCTCACACTGAGAACTCCTAGCGTGAGAAAGGACCTCTCTCAGCGTGAGAGAGGCCAGTGTGAGGGAGGGGCTCACGCCTCTGGGCAGGGTGCCATAGGCATGAGTCTGGGCCTCAACAGGCCAGCGTGAGAGCGGCCCTCTGAGAGGGGTCCTCTCTCACACTGAGAGGTCCTCTTAGAGGGGTCCTCTCTCACGCTGAGAGAGGTCCTCTGAGAGGGGTCCTCTCTCACGCTGAGAGAGGTCCTCTGAGAGGGGTCCTCTCTCACGCTGAGAGAGGTCCCTTCTCACGCTGAAAGAGGTCCTCTCTCACACTGAGAGGTCCTCTAACATGTCCTCTCTCACGCTGAGGTCCTCTCTCATGCTGAGAGAAGTCCTAGCGTGAGAGAGGACCTCAGCGTGAGAGAGGCCAGTGTGTGGCAGGGGCTCACGCCTCTGGGCAGGGTGCCAGAGGCATGAATTGGGCCTCAACAGGCCAGCGTGAGGGAAGACCTCTCTCAGTGTGAGGGAGTTCCTCTGAGAGGGATCCTCTCTCACACTGAGAGAGGTCCTCTCACAGGTCCTCTCTCACGCTGACGTCCTCTCTCACGCTGAGAGAAGTCCTAGCGTGAGAGAGGACCTCTCTCAGCGTGAGAGAGGCCAGTGTGAGGCAGGGGCTCACACCTCTGGGCAGGGTGCCAAAGGCATGAGTTGGGCCTCAACAGGCCACCATGAGGGAGGAGCTGGGCCGCTCGCAGGTTGCCGGGAGGCAGGCAGGGAGTTGGCCCCGGGAGGCCGCCGTGGGTTGAGAGCCGGGCCTGGAGAGGTCCCTGGGAGGCAAGAGTGGGGCCTGCAGAGACTGTTCTCCAGCCAGAGCTGGGCCAGTTCAGGCACCGGGAGGCAGGAGGTGGGCATGAAGAGCTTGGCTGGAGAAAGTTCGGGGCCTACAAAGGCCAGCGGGAGCTGGGCAGGAGCTGAGCCAAAAGAGCTTGCTTGCTGGGAGGCCGGAGCTGGGCTTGGAGAGGCCGACTTCGGGATGACTTGGGCCTGCAGAGGTTGCTAGGAGGCCCAAGCTGGGCCAGGAGGAGTCCACCAACCGGACGCCATTTGGAGCCTGGAGACACCATCAGAGGGCAGGAGCTGAGCCTGGAGAGGCCACCGTGAGGCCTGAGCTGGGCCTGGGGAGCTTGGCTTCAGGAAGTTGTGGGCCTACCAGGGCCGCCGGGAGCTGGGCGGGAGCTGAGTCCAAAGAGGTTGTTGGGAGGCCGGAGTCGGGCCTGGAGACGCAGCCGGGAGGAAGAACTGGGCCCAGAGAGGATGCCGGGAGGCTGCAAGTGGGTCTGGAGAGGCCGACTTGAGGAGGCCCAGCCTCTGCCTCCCTCATGGCGGCCTCTGCAGGCCCAGCTGTTCCTCCAGGCTGCATCTCCCAACCCAGCTCCTGACTTCCAGCAAGCAAGCTCTTTTTGCTCAGCTCCTGCTGGCGTTTGTAGGCCCCGAAGTTTCTGCAGCCAAGCTCTTCAGGCCCACGTCCTGCCTCCCAGTGGCCTGTACAGGCCCAGCTTTGGCTGGAGAAGAGCCTCTGCAGGCCCCGCTGTTGCCTCCCAGGGGCCTCTGCAGACCCAGCTGTCACCCCACGGCGGCCTCCCGGGACCAAGTCCCTGCCTGCCTCCTGGCAGCCCACGTGCAGCCCAGCTCCTCCCTCACGGTGGCCTGTTCAGGCCCAACTCATGCCTCTGGCACCCTGCCCAGAGGCGTGAGCCCCTGCCTCACACTGGCCTCTCTCACGCTGAGAGGTCCTCCATCACGCTGGCCTGTTGAGGCCCAGCTCATGACTCCAGTGGCCTCTCCAGGCCCAGCTCCTGCCTCGCGGCGGCCCTCCGGAGGCCAAGCTCATGCGTCACGGCGGCCTCTCTCGGCCTGGCATTTGCTCCCTTGCATGCACTCCAGACCCTGCACTTCCTCCAGTCGGCCTCTAGAGGCCCAGCTCTTCCTCCCAGCGGCCTCTACAGGCCCAAGTCGTCCTCAAGTTGGCCACCCCAGGCCTGCAGAGGCCGCTGGGAGGCAGGGCAGGCCGACTTGATGACAGTCTGGGCCTGCAGAGGCCGCCGGGAGGAAGAGCTGGGCCTGGAGAGGCCGACTGGAGGAAGTGCAGGGCCTGGAGCACATGCAAAGGAGCAAACGCCAGGCCGGGAGAGGCCGCCGTGACGTATGAGCTTGGCCTCCGGAGGGCCTCCGTGAGGCAGGAGCTGGGCCTGCGGAGGCCGTCCCGAGGCGGGAGCCTGGCCCGAGGAGGCCACGGCGAGGTAAGAGGTGGGCCTGGAGGGCCCACTGTTGAGGTAGAGGCTGGGCCTCTAGAAGCCGCCAGCCAACAGGCAGGGACTGGGCCTGGAGAGGCCACCAGAGTCATGAGCTGGGCCTCAACAAGCTACCGTGAGGGAGGACCTCTCTCAGTGTGAGAGAGGTCCTCTGAGAGGGGTCCTCTCTCACGCTGAGAGAGGTCCTCTGACAGGTCCTCTCTCACGCTGAGGTCCTCTCTCACACTGAGAAGTCCTAGCGTGAGAGAGGACCTCTCTCAGCGTGAGAGAGGCCAGTGTGAGGCAGGGGCTCAGGCCTCTGGGCAGGGTGCCAGAGGCATGAGTTGGGCCTCAACAGGCCAGCGTGAGAGAAGCCCTCTGAGAGGGGTCCTCTCTCACGCTGAGAGGTCCTCTTAGAGGGGTCCTCTCTCACCCTGAGAGAGGTCCTCTGAGAGGGGTCCTCTCTCACGCTGAGAGAGGTCCTCTGAGAGGGGTCCTCTCTCACGCTGAGAGACGTCCCTTCTCACGCTGAAAGAGGTCCTCTCTCACGCTGAGAGGTCCTCTAACATGTCCTCTCTCATGCTGAGAGAGGCCAATGTGAGGCGGGGGCTCACGCCTCTGGGCAGGGTGCCAGAGGCATGAATTGGGCCTCAACTGGCCAGCGTGAGGCAGGACCTCTCTCAGCGTGAGAGAGATCCTCTGAGAGGGGTCCTCTCTTAGCGTGAGAGAGGTCCTCTGAGAGGGTCCTCTCTCAGTGTGAGAGAGGTCCTCTCACAGGTCCTCTCTCACGCTGAGACAGGTCCTCTCACAGGTCCTCTCTCATGCTGAGGTCCTCTCTCACTCTGAGAGAAGTCCTAGCGTGAGAGAGGCCAGTGCGAGGCAGGGGCTCACGCCTCTGGGCAGGGTGCCAAAGGCATGAGTTGGGCCTCAACAGGCCACCATGAGGGAGGAGCTGGGCCGCTCGCAGGCTGCCGGGAGGCAGGCAGGGAGTTGGCCCCGGGAGGCCGCCGTGGGTCGAGAGCCGGGCCTGGAGAGGCCCCTGGGAGGCAAGAGTGGGGCCTGCAGAGGCTGTTCTTCAGCCAGAACTGGGCCAGTTCAGGCACCGGGAGGCAGGAGGTGGGCGTGAAGTGCTTGGTTGAAGAAAGTTCGGGGCCTACAAAGGCCAGCGGGAGCTGGGCAGGAGCTGAGCCAAAAGAGCTTGCTTGCTGGGAGGCCGGAGCTGGGTCTGGAGAGGCCGACTTCAGGACGATCTGGGCCTGCAGAGGTTGCCGGGAGGCCCAAACTGGGCCAGAAGGAGCCCACCGGCTGGACGCCGTTTGGAGCCTGGAGACGCCGTCGGAGGGCAGGAGCTGAGCCTGGAGAGGCCACCATGAGGCCTGAGCTGGGCCTGGGGAGCTTGGCTTCAGGAAGTTGTGGGCCTACCAGGGCCACCGGGAGCTGGGCGGGAGTTGAGTCCAAAGAGTTGTTGGGAGGTCAGAGTCGGGCCTGGAGACGCAGCCGGGAGGAAGAACTGGGCACAGAGAGGACGCCGGGAGGCTGCAAGTGGGTCTGGAGAGGCCAACTTGAGGAGGTTCTGGGCCCGCAGAGGCCGCCGGAAGGGAAAAACTGGGCCTGGAAAGGCTATTGTGAGGAATGAGCCCCATGGGCCTGAAGAGGCCACTGGCAGGCGGGAGCTGGGCCTGCTGAAGCGGCTGAGAGGCAGGAGCTTTGGACTGGGGAGGCCGCAGTGAGGCGAGGGCTAGCTGGGCGTGGATAGTCTGCTGTGAGGCAGAGGCTGGGCCTGTGCAGGCCTTCGGGAGGCAGGAGGCCGGGCCTGGAGAGGCCGACTGGAGGTCAAATTCGGGCCTGCAGAGGCCGCCAAAAGTCAAAAGCGGGGCCTGGGAAGGCCGCCAGGAGGCATGAGCTGGGCTGGGCTGAAAGAGGCCACTGGGAGGCAGGAGGAGCTGGGTCTGGAGAGGCTGACTCGAGGAACTTTTGCACCCGGAGAGGCCGCCGAGAGGCTGGAACTGGGCCTGTGGAGGCTGACTTGAGGACGACCTGGGCCTGCAGAGGCCGCTGGGAGGCAGGAGCTGACCCTGGACAGGCCGACTTGACAACAGTCTGGGCCTGCAGCGGCCACCAGGAGGAAGAGCTGGGCCTGGAGAGGCCCACTTGAGGAAGTTCTGGGTCTGGAGATGCTGCCAAAAGGCAAAAGCTGGGCCAGAATGGCCACTGTGAGGCATAAGTTTGCCCTAGAGAGGCCATTGAGGTAGGAGTGGGGCCTGTAGAGGCTGCTGAAAGGCAGGAGCTTGGCCTAGGGGGTTGCGGTGAGGCACATGCTGGGCTGGGAAAGTGTGCTGTGAGGCAGAGGTTGAGCCTGTAGATGCTGACGGAAGGCACGAGTTGGGCCTGGAATGGCAGACTTGAGAAAGTTCTCGGTCTTGAGAAGGTGCTGGGATGCAGGAGCTGGGCCTGAAGAGGCCACCAAGGCATGAGCTGTGCCTAAAGAGGCCAATGTTAGGCAGGAGCTGTGCCTGGAGAGGCCGACTTGAGGAAGTTTCGGGCACGGACAGCCTGTCGAGGGGCAGGAGCTGGGCCTGGAGAGGCCACGGTGAGGTATGAGCTGGGCCTAATGAGATTAGTGTGAAGCAGGATCTGGGCCTGTTGAGGCTGCTGGGAGGCAGGTAGGACCTTGTTTGGGGAAGGCTTCTGTGAGGCAAAAGCTGGGCCTGGAGAGGCCATTGTCATGCAGGAGCTGGGCCTGTCCAGGCCATTGGGAGGCAGAAGGTGGGCCTGGAAAGCTTGACTTGAGGCAGTTTTGGGCCTACAAAGGCCACTAGGAGCTGGGCAGGAGCTGAGCCAAAAGAGGTTGTTCTGAGGCAGGAGTTGGACCTCCAGACACAGTCAGAAGAAAGAGCACGGCCTGTAGAGGCCACCTGGGGGCAGCAGCTGGGCCTGGAGATACCAACGAAAGGCAGGAGCTGGGCCTTGAGAGGCCGACTTGTGGACATTTTGGCCCTGGATTTTGTGGCCTGGACTTGAGGACATTTGGGCCTCCTGCAAAGAGGCAGGAGCTGGGACTAAAGAGGCTGTTGTAAGGCAGGAGCTGGGCCTGTACAGGCTGCCCAGAGTCAGAAGATGGGCCTCAAGAGGCCACTGTACAACAGGAGCTGGGTCTTGGAAGGTGGCCGTGAGGCAAAAGCTGGCCCTTGGGAGGCCAATGAGTGGCAGGAGCTGGGTCTGGTGAGGTCGACTTGAGAAAGTTCAGGGCCTGGAGAGAAGCCTGGGAGGCAGGAACTGGGTCTAAAGAGGCCATTGTAACAATGGAGCTGTGCCTGTGGAGGCTGTTGTGAGGCAGTAGCCTCATCTGCGGAGACTGCCGTGAGGTAGGGTATGGGCCTAAATAGGCCATTGTGAGTCATGAGCTTGGTCTGTAGAGGCTGACTGGAGAAAGTTCTGGGCCTGGAGAGGCTGCCGGGAGGTAGGAGCTGGGCCAAAAGATTTAAGCACATTACATTTATTAGGCACTTTATTTCCATTATTACACTGTAATATATAATAAAATAATTATAGAACTCACCATAATGTAGAATCAGTGGGCGTGTTAAGCTTGTTTTCCCGCAACTAGATGGTCCCACCTGAGCGTGATGGGAGAAAGTGACAGATCAATAGGTATTAGATTCTCATAAGGACAGCGCAACCTAGATCCCTCACATGCACGGCTCACAACAGGGTGCGTTCTCCTATGAGAATCTAATGCTGCTGCTGATCTGAGAAGGTGGAGCTCAGGCGGGAATGTGAGCAAAGGGGAGTGGCTGTAAATACAGACCAAGCTTCCCTCACTCCCTCACTTGACACCACTCACCTCCTGCTGTGTGGCTCCTTACGGCTCCATGGCTCAGGGGTTGGGGACCCCTGCTCAAGTGCATCCAAAACGACCCTTCCCACACCAGTCTTCATAGTGGTCAAGTGCAGCAACCACTTAGCTCCCAAGGCATGTGCCTCAGCTGGCATTTTGTCACAATCAACAGTAAGTGGTAGCTTGAGTCATTGTGAGGTCACTTCCTGGAAATCACCAGCATCCCATTTCCCACTGGCAAAGAGCTCAGCACTGCCCCCTGGGAAACCAAACCTATGTCCAAATCCCATCTGTGTGGGTTTATCTCCTGGGACCCTTCCTAGCATATTAGTCAGAGTCCAATCAGGAAGCATAAACCACTCAAAAGTTTAAAGTGGTAAAATTTAATACAGAGAATTATTCATTATAACAGGTGAACAGCATAATGAGAGATTGGCTAGCACAAAGTAAAGAGAACTCTAGAGAATATAGGACTAGCCCAGGCCAGGCATGGTGGCTCATGCCTGAAATTCCAGCAATTTCAGAAGCTAATGCAGGAGGATTGCTTAAGGCCAGGAGCTAGACACTGCTCTGGACAACACAGTGAGACCCTGTCTCTATCCAAAAAAAGAAAAAAAATTAGCTGGGAGTGGTGGTGCACACTTGTAGTCCCAGCTACTCTGAAGGCTGAAGTTTGAGCCTGGCAGGTCAAGGCTGCAGTGAGGCATGATTATGCCACTACAGTCCAGCCTGGTGACAGAGCAAGACCCTGTCTCAAAGAACAAAACAACAACAACCATTTACAGACAGAAAAGAAATAGAGCTAATAAGCTAAGGAAAGATGTTGAAATGTGACAAGTAAAGTAATATGAGGTCTTTTATCTATTTAAAATAATCAAACAAAAAATGACTTACTAAATTATAATACCCTGTGCTGGCAAAGGTGCAGTGAAATGGGCACTTTCTTATACTATAAGGGGTGTTTAAATTGTGTATAAGCCTTCCAGGGTAAAGCTTGTCAATTTTTAAAAATAATAGAGACAGGATCTCACCATACTGCCATACTGCCTCCTCCAACTCTTGGCCTCAAGCAATCCTCCTGTCTTAGCCTCCCAAAGTGCTAAGATTATAGCTGGGAGGCACCCAAAACCTTGTCAATTTACATCAAGGGTAATGAGAATGTCCATTCACCGTGACTCACAGTAATCTTACTTCTGGGGAGACAATTCAATCTAAACAAAAGGTCATCTGTACAAACACAGTAAAAATCTGGGAGTAACTGAAGACAGAGTTGGTAAGTGAAATAAGAAACAGTTATAAGAAATTAAACTATGGTATTAATAGGTATCTGGTAAAAGGTCAGTTGATGTTAGCTGCTACTTTTTTGTCATTTTGAGACAGGGTCTCACTCTGTCACCCAGGCTGGAGTGCAGAGGCCTGATCATGACTCACTGCAGTCTCAGCCTCCCTGGGCTCAAGTGATCCTCCCACCTCAGCCTACCAAGGAGCTGAGACTACAGGAACATGCCACCACACTAGGCTAATTCATGTATTTTTCTGTAGGGATGGCGACTCCCTTTGTTTCCAAGGCCTATCCCAAACTCTTGGCCTCAAGCCATCCTCCTGCCTCAGCCTCCCAAAGTGTTGCGATTACCAGTGTGAGCCACCACATCTGGCCAGCTGCTACTTTTATCAATATTATTATTCCACTCAATTAAAAATTATTATTTTCAAGGCTATGCAACAGTATGTATCCTACAGCATAATTGTAAAAACATATACAGTCGTCCCTCAGTATACAGAATTAGTTCCAGCCCCCCATCTCTGCATATACCAAAATCCATGCTTACTCACGTTTCACTGTCACCCCTCTGGAATCCACGTATAGGAAAATTCCGAATATTAGCTGGGCATAGTGGCAAGCACCTATAGTCTCAGCCACGTGGGAGGTTGAGATGGGAGGATCGCTTCAGCCTGGAAGGTTGAGGCTGCAGTCAGCTGTGATAGCACTACTACACTCCAGCCTTGGACAACAGAGGGAGACTCTGTCTCAGAAAAAAAACAAAATAAAACAGGTTAGAAATTGTAATGAGGTCTGTTGGGCAAAATTCCATATAAGCAAAGTATACATTAATAAAGCAAATGGTGATAAATTAGTACGATTGACTTTCTGGAGTTTCTGACAATAAAAGTAAGAAAAATGCAAAACACAAAGACAGAGGGTAAAAAGAGAAATTAGGAAAGCATTCTACATGTTTAACAGGAAGACACTGGCCATGTTCATGCAGCAGCAGTATGTCATGATATGACATACCTTGGAGAGAAGTTAACAGATGAGGAAGTTGATAAAAATCATCAGAGAAGCAAAATACTGGTAGCGACACTCAAGTAAACAACGAAATTTCCATAACTTATGTCAGCAAAATGGGAATATTGTACGGTGTGTGTTGAAGTTCGTATACAACATTGTTTATCTGCCTTTTGTTTGTTTGTAAGGAATGTATATACTAAAAGTTCTTCTTGCTGTCAAAAGAATATGTGTGAATAAGTCATTTTAACTTATTCTTCTGTTTTTCTTTTATCTTCCTGCCATCATCCCACAGCCTTACTTTAGAAATTTGTTTTTTAGAACATTGAACAAGTGCTCCTTGTAGTGGCACACACCTCTAGGATGGGAGGCAGGGGTGGAAGGGTCACTTGAGGCCATGAGTTTGACACCAGCCTGGCCAACAAACTGAGACCCCACGTCTACAAAACAATTTAAAAATTAGGAAGTATCGTCACGTATACCTACAGTCCCAGCTACTCAGGAGGCTCAGGTAGGAGGATCCTTAGCCCAGGAGTTCAAGGCTGCAGCGAGCTGTGATAGCACTACTGTACTCAAGCCTGGGTGACAGGGTGAGACCCCATCTCCTAAAATAAAAATCAAAGAAAAAAAATAGTTCAAGTAGCAAGTAGTATGTGGCTTACTCTGAATATTTCTAAACTAGAAATTCTCAATCTTTTGGGATCTAACATCCCTTTACATTTTTTAACTTTATTGAAGATCTCTAAGACTATTTCTTTCTGTAGACAATTATATTAAAACTAGAAAATAAGACACAAGTTCTTAAATATTATTCATCACATATTAAAGCCATTACATGTTGATATAATACAAGATTTTAAAAATATTTAATATTCATTACATATTAATAATAAAACCATTACATGTTGATATAATACTTTTTTTTTTTCTTTGAGACAAAGTCTTGTTCTTTTGCCCAGGCTGGAGTGAAGTGGTGCAATCTCAGCTCATTGCAACCTCCGCCCCGCAGCTTCAAGCGATTCTCCTACCTCAGCCTCCCAAGTAGCTGGGATTACAGGGGCCCACTACCATGTCCAGCTAATTATTGTATTTTCTTAGTAGAGAAGGAGTTTCGCCATGTTGGCAAGGCTGGTCTTGAACTCTTGACCTCAGGTGATCCACCCGCCTGGGTCTCCCTAAGTGCTGGGATTACAGGTGTGAGCCACCGCACCCACCCCGATTAATATATGTTTTAAAACACTGATTAGTCAGGCAACAACACCGTGCAGGGGTCTCCTCATTCCCAGTGACGCAGACCCCACTGCACGGCTGAGGGGTTGCAAGGGCTGCAGAGCCAAAAGGCTCTGACTTGAGATTTCATTATTTTACTTGTATTTTTATTTGTATTGTGAGACAGGTCCTGCTCTGTCACCCAGACTGGAGTGCAGCTGTGCACTTACAGCTCACTGCAGCCTCGACCTCCTGGGCTCAAGCCATCTTCCTGCCTCAGCTCCCCAGTAGCTGGTAGTACAGTTGAGTGCCACCATGCCTGGTTAGTTTTTTAATTTTTTTGTAGAGTGAGGGGTCTTGCTATGTTGCCCAAGCTGGCCTCAAACTCCTGACCTCAAGAGATCTGCCCACTTCAGCCTCCTGAGTAGCTGAAACTACAAGTACACATCACCATGCCTAGCTAAATTTATTTAATTTTGAAAAATATTTTTGTAAAGAGCAGATCTTGCTGTGTTGTCCAGGCTGGTCTTGAACACCTGCCCTTAAAAGATACTCCCACCTCTGCTTACCAAACAGCTGGGACTACAGGCATGAGCCACCACAATGAGCCTGAAGAGATTTCTTTAATCTAGCATCCCATACTTGGTAGGATTGGGAAAGGCAGTAGTGTTTTTAAAAATTACTTAATAATTTCAGTAACAATCAAACTCAACCTTGACCCCTGCCTTCTCTCACACCCCATATCCAGTCTGACAGGAAATCCTGTTGACTGTCTTCGACATGTACTAAAGATCCCCACCCAGCAACTCCCTGGCCTCCTCCCCTACTTCTCCCCTCTGACCATCTCTCAACACCACCATGACCCTGGTCAGGACCACCATCATCTCCCACCTGGATGTTGCCAAAGCTTGGCCCCCATGCTTCTACCCACATCTTCCCATAGTCTTTCTCAACTCAGCAGCCAGAGAATGCTTTTAGATCAGGAGACAGAGCATGTGGTCGCTCTGCTCAGAACCCTCCCGCAGTTCCCATCTGAGTCAGAGTAAAAGCCAAAGCCCCAGCAATAACCTCCCGGGGCTTATGTGATTTGTACTGATCCCCACCCAGCAACTCCCTGGCCCCCTCCCCTAATTCTCTCCCTCTCTCTGTCTGCTCCATGGGCCTCCTTCCAGAGCCTCAGACACACCTCAGACACTTTATTCTATTGTTTCTGCCTACAGTCCTCTTCCCACAGCACCTTGACCAGCTCCTTCCCCTCCTTCAAGTCTTTACTCAATTTTCACTTAGGAGGCCACCCCTGACCATTCTATTTAACATTGCCATCTGTCCCCATGCCCACCATGCTCATTTCTTCTTTCTTTACTTTCTTCTTTTTTTCAAGATCTCACTGTCACCAAGGCTGGAGTGCAGTGGCACAATCACAGCTCACTGCAACCTCAAATTTCCAGGCTCAAGCGATCCTCCCACCTCAGCCTCCCCAGTAGCTGGGACTCCAGGTTCATGCCATCATGCCTGGCTAAATTTTTTAGTATTTTATTTTATTTTATTTTGAGACAGAGTTTCACTCTTCTTGCCCAGGCTGTAGTGTAATGGTGTGATCCCGGCTCACTACAACCTCCACCTCCCAGATTCAAGTGATTCTCCTGCCTCAGCCTTCCAAGTAGCTGGGATTACAGGTGCGTGCCACCACGCCCAGCTAATTTTTGTATTTTTAGTAGACCCGGGGTTTTGCAATGTTGGGCAGGCTGGTCGCGAACTCCTGACCTCAGGTAATCTGCCCGCTTCGGCCTCCCGAAGTGCTGGAATTACAGGTGTGAGCCACCACACCTGGCCAATTTTTTCATTTTTGTAGAGACAAGGTCTTACTATGTTGCCCAGACTGGTCTTGAACTCCTGGCCTCATGTGATCCTCCTGCCTAAATTCCTAAAGTGCTGGGATTACCGGCATGAGCCATCATGCCTGGCTTCATGTTCATTTCTTCTTGCTGCTGCAACATAGTTTGCAGTTTTCTACATTTAGTGGCTTAAAACACCACAAAACTACCATCTTATGGTTCTAGGGGCCAGAAACTCAAACTAGGTCTATTAAGGCTAAAGTCAAGGTGTCAGCAGGGCTGCATTCCTTCTGGAGACTCTAAAGTGTTCCCTTGGCTTTTCCAGCTTCTAGAAGCCATCCCCATTCCTTGGATCATGGCCCCTGACTCCATCTTCAAAGCCAGAAGTGAAGCATCTTCAAATCTCCCTCTCTTACCTCTGCTTTCATCACCACATCTCCTGCTCCAATTCTGAATCTCCTACTCTCTTTCTTTTATAAAGACCCTTGTGATTGCTGGGCATGATGGCTCCCACTCAGAATCCCAACACTTTGGGAGGTCAAGGCAGGAGGAACACTTGAGGCCCGAAGTTTGAAACTAGCATGAACAACATAGTGAGACCCCCACCTCTAGAAAAAAAATAAAAATAAATATTAGCCCGACATGGTGGTATGCGCCTGTAGTCCCAGCTACTTGAGAGGCTGAAGTGAGACAATCGATTTAGCCCAGGAGTTTGAGATCAGCCTGGACGACATAACTAAATCGCATCTCTACAAGGAAGAGGTGGGAGGATCACTTGAGCCCAGGAATTTGCGGCCAGCCTGGGCAACAAAAGAAGACCCCATCTGGCCAACACGGCCAACCTGGCCACCATGGTGAAACTCCGACTCTACAAAAATGAGCTGGGCATGGGTGACATGCATGTGTAGTCCTACCTACTTGGGAGGTTGAGATGGGAGGATCGCTTGATCTCAGAAGGCCAAAGCTATAGTGAGCTATGATCACATAACTGCACTCCAGCCTGGATGACACAGGGAGATTCTGTCTCAAAAAAAAAAAAAAGAAAAGAAATATATATTTCATCTCTGTCCCTGGTTCCTGGCACAGAGCTTCTAAAGCTCTTAGAAAGACCTCAGTGATAGATGTGACAGGAACATCTTTTGTTTTAATATTTGGTCTTGGTCCCAGGTTTCTAACACAAGAGCCTCTAAGAACTTTGGGATCTCCAGCATGGTAAGAGTGCATTTGGGGATGTTGTTGAGATGACTGGGTGACTGCAAGCTCCTACATTTCTTCAAGAGGAAGACTGATTACCATGCAACCACATGGTAAGAGGCTTGGAACTTTCAGCCTCATGCACTGAACTCCAGGAGGAAGAGGGGCTGGAGACTGACTTAATCACCAACAGCCAAAGATTTAATCAATCATGCTTGCATAATAAAGCCTCCATAAACACCCTGAACGGGGTTTGCAGAGCTTTCAGGGTTGCTGGACACAGGAGATGCTGGGAGGGTCGCATGTTCAACAGAGGGCATGGGAGCTCTGTGCTCCTCCAAACTTAACTTGCCCTGGGTATCTTTCTTTTTTTTGAGACAGGATCAGGCTCTTTTGTCCAAGCTAGAGTGCAGTGGCACAATCTCAGCTTACTGTAACCTAAGCCTCCCCAGTCCCCAGCTCAAGGCATCCTCTCATCTCAGCTTCCCTAGAAGTTGGAACTCTAGGTGCACAACACCACACCGGTTATTATTATTATTTTTTAATTTTTTATAGAGACAGGTTTTCACCATGTTGCCCAGGCTGGTCTCAAACTCCTGAGTTTAAGCGATCCTCCCACCTTGTCCTCCCAAAGTGCTGAGATTACAGGCATGAACCACTGCACCCAGCATGCACGTCTCTTTCATTGACTGTTTCTGAGATGTATCCTTCACAATGAACCAGTAATAGGAAATGAACTGGCCAGATGTGGTGGCTCACATCTGTAATCCCAGCACTTTCAGAGGCTGAGGTGGGAGGATCACTTGAGACCAGGAATTTGTGGCCAGCCTGGCCAACACAACAAGACCCCATCTATACAAAAAATAAAAGAAACTAGCCAGATGTGGTGTTGCAGGCATGTAGTCTCAGCTACTAGGGAGGCTGAGATGGGAGAACCACTGGAGCCGACAATCAAGGCTGCAATGAGCTATGACTGCACCATTGCACACCAGCCTGGGCAACAAAATAAGACCCTCTCTCTCAGAAAAAAAGAAAATAAACTGTTTTTCTGAGTTCCATAAACTGTTCTAGCAAATTATTAAACCCAAGAAAACAGTTATGGGAACCCCCGATTTGTAACAGGTTGGTCAAAAGTACAGTTGACAACTTAGGACTTGCCATTGGCATCTGAAGTCAGGATGGTCTCGTGGGACTGAGGCCCTAACTTGTAGGGTCTGTGCTAACTCCAGGTAGTGTCAGAATAAAGTCATGGGACACCCAGTTAATATCCAGAGCACTGAAGAATTTGGTGTAGAAACTCCATACATACATTCAGTCGGAAGTGTGTGAGTAGAGACAAACATGGGCTTTTCTGTCACCTGTCTACCGCTTAACTGCATAGGAGAGGCAATACGTGGTGCTCATGAACAAAGCAAACATTAAAGTCAGACCAGACCCAACATTTGACTCAGTCTTAATATCCAGGTGAGCTTGGGCAAATCATTCATTATTCCCAAGGCTTCATCACTCCATTCATCAAATAGGGATAACTGTGGCACCCACCTGTGATTCTGTGAGAATTAACGAAATATTATGCTTGGGGTTATTGTGATCATTATACCCATTCCAAACTATTTGACAAGGACAGTGATGGATGATGACATCAAAAAATCAGAAACTGCAATGAGGTCTCTCAGGCAAAATTCCATACAAGCAAATTACTGTCTCTACAAAGCATTCCTGCCACACTTAATTCACCATTCCCTGAACAAAATATGCCATCTTCGTTGTTCAGGTCTGTACAGTGCTGGTTTCCCTTCCTGGGCAGTTTGCTCCATCCCATCCCAGCCCATTCCCCATCCCGCCACCTCCCCCTTCCCTCCCCACTCTCATACAACTCTTCCTCATCTTTCAGGACTTGGCTTCAATGTCACCTTAACTGGAAGCTTCTCTCACTCTCCAGAAGAGCTTCCCATTGCACTTGATGCATGCACTATCATTTGATCATTTTTGAGTTACAGTCCAAATCTTTTTGTACCTGAATAACATGTTGCCCAGTCAGTCTCTCTTCCTGGATTCAGAAGTCGTTCATGGCAGATCCAGCTGGAAGTGACAAAAAGACATCTTTTGACATAAAGGGATGACACAGACAGACATAAGTTCTTAAACGTCTTAAATGTTATGTGGAAATTAAACAGAATTCAAAGATTTGTGGGGAACACTTAGGAGGGAAAGTTACTGGGAACGTCATAAAGGGTTAATTTGTATTTTATTTTATTTTATTTTTTGAGACAGTCTCATTCCGTCACCTAGGCTGGAGTGCAGTGGTGCAATCAGGCTCACTGCAGCCTTGACCACCTGGGCTCAAGTAATCTCACTTAATTTTTATTTGGTTTAAGAAAGTCTTGGTTGAGGGTGGTGGCTTATGCCTGTAATCTCAGCACTTTGGGAGGCTGAGAGAGGTCTATTACTTGAGGCCAGGAGTTTGAGATCAGCCTGGGCAATATATTAAGACCCTGCCTCTACCAAAAAACAGAGTGAACGTGTGGAAGACAATTTTTCCACAGACTGGGAGTGAGGGAATAATTTCAGGATGATTCAAGTGCATTACATATATTGTGCACTTTATTTCTATTATTACTACATAGTAATATATAATGAAATGATTCTACAACTCACTATAACGTAGACTCAGTGGGATCTCTGAGCTTGTTTTCCTGCAACTAGACTGTCCATCTGGGGTGATGGGAGACAGTAACAGAATATCAGGCATTAGATTCTCATAAGGCATACACAACCTAGATCCCTCGCATGCACACTTCACAACAGAGTTTGTGCTCCTATGAGAATCTAATGCTGCTGCTGATCTGACAGGACATGGAGCTCAGGTGGTCATGCAAGCGATGGGAGGGGCTAGAAATACAGATGAAGTTTCCCTTCACTCACCTGCTGCTCACCTCCAGCTCTGTGGCCCTATGGTTGGAGACCGCTGCTCAAGTGCATTCGAAAGGATCCATCCCATGCCATTCTTCAGAGTCATCTTTACTGCTGCAGTGGTCAACCTGTAGCACCCCTAAGCTCACAGGACATATGCTTCAACTGGCATTTCACAATCAACAGTATATGGTAGCTTGAGTCATTGTGAAGTCACTTCCTGGAAATCACCAGCATCCCATATCCCATTAGCAAGGAGCTCAGCACTGCTCCTTGGATAACCAAACCTACTCCCAAATCCCATCTGTGTGCGTCTATCTCCTGGTACCCTTCCTAGCATCGACTCTGTATTTGTAGGAGTCCAATCAGGAGACACAAACCATTCAAAAGTTTAAACTAGAATGAGCAAGGTGGCTCACACCTGTAATCCCAGCACTTTAGGAGGCCAAGGTGGGTGGACTGCTTTGAGCTCAGGAGTTTGAGAACAGTCCGGGAAACATGGCGAAACCTCGTCTCTACAAAAAACACAAAAATCAGCTGGGTGTGGTGGCATTTACCTGTAATCCCAGCTACTCGGGAGGCTGAGGCAGGAGAATTGCTTGAGCCTGGCAGGTGGAGGCTGCAGTGAGCAGAGGTTGTGCCACTGTACTCCAGCCTGGGTGACAGTGTGAGACCCGGTATCAAAAAGAAAAAATGTATATATATGTAAATTTAATATAAAAAGTATTAATTTTGGCCAGGCACAATGGCTCATGCCTGTAATCCCAGCACTTTGGGAGGCCAAGGCAGACAGATCACCTGAGGTCAGGAGTTCGAGACCAGCCTGACCAGCATGGAGCAACCCCATCTCTACTAAAAATACAAAATTAGCTGGGCATGGTGGCACATGCCTGTAATCCCAACTACTTGGGAGGCCGAGGCAGGAGAATCGCTTGAACCAGGCAGGTGGAGGTTGCGCTGAGCCAAGATAGCGCCATTGCACTCCAGCCTGGGCAACAAGAGTGAAACTCCATCTTGAAGAAAAGAAAAGGTATTAATTTTTACAGAGGATCAGCACAATGAGGGACACACTAGCACAAAGTAAAGACAACTCTAGAGAATACAGAACTATCAGAGGCCAGGCATTGTGGCTCATGCCTGTAATCCCAGCAATTTGGGAAGCCTAGGCAGGAGGATCACTTGAGGCCAGGAGTTGGAGACCAATCAGCACAAAATAGTGAGACTCTGTGTCTACCAAAAAAAAGAAACATTAGCCAGGTGTGGTGGTGGTGCACACCCGTAGTTCCAGCTACTTGGGAGTCTGGGGTGGGAGAACCCCTTAAGCCTGGAAGTCTGCACTACAATGAGCCAAGATTGTGCCACTGCACTCCAGCCTGGGTGACAGAGTGAGACTCTGTCTCAGAAAGAAAAAAGAAAAGAAAGTGTTAGTCCCCCTGTGAGAATCTCCTCTTCTCCTGCCCTCTCTGGAACCTCACTTGTCAGTTCTTCCTCCCACTTTCCTGTATCTTTAACCTATCCCCCACTTTTAGCTCCTTCCCATCATCATTTAAATTACTCAAACTTCTTCTGTTTAAAAAACCTCTCCCTAAACTCAGTGAGAGGTCTCCTGCACACCCACTGAGCCATCTGCTCTCCCTGGTGCCTTCTCTACAGCAGCCTGAGCCATGTCTCTAATCCGTGAATCTCATCATGTTACTCCCCCATTTACATCACTTCTCCTTGCCTCAGGGATTAAGTCCAAACTCCTTAACAGCCCCTGCTCTGCCCTGCCTTGCAAGGCAGCCTCACTGCTTGCCCCTCTCCATTTCATCTGCTATGGAGTCCAACTGAGCCTCATCTGCCCCTTCAATGCAAACTCTTTCTCCTCTGGGAGTCTCTGAAGTGGGTGATATCCTCTGCTTATAATATGTTTCCCCTTAAACCTCTACTCTCTTCCTAGCTAGCTTTGACTCCTCTGTCACTTGTCCGCTTTGGCATCACCTCCTCATGGAAGACTTCGACTCCCCAGATTCTCAGGAGCATGACAGGTGAGGTGCTCCTCCCAAGAATGGATGGAGATTAGGGAGTGTGTGTTATTCATGCTTAATTCACCAGTGCTTAGCTGAGTACCTGGCATAAAATAGTTACTGTGGTGGCCAAAGTAATAACCCCCACCCCCACCAATTGCTCATGTCCTATGTTACACAGCACAATTACATAGAAAGGTGGAATTAAGAGTGCAGATAAAATTAATGTTGCTCGTCAGCTGACCTTAAAACAAGATTATCCTGGAGTATCTAGGAGAGCCCATGTAATTACACGCATTCTTTAAAACTGGAAGAGGGAGGCAGAAGGTTAAGAACCAGAGACGGTGGGCACAATGGCTCATGCCTGTAATACCAATACTTTGGGAGGCCAGGTCAGGAAAATCCCTTGAGTGTAGGAGTTCAAGGTCAGCCGTGGCAACATACTGAGGCCCCATCTCTACAAAAAAATAAAAACGAAATTCACTGAGTGTCACGATGCTTGCCTGTAGTCCCAGCTACTGGGAAGACTGACATGGTAGGACTGCTTGAGCCTGGGAGTTTGAGGCTACAATGAGCCATGATTGGACCACTGAACTCCATCCTGAGTGACAGGGCAAGGTCCTGTTTTGAAAGAAAAAAAGGACATTGGAATCAGGGTCCTCTCCATCCTGAGGTGCCTACAAGGCATCTCTCTCTGCAAACGAGTAAACATCACCCTCCAACTCCTTACAGAGTGGAGCAGCAGGAAAACTCCTTCACCTCATTTCTGTGCTGCTTGGGAGGCCTGGACAGCCCAATAACAAGCTCCTTGCTGATGAAGCAATCAGGAAATGGCTCGAGTTGAGCTAAGGAGAATTTGGATCCTTCTTTTAGTTCTCAATAGGCAGGGTAGGGGCCAGGCATGGTGGTTCATACCTGTAATCTTTGCACTGTGGGAGGCCAAGGTGAGAGGATTGCTTGAGGCCAGGAGCTCAAGACCAGCCTGGGCAACATAGCAAGACCTGGGTGGCATACACCTGTGGTCCCTACTACTTGGTAGGATGAGGAGGGAGGATCAATCACTTGATCCCAGGAGTTTCAGGCTGCAGTGAGCCATGATCACACTACTGCACTTCAGCCTGGGTGACAGAGCCAGACCACATCACGAAAAGTTAGAAAGAAAAAAACAAGAGAGAGGGAGAGAGACTATACACAGGCACCACCACATTTGGCTAATTTTTAAATATTCTGTAGAGACAAGGTCTTGCTAGGTTGCCCAGGCTAGTCTAAAACTCCTGGCATCAGGTTGGGCATGGTGGCTCATGCTTGTAATCCCAGCACTTTGGGAGGCTGAGGCAGGCAAATCACCTGAAGTCTGGAGTTCAAGACCAGCCTGGCCAACATGGTGAAACTCTGACTCTATCAAAAATACAGAAATTAGCTGGGCAGTAGTGGCATGTACCTGTAGTCTCAGCTACTCGGGAGGCTGAGGCAGGAGAATCACTTGAACCTGGGAGGCGGAGGTTGCAGTGGACCCCATCACTGCACTCCACCCTGGGTGACAGAGCGAGACTCTGTCAAAAACAACAACAACAACAAAAACTCCTGGCATCAAGACATCTTCCTGTCAGCCTCCCAATGCCCTGGGATTATACTGTTTCCTATAATTGAAGACACTTGTTCTCATACTGCTTTAAGGTATAAAGGAAAAAAAAAAACACAGATAATGGCAAATGTTGGTGAAGGCCGGGCATGGTGGCAGCCTGTAATTCCAGAACTTAGGGAGGCTGAGGTGGGCAGATCACTTGAGACCAGGAGTATGAGATCAGCCTGGGCAACATGGTAAAATCCCATCACTACAGAAAAAAATATAAAAATTAGCCAGGCATGGTGGCGTACACCTGCAATTTTCAGCAACTCAGGAGGCTGAGATGAGAGAATCACTTGTGCCTGGGAGGTCAAGGCTGCAGTGAACTGTGATGGCATCATTGCACTGCAGCCTCAGAGACAGAGCAAACCCCTATCTAGAAAAAAAAAAAAAATGTCAGTGAAGATGTGGAGGAATTGGAACCCACATATATTACTGGTGGGAACATAAAATCGTGTAACCATTTTGTTTGGGTATTTCTTTTCTTGTCATTTTAATTGGATTTTTTCAAAATCAACACAGGGTTTCACTATCTTGCCCAGGCTGGTCTTGAATTCATGGGCTCAAGCCATCCTCCTAGCTGAGCCTCCTGAGTAGCTGGGATTACAGGTGTGAGCCATTGCACCCAACTGGTGTAGCCACTTTAGAAAACAGTCTGGCAGTTTCTCAAAAGGCTAAATGTACAGTTATCCTATAATGCAACAATTTCACTCCT
This sequence comes from Pongo pygmaeus, assembly GCF_028885625.2. Classification (NCBI taxonomy): domain Eukaryota; kingdom Metazoa; phylum Chordata; class Mammalia; order Primates; family Hominidae; genus Pongo; species Pongo pygmaeus. The sequence goes on along the minus strand of NC_072376.2, from coordinate 62,624,701 downwards.
AGGCATAAATCCCAGAAAAATAAAAATATATGTCCACACAAAAACTGGTACAACAATCTTCATAGCAGCATTATTCATAATGACCAATACATGGAATACATGGAAACAACCCAAATATCCACCAACTGATGAACAGATAAACAAAATGCAGTGTGTCTCTACCATGGAATACTGCCATAGAAGGAATGAAATATGGATACACACTATGACATACAGGAACTTTGAAAACACTGTGCAAAGAGGGAAAAAAAGCCACAAAAGATCACATATTGTACAATTCTATTTGTCCAGATTAGGCAAATCTATAGTGACAAAAAAATTAATCAATGGTTGCCTAAGGCTGGGGGCAAAGGTAGGTGGGGAGAGTAGGAGGTAGTGGCTAAGGGGTATGGATTTCTCTACAGGGTAATGAAAGCTTCTAAAAGTGACTGTGGTGATCGATGCACAGCTCTGTGAATATTCTAAAACCTACTGAATTGCAGATTTCAATAAATAAAGTGAATGGTATGTGAATCATATTTTAATAAAGCTATTATTTAAAATAATGATAATGGGGGCTGGGCACAGGTGGTCATGACTGCCTGTAATCCCAGCACTTTGGGAGGCTGAGGCAGGAGGATCACTTGAGGTCAGGAGTTTTGAGCCCAGTCGGAGCAACCTGGCAAGATCCCGTCTCTATGATAAAAAACGAAAACATTAGCTGGACATGGTGGCACATGTCTGTAGTCCCAGCTACTTGGGAGACTGAAGTGAGAAAACTGCTTGAGCCCAGGAGTTTGAGGCTACAGTGAACCATGATCATGTCACTGTACTGTAGCCTGAGCAACAGAGCAAGACCCTGTCTCTGAAAAGGAAAGAAAACAAATGCAAGTTTTTATCACTTTGTGAGTGTAGCCAAGTTGGAGGAGAAATAGACAATAGTAAAAGAGCACTGAATAACGAGGGTGAGTGGCTGGTTAGGCTCAGTTGCTAGCTAAATGGCTTCTAAAAAATTCATTAATAAAGTTACAGCTCTGGGGACAGTCATGTAGTCAAAGAATAAATGCTAAATTCATTACAAATGCCCATGGTCCTTCTTTACATGCCTTCTAGTGAAAAATTCCTAAGTGCCTAAATAGCAAGTCTGCAATGATAGCAGCTGTTTATTAAAGACTACAAAAAAGAAATGGAGGCCAGGCGTGGTTGCTCACATCTGTACTCCTTGCATTTTGGGAGGCTGAGGCAGGCAGATTGCCTGAGGTCAGGAGCTCCAGAGGAGCCTGGCCAACATGGTGAAACCCCATCACTACTAAAAATACAAAAATTAGCTGGGTGTGGTGGCGGGCGCCTGTAATCCCAGCTACTCGGGAGGCTGAGGCAGGAGAATTGCTTGAACCCAGAAAGTGAAGGTTGCAGTGAGCCAAAATCGTACCATTGCACTCCAGCCTGGGTGACAAGAGAAAGACTCTATCTTAAAAAAAAAAAAAAGAAAAAAAAGAAATGGCATCTTCTTCAAGAATTACATTGTGTTTCATGATAAGCTCTAATTTTGCATTTGTTTAAGTATTGATGAGATTTAGCCAATATGACACCCAACTTGGATAAAATGCAAACAACACAATTTCATTTTCTCATTAACAAAACTAATTAGGTAGTCTAATATCAACTCTGATCTTATTAAAAACTGATCAGATTTTAAAAATTATGGAATTATGGAGCCAATAAGATGTTACAACCTGTTCCAAGGGGAATTCCAAAATCCACACATATCTGAGACCATCAAGTATGATGAAATATATTTGATTACTATATTGAAAAATAAACTGATTACAAAGCCGACAATTGGACAGGGGTCTCCTCATCCACAGCCACACAAACCCGATCATGCAGCTACGTGGTTACAAGGCCTACATAGCCTAGAAGGGACTGGTCTGACTTGAGATTTCATGTGTATTTGTATTTTGAGACAGGGTCCCACTCTGTCACCCAGGATGGAGTGCAGTTGTATAATCATAGCTCACTGCAACCTTGACCAACTGGGCTCAAGAGATGTTCCTGCCTCAGCTGCCCCCATACCTGGGAATACAGGCAAGTACCACCATGTCAGGCATTTTTTTTCATTTTTGTAGAGAGAGAAGTCTTGCTATGTTGCCCAAGCTGGCCTCAAACTCCTAGAATCAAGAGATCTGCCCATCTCAGCCACATGAGTAACTGGGGCCATAGGTACATACCATCATGTCTGGCTATATTTATTTTTTTAAATTTATTTATTTATTTATTTTTTTAGAGAGGAGGTCTTGCTATGTTGCCCAGGCTGCTCTCAAACTCATGGCCTTAAAACATACTCCCATCTCTGCCTCTCAAACTGTTGGAACTATAGGTGTGAGCCACTGCACCTGGCCCGACTTGAGATTTCTTTTATCTAGCATCCTTTACTTGGTAGGATTGGGAAAGGCAGTAGTGTTTTTTAAAATTACTTAATAATTCAATTAGAATCAAACTCAACCTTGACCACTGCCTTCTCTCACAGCTCACATCCAGTCCATCGGGAAATCCTACTGACTGACTTCAACATGTATCCATGCTCTGACCATCTCTCACCACCACCGTGAACCCGGGCAGGATCACTATCATCTCCCACCGGGATGTTGCCACAGCTTGGCCCCCACGCTTCTACCCAAATCTTCCCATAGTCTTTCTCAACTTGGCAGCCAGGTCGTGCTTTTAAATCAGGAGACAGACCATGTCGCCTCTCTGCTCAGAAGCCCTCGGTGGTTCCCATTTTAGTCAGAGTAAAAGCCAAAGCCCCAGCAATAGCATCCCAGGGCTTACACAATCTGTACCAATCCCAGCCCAGTAACTCCCTGGCCTCCTTGCTGACTTTGCTCCCTCTATCTCTTTGCTCCACTGGCCTCCTTCCAGAGCCTCAGACACACCAGAGAGTTTCCTCCTTTATCCAACAGGATAAAGACCCTGTTGACTCAGCCTACAATGCTCTTCCCTCAGCACCTTGGCCAGCTCCATCACCTGCTTCAAACTTTTGCTCAATATTCACTTATGAGGCCAACCCTGACCACTCTACTTAACATTGTCATCTGTCCCCATTCCCACCATGCTCATTTCTTTCTTTCTTTTTGAAACAAGGTCTTGCTTTATTGCCCAGGCTGGAGTACATTGGTGCAATCACAGCTCACAGCAACTTCAAACTCCCAGGCTTAAACAATCCTCCCGCCTCAGCCTCCCTAGGAACTGAGACTACAGCTGCATGCCAGAACACCTGGCTTTTTTTTTTTTTTTTTTTTGAGATGGAGTTTCGGTCGCCCAGGCTGAAGTGTAAGGGTGCGATGTCGGCTCACTGCAAGGTCTGCCTTTTGGGTTCAAGTGATTCTCTGCCTCAGCCTCCTGAGTAGCTGGGATTACAGGCACCCACCACCACACCTGGCTAATGTTTGTATTTTTAGTAGACATGGGGTTTCACCATCTTGGCTAGGCTGGTCTTGAACTTCTGACCTTGTGATCCACCCTCCTCGGCCTCCCAAACTGCTGGGATTACAAATGTGAGCCACTGAGCCTGGCCTTTTAAAAACATTTTTTTTAGATATGAGGTCTCATTACGTTGCCCAGGCTGGTCTTAAGCTCCTGGACTTAAGCGATCCTCCTACCTCAGCCTCCTAAAATTCTGGGATTACAGGCGTCAGCAACTGTAACATGAGGTCCCAGCTTCACGTTCATTTTTGGTTGTTGCTACAACAAAGTACCCTGCATTTAGTGGCTTCAAACACCACAAATCTACCATCTTACAGTTCTGGGGGCCAGAAGCCCAACTAGGTCTATTAAGGCTAAAGTCAAGGTGTCAGAGGGGCTGCATTCCTTCTGGGGGAGGCTCTAGACAGAATGTGCTCCTTTGCCTTTTCCAGCTTCTAGAAGCCACCCCCATTCCTTGACTTACCTCGTGACTCCATATTCAAGGCCACAAGTACAGCATCTTCAAATCTCCCTCTCTGACCTCTTCTTCCATTACCACATCACTTTCTCTAATTCTGACTCTCCTACCTCCTTCTCTTATAAAGATCCTTGTGATTGGTAGGTATGGGGGCTCCCATCTGTAATCCCAACATTTTGGGAGGCCAAAGAGGAAGGATTGCTTGAGGCCAAGAGTTAGAGATCAGCCTGGGGAAAATAGGAAGACCCTGTCTTTACAAAATTAAAATTAAAATCAGCTGGACATGGTGATGCACGCCTGTAGTTCCAGCTAATGGAGAGGCTAAGGTGGGAGGATTGCTTTAGCCTAGGAGGTCAAGGCTGCAGTGAGCTATGATCACATCACTGCACTCCAGCCTCAGTGGCAGAGTGAGACTCTGTCTCAAATATAAGAAAAGAAATATACATTTGGTCTCTGCCCCTGGTTCCTGGCACAGAGCTTCCAAAGCTCTTAAAAAGCCCTTTGTGACAGAGGTAATAGGAGCATTTTCTGTTTTGATATTTAGTCTTAGTCCCAGGTTCCTGACACAAGGGCCTCTAAGGTCTTTCAGATCTGCAGCATGGTAAGAATGCATGTGGGATGCTGTTGAGCTAACAGGGTGGCTGCAAGCTCCTAGACTGCTTCAGGAGGAGGGCTAGCGGCCAGAGAAAGCAACCGCTTTTTTTTAAATGGAGTTTGGCTCTTGTAGCCCAAGCTGGAGTGCAATGGCACAATCTCAGCTCACTGCAACCTCCACCTCCCGGGTTCAAGCAATTCTCCTGCCTCGGCCTCCCGAGTAGCTGGAATTATAGGGATGTGCCACAACTTCTAGCTAATTGTTGTTATTTTTAGTAGAAACGGGGTTTCACCATGTTGGTCAGGCTGGTCTCAAACTCCTGACCTCAAGTGGTCCATGTGCCTCAGCCTTCCAAACTGCTAGGATTACAGGAGTGAGCCACCGCACCTGGCCCCAACCACATTTTTTGAGGCTTGGAGCTTTCAGCCTCACCTGCTGAACTCCAGGAGGCAAAAATTGACTTAACTACCAATGGCCAATGATTTTATCAATCATGCCCCATAAAAACCCAAACAGCAGGGTTTGGAGAGCTTCTGTGTTGCTAAACACAAGGAGGTCCTGGGAGGGTAGTGTGCCCAACAGAGAGCATGGAAGCTCTGTGCCCCTCCCCACTTACCTTGTCCTGTGCATCTCTTTCATTGGCTGTTCCTGAGATGGAGCCATTACATTGGGCCAGTAATAGAAAATAAGGTGGCCAGATGCGCTGGCTCATGCCTGTAATCCCAGCACTTTGGGAGGCAGAGGTGGGTGGAATCACTTGAGCCTAGGAATTTGAGACCACCCTGGGCAACATAAGAAGACCCCATCTATACAAAAAATAAAAGAAATTAGCCAGATGTGGTGGTGGGAACCCTATAATTCCAGCTACGTGAGAGGCTGAAGCAGGAGAATCACTTGAGCCCTGGAGGTTGAGGCTTCAATGAGCTATGATTGCACCACTGCACACCAGCCTGGACAACAGAGTGAGGCCCTGTCTCTTAAAAAGAAAAGAAAAAAACCTGTTTTTCTAAGTTCTGTGAGTTGTTCTAGTAAATAATTAAACTCAAGAAGAAGGTCATGGGAAACCCTGATTTCTAACTGGTTGGTCAAAATACAGGTGACAACCTAGGACTTGCAACTGGCATCTGAAGTGAGGGTGGTCTTGTGGGACTGAGCCCCTAACCTGTGGGTTCTGCGCTAACTCTAGGTAGTGTCAGAATGCAATTGCGGGATACGCGGTTGGTATCCAGAGAGCTGGAGAATTGGTGTAGAAACTCCGCACATACATTTGGTCAGAAGTCTGTGAGTAGAGAGAAACGTGTTGCAGGAAGTCAGGGACCCCGAATGGAGGGACCTGCTGAAGCCACGGATGAAGAACATAAATTGTGAAGATTTCATGGACACTTATTAGTTCCCCAAATTAATAATTCCATAATCTCTTACGCCTGTCTTTACTGCAATCTCTGAAGTTAAATTGTGAAGATTTCATGGACACTTATCACTTCCCCAATCAATACCCTTGTGATTTCCTATGCCTGTCTTTACTTTAATCTCTTAATCCGGTCATCTTTGTAAGCTGAGGATGAATGTCCCCGCAGGACCCTGTGATAATTGCATTAACTGCACAAGTTGTTTAAACAATATGAAACCTGGGCACCTTGAAAAAAGAACAGGATAACAGCAATTTCAGGGAACAAGGGAGATAACCTTAAACTCTGGCTGCCTGTGGGCCGGGTGGAACAGAGCCATATTTCTCTTCTTTCAAAAGCAAATAGGAGAAATATTGCTGAATTCTTTTTCTCAGGAAAGAACATCCCTGAGAAAGAGAATGCATCTCTAAGGGGAGGCCTCTGAAATGGCCGCTTTGGGGACGGCTGTCTTTTACAGTCATAGATAAGGGGTGAAATAAGCCCCGGGCTCATGTGGCGCTCCCAGACTTATCAAGTTGAGGAAATTCCCGCCTAATAAATTTTGGTCAGATGGGTTGTCTGCTCTCAAACCCTTTCTCCTGATAAGATGTTATCAATGACAATGCGTGCTCGAAACTTGCTTAGCGATTTTAATTTTGCCCCGGTCCTGTGGTCCTGTGATCTTGCCCTGCCTCCATTTGCCTTGTGATATTTTATTACCTTGTGAAGCATGTGATCTCTGTGACCCACACCCTATTCATACACTCCCTCCCCTTTTGAAAATCACTAATAGAATCTTGTTGGTTTTGCGGCTTGGGGGGCATGACGGAACCTGCCGATATGTGATGTCTCCCCTGGACACACAGCTTTAAAATTTCTCTCTTTTGTACTCTTTCCCTTTATTTCTCAGACCGGCTGACACTCAGGGAAAATAGAAAAGAACCTACATGAAATATCAGGGGTGAATTTCCCCCGATATCACACGGGCTCTTCTCTCACCTGTCTACCTGCTTAACTGCATAGGAGAGGCAATGGATGGTGCTCATGAACAAGGCAAGCATTAAAGTCAGACCAGACTAACATTTGACTCAGTCTTAATATTCAGGTGAGCTTGGGCAAATCGCTCATTAACCCCAAGTCTTCATCATTTTGTGCATATAATGGGGATAACTGTGGCACCCACCTGTTTTTGTGAGAATCAATGAAATATTATGCTTGATGTTATTGTGATCATGATACTATCTGACAAGGGCAGTGATGCATGATAACATCAAAAAATTAGAAACTGTAATGAGGTCTCTTGAGGAAAATTCCATACAAGCAAATGACCATCTCTCCAAAGCATTCCTGCCACACTTAATTCACCATTCCCTGAACAAAATGTGCCATCTTCACTGTTCAGGTCTGTATAGTGCTGGTTTCCCTGCCTGGACAGCTCACTCCATCCCAGCCCAGCCCAATCCCCATCCCTCCACCTCCCCCTTCCCTCCCCACTCTCATACAACTCTTCCTCATCTTACAGGACTTGGCTTCAATGTCACCTTAACTGGAAGCTTCTCTCCCTCTCCAGAAGAGATTCCCATTGCACTTGATGCATGCACTATTATTTGATCATTTTTGAGTTACAGTCCAAGTCTTTTTGTACCTGAATAACATGTTGCCCAGTCAGTCTCTCTTCCTGGATTCAGAAGTCTTTCATGGTAGGTCCAGCTAGAAGTGACAAAAAGACATTCTAAAAAAAAAAAAAAAAAAAGAGGGATGACACAGACAGACATCAGCACTTAAAAGTTTTAAATGGTATGTGGAAAACAAAATTTAAGGGCTTCTAGGAGAAACGTAGGAGGGAAGGTGTTACTGGGAAATATGATAGAAGATTAATTTTTATTTTATTTTATTTTTAGAGAAAGGGTCTTGCTCTATCACCTAGGCTGGACTGCAGTGGTGCAATCACAGTTAACTGCAGCCTCAACCTGCAGGGCTTGAGCAATATTCCCATCTAATTTTTATTTTGTTTAAGAAATGCAGTCTTGCTCTTAGCAAAGCTAAAGTGCAATGGTGTGATCATAGCTTACTGCAGCCTCAACCTTCTAGACTCAAGTGATCCTCCAGTCTTAGCCTCCCCAGTAGCTGGGACTACAGGTGTGCACTGCAACATGTAGCTCATTTTTATTTTTTTTAATTTTTAGTAGAGACAAAGTGTCGCTATGTTGACCAGGTTGGTGGTGATCTCCCACACTCAGGCAGTTCTCTCACCTCAGCCTTCCAAAGTGCTTGGATTACAGGTATGAGCTGCCACACCCGGCTGAGGGGGTTAATTTTTAATTATATAAAGAGCTCAAAGCAAATATTAGAAGGAGCCTAAATGCCTCCAGCAGTTGACTGGTACTGGTAAATTGTGATACATCCATATAATAAAATATTATGCAACCATGAAAAGGATTAAGATAGATCAATAGGTATTGGCACAAATGTCCACGAAATATGAAAAGGTGAAGTGATGTTCAATCACCATGTACGTATCTTGAAGGATATGGCCCATTTTCTCAATAGCAATTACTTCCTGAGATAAGATTATGGGTCTAAAGAGTGAAGGAAATTTTTCACTTATTTAAAAGTATTTACTATTTTTATAATTTAATAAAAGATTAAACAGATCATTGAATTAGTAAAAGACAAAGTAACTCTATAAATAAATGGAAAAGACACAGATACCCCAGGCATTGGTGGCTCATGCTTATAATACCAGTACTTTGGGAGGGGGTGGTGGTGGGGATTGCTTGAGGCCAGGAGTTCCAGACCAGCCTAAGAAACAAAGCAAGACCTCGTCTCTAGTAAAAATAAAAAAATAAAAATAATTGGCCAGGCATAGTGGCATGTACCTATAGTCCCAACTACTGAGGTGGAAGGATCACCTGAGCCTAGGAGGTCAAGGCTGCAGTGAGTTGAGACTGTGCCACTACACTCAGGCCTAGGAGACAGAGCGAGACTTCATCTCAAAAAAAAAAGGACAATAAAGAAATAAAGCTAATAAGCTAACATAAGGAAAGATAAAATATGTGACAAATAGGCTGGGCGCATGGCTCACAGCTGTAATCAAGCACTTTGGGAGGCCGAGGCAGGTAGATCATGAGGTCAGGAGTTCGAGACCAGCCTGATCAACATGGTGAAACCCCATTTCTACTAAAAATACAAAAATTAGCTGGGCATGGTGGCATGTGCCTGTAATCCCAGCTACTCAGGAGGCTGAGGCAGGAGAATCACTTGAACCTGGGAGGCAGAGGTTGCAGTGAGCCGAGATCACACCACTGCACTCCAGCCTGGTCGACAGAACGAGACTGCGTCTCAAAAAAAAAAAAAATGGGTGACAAAGTAAAAGTAATAATATGAGGTCTTTCATTTATCACACAGAAAATAACTTGTTAAATTATAATACCTGTGTGGGCGAAGGTGCAGTGAAATTGCCATTTTCTTGTAGTATTAGTGGTGTTTAAAATGTACATAAGCCTTCCAGGATAAAGCTTGGAAATTTTTTTTAAATCATACAGACAGTGACTCATTATACTGCCTCCTCCAACTCCTGGCCTCAAGCAATCCTCCCACCTCAGCCTCCCAAAGTGCTGGAATTACAGGCTGACAGCCACCATGCCTGAAAGCTTTGCAATTTACATCAAGGGTAATGAGAATGCTCATGCCCTGTGACTCACAGTAATCTCACTTCTGGAAATTTCATCTTTGGATGTAATTCAACCTAAACAAAAGGTCATATGCACAAACACAGTGAAAATCTGGGAGTAATTTTTTTCTTTTTTTAAAAAACATGGAATGCTTCACAAATTTGCATGTCATTCTTTCACAGAGGCCATGCCAATCTCTCTACTGTTCCAACTTAAGTATGTGTGCTACTGAGGCAAGCATGAGTAATTTAAGATAGAGTGGTTAAGTGAAATAAGGAAGAATTATGGAGAATTTAAAAATCTATGCTATTTATAGGCACCTAGTAACAGCTCAGTAAATATTAGCTGCTATTATTATTTTTATGGTAATTTCACTCAATTAAAAATTGTCATTAAAAATTACCATTGTCATGGAACATAATGTCTCCTACAGTATAATTGTAAAAACAGATACAATTAGTCCCTTGGTATATGGGGGGATTAGTTCCAGCTCTCCCATTTCTGTGTATACCAAAATCCACGCATACTCAAGTTTTCGAAGTCAGTCCTGTGGAATCCACATATAACACAAATGGGAAAATTAGTGAGGTGTGGTGACAAGCACCTGTAGTCCCAGCTACTTGTGAGGCTGAGGCAGGAGGATTGCTTGAGCCCAGGAGGTTGAGGCTGCAGTGAGCCATAATTGCACCACCGCACTCCAGTCTGGGCAACAGAGTGAGACAGAAGGTTGACTTTTTAATAGAAGTTTTCTGTTCACTTGAAGATATGGTCAGGATTGTGGCATATGAAAATTCTTCATAAAATAACTATCTAACTCAATTAATGCTGGAATTGGGAACAGCAGAAGTGTCATCTCAGAGCTACTCACAATGAAAGGTGATGTCTGGGGCTCAGGTGTGTTGAGGTCCCCATGCCTGGACTATGGGTGCTGAGTGGGATTTACTTGTTCATCATTTTCTATATTCCAGCACTGGGAAACTAGGGTTTATCCATCTTGATAAGATGTCATTTAAATTCCACTTCACAAGAACGACAAATGGAAGAAAGGTCATGAAACCACAGGACAGTACTTGTTCTCAAGGGAATCTTCAGCTTAGGTGGCTCTGCAAAAGAGAAATTACATTGTTGAAAAATCGTTGCAGGTCAGGTGAGGTGGCTCATACCTATAATCCCAGCCCACTGGGAGACTAAGGCAGGAGGATCCCGTGAGGCCAGGAGTTCAAGACCAGCCTGAGCAACACAGTGAAACCTCATCTCTACAAAAAATTAGAAAATGAACTGGGTGCGGTAAAACATTCGTATAGTCCCAGCTACTCTGGAGGCTGAAATAGGAGGATCGCTTGAGCCCAGGAAGTGGAAGCTGCAGTGAGCTCTGATCTCACCACTGCACTCCAGCCTGGGTGACACAGTGAGACCCTGTCTCAAGACAGACACACAAACACACACACACACACACACACACCCCTAATCTCAGTCTGTCCAGCCTTGACTAATCAAAGGGGCCTTCTGGGTTACAGAAGACGTATGCTCTTTTGTAGGACAGGGAGAAACCAGCAAGCTTGTTCACAGACTTTTCCTCATCCTCTGCTTAGTTTTCCAAGAACCCTCACAGTGGAAATGGAGTCTCTGGGAAAACGACCTAAATCTTTGGGTTACCAGGGGAGAAATATGCCTCCTTTGTCAATTAATAAATGGAACACCTGCCTTAAGATCCAGGGAGTTCTGCTAGAATGAATCACTCCCTAAGACCCTGACCTATGCATGGAACATGAAAAACTGAAGTTTAACTGGGCACGGTGGATCGCACCCGTAATCCCAACACTTTGGGAGGCTGAGGCAGGTGGATCACCTGAGGTCAAAAGTTCTAGACCAGCCTGGCCGACATGGTGAAACCCCATCTCTACTAAAAATACAAAAATTAGTTGAGCATGGTGGTGGACGCCTGTAATCCCAGCTACTCGGGAGGCTGAGGCAGGAAAATCACTTGAACCTGGAAGGCGGAGGTTGCAGTTACTTCTAGAAGAATTTCCATTAGCCCTTTGAAATCCTTCAACATTCATGAAGGCCAAAGGGTTTTCACCTAATTTAATCTGATGGGTATGTGACCAAAGTCTTTCTAGGGAATACAGACTCCCAAACCGTTCAGCTGGGAAGTGAGGAGAGAATTTATTACTCAAAATCAAAGGGAAATGAAAAGAGGACAACATAGAATTGTCACTATTCTTTCTTGGCGGGGAATGGATTCCAGAGTCATTCTGTGACCTTTACATGACCTCCTTATTGGCATCTAAAAGCTTCCAGTGTAGGATGCAGCCAGCTAGGTTCTCTTCTAATGTAATAAAATTTGCTTCAGCAAATCTTATGCAGAGCCATCTCCAGGCTCCAGAAATAATAGGCTATAAATTACTGGATCTCCCATTTGATATAATGAAGTATAAGCACGGTCCTGAATGACTCTTCTACGTACTACTCTGGGTGGCTTGAAGTGAATTTGATACAAGAACTGGAGCGAGTGCAAAGCAGAGCTAGATCTAGGATTAATGTGCTTGGGCCCAGCTCTTCACTACTCACCTATGAGTCCAGTTCCAGAACCCAAGTAGAGGGTGGGGAAAGAAGGCTCCTGACTTTTTTCCCTAATGTCTGCATCTCTTTCACATTTCTTATCTCCTTGCAAAGAAACTAAACAGGCTCAACTGAAATAACTAAATGATTAAACCCTATACAGAGAATCTCCAAAGACTGACAAAACATCATTCAAGACTGTTACACAGACAACCTTGAGGATGACTTGATGTACCAATACCATATTTGGGAACATTCCAAATTCCCATCAAGGATCTGCCTATATCAACACAGGAGCCAAGGACCAACCATTCAAATGGGCCCTGCTGCCAAGCCTTTTTTTTTTTTTTTTTTACAATGCCATCTCTTCATGTTGTTCCATTTAACAAAACTGCAGCCCTTCATCTATCCTTAAGTCCCTTGGCCAATGGTACAGAGCCAGAGTATGCTACTCCCTAGCAGGAAATCAACAGGATGACCTACTAAATACCATTCAGAAGATGCTAAGACCCATGAATTGCAACAAGAAAGAAAAGACGGAGAATTAGTCAGATAGGTACATGCTGTGCCAAAAATGCACTACAGCCCCCACCCAATTCTGCCTAATCCTAGCTGGGCTGACACCAACCTGATGAGACAGGCCTATAAGATCTCAAACTAAAACAGAAACTCCTGAACTGGGTTCTTTCGAACCCAGGAAGCAGCAGTAAATCATTAAAGAACAGATAAGTTCTTAAGGTGAGGGAGAGTTTCAGATAAATGGAATGCTGGTAGAACACAGGGCCCAAAGGAGCAAAAGTTAACCTAAGCCCAGGTAGAACCTTGTTTACTAGAGTATTAGGCATGGGTTGGGGCAACTATTCTAACCAGAGAAACTGGCTTCAGTGAGGGCAAGTTGGCAATCCAAGTTATAGCATGCATAGGGCTGGCAAAATTCAGGGTGACTGAAGCAAAAGCTTCAGAACCAGAAAGACCACATCTGGGGGTAGAGCACAAAACTCTCAAGAGATGAATCTTTGTAAGAGTGAGGCAGAACTATATAGCAGTTTTAGGAGACCTGCTGGTGCCCAGCAAGAGCTCCAAACGGGCTATATGCAGGGATGCAGGCTGTAGTGTCAGGAGAGGAGGTTCACAAAAGTCATTCAGTCCAAGACCTCAAACTGTGTTCTCTACTAAAAGGAATCAAGGTTCCCTAGAGAAACGGCTGACTCCATGTATGGTGCAGTATATTGATCCTGGAACATCTTTTTTGCCAGAAAGCAAGGAAGCCATCAAAGTCCAACAGGATCACATCAAAAAGACATGAAAGTCAACTTGAAGAGATAATTATTAACCTAGATGAGACAATGTAAGCATCCAAAACAATAAAGACTGCAATGGCCTGAAATACATCAAATGCAAACAATAATCTATGAGTTCATAATGGTATTCAGAAAAAAAACTACTGGTCATTAGAGGGAAGGTTACTAGGTCACTAACTCACTACTCTGAAAAGTGACTTAAGATGAGAGGTAGGGTGGAGAATTAGCCATTTATTCAGTTTTTCCTGTACAAACATAAATTTTTAGGGAGATTGAAGCAGATGAAACAAATCTGGAAAAATGGAGGTAACTGCTTAATCTGCGGGTTGGGTGCATGGAGGTTCAACATATTTCTTTTGTGTGTATTTGAACCCCCTACAAAAAAAGCACATGATAGAATGTGAGCCAAGCAGCTTAGGGTTTAGGCAAGGCTTCTGCCTACAAGAGACACTAGGATATGAGGGGTAGTTTTAGCCCTGATGGGCTGAGCCAACTGGAGGTATATACGGAGGTGCTAAATTGCAGTGGTATCATGTTGCCCAGCACTTGATCAAATCCTAGATCCTAGGTCTCCTTGGTAGCATGCTTCCTAGGTAGTGGATCTGAGGCTATCTATAGAACTTCCTTTGCCGTCATAATTCGCTCAGAAACTACAAAAGTGCTTGCTCTTGAAAATGGAGTCTGTCTTTGTCCATTTCATGCTTCTATAAAAGAATACCACAGACTGCATAATTTATAAAAAGGAAAAAAGGAAGGAAGGAGGGAAGGAGGGAAGGAAAGGAAGGAAGAGAAAGAAGGAAAGGAAGGAAGGGAAAGAGGGAAAGAGGGAAGGAGGAAGGGAGGGAAGGAGGGAGGGAGAGAGAGAGGGAGGGAGGGGAAGGGAAGAAAAGGGAGGAGAAGGGAAAGGAGGAAGAAAAGGAAAGGAAAGGAAAGGAATAAATTTTATTTCTTAACAGTTCTGGATGTTAGAAAGTCCAAGGTTGAGGGGCCTGCATCTGGTAAGGGTCTTCTTGCTGCATCATCCCACTACAGAAGGCAGAAGGAAAAGAGAGTGCAAGAAAGCAAGAGGGTAAAAGGGGCTGAATTCTGTTTTATAATGTGCCCACTCTGTGATTCCTAATCTATTACCACAATAACAACATTAACTCATTCATAAAGGCTATTTTATTAGGCCCCACACCCCAACTGTTGCATTGAGGATTGAGTTTCCAGCACATAAACTTTGGGGGACACATTTAAACCATAGCAGAGCACTTAATTCAACCAAGAGGAGCTGGGAAAATCAAAGGCATGAGAAAGACAGCAAAAGCTAGCAGACAGAAATGCACAGGTTAAGGGAAAAAGTCACAATGAATCCTGTAGTGCAGGCTACTTTATCAAAAGCACCTAAAAAAGATCTCATTAACTCCCCCAGCTCACCTCCAACCACATCTAAAGAGCCACACACAGCACCACCAAAGACAGCACAATGAGAACAGCATTTTCCTCAACAGACAAGCTGGGAGTATCTAGACACCTGACCTCTATAGCTCCAGAACAGCCCTAAAACAGCTCCTCCCTAACCACCACTCAAGTCACCAGCTTGGAAAGTATTCAGAAAACCCAAATCCTGACACACCACTATGAAACAACTTAAAACAGCAAAGAACAACCCATTTAAACAGCAATGCCAGCTGCTGGGAAAAAAAGGAACAATAAGTAGAGGAGAAACAGACCTCTTGTGGTCCACCAAGACCCAGTCTCTCAGCTTCAGCACTTTCAAATGCAGAATCCATACCCCTCTGGGGCCTGTGGAGCTCCACAAGGCATGTCGTCCTCAAAGATAAATGAGCAGGCAAGCTGGCTAGAAAACCACTAAGGGTATTATTCTTTAAAGAATCTTTATAGGGTCAAAGAGGAATGGGTCTTAACTGGCTATGTGAACTCCCCACAGATTCTGAGGATGATGTCAGTATCCCTTTCCAGATGTGCTTAACACTTTGCAGTCACTTGTATTCCTGCCACCGAGTGCCAGTGCTTTGCTAATTTGAACTGATTCCAGCTCATGCTGACCCCAGCTCCCTGGATGTTACCATTAGCCAAGACTGTCACCCATACTGTACCCTTTCAAAGAGTCCTAAAAACAGCTCTTCACCTACTCTTCCAAGACAAGTAAAAATGTCTGCCAAAGAAATGGGGGAAAAAAGATTCAGAGAGTGAAAACAATTAAAATACTAACAAGAGAGCAAAAAGCAAAGGGGGAGGAGAAACTAGGAAAATCATATATGGGCTCACATCTATTTCCAAAGCTGGGCTAATGTCCTTTTGCTTGTGTCTGAATAAGGCACCAATTTTAAGCTGCTAATGAAACAAAAAGAAAAAGAGAAAGAAGCAGGCCCAGGCCGGGCGTGGTGGCTCATGCCTGTAATCCCAGCTACTTAGGAGGCCGAGGCAGGGAGAATTGCTTGAACCCAGGAGGTGAGCTTGCCATGAGCTGAGATCATACCACTGCACTCCAGCGTGGGCGACAGAACAAAACTTCAACTTACCAAAAAAAAAAAAAAAAAAGAAAAACCAACAACAAAAAAAAACAGCTAGCAGGTGACATTTGCTACGGGGAGACTACAGATATGATCTTGCTGCAATCCTTCGATTTTAGTAAATCTAAACAGTGTGAATCCATTCTGTTTCATCCCCACTCCACTCCAGAGCCAAAACAAGAAAATCAATTATATTTCTATTTCTTTAAAAACATATCTAACTAAATCATCTAATTAAAAGATAATATGCATGGTTCCATACTCTAAAAGAAATCTTATGTCCTGCATATCATGGACATTTGATGAATGCTTATTCAGTTGACTGGTGTAGACTTCAATAATAACCTGTTCAATGCATTATGCCAGATGAATCTTGCATCTCAAAAGTAGAACAAATATTGTTCTTTCAGTTTTGTCTACCCATAAATGCAATATCTACTAATAAAAAGAAAATGAGTTCATTGTTCTAGAGAGTATGAGAATTTTGACAACATGAATTCTCCTGTCCTAGGACATAATTAATACTTTGAGGCATACTATTTCATGTGGAAGCTACCATTAAATCAATGTTAAGTGTTAATTACGTCACATAATCTTCTAATCTGACTTAAGACTGAAGATGTACCTCACAAAGCTGATTTATCAAGTTGTAAATCTTCACCTGTTGAATTCATAAGTTCATGTCTGAAAGGTGAGAATACTTAATATTCACTAGGCAATATTCAGCAAAGTAATATCCACTAATACATATTTAATATTTCATCATGAACTGTGGGTGTGAAGAGAAAAGACAGGCTGGGCACAGTGGCTCACACCTGTAATCCCAGCAGTTTGGGAGGCCGAGGCAGGCAGATCATTAGGTTGGGAGTTCGAGACCAGCCTGGCCAACATGGTAAAACCCCATCTGTACTAAAAATACAATAATTAGCTGGGCATGGTGGCAGGCACCTCTAATCCCAGCTACTCGCGAGGCTGAGGCAGGAGAATTGCCTGAACCCAGGAGGTGGAGGTTGCAGAAACCACGATCACGCCACTGCATTCCAGCCTGGACAAAAGAGCAAGATTCTGTCTCAATCAATTAATCAATAAAAATATAAGGAGGAAGCATTTACTGTGTATGTATATGTCTGGTATTATGTGAAGCACTTTACTATCTTATGAAATCTTCGGGACAGATCTTCAGTTCTCATGACCACAAAAGAGGATACTAAAGCTCAGACAGGACAGGAGACATGGCCAGCCTGTGTCCCCAGGGCCTATGGTCTTACCACTAGGTTACAGTGTTTCCAGGTGTCACATGTTGTGAGATTTTTGTTTTAAAATGAACCAAAAAAAAAACCAAAGGCGAAAAAGGCATAAGCTATTAAAAAGTGGGAGAAACACTAAGAGAACCTTAAGCATGTAACTAAAAATATTATGGAAATGTTATTGAATTCATTAGCAAATTTAATGCTAGGTTTTCATTGAGGAGTAGGTTATATTACTCATGATGAAGAAAAATGTTCATTTTAAGTATATTAACGTAAATACCATCAATATGGTTTATCATGTTTAAATGTCCACTTAAAGCAATTCAGTTAAAATTCTGCATATCATACAATTTTATAGTTTGCTAGTAGGTTACAAGTAGTCATCCAAATAAAAACATCATGTGTTTTCCACTGGTTGTTGCTCTTTTTAGGTGAGCATTTGATGTATACCAACAGAGAGGATAATAACAAATTGCTAATTTCTTTCATCATTATATAAAGGTGGCTTCAGCATAGAATAGTATAAGGGCAATGATGAATTTGAAATCTAACATCAATTCAGTGATGCATCAAGATAAAGTAGAGACAACAGGGGCATCTTGGTGAGTACTGAACATTTTATTTATTTATTTATTTTGAGACGGAGTTTTGCTCTTTTTGCCCAGGCTAGAGTGCAATGGTGCAACCTCGGCTCACCGCAACCTCTGCCTCCTGGGTTCAAGTGATTCTCCTGCCTTGGCCTTCCGAATAGCTGGGATTACAGACATGCACCACCACGCTCGTCTAATTTTGTATTTTCAGTAGAGACGGGGTTTCTCCATGTTGGTCAGGCTAGCCTCGAACTCCTGACCTAGATATCTGCCTGCCTTGGCCTCCCAAAGTACTGGGATTACAGGTGTGAGCCACTGCACCCAGATGAATTCCAAATTTAACAAAGCAGACTAAGAGAAACAATTCATTTAAAAAAAAAAAAACATTTGGCCAGGCATGGCGGCTCACACCTGTAATCCCAGAACTTTGGGAGGCTGAGGTGAGTGGATCAGGAGGTCAGCAGTTCAAGACCAGCCTAGCCAAGATCATGAAACCCTGTCTCTACTAAAAATACAAAAATCAGCCAGGCGTGGTGGCTGGCGCCTGTAATCCCAGCTGCTCGGGAGGCTGAGGCAGAGAACTGCTTGAACCTGGGAGGTGGAGGTTGCAGTGAGCCGAGATCGTGCCACTGCACTCCAGCCTGGGCGACAGAGTGAGGCTCCGTCTCAAAAAAAATGAATAAATAATTCAATGAAATCCCTAAGATCCAGGGCTTTGCAATAAATATGTAAATAAATTTCCAATCTCCATACTGAAAGTTTAAAAGAAATGCTAACTAATAATTAAGGAAATACAACTTTTCCCCAGCTTTGCAGCAATCTAGAAACAAAGTGTGTAGACACTACAAACCACCTTACAAGGAGAAACGTGTAAGGATGGCATGACTCGCCGGCAGCCCTGGGCTTGTCCATGGTACCCCCATGATGAACAGTAACTCCGTTGTGCAAATGCCCATGAACATAAGATTACAGGACTTTTCCAGTTTAGACATACCATATTTTCTTTCAGACAATTCTTGAATTTGTTTACATAGATCAGCAATATGATTATTCCATTTCTCTGAAAATCAAGCAAAAGTTGATTCTCAATAATGCGTCCCTATGTCAGAGCAGCACTAACATATAATGACTTATTTCATATATTTTACATTCTAACAGTCCATGTCATTTTACTGCTTTTAAAAAAAAAATTTCCCTTTTTTGGTGGTTCTTAGAATTGATTTAATGGGAGACTATTAGAGAAGCTGAAAAGCAGGAGGGCAGAAAAGTTCAATCAAATTAAACACAACAACAGGGAGGTCACAATGAGGAGGTCTCCAGAGGTCTTTTAGCAAACTTCCTAAAACATGTGTCAGCTGTGTGAAATAAGACTTTACAGCAGCCAGGTGCAGTGGTGCAGGCCTGTAATCCCAACACTTTGGCAGCAGAGGCAGGCGGATCGCTTTGAGCTCAGGGCAACATAGCCAAAACCCCCCCTCCCTAGCCCGACCCCCACCCCGTCCCTACCAAAAATACAAAACAGCAGGGCATGGTGGCGGGCGCCTGTAATCCCAGCTACTCAGGAGGCTGAGGCAGGAGAATCACTTGAACCCAGGAGGCAGACATTGCAGTGAGCCAAGACCACGCCACTGCCAGCCTGGATGACAGAGCAAGACTCCACCTCAAAAAAACAAAAACAAAAACACAAGGTTAAGTGGGACCCCAGACCTTACAGATACAAGTTTAAGAGGGACCCCTAAGCAAAAAATGCCAACCCTTTTTCTCCCAATCACTGAAACACCAGGAGGGTGTAACAGTTTTGCAGCCTAGCTGTAGCAGGCTGATGCCCCCAAGATGCCCATATCCTAATCCCGGGAACTGGTGAACATGACCTTATATGGCAAAATGGGCTTTGCAGATATAATGAAGTTAAGGGTCTTTGGCTTTTGGGGTTGATGTACTCACCTGGATCCTTACAAGAGCAGAGCAGGTGATGGAGAGGGTGGGAGGTGTAGTGACAGAGCAGGAATCTCCAGTCCTTTGAGACGGGCAGCACAAGCTGAGGAGAGCAGGCCACCTCCACGGCCAGGAAACGGATTCTCCCGCAGAGCCTCGGAAGCCACTGAGCCTGCTCCCACTTTGACTCAGCAGGACTTACTGTAGAATTCTGGCCTTCAGACCTGTAAGGGAATACATTTTGGTTGTTTTAAGTCACTAAGTTTGTGGTAATTTTTTGCAGCAGCCACAGGAAACTGGTATTGTAGTGGAGCCTCAAAACCCCCCTGAAGGGGCTGGGCTCAGTGGCTCATGCCTGTCATCCCAGCACTTTGGGAGGCTGAGGTGGGTGATCACTTGAGGTCAGGAGTTCGAGACCAGCCTGGCCAACATGGCGAAATGCCATCTATACAAAAAATACAAAAATTAGCCGGGCATGGTGGCACATGCCTGTAATCTCAGCTACTCAGGAGGTTGAGACAGGAGAACTGTTTGAACCCAGAGGGGCGGAGGTTGCAGTGAACTGAGATTCCACCACTGCACTCCAGCCTGGGTGACAGAGCGACACTCCATCACAAAAACAAAACAAAGCAAAAAAACCCCACCTGAAGGTTTCCAGGTCTGCCAGCAGTCTCCCACCCAACCCCCAGAAGCAGACATTCCATTGCTGTGGGCCACGGACAGGCAGAAGGAAGTGCCTCCTCATGGCAGAGGCCTACCCAGGAGAAACCCAAGGGAAGGCACTGCCGGAATGGCCCCTCTCTGCCAAGGCCATATTCTTTTCTTTTTTTGAGGCCCAGTTTCACTCTGTCTCCCAGACTGGAGTGCAGGGGCACAATCTTGGCTCACTTCGACCTCTGCCTCCCCAGTTCAAGTGATTCTCCTGCCTCAGCCTCCTGAGTAACTGGGATTACAGGAGTGTAGCATGCCTAGCTAATTTTTGTATTTCTAGTAGAGATGGGGTTTTGCCATGTTGCCTAGGCTTGACTCGAACTCCTTGCCTCAAGTAGTCCACCTGTCTGAGCCCCACAAAGTGCTGGGATTACAGGAGTGAGCCACCGCACCCAGCATTTGCCAAGACCTTTGATGGCAGGCTTTTTCCAGGTGATCAGTCCTTGTCTGGTCTGGCTCTGCCCCGCTCTCCTACTTACCTAGTTGGAATCCCTAGCTACTTTGCAGTAGAGGAGAGTGTGTACCTCAGTCCCAGCTTGGTTCAGATCTGCATTTAACTCATGGAACCTGGCTGCACCCCAGGTCCTGAAGAAAAAAAGGGTCTCTCTGTGGGTATGATAAAGGATGGGCCTGTCCCCAGGACCCTGTAAGAGGGAAGCCCAATGTCCCACCAGGTTGGCAGGGCTGGGGAAGGGAAAGTGTTATGGTAGCCCCAAGGAATAAAAGAGGCAGCAGAGGGAGGAGGACAGCACTCACATGGAACTCATGCCACTGCCTGAGTGAGGGGAGGGAGGAGTGCACGCCAGTGACATCGGGGGCAGAGAGGCGCAGTTCCAGGGTGGCTTTCCCCCTCACTTCCTGCCATGTTACTCTGATCACCTCCAGGTGAGCCTGCCTACTTTGTGCCCAGGGGCCTGTAGAAAACCACAGCTCCCCATGGTTATGGCCCCAGGAGTGGGGCACAGCAGGGAGGAGTCCTGGACAGAGGAGAGGCAGGGGCAGGAGGGAGTGGGCCTCAAACTCTAGGAGGGGGCCCTTCTCATGGGTCCTGCTTTCTGGCTTCTCCTTCCTTACCCCTGGGCTGATCACTCGGGGTAAAACTGAGACAAAGTTTCTCACCCTCAGGCCCAGGGGGTTTAATTACTGGGCCCTTAGGGAGGTGTGAGCCCCCTGAAAGGATGCAAGGTTTTGTTTTGTTTTGTTTTTTTGAGACAGAGTTTCGCTCCTGTCGCCCAGGCTGGAGTGCAGTGGCGTGATCTCACCACACTATAACCTGCGCCTCCCGGGTTCAAGTGATTCTCCTGCCTCAGCTGCCGGAGTAGCTGGGATTACAGGTGGCTGCCACCACGCCTGGCTAATTTTTTGTATTTTTAGTAGAGACAGGGTTTTGCCATGTTGGGCAGGCTGGTCTTGAACTCCTGACCTCAGGTCATCCGACTGGCTCCACCTCCCAAAGTTCTGGGATTACATGAGCCACTGTGCTTGGCCACGATGAAAGGTTTTGTGTGGAGAGCATGTACATGCCTTTCTGGGAAAACAGTCCACAGCTCTTATTCTCAGCAGGCTTCAGGGTCAAAAAAGGTTAGAACTCTTGCTACACAGCTGTGGAAGCAGCTAGGTGAGAGGCCTGCCAAGGGCACTCTGGGCACTACCTGGGCACTCTCGAGCCCATCATCCCCTAGGCAGGCTGCACTACTTGGTATTTGCAGAGCTGAGGGGGTGGGGCATGTGGGGACTGTGAAATCGCCCTGAGATGACCCACAGTCCTCAGCTGGGAAGTGAGCGGTGCATCTCCTGCAGCATCCTCCATCCCTAGAGCCATGGGACCAGGAGAACTGGCCCTTGCAGCAAGTGAAAAGCCTATTATTGACTCCCTCCCTAGTCACGTAGACAGTGAACCAAGACACTCATATCAGGTAAATGCCTTGGTCTCTGTCACCGAGGTCACCAGTAGGCATTCCCAGATACAGTGAAGGTCCTCACACCAAGATATGCACCTGGCCACCTGAGGAAAGAGAAAGGACTATCTGAGGGGATGGGGCTGAGCTGGGTGTGGAGTGGTCCTTGTGGGTCTTGGTGAGAGGGAGGGGGTGCAGCATGAGCCAGGCCTCAAGGCAGAAGGACAACCAGGAGACAGCCTGGAAAAAGTGCTGGGCCCACAAGGGCTCAAGGCTGGACAGAGGGGAGGTGGGATAGGCTGCAAAGTCCTGAGGTCTGAAGATTGGCCCTGGCAGGAAGAAACCAGGTAAGGTGGGGAGTTACCTACACCCTCGGGGCCAGATGCAGGCCAGAGCCAGCCAATTACCAGGCCCTTAGGGAGGTGTGAGCCCCTTGAAATGATGCAAGGGTTTTTGTTTTTGTTTTGGAGACGGAGTTTCACTCTTGTCGCACAGGCTGGCACCTTTGCCCAGAGCAGGCACCAAGATTTCTGGCTCTGGGTGTGACCTCAGTCTGGCGAAAAGCCCCAGCCCCCACCAGGACCACCTACCCCCTAGACTACTTCAGGTGCTGAGCCCAAGCCAGGGGCAGGAAGCTAGACTGATGCCTAGGGTAATCCCAACAAAGTCCCTGGTTCCCTGCAGCTATGGGGCTGACGGGGAATTACAGCCCAAACCCCAGATGCTGGCTCTCAAACTAACACTGAGCCCTTAGTGCCCACAGGGAGATACAATCAGCACACTTTCCAGATGGGGAAATGGGCTCAGAGAAGTGCAACAGCCTTGCCCAATGCCCCAGACCAGGGCTCCAGGCCCAGAGTGTTCTTTTGTCACTATGTCCAGAGGGCAGCAGCTGCTGTGATGTACCCACCTGAGCCTGGCAGCTTTCTCCAACTTTGGAAGCCCAGGAGCATGGCCCCTGTCCACAGATGCAACCTGGCATGAGGCGTGCCCAGAGGGACAGAGGCAGATGATTTTCGTCTCCTCCACTGGATTGTGAGGGCCTAGAAGGAGACAAGGGTCTGCTTGAGAAGGCAGTGAATAGTGAGCAACCTCAGGCAGTGCCCCTCTGGATGGATCCGCAGTGCCTGGATGGAACCTGGCTCAGAGAGAGCTCAGTTCTGCAGGTCCCTGAGGCATGGAGAGTTCACAGCTACCAAGTGTAGGAGTCTGGATTCAAAGCCAACAGTGTGACTCCAAAGTCCCTGCCCTAGCCCCTGGACCACCCTTGCAGGCCCATCAGATGCTCAGGCCAGCAGCACAGCCGGCCAAGACCAGGGAAACTTGGGGAGCCTCAGAGCACCCCCAGGTATTCCAACCTAATCCTGGTACCCCTGCCTCTCACCACCCTTCTTC
This sequence comes from Pongo pygmaeus, assembly GCF_028885625.2. Classification (NCBI taxonomy): domain Eukaryota; kingdom Metazoa; phylum Chordata; class Mammalia; order Primates; family Hominidae; genus Pongo; species Pongo pygmaeus. The sequence goes on along the minus strand of NC_072376.2, from coordinate 62,600,961 downwards.
CTGCTTTAACCTCAACCCCTACACAAAGCCTGGGCCACTTAATGTGGCATCAAACAAATGCCTCAATAAATCAGAGTCTAATCTTGAAAAAAAAAAAAAAGACTTAACAGATATACAATTGCACATTAGAATGCTAAAGACCATAAACATATAACAACTTAAAGTACATATAAATTCAATATATATCCAATCATTGTGACTATGACACAGTAGAATATTAAAATACTATTTTCAAAATGTATACAAGCTTAATGTTCTGTGTATTCAAACTATTTATTCAAAATACAAATCATCAACATAATTTGCCACTAATATTCAGTCCCTTCACAGGACACATGATTCACTGGGAGTTAATAAATTAGCAGCCGGCAGGCAGTGACACACAGCAAAAATGAAAACCAAGAGGTGAAATAGTTCTGAAATAAAGGTTTTAATGCTAACAGAAATCACTGAATTACTAAGTCATTAGCACTAATTTTGAGCCAACTAACTAATTAATATGAGATGATACAATGTCCTATACTTTGGTAAATACGGACTATGTTTAAACAATGTCTGTAACGTGACTTTCAAAATGCTCCTGGCTTTACAAAGATGTGATTAAGATGTAGTAATACACGCTAAACCATTTCCCCCTGCAGAGCATGTGGTAACTTTCATCAGTCACATTGAGAGTCCAGAAGATAAAGGAAAAGGTCGTGGATTTCGCTGAGAACTTACCAGAGTTGAACTCCCTCATTTTCCATTCCCCAGCATTGGCGGGTTCTGGGACTGGTGGCTGCGGTGGCTCGTTGATCTCTGTCTCTTAGAAGGTGGGGAATAATCATCATCTTGAAAAAGAAAAAATGGTCATTACTGAAGGAATCATCTTTGGTTACAGCCACCTCTGGGTCAATTCCCAACATTCAAAAGCTGAGCAGGGCTTTAAAGCTATCTTATTAATAATTATTTCTGTATTGCGAACTTCAGCATACTTTTTTCTAGTTACATTTGAAATGTTATTCTTTTGGGATGTGCTCAAGTGAATACTGCTTTTTCCTCTGTCTTGCTTCATTATTTTTTAGTTTGCTTCATTTGAATCATCACTGTAAGTCTCCCCTTCTCCTCAAATAACTTTCAAATTGCTGCCAAGAACTATGTTCTATTTTAAGGCTTTTGAGAAAAAACTTTCAATGAAGATAGCCACCTGAAGTTATATAAATATAGAAGAAACAGGATAAAATAAAGCTTAGATTGGAAAAAATATTTAAGATTATACAAAATTCAAGCTAAACAAGGGAAGCTGAGTAATTGTATGTTCAAATACTTTTAACAAGTGCAAAACATGTAGGCTTAAAGAAATAGAGCTGGCCAGGCACGGTGGTTCACACCTGTAATTCCAACATTTGGGAGGCCAAGGCAGGCAGATAACTTGAGGTCAGGAATTCGAGACCAGCCTGGCCAACATAGTGAAACCCCCTCTCTACTAAAAATACAAAAATTAGGCCAGGAGCGATGGCTCAATGCTTGTGATCCCAGCACTTTGAGAGGCTGAGGCGTGTAGATCACCTGAGGTCAGGAGTTTGAGACCAGCCTAACCAACACAGAGAAACCCCGTCTCTACTAAAAATACAACATTAGCCGGGTGTGGTGGCACATGACTGTAATCCCAGCTACTCGGGAGGCTGAGGCAGGAGAATCCCTTGAATCCGAAAGGCAAAGATTGTGGTGAGCCGAGATTGCGCCATTGCACTCCAGCCTGGGCAACAACAGCGAAACTCCATCTCAAAAAAAAAAAAAAGAAAAAATTAGCCAGGCGTGGTGGTGCATGCCTGTAATCCCAGCTACTTGGGAGGCTGAGGCAGGAGAATTGCTTGAACCCAGGAGGCTGAAGTTGCGGTGAGCCAAGACTGCACCATTGCACTCCAGCCTGGGTAACAGAGCAAGACCCTGTCTCAAAAAAAAAAAAAAAAAAAGAGAGAGAGAGAGAGAAAGAAAGAAAGAAAGAAAGAGGGCTACATTATTTATGAAACAGATACTGTTAACTCAGTCACCAGAAAGCCTGTGTATAAATGAGCAGTGAGATATTCAAGCACAGCACACACACACTTCTCAGGACAGCTGTTGTGAGAGTTCCATGCTTGTTTCCTTCTGGATACATCAGCAACTCACTCTGCTATGATCCTGCAATACATCTCATGTTAGAATTAGAGACATCTGGGCCAGGCACAGTGGCTGACGCCTGTAATCCTAACACTTTGGGAAGCCGAGGCAGGCAGATCACCTAAGGTCAGGAGTTCGAGACCAGCCTGGCCAACATGGTGAAACGCTGTCTCTACCAAAAATACAAAAAATTAGCTGGGCATGGTGGCAGACGCCTGTAATCCCAGCTACTCGGGAGCCTGAGGCAGGAGAATCTCTTGAACCCGGGAGGTGGAGGTTGCAGTGAGCCAAGATCGTGCCACTGCACTCCGGCATGCGTAACAGAGCAAGGCTGTCAAAAAAAAAAAAAAAAAAAAAAACAGAAAAAGAAAAAGAAAAAAGAATTAGAGACATCTGGATCAAATCAGCTGCCAGTCTCGCAAAGTGTTGGGTAACATCCGATTAAGATTGCTGCTTACACATCATCTATAAAATACTGAAAATATCATTTTAAGAAATCTCTTTTTTATTTTGAGACAGAGTTTTGTTCTTGTTGCCCAGGCTGGAGTGCAATGGTGCGATCTCAGCTCACTGCAACCTCTGCCCCCTGGGTTCAAGCAATTCTCTTTCCTCAGCCTCCTGAGTAGCTGGGATTACAGGCATGCACCACCACGCTTGGCTAATTTTGTATTTTCAGTAGAGACAGGGTTTCTCTATATTGGTCAGGCTGGTCTCAAACTCCTGACCTCAGGTGATCCACTGACCTTGGCCTCCCAAAGTGCTGGGATTACAGGTGTGAGCCACCATGCCTAGCCAAGAAACCCTTATTTGAAAACAAGCCAGGCGCAGTGGCTCATGCCTATAATCCCAGCACTTGGGAAGCCAAGGCAGGTGGATCACTTGACGTCAGTAGTTTGAGACCAGCATGGGCAACATGTTATAACCCCATCTCTACTAAAAATATATTTAAAAAATTAGCTGGGTGTGGTGGCCGGCACCTGTAATCCCAGCTTCTCAGGAGGCTGAGGCAGGAGAATCACTTGAACCTGGGAGGTGGAGGTTGCAGTGAGCAGAGATCATGCCACTGCACTCCAGCCTGGGTGACAATAGAAAGACTCCATCTCAAAAACAAAACAAAACAAAAAACCACTAAAAAAAAGACTCCATTTCAAAAACAAAACTAAAACCAAAAACACAACACAAATGAAGTATACAAATGAAAATAATTACTGTGTTAAACACAGTTTCATAGAAAATAAAAGACCAATCAAATACAATAAGCTGCCTTCTCAGATGGGTATGTTATTCTTTTACAGCTAAAGAAACGGGCTCAGAGAATGTTCTTTGATTGGACTGTGTTGCATCTCTGGACAGTGCAGCTGAGATCAGACTTTGTGTGTAACTCCACTAGCCTATCAGGGTGCCTCTCATAAAGGTAAGAAATGTAAATTTGGCCTAATATACAAAGTTGCCAGGGCAGCACTGGGTCAATTCTACATACAGTACTTCTATGTTCATCAAGGGAAACCTTAAAGGAAAGTGAAAATTCTTCTAGAAGGTGACTGGACACCAGCGTCTTTGCTTGTTGCCTTTGGGCTCTTCTTCTAAGGCCAACAGTGACCTGAAATTATTGACTAACTTTTCCAATCAAGTGGACAAAATGGTACCAAGGTTGCCAACATCAGACAAATTCACTTGAGGGCCTTATCTATGTACTTTGAAAGACAAAACTGCTTTTGTAAAGGATACTGTATTTCAGAAAAAAATCATATTAACAACTAATAACACTGTAAAATGCTGATGTGTTGAATGCTACTTCAGAAAAACATGTTCAAATCTAGGGAAAAAATTTGATTCAAAACTACATATCAATTATCTAGCTAGCTAGCTAGCTATCTAGAGACATGCTTTCATTCTATTGCTCAGGATGGGAAGCAGTGGGATTACCATAGCTCACTGCAGCCTTGAGCTTCTGGCCTCAAGTGATCCTCCTGCCTCAGCCTCCTAACTAGCTAGGGCCACAGGTGGACACAGTTACGCCTGGGTTTTTGTTTGTTTTGTAGAGACAGGGTTTCACTATATTGCCCAGGCTGGTGTCAAACTGGAGTCTCGCTGTGTCGCCCAGGCTGGGGTGCAGTGGTGCGATCTCGGCCCAATGCAACCTCCGCCTCCCAGGTTCAAGTAATTCTCCTTTATCAGCCTCCCAAGTAGCTGGGACTACAGGCATGCGCCACCAGGCCTGGCTAATTTTTGTATTTTTTGTAGAGACTGGGTTTCACCATGGCCAGGCTGGTCTCCAACTCCTGACCTCAGGTGATCCACCCGCCTCGGCCTCCCAAAGTGTTGGGATTACAAGCGTCAGCCACTGAGCCTGGCGGAGCACTTTCTTCTCTTATTAAGTAGCCTAACCCAGGTGGGGCGCGGTCCCTCACGCCTGTAATCCCGACAACTCTGATGGCCAAGGTGAGAAGATCGCTTCAACTCAGGAGTTCGAAACTGGCCCGGGCAACATAGCGAGCCCCCCCCCCCCCCATCTCTAGAAAAATACAAAAACTAGGCCAGGTGCGCACCACGCCCGGCTAATTTTTGTATCTTTTGTAGAGACAGGGTTTCATCATGTTGCCCAGGCTGGTCTCGAACTCCTGAGCCCAAGCCATCCATCCTCCCGCCTCGGCCTCCCAAAGTGCTGGGATTACAGTAGGGCCCAGCCAGCCTCATGTTTTATTTAGCAGTCCCTCCCTGTTGCACACTTTGATAGTTTCTTAATTTTTTTAGACAGGGTTTACCTCAATCTCGCAGGCTGGAATGCTATGGTTGGATCATAGCTCACTGGAGCCTTGAACCTTTGTGCTCAAGTAGCTGGGGGGCTGAGGTAGGACTACAGAGATGGGGTTGCACCATGTTGCTAGGCTGCTCTTGGCCTGAAGGGTCCTCCCGCTTCGGTGGCGCCAGACATAGTTTTCTATTTTTGATCAACATAAACACTGTGCTGGGTCTGAATTTTTCAGCTACCTTTCTTCAGCCGGCAACACACAGACCTGGCGGGGAGGTCGCTGTTACCAGCACCCACTCTGACGAGAAGACTGCCCAGCCCCAGGCACTGTAGCGCCCCAGTGAGGTAGCCGAACACCCGGCGCCTGTGACGTCGCCGAAGGCCCACCTCTACGGTGTCGGCGAAGACGCGCGCTTGTGACGTCACAGAAGGCGCGCCCTTGTGACGTCTCAGGGGACCGCCACTCACGCGGAGCCAATCGGAACTCGCGGCGGGGCTGCTGGGTCTTCCAGAAGCGCGCATGAGCGGACGCTGGCTACGGGTGGCCGGTCGGGATGTAACCGGCTGCTGAGCTGGCAGTTCTGTGTCCCGAGGCTTCTGCCCGGCAGCAGCCGCACATACGCTGCGAGGAGGAGCTTTACGACTTCCCGGTCTTCGGGGCCGGGCGCAGCAAGGGCCAGACGCTGCCCTAGCAGGCGCTCCGCGCCAACCGGCCGGCACCTGTCGCAGAAGGTGCAACCGATCGCACTGTCGCGCAGAAGCTCCTCAATGGCCAGCTCCAGCTGCAGCCCCAGCCGCCCACTCGCCTCTCCTGAGCCTGGGTACCTGCGTCCCACAACACCTCCCCCAGCCAGGGCCCGGGGACCCCCGGGAGCGTCCCCGGCTACCTGGCGCCGCTCATCCTGGGCAGGGTCGGCCCCCTCTGAGGCTGCCGGGCATGAGGGAGCTGCACCGCTGAGCTTGACCTCTGACGGCCTTTTGTAATAGCATTAAGTCTTTGAAACTTTGTGGCGAGGTAGAAGGGGCTAGGAAACGAAGAAAACATCTTTTTAAAAATATAAGCGATTGGCTGGGCGAGGTAGCCCACGCCTGTAATCCCAGCACTTTGGGAGGTCGAGGCGGGTGGATCACGAGGTCGGGAGTTCAAGACCAGCCTGGCCAGCATGGTTTCACTGAAAGCCCATCTGTACTAAAAACACAAAAATTAGTCAGGCGTGGTGGCGGGTGCCTGTAATCCCAGCTACTCGGGAGGCTGAGGCAGAGAATTGTTTGAACCGGGGATGCGGAGGTTGCAGTGAGCGGAGATCGCGCCACTGCACTCCAGCCTGGGCAACAGACCAAGACTCTGTCTAAACAAACAAATATATGTATGTATATATGCGATCGAGCCCGGGAGGTTGAGATTACAGTGAGCTGAGATTATATAAGCGATCAAGCACGGGAGGTTGAGGTTACAGTGAGCTGAGATTGCGCCGTTGCACTCCAGCCCGTGTAACAGAGGGAGACTCTGTCTCTAAAAAATTATATGCAAGTGAGAGCTTTTCTTCCAGCCTTCATGCTCAGACTGAAGAAAGTAATTAGGCCAGGCCCTGTGGCTCACGCCTGTAATCCCAGCATTTTGGGAGGCGGAAGCGGAAGCGAGTGGATCGCTTGAGATCAGGAGTTCCAGACTAGTTTGGGCAACATGGTGAAACCCTGTCTCTACAAAAATACAAAAAATTAGCTGGGCATGGTGGCACGCACTTGTAGTCTCTGCTACTTGCCGGGCTGAGGCGGGAGGATCGCTCAGCTGCAGCCTCGACCTCCTGGGGCAATCCATTTCAGCCTCCCAAAGTGCTGAGATTACAGGAATGAGCCATCGTGCCTGGCTTTACACTATCTTTTAATACTTTTTTTGAAAATGGAAACTTTTACAGGCAATTCACTTCCTTCAAACTAATGATAAGGAAGTGATGCTGTTCTGTTCTGTTTTGTTTTTTGTTTTTGTGGGTTTTTTTTCTTTTTTGAGATGGGGTCTTGCCCAAGTTGGAGTGAGGTGGTGCAAACAAGGCTCACTGCAGCCTTGACCTTCGGGCTCAAGGAATCCTTCCCCGTCAGCCTCCCCAGTAGCTAGGACTACAGGTGCATGCTACCACGCTTGGCTAATTCTTTTTTTGAAATGGAGTCTCACTCTGTCTCCCAGGCTGGAGTGCAGTGGTGCAATCTCGGCTCACTGCAGGCTGGTCTCAACCTCTGACTCGGATGGTCCACCCACTTCTGCATCCCAAAGTGCTGGGATTACAAGTGTGACCCATTGCGCCTGGCGATATTGCTCATTTTAGATACTAGAACTTTTTAATTTAAATTTTTTTTTTTTTTTTCTGAGATGGAGTCTTACTTTGTCTCCAGGCTGGAGTGCAGTGGTGTAATCTCGGCTCACTGCAACCTCCGCCTCCTGAGTTCAAGCGATTCTCCTGCCTCAGCCTGCCAGAGTTGCTGGGACTACAGGTGCGCACCACCACACCCAGGAGTTCAAGGCTGCAGTGAGCCATGATCGTGCGACTGCACTCCAGCCTGGGCAACACAGCGAGACCCTGACTCCACAAATAAATAAATCAACATCATATGATCTGTACCAGGGTATAGGCAGGTGCTATGATCCCCACTTTTCATCCTCAACTCTAAGTTGAGTCATACATCAACCTCTAGTAAAAAGTGGCATGCTCTCAATCAAAGGGGTAAGCCCAAACCACGTGGAGAGAATCTTATCTCTTTTGAGAGCTAATATAAAAAGAATTCCTCCTAGGCGTAAAAATATTGTGACATCAGTTACTTAGGCTAAACATGCCTATTATGCTAAGTGAGTTATTAACAATAAATACTTTAACTCTGTGCCGTGTTAATTATCATAATCTGATTTATAATTTGTTTTAACCTTAGGTTAAACAATAACCTAAGTAATAAAGTAAACAATATCTTAAAACTTGAAATATATGCTTATTTGTTAAAATAAAAAACAGTTTAATTTGTTTGAGACATTTGTTTGGCATGATCATTTCTTTTCTCATAAAATATATATTAGTGCTTAAGAATTTTAAGAGGTATAGTCTTTCCTTTTATAATGGTGGTTGTTTTTAAAATGAATCTGTTATTTCTGTTACATGAATACAGATACTCCTTGACTTACGATGGAGTTACATCGCAATAAACCCATCGTAAGTTGAAAATACTGTAAGTCAAAAATGCACTTAATACACCTAACTTACAAACAGCACACCTTTGCATAGCCTATCGTAAACATCCTCAGAACACTTACATTAATATTTGGGCAAAATTATCTATCACAAAGCCTATTTTATAATAAAGTGCTGAATATCTCATGCAATTTATTGAATAGTGAACTGAAAGTAAACAACAGAATGATTGTATGGGTACTCTTAAGTATGTTTTTAAATGTGGATCACTGCATGCAGATGACATTCATACTATTGTAAAGTCAAAAAAAAGTAAATTGTACCATCATAACTGAGGAAGTCTGCAGTTTATGATAATGTAAGGATTTTGGAAAACTGTTGCAAATATGTTAAAATTAATTTGTACTAATCTCTTGCACATTTGTATATTAATTGATTAAATGCTTCACCTATAGTTTTTTTCACAGAATTCATTTCATTTAAAATTTTAAGCTCAACTTTGAAAATTATAAACTGTGGGTTGAAATATTATAAATAATACTTTTTGCTTATTTTCTTTAAAAATATAAACCTATATCAAAATATATACATGATATATGTGTGTTTTTATGTATAGACACTCTGAATGCAACACATATTTTTATTTTACACTACATCTTTTCTTTTATTCCACAAATCTTGTATTAATACTAAATATCAGTCGAATTCCCAAGATACTTTTTTATGTGCCTGCAAATAAGAATTATCCTACCTGATCTTTTCAAAGTAACTTTACCAATGAAATAAATTTGACTTTGTTTAAACATTTCCAATCTTGAGAGCTTCAGAAATCTCATGACAGAAGGTGTCCCTCCATTTGGTATTTGGCAAGTTACAATGTCCGAGTTTCTTGTTTCCCTTCTGAGACACATCAGGCAAATGAGCTTTTTACTTGGAATTAAACAGATTGTTTTGTACGTTGTGCTTCTATCGTGTTAATAAAAAGTTTCATTAGTCTGTCCCTAGTGACTAAATGTGGTAATTAATAGCAACAGTATTGGGTGGGTGACTGTGTGAGTGTGCATGTAGTATATATTTGTGGTCTTTAAAGCTATTTGTTTCAATAAAGATGACAGCATCCAAGATCCCCAAAGTTTCCATTCTGAAAGTATTTTAACAATACAGTTTCTAAAACAACCTGCTAACTTTTCTGTTAATGCACCTGTTGTTCTCTGACATGAGAAATGCTGCACTCACATAAATTGAACTGAAAATGTTTAAGTTCTTCCTTAAAGTGAGAAATTAGCTTCCCCTCAAAATCATCAGCATAATAAAAATATTATATCATGAGATGAAAGTAATTCAGCAACTAATATTCTCTAAAGAGCTAGGCCAAGATGTATTTGACACATAATGTGCTAGACATTTTGAAGAAAGTAATACAGTTCTTGACTTAACCAGAGTATAGCTAGGCACCTTCAGTGCTCAACTTCACTGAAATATCACCCACCTATTAAGAAACTTGACGCATAGTGGGCAAAGTTTAATATGTTTCAGATATGGAAGGGAATCTAAAGTAGTGAGGGGACAAGTGCAAGTTATAAGACACAGAATGAATATTGTTTTGTGTCACTAAGTGAGAAGCCAAATGTACACTATGGGATTTATGACATAAGCCAGAAACAAGAAAACATTTGCAGTCCTGAACATCAATATTTTCTTCAACTATGTGAGCCAATGAAAGAGAAACTCTGAAGAAAGATTTATACAAAAGTCACAGCTTAAAAGGGGCCAATGGTAATAGTAATCTTTTAAATAACTCTATAAAACATAACAATTCAGGTGAAAGACGGGCCGTGGACATAGACCACATATTCTATCTCTGTCACCAAATGAGTTAGTTTTCTACCCCAATATAGTTATCTTGGGTTATATATACACAATAATTTAGCAAAGAAGGGAGTGGCCATTAAGGGAACAAATCTATAACTAGGAAGAAATTTTCCCTGATAAAAGGTCCTGACAGTAGCTTTAAAAATACAAAACTGATGACTGCTATCACTCTGCTAACTTTCCATTATTACAGCTGTTTTGATAGATATGTAACTATCTTCAGCTATGAAGCATAAATTTTATGTCAAGCAAGGTAATGTCTGTTAGTGACAACCTAGCCATATTTCAAAAACTGTTGCTGCAGCGCGGGCAATGAAATGTTTAACTCTAGTAACTCTTTTAAATGATATGGTCAAGGCAACTCAGCGGAGTATGTCCAAGGGGCTTGCAACTTTCATAGCAACCATCACTTGATGGCATGTTACCTCCTCATTCATGAGAAGCTGTGGACAGAGACAGAAAAATCAAGGAAACTGGAGCAAAGTAAACCTGTGTTCTCCAGACTGCTTAATAGGGGTGGTAGCATAGCGTTTTAGTTTTTTTTTGTTTTGTTTCCAGCTTTGGCATTAATTACAGAGATAGAGAGAGGAAAACGATTACAGATACACTAGGATTCTTCATTTTAGCAGTTGTGTTTTCTGAATACAATAGGCAGCGAGCCATATGTTTAAATACCGTAACCTAATGACCCCTTTGCACACTCAAACCCCTTACAGGACGGGGAGCATGCAGACTGGCAGGTACATGAGCTTAGACGAGTGCTTTGGGGCTCCAGCCCCGTGGTAGCATTTAGAGGTAAGTGCCTGTGACTCCCAAAGCCCACATGGGTGTGGCCTGTCTTACCGTGTGCTCTTTTAGCTTTGCCATCCACATACGGCTTAAGTGTTCAGCAGCTCAGTGCCCTCTTGGCACCCAGGTCTTTGTCCAATATCCAGGAAGAATCAGGTCACACATGAACGTGAAGATTGTGAATGCAGGGGTTTTACTGAGTGGTGGAGGTGGCGCTCAGCAGGATGGATGGGGAGCTGGAAGGGGATGGAGTAGGGAAGATGATCTTCCCTAGGAATTTGGCTGTCCGGTGGCCAATCTCCTCTCTGACCACCGACAGCCAAACTCCTCTCAGCATTCAGACGCTCTTTCTCTTCTTTCTGCTGCGCCGCTCTGCTGTTCTCCGGCTCTTCTGTTTGTCTCCTTCTCATCTGCTTCTAGAGCCTGGGGTCTGGGGTTTATATGAGTATAGGATGGGGGTCATGACAGGCCAAAAGGTAACTTTTGGGAACAAAAACAGGAATGTCTGTTCTCATTTAGGGCCACAGGTTTCCAGGATTGAAGGCGGGGCCTTTGCCAGGGAACTACCCTCTTCAACCCAATATTTCCCTGTCTCCTGTCCATATCAATTGCTGGGAGAATTAATTTGAATTTAATAGCTTTTCTGAAGCCTGTGAGTCCTTCTAGTGAGTCAGTGAGCCTTCATGTTGTATTGAGAATCCCTGACACCCTATGCAATTTTAATTGTTTTCTTCTACACAATTGAAAATTTTAATTACTTTTAAAGGAATGGGTTTTACATTTATTCATTCATTAATAAATTATTATTGAGTGCCTTGTATGTATCAGTCTTATTTTAGGTTGTAGAAATACCACAAAGTATGAAATAAAATTTCTATCTTTAATATCCATTTAAAACAGAATAAAAAAGGAAACAAATTAAAATAATATTCTAATATAATTTGCATTTTACCAAATAAATAGACTTTGTGTGAAGAATTTATATTAAAGCTATTGGAGAGAACTGATCCCCCTTAAGGAATTTCTTTTTTGTATAGCAGATTATCTGAAGGTGTAATATCAGGGCTTTCTTCCCTGCTAGGAGTTTGATTTCAATTAATGCAAGTATCAGATGTAAAGAAGGGCAATAGCAAGTGATAAAGACTTACACTCAAGTGCTACTCTATTATACTTGGGGATGAATATTTCATGGTCAATTCTGGAAGGGGTTAAGTATAGAAATTGAACAGTGGTAAGTGGCTGCCTCAGGAGAAAAGGTAGCAGTAATTACCTCTGAAGGGAAGAAGATTCAATAAACAAGGATGTTGGAGAGCTTTGGAAATAAGCTTGACATATCACAAACTATCTATTAGTGGAATGTGCCTAGTAAAAAAGAATAAAAAATGTAATTTCCACAGGATTCTCTATGCAGAAACAAAACACAAAAAGGGGAAAAAAATGGCCTTTTCTTCCCACCCACTCAGGGTAATCTCTTAAGTCTTTTATGATCTGATAAGAAATGGAAAAGAAATTCAATTTGTAGTTAGAAAAGAAACTAAAAATTAATCACCTAAAGAAAAAAGTTTACAAATTTTTCATAGGTATAATTTTTTAAAGGTTCCATTGTGCTTCATTTAGAAAACTTAAATATGATTTAACAATTTGTCATTTTGGTGAAAGAACTATTTTATTTCTTTTATAGACCCATTGATTTTGTCCTCTAAATTACTGCAACTAAATGGTTTTCTTCTCAACAAATGATGATTTTTTCTTCCTTTTGTTCAAAGTTGTGAGGGTTTTTCTTTGCTATTTAGATCTGTGAATTCCATTCATTTGAACAAACTGTAAAAATGTAAATGAAAATAAAGGAGTAGGTGTGGAGAATTATAAGTTTGTAGTAGAGTGGGATTTCTCAGCCTCAAATCTGTTCATACTTATTGAAATTTATTTAAAGTTTAACACTTTGGAAAAAATCAAAATTAACAAAAACATTCTTAACACCTACAAATTTCTATTTACCTCTTAATTTTACTTTCAAAAACATTTTAATCCATATATTTTATTAGAATGTATTCAATAAAGAAGAGAAATATTTTTCTATGGTACATATTCCCAGGTCTTCTTATTTCCTATAACTAAATAAAATGAGAATGGAAAATAGTCAGTGAAGATTGAACTTCTCTTCCACTAAAAGAAGATATCAAAATATTTTATTAGAAATCACAAAGAAACTGGTGAGCTCACTGTTCCTATTTTAAGTATGAAAACTAAAAACAGGTTCACAAAATAATTTATAATCTTTAATTTTCTAAGTTAACTATATTCATTTCTTTGTATATTTTATGTTATTACATGCATATAAACATGTTTAAGCAAAAATTTATGTAAAATATCATTGTTACCGGCTGAATTGTTCCTGTCTTGTCCCCCTCCTCAAAAACATTTCTATGTTGAACCTCCCGGTATCTCAGAATGTGACTGTATGTGGAGACAGATGTGGGGTTGAGATAGGTAAGTAAGCAGGAAGGAGGAAGGGGCCCCAGGTTGGGACAAACAATTGTTCTGAGAGACAGCTAATCACAATCCATTGGCACAACATTCTGTTCCCAAATACCTGGTTCCCCACATAGTCTCTTCAGCACCACCTTATAAAACTTCCCTCCAGCCCCTGCCACTTTCCAGGCAGCCCCTTCTCTGCCATACTGCCCATTGCTTTTTTGCAATGTACTTTTCCTCTAATAAATCTGCCTTTCTTCCCCAACAACTGTGTTGCTAGATTCCTTTACCAACAGCAATGCTGGCCGTGGCCATTGCACCCATGACAATAGGGTAGTTGCAGAAGTGGTTAAGTTAAAATAAGGCCCTTAGGGTGGGACCTAATCCAATATAACTGGTGTCCTTATAAGAAGAGGAAACTTGGACACACAAAGAGACACCAGAAATGTGCACACACTGAATACCATGTGAATATATAGCAAGAAGGTAGCCATCTGCTAACCAAAGACAGTGGCCTCAGGAGAAACCAGACAAATCAATCCTTTGGTCTTGGACTTTCAGTCTCCAGAACTTTGAGAAATAAATTTCTAGTGTTTTTTGTTGTTTTAGCCAAGCAATCTGTGGCATTTTCTTATGACCATCCTGGCTAACTAATACAATTATTAAACAATTAAACTTTCTATAAAAATTATGCTTAATGTTCTATTATGATGATTAAAGAATACTCTATCAAAGAGTGTTATATTTAATGTAAAAAAGTAAGACATATACAAATATAAAGAACAAAAGTAAAATAAGGTACTCTCTTACTCCAAAGATCCAAGAATCTATTGTAAATTTCAGTATGACAGTGGAAGCCCCAGTGTATTTGGTTCCTAAAGAAAGAGAGATTTGGGGCACTTTGGAACATTTCATAACTGTGGGCCAAATAGGAATGTGACTAGACCATGTGAAAAAGAACAATAAAGAAATCATCATATTTTAGAATCTTGGAACAGAGCTAAAGTAGTATACAAATGAAAACAGAGCATAAAATACATGTTCTACAAGAATATAAGCCTTGTATAAGAAAAATAGATTAATGGAATGTCTGACTCCAGTAAACACTCAAAAAAGAAACAGTGACATAAACTATAGGAAAGAAAATGAAAGAGGTAGTAGAACATACGGATGAATAAGATTATAGTAAAATAGCAAAACTATAAAAAGTTTTATTTTTAGAGGAAATGATTAACATGTGTAAACTGACAATTAATATGCATTGGAGCGGAAAAATTAAGAAGGTATAACTTGCTCCAGAAGAGAACGATCACCTAAAAACGACTGAGTGAAATTAAAAAAAAAAATGAAAAACAAATTGCTGAAGAGGCTCATGAAACATGTTCACCGTGCATCAATTACCAACTTGTCTGAGTCCAGTGACACTGGACACCCCCCAACTCACAGAAGGAAATAGAACCAGTTTACTGGAACAAAGGTCAGTAGTGCACATACAAACTAAAGCGCCAAGAAAAAAATATGAGAACAATTCAGAAACATTGCAGAGGCATGAGGAGCATGCTGAATAAATCTGACTCATGTGTATTTGCGATTTAAGAGGAGAGGACAGGGACTACGGAGCAGAAGCAATGTTTGAAAAGATAATGAATAAGAATGTTCTAAAACTCATTAAAGTCAGCAACTCACATACTGAAGAATTCTGCAAACTTCAAGCAGGGTAAATAAACAGGAAAACACATTTAGGCCCAATGTGGTAAGAATGCGTAAAATAAGTACAAAGAAAAACATCTAAAAGCCTGAGATAAAAGGCAGATTACAATGAAAAGATAAACAATCAAATGAACCATGACTTTATTACGAGAAATTACGATTTCAATGCCACTCAGTCATATATCACCTGTAGTTGAACAAATTGGGTTTATTCTTTTCACTGAGCAAGGACACACATCATGGGAAGTCAGCTGGCTTTTCAGTAGTGAGTATTAGGGAGGACTTTGATGGGATGATTTTGGAGACCATCCAAGGAAGCAGGCACTCACTATGCATTGGGTGCTCTTAGGAAGTAAGGACCATTCTATGACTGGTTATTTCAGTAAATCTTACCTAGGAAGAGGAGCCCCTAGAATGAAAATAGAGCTTCAATTTGCAAAGAAGAGCAGTCATATTAGCCAGGAGAGGATTGTGTGTGGTATTTTGTGGGTTGCACAGTGACTTTGGTTTTGCCCACTCTCAGACACAAAATTATAAAGTGAGCTCTTGTGTCTCACCTTCCCATGGCTGCAGAGTGGGCTTTGCTGGTGGTGGTGTGGGGTGAGAGTGTGTGCATCTAACAGGAAGACAGCATATCCTAGTTGTTTCCTTGCCAGGCCAGCCTTAAATGACACTGAGTCTAACAGTAAGTGCAGACCAGTTCCAGATGCCACCACTGCTTTTGAAAATTGTAAAATAATTGAGTGTCACCTTCAAAGTGTGAAGAAACAAAAACTGGAAATCCAGTATTCCAAACTAATGAAAGTGTCTTTCAAAATTAAAGAAGGCTGAAGACATTCTCAGACAGACAAAAAACTTTGGGAGCACTGTCTTCATTGGGTCTGCCCTGAAATTACTAAAAAGAACATCCGTCAGGCAGAAGAAAAATGATTCAAAATTATGAATCAAGGATAAAGAAAGAATTAAATGTAACATAAAAGATAAAGCTACAGATACATCTAAATAAATACTGACTATATTAAAATAAGAATACTAATGTCTGGTGGAGTGTTTGTGTGTGTACATATATACTTATGTATATGTGTGTGTATATATATATACTTATGTATCTATGTATACATGTGTATATACATGTGTTTATATATACATGTATATATGTGTATATATACATATACTTAACATAATATCTAGTGTGGCAAAAGTGAAAGTAATACAATTAAAATATTCCAAGAGTCTTTTATTTTTTGGAAGGAAGAAAAAGTCCTAATTTGTTTTAGACTAAGGTAAGTTAGGATAAACTTTATGATGTCTACTAAAATAATAAAGAAATAGCAATAGTCTAATTATCACATTAATAAAATTGCAAAAGAAATGATAAATAGCTGATAAGGAGGAATAAATTCAAGAGATATATTATTCAACATGGGGACTATAGTTAATAACAATATAAAAATGAAAGTAATAGATTAATCAAAAAGAGACAAGAAAGTAGAAAAAAAGTAACATAGAAAAGTGGCCTCAGTAGAAAAAGAATAGTAAGTTGGTATTAATCATGATATTAAAAACAAATGTATCACATGCTGAAATTAAAAGGCAAAGATTTACATATATACACATATACATAAATCATTTCTGTTCGACTTTCAAAATAAGGATGTTTTAAGTAAAAAGTATATAAAAAGGTATTTATGATTAGTAACCTAAGGAAATGGGTGCCTTTATACTAAAGCAAACTAACGTCTTCTTGAAACCAAGAAGCACAGCTAGAGTTAAGGTAGGACATTTCACAATAATGAATCAATTCATTGTGGAAATATTACAATTGTATACTGCTATGTACATAACATAGCTTCGTAGCCTTAAAATCTTAAAGAAATTCAAAGTAGCTAACACAAAATAGTAAGAAAAGCAGACTAAAGAAGTCAGTAAGGAAATAGAAAATTGGAATGTCATTAAGAAATGTAAGACAATAATGTCAAAAGTGAACATATGACTCCAGCACTCACGCTTGTCAACTGCACAAGGAGCACTTAGCAAACTTTTATGCTGAACAGCAGGCTATGAAGCAAAAACTTCAGTAATGTTGAGGAACTGAAATCATAATGGGTAGGTTCTCTTACCATTGTAGAATTAATCCAGAAATTAAGTACAAAACAATAACTTTTAAAATTCGAAAATGTTTAGTAATTAGCAATGCATTTAAACATAAAACATGTATCATAAAGGAATGATTAAGTTAGGACATATATTCCACTGAGTACACGCACACAAAAAATAGATACTTAAGGATGTGAAAGTCACCAAACACATCCAAAAGAGAAATATTTATAGACATTCATGCATCTATGATCAAAGAAAACCTGAAAATCAGTGATTCAAGCATTTTGTTCAAAGAAGGGAGATGTAATCTTAAAGAGAATAGCAGATAGATAATGAAATATAAAATATAATATGGATAATTAAATCAAAGTTGGGTCTTTTGAAAAGACTAATACATACTCTTCAAAATGCTGACAGTGTGGGCTAATAAAATGAAAAACAAATGCACAACACTCCCTCCCCTAAAGTAGTCTAGAGGCATAATTTGTCAGTACCAACAATAGAAACAGAGATATCCTTTAAAATTTATGGTCATCAAAAGAACAATAAGAGAATGGGATAAACACATGTATGTTAAAAATAAGTGAAATGAGGCCAGGTACATGGTTCACACCTATAATCTCAACATTTTGGGAGGCCCAGGTGGGTGGAGCACTTGAGGCCAGGAGTTCGAGACCAGTCTGGCCAACATGGTGAAACCCTGACTCTACTAAAAATACAAAAATTAGCAACGCACGGTGGTGCACAACTGTAGTCTCAGCTACTAGGGAGGCTGAGGCAGGAGAATCGCTTGAACCCGGGAGGCAGAGGTTGCAGTGAGCCAAGATTGCCCCACTGCATTCCAGCCTGGGTGACAGAGTGAGACTCTATCACAAATAATGATAATAATAATAATAATAATAATAATAAAATGAAATTAATCCTCATATAAAAATGAACGCAGTGACAGAAATGACAAAATGCTGCATCTTGATCAAGCTGGGATTATTCTCGAAATGCAAGAAGGATTTAGCATTCATATATCAACCAATATAATATGCCATATTCACAAAAGATAAGTAAACAATAGAATAGAAGCTAAGACAAATAGAAAACTTCTGTCGTATTTTCAATAAAGGCAGAAACAATCCATTTCATAAGATTCATAATATTATCATAACCTTTCTTATCCACCTAAAGATTGAAGAAACTTCCTATTTAAGAGCTTCAGTTTTGTTTTTTTGTTTTTTTGACGGAGTCTCGCTTTGTCGCCCAGGCTGGAGTGCAGTGGCATGATCTCGGCTCACTTCAACCTCTGCTTCCCGGGTTCACGTCATTCTCCTGCCTCGGCCTCCTGTGTAGCTGGGACTATAGGCACCCGCCACCACACCCGGCCAATTTTGTGTATTTTTTAGTAGAGACGGGGTTTCACCCTGTTAGCCAGGATGGTCTGGATCTCCTGACTTCGTGATCCACCCACCTCGGCCTCCCAAAGTGCTGGGATTACAGGCGTGAGCCACCGCACCCTGCCAGAGCTTCAGTTTTTGTTAGAGCCAAGGTGGGGTGCGGGGAAGAGGCAAAAAAAAAAAAAAAAAAAAAATCCTACGGTAAATATCAGATTAAATTAAAACAAATTAAAAACTTTCCTTGCAAGATCAGAAATAACACATTGCTGTCCACTGTTACTACTTTTATTCTCCTATGTAATATTGTAGTGAAGCCTCAGCTAGTTTAATCAAGCAAATAAATAAATGATAAATAAATATCAAATAGAAATATATAAATAGTATTACTTGATAGTTACATAAATATAAAATAGGATATTAAAAATCTACAAATAGGCTATTAGAATTTCTAAAGAAATTTAGCAAACTTACTGGATGCAAGTAAATATTTTTAAACACTGTGTTTCTAAACACCGTACCAACAACAGTTTAAGAAAAAAATATGGCTATTACTTCCAGTAACATCAAAAACATCCCATTCCTAGGAATAAGTTGAATGAAAGAGCTACAAAATCTCTATGCCAAAAATAACAAAAATAAGGGAGTAAAATTAAAGAACCAAATCAATGTAAAGACTATGTTCATTATTGAAAGACTCCGTATTCCAAAGGACAGAATTTTACCCACGTTGTTCTTCAGATTCCATGAAATCCCAATCAACATTTCAACACGTTGTTCGTGTGTGTGTGTGTGTGTGTGTGTGTGTGTGTGTGTGTGTGTAAATTAAGAAGATGATTTGTATGGAAATACAGTGCTCAGAATAGCTAAGAAAATCTAAAAGAAAGAATAGAATAAAGAACTTTCACTTCCAGACCTTAATACTTATTAGAAAGATCAGTAAAGTGACTGTGTGATACTAGTGTAAGCATAAACATTTAAGCCACCAAAATTGAATGACAAGCCCCCAAACAGAACCACACATGGACAGAGTCTTGATTTGTAATTAAGGTAGCACAACAGGACACTTAGGAAAGATTAGACTTTCCAATAAACCTTGCTGAGTAAACTGGTTAGCCATATCAGGAAAACAAAGCAAAAGAAAAAAAAAAGTTTGCCTAACTGTACACCCCCAAACACTTTAATTACAGATATCATTGTAGAAGATAAAAATATATAAATATTTTGGAATATAATATAGAAAAATATGTTTATGCCTTTGCCAAGACTAAACACCAGGAGCAATAAAAATAAAGAAGAATAAAACACAAAGAGCAATAAAAATAATAAAAATTAAAAAAAATCAAGAGAGCAATAAAAATAAAGAAAAAGATTGGTAAATTTAGCCTTTAAAATTTAAAACAACTTTTCATAAAAAAACTACCTACAAAAAGAACAGAATATATTTATAGTACCATACCTAGCAAAGGACTTGTTTCTAGAATATAAAAAACCCTTTAAATAATCAAGAAATAGAAATGTGGTAGAGCAAATGGAGAGACATTGGAAAAAGGACTTCAGCTAAAATGCTTTGTAGATTAACAAAGACATACGAAAAGCTGCACCACCTGGTCATCAGGAAAATGCAAAATAAAACAACAGTGAGGTACGAACACATACATCAGTGCAGGTAATACATTCTTTTTTCAAAGACCGAAAACACCAATTTTAAGTGAGGACCTGAAGTAAGCAGAGCTCTTATACACTGCTGAGGGGAGTATCCATTTGGAGGATTTTTGATGTTATTGAGTGAATTGAACATGCATATCCCCAGCCATCCCTTACCAGCTTTATTGGACCCATTGATTTCCCTGGGATGACTCACCTGTGCTTGCACACAGTGGCTGTGCCCCAGGAACCACACATGGTCCTTCCTCTTGTTTCTCTACTCTTAATAAGTAACTCTTGCTTGCTTTCAAATACTCTTCTAATATTCTTACATAAAATGTTTTAAGACAGGTTGGAAACATTTGTCATAAATTCTCAATACTGGCAGGGGGTGGTGGCTCAAGCTTATAATTCAAACACTTTGGGAGGCTCAACCAAAAGGATCATTTGAGACCAGCCTGTGCAACATAGCCAGACCCTGTCTCCACAAAAGTAAATAAACAAATACACAATCAACGTCTTATGTTAAATACAACAAATCAGAAAACAGACCTTATTTTCATGTTGGAGATTTATCAGAAGAACTGTTCTAGCTAAGATAGTGAGGCAGCATGCCTATTACTTAAGAGAAGAAGCATCATAGTGAAGTTCCTTGGAGATCAAATCCTCATTCTACTATGTTCTGAGTCAGTGAACCTGGGCAAATTATTTAATCTACCAGTGGGAACTCATGGCTACATTCTACACAGCCTGCAGCAAACTGAGAACTGTGTGTGATCCTGTGGCATGAACACGTAGGTGTGTTCATATTGTGGAAAACATAGAGCTGCATTTATATAATTTCTGTATTTTTCTGAAATAAAGGTTTATTTTAATATTAAAAATTATGTTTTCAATTTAAGGATTTCATAGATTTTCGTAAAGTTTACTGCACTAAACTCCAGTGCTGAGCATCGCTCAGTGCCTCAGTTCAGGTGTGAAAATCTAGGAAGGAGAACCTGACCTGATTGGTTCCTCAAAATTTGGGGCAATTACATTTGCAGTTCCAATTTCCCACTGGGTGGGGGAGGGCTAATATAATTGGCGGTACTAACAGAATCTTCTAACGGGTGCATGGTAGATCGGCCCCCTAAGTCATCTGTGATGGTAATAATGTTGCCAAGAATCAATACTAGGCATGGAAAATGAATGAAAATCAAGAGGTGTCTACAACCCTAAATGTTCATCAACAGGCAGTGTTTAAATTAATTATTTTATGTCTACTCTATGTTGTATTAAAAAAAGATATATATGGCAAATAGTGACAAAGAATCACACCAGATTCAGGGGACGATGAAATGTAAATTTTATGGAAGTATTCATAGGCAGAAACATCAGTGTAGTCCACAGCTCTCTGATGTCTCAGCTTTCCTTGAAAGTGACATACCAGATACCACTGTGGAAATTGCTCCAAGGGAAGGATCCAACCTTCCTACCACTATATAAATCCATAGGCAAGTTGAGAAGAGCCCATGGCACATCCCTTGAGTAGTTCATTGTATAACAAAGGAACATCTCTTGACAGAGATATGGGCTTGTTAATCTAGAGTTCAGGTACCAGCTAGAGGTCTCCGGTTCTTCTGCTCTGATAATTCTGCAGATCTATCAAATTAGACAAGAGGAGAAAAAATTAGCCTCTGGGGACATCCAGGTTTGTCTCTCCTCTGACTGTCCTCTGTCCCTTGAGGACTTATTGGATACACGATCCTACATTCCAGTAAATGTCAGGTTGTAACAATTTCTACAACATGGTCTGTAAGTGGATAAATCAATATGTTTTCTTGCAGCTGGGTCCAGTACACTAAGTAACTTTCGTACCAACATTGCTACAAGTTCCCTTTATGTGCAACGGTCTAATGGCACTCAACTACCTGTAATCTCTCTTTTTCAACTTTTTTCCTCACCCATGGATATATATTTTATACATCTTTATGTAATCATAAATTCTCCTTTATCTTTCCCATATTTAACTTCATTTTAATATTGAAGTAATGCCATATTTATGAATGTTTTATATGTTGTATAATATCACGATCTCATGCTGTCCTAAAACGTGAAACGTTTTTGCCTTTTCTCAAATAGTTTGAGCTTTGGCTCAAAAATATTGTCATTATTTTTAAACTGTTTTCTAGTTTTTTGGTAGTTTAAAAATATTTTTATGATCAATTACATAGCTTTTAATTGAAATATTGATGGAATTGAAATATAAATCCTTTATTTTTCAAAATGTTGTATGGTGTAAAACATCATGGGGTCATAGAAACAATGAACAAATGTGACATTTAAAATATTTTATTTGATGTTTACCATAGCACAATATAATAATAATCAAAATAACAACAATAATAATATATAATATTTTAATTGATATTTACTCTTTTGGGGGTTATTGTAAGGGTTTTAGTTCAACCTATCATTTAAACTTCAAAAGACCTACCTGAACATATTATTATAATCATTTAACAGGTAGGTGAACCAATAACTGAAACACAGAGATTAAACAATTTGCCCAAGTTCACTTAATTGGAACATATTAGAAAGAGGATGTTACCCCAACTAGCCTTTCTCCAACACCTCTTCTCTTAACTAACATTGCCCAAAAGACAACCATGTTCTCTAAATAGTAGAAAAGAGAGCTTTATTGGTGACATCAGTTTGCACACTGGGAAGTGAAAGCCTCCATCATGGGTTAAAGGTACTCTGTATTTTTTTTTTATTTCCAACTTTTATTTTAAGTTCAGGGGTACATGTGCAGGATGTGGAGGTTTGTTACATAGGTAAATGTGTGCCATTGTGGTTTACTGAGTAGATCATCCCATCACCTAGGTATTAAGCCCAGCATCCACTAGCTATTCTTCCTAATACTCTCCCTCCTTCCACCCTCAACCCTCCAACAGGTCCCAGTGTGTGTTATTCCCCCGAATGTGTCCGTATGTTCTCATAATTCAGTTCCCGTTTACAAGTGAGAACATGTGGTGTTTGGTTTTCTGTTCCTATGTGAGTTTGCTGGGTGGTCTCTCTTCAAAACAGGTTGGTTTCATGCCTCACAGAACCTGTATCACACAGTAGAGTCATACATATTCAGCAGGTTTGAAGGTAAAAGCTATAGATATTTATGAGGTGAGCCAAGCACACGTGGAATGGATGAACATATATGTAACATATATCCCATGTTCACTTTGGGCCAGGTTTTAGTATTAAAATATGGTGGACTTTGGCTATTTAAACCAAAAGGTGAACTGGAGCACACAAAGACAGTTTGTGCACAGCCTCTGTAAGCTGCTGGAATGGGCTTAAGACCTGCAATTGCTTATCAGGAAAGAATGTCTGTAAGGCTGGTCATCTCTCCAATCAGAGTTGTAGTGGTCCAGGTTGTAAGTCAGAATTGGGAGGGGTCTAATAAATTGCATGACAGCTCTTATTATTAGGGTGTTTAGCAAGAGAGTGTTTTTGTCTTGTAGCTGTAGGAACTTGGAGAGTTGCCATGCCAGCAAACACCTGAGCCCTCAAACTGTAGAGAACTTTTGTTTCTTTAACTTCAGAGTCCACCTTGGTTGATAAAAGGGCATCTGTTTTTGTCTCTCAGATCACACTAATATGCAACCTACCTTCATAACTATCTTAGCTACCATGATGTTTCTGCTAAAGAGGAATAGACAAGACTTGTTGAAGTAGGAAAAGAAGAGGAATGAGGAGAAGGGAATGTGTAGTTCCCAGGGTAGTCACCATAGTAGTGTCAAGAAGGAACATCATATCAAATCAGTAGATCCAATCAAATCAAAGCTTAGTTGGGGGATGAGTCCAAGAACATGTCTACTGACTGTCATCTTTCTCTCTTTCAAAAATGTTCTTTAATCTGGTCCAATTTTCATGTCAACTGAAAAAAGAAAGGATAGCAGAAAACACTTTTTTTCTAAAAATGAAAACAATAACCAAATGGGACATTATATGTTGGCAGAAATGGGGTAAATAGTGTTAAAAAAAAACAAACATGAACACACACACACAGAGACACACACAAACATACAAACTGAGAATTGAGATGCTTGACTGCCAGAAGGGAAATAACATCCTAGGAGACAAACAGGCAGAACATCAGACATAGGGAAGTGGAAAGAAGCCTGTGGGCAGAGAAGAGAGCCTGTGTTCCTTTGTAGAAGAGAGAGAATAAGAAGACAGAAAAATTAGACATTACCTGATGTGAATTAAAAAAGAAAGGAACGGTACGTTAGGCACGGGGGCTCATGCCTGTAATCCCAGCACTTTGGGAGGCCGAGGCTGGTTGATCACGAGGTCAAGGGATCAAGACCATCCTGTCTAACATGGTGAAACCCTGTCTCTATTAAACATACAAAAATTAGCTGGGTGTGGTGGCGGGTGCCTGTAGTCCCAGCTACTCAGGAGGCTGAGGCAGGAGAATCGCTTGAACTCGGGAGGCGGAGGTTGCAGTGAGCCGAGATCGCACCACTGTACTCCAGCCTGGCAACAAAATGAGACTCCATCTCAAAAAAAGAAAAAAACAAAACAAAAAAGAGAGAGAGAGAAAAAAAGGAAAGGAAAGGTAAGGGAAAAGTGATGTAACTGGAATTCTAAAAGATGCAAAAGTGAAGGGAATATATTCAAAAATCCAAATGAAAGCATAATTAGGTATAGTAAATGAATTCATAAGTAATTTGCACAGTAAATTTGAAATAATTTTACCAGCAAATTTAACTATAGACTGACCTATATAAGGTGATAAAACACATGCTAGATAATAAACAAAGGTAAATTATAGATAGGCAACTTCAATAGGATATGTGAATGGCATGATTCAATAAGAGCTTAATTTTCAAACAGTGAGCTTAATTTTCAAACAGTAAGCTTAATTTTTTAATTGTGAGAAATGTACATAACATAAAATTTACCATTTTAACCATTTCAAGTGTTCAGTTTAGTGGCATTAAATGCATTCACAGTGTTGCACAATCATCACCACCATCCTTCTCCATAAATCTTTTCATCTTGTAAATATTAAGTTTTATAAGCTACCAAGTTTAATTTTTTAAAAATGTGTGCAGTATGCAAACCTCTGTCATTTGAGGATTGCAACTAAAATCCCCAAACCTTAATTAACTAGACCAAATACATTTATTTATCTAATTTTTTTATTTACTCTCCATGTAAGTAAAGCTGACTTAATTCTCTTCAAATACCTTTTTTTTAGAAAGAGAAGAGAAGTCATTATTACTCTTATTTTAAAATAATAATGAAAAATTTGAAGAACTATGGTAAAATTGGTGCTGGGTTATCTCAATCCCTATCTGAAAAAATATTTTCATATGTCTCTGCCGATTATCAAGTTATTCAAAATAATTAAAATATAGCAGCTATCAGTGAAGTTGCTACACATTTGGCCCCATCAATTTCTCCAAGAACTTTAAAGGCAATGTCATGGACTTTTATTCAAATAGTATGGATGACATATTAATCTTTTCTGTACATAGAGCTTTTCTGATTACTAGAAGACCTCATTCTTTTCAGATCCTAACCTCGGTGAAGCTCAATTTAATCTGGAATTGCTTAAATATATCTTTACATTTTGGACTGGATTTATCTGATGTTATCACTTACTGCTGTTTGTTAACACCAAAATCAGTAAATTCATCTCAAGGACAAGAATTTTGTTGATATTTTAATGAATATAGGAATATTTGACTTGGAAATTTTTAATTTTGAAGGGGTGTGAATGCTGTTTACATTCAAATGTGACATTTAAAATATTTTATTTCATATTCACTCATATTGTAATTTGTGGATGCTTTCCAGAACTTCTGCCATAGCACAATATAAAAATAATAACCAAGAATAACAATGATAATAAAAAATATTTTAATTGATATTTACATTTTTGGGCTTTATTGTAAAGGTTTTAGTTCAACCTCTGATTTAAATTTCAAAAACCTACCTGAACATATTATTATAATCATTTAACAGGTAAGTGAACTAATAACTGAAACACAGAGATTAAACAATTTGCTCAAGGTCACTTCTCATTGGAACATATTAGAAACAGGGTGTGACCCCAAGACACATTACAACATTATGGAAGATGGTTTAACATAAGCAGCAAACATTATTATTATCCCATATTGTGACTTTCATGTTAGAATTACCATACATCCAAATCCTAGGAATTTGAGTCTCTGTTTTATTTTTTGAATTAGAGCCTTTGTTTTATTGTTGAATTTATACATATAACAACTGGTCTTAGCTTAACATGTTTACTTATTGAAACTACATTAATAAAATTTACAGCACTTGGGAAGTGAAGCACTGTGTGAAATTACCATTTACCTTAAATTTAAGTATAAAAATACAATCATGTTAATAACTTGTATTTTGCAGTAAGTGTGATATGCCAATATCAAAATTAGTACATTGTGTCAAAAAGAAAATGTGTTCACTACCAGCTTAACAGCCTATAGGAAGGGAGAAGAAAACATTTTTACATAAGATGCTATGTAAAGCCATTTTCCACTGCCTGAATCATAAATCACAGGACTAACCTAAAATAAAGAAATAGATTTGATTAGCATTAAGGGATCACTACATCAAGTTATTAAAATTTTGCAAAGTGCCGGGTTGTATATGGATTAATTTTAGCTATTCTAAGACTTATGAGTTATGTTTGAAAAATTAAATCTAAAAATGTATTTTAAAAAGTATGTAGGATATTTTCAGGGTTACATGGTATTAACCACTAGTGTAAATTAGAAAAATGAGATATTGGCCTTCTTACTAGTTATACATAACCCTATAAAAAATCATCAAAATATGCACAGATATATTAAATAAATGTTCTGTTATAAATACTATAATCCTAAGTAATGACAGATTAATAAATACTATAATCCTAAGTAATTACAGATTTTCAAATTTATATATTTTAGACTTATTATTAAAGTATAATACACATGTAGGAAAGTGCACATGTACATGTAATAAATAAATATGTAGTCCTTCAACATTACAAAATTTCCATGGCTAATGATAAAAGCTTATTTAAAATATTATGATATAATCTATGTATATATTCATTCTCTGTTAACATAGAAGATATACATTGTTTTGTTCATGAAAAATTTACCTAAATAAAAATATAAAGTAAAAACATTATAGTTAATAATGTGTAAAACTTAAAAAATAGTAATTTTTAAATGTCTTGATAATAATTACTTTTATAAGTAAACTATATACACATAGATTTCAGTTCTCTTCCACACAGCCTTCAAGTGGACCTCATTGTGTAGTGTGGACCCATATGAGGGACCATGATATGTGTATGGGTGATTAGCAAGATTCTTTTCAGTTTATTGTCTTTTTGAGGTTTGTTGTATTGCGTATCACATCTGTCAAGAGTATCCTCCAGGTGATATTCTGAATTTATAGTTCTGTAGTTACAGAATTTCTTTTTTATTTTAAAGGCATTATGATCATTAATACTCCTGTAAGGAAATATTCTACTTGTTGTTTTTCAAAAGAACATATGTTCTCATACATATTTTCATGAACAACTTACTTTATTAAACTTCAGTTTTTGTTTTACTGAGAAAATTATTATTTGAAATTCTTACCATCATGCTGGAAAATCTTTTGTACAATACAGCAGTTGAAGTGACAACTTCATAGTCACAAGTGTTTGTAATTCCTATAAAATAAGGAGGAATGATCCATGTTTGATTAATGTTGTAATATAAAGCTACCTATAAGAAACAATATAAAGGACACTTTGATATCTGCCAAAATTATACTGCTTAAATTTCTTTTAAACACCCTAAGCTTGTCATTTTAAAATAATTAAGAAAACATTGAAAATTTATTTTGCCATTATTTATTTCTTCCTCATTTGTATATTAATTATAAGAAATTACAACATCTTAATTAAAATATTACTTATCCACTAAGTACTAACTCTTCATGTAGAGTATACTGGCACATAATTCATTTTCTCATGTTTGCAATTAGATATTTTCCATTATATAATTTTTTTAAAAAAATGCATAACCAAAACAAAATATTCTGTATAATAATTATATCTGATGAAGTCAGCTTATAATTGTCTTTAACAATAATATATTTGGATTTGACACATAATGTTTAGTTTTTATAGTTAAACATTAGTATTTTAAAGTTTAAGATAAATTAATATTTTAATTTTCACTGTTATTTTCCTTGAATAATAACATCCATTACCTTAGATGTTATCAACTATTACCATCAACCAGTGCTTCTGCAGCATAACAGTATTATAGCAGTTTCAATTCAAAGTAAAGCTAATGTTCTGTCAATCAAAGGAGACGCTGTAAAAACCTAACATTTGTTTATACTCATCACAGAAAATATAATATAAATCAGTAAAGTTTAATATGTTATTAAATTCTTATTCTTTGAACACAAGTAATCTATGCATTATGTACACTGAACCTTCCAATAAACTCTCATATTTGATTTATCACAGAGCTCAATAGTTTAACTCTTTTGCTTATAACTCATTGCAAGTAAATGTCTTTTGACATTAACAGAGACCACGGTTTGTGTATAAGAAATGAACACAGTCTATTTTTGTTTTGTTTAAATCCTTTTCCTCCTATTGTCATTCTTTATTTTGTCAACTTTTTTATTACACTGGTAGCTACTATCTTTTGAATATATTTCACACATCTTAATTTGTAAGGGGTAGCAATCCTCATTAATTACATTAAATAGTTAAATAATAAAACTGCTATTTGTTAAATACTGCTATATACTGGGGACTGTATTAGATTACTTATTCTCCCATTAAATTAATTACTATTTTTTAAAATCTGGGAAGTTTTGACTGTAATTGGGAGTTGAGATTCACATGGGTTTACCATGGCTTCCTTTGCACCATGATGATCATTGGAGAGTAATAGTGATATTACAACAAAGAAAATCTAAGTGAAGTGATATGATACAAAAACGTGTCATGTAATTTTGAAGGGGATGGATACTACGCATTATATTATATAGTGAGCTGAAGTACATAAATTTTAAACTAAGATAATGGAATGCCTTGGACAACGACACTAAACATCGGCTGAGTGAGAAAAAGTGGCCTACACTGTAGTGTATGTGGCCATAAAATTGATTTTTCCATTTTGTGCAAAAGCTTATCACTAAGCATGAGTTTCAGGGACAAAACTATAAGTAATAACATTGGAGCATTAATCTGCTATCATTCTATTTATAGAGAGCTGATAGAATTGGCCATAATATTTTGGTATTTCTAGTAAAATATAATTTCTGCTGATAAAACTATAATTATTCACCGTTGTAAAATTCCAATTAGAAAGATTTTATGTCAGAAAACATATGCTAGAAATAAATATAATGTCTAGAAATATATAGAATGTTATCTATGTAGAAATATGTATATAGAGAGTATACAGTCACCCCTTGAACAACATGAATTTGAACTGTGCACATTCACTTATACATGCATTTTCTTCTGCCTCTGCCACCCCTGAGACAGCAAGACCAACCCCACTTCCTCTTTTCCCTCAGCCTACTCAGCATGAAGATGATGAGGGTGAACATCTTTATGATAATCCACTTCCATCCAATGAACAGTCAATGTATTTTCTCTTTTTTGTGATTTTCTTAATAACATACATAAACACACATAATAATATACATACACACACATTTCTAAACATTGAAGAAAAGATCAAGCCCACTTAGTTATAATTGGATTTCTTTCCTAATTTCATAATAAAATAAAGATTAGTGATTTGATGTAGTATTCACCAAATTATTATTTGAAGCAATGGAAATTACAGTTATGAAAATACAGTTTTAGCACATTTCTTAGTGAGAGAAAAATCAGAATAACATGCAAGGATAATGAAAAGAGGATTACCATTAATGAAAATGAATGTATAACAATACTTTTTTTTTTTTTTACAAAATATGCTAATTTTACTACTTCGTCATACACTGGCAACCTGTTTAACATCTAGAGACTAGATGTTGAAAAATTAGGACTATTTGTCCATTATATACACTATATACAGAGCAAAACAAAATGCACAAAACATATAGAAAAATGGTGTCTGAAAATGTCCAAGTATGAACACACTAGTATATTACCTTTTGCAATTTCTTCCCTCCCACCTCCTCTAAACCGTTGAACAAGTATAGACATTACTATACTGCTCACAAAGGTGGCTTCACAATTCAATTTCCAAAAGTATTTCCTATGAATTTTAACAAAAAGATATTTACAAAGTGGTATTTTACTACCTCTACATTTAACATACATCGGGCACTTCTAAACATCTAGATAGACTAGATGTTTCAAGTAAGGAGTTAATTTGTCTACTATGTATACAGCAGTCTTGAATAAACTGCAAACATGTAACAACAGTTATAATTTGAAAGAGTCTTCCAAATGTGAACATTCTGGCCTAGAACCCTTCCCATCTCCATCAACCCAGAAGACATCAAATTTTCAGAAGACAATCTTTCCTAGGACTTGTAAAACAAAATGTACAAAATATATTAGTTTACTAACTCTACTTTTGTCATACACTGGCAACCTCTTTAACATCCAGAAAGACTAGATGTTGTCAATTAGGACTCGTCTGTCCTTTATGTACACTATATACGCAGATAAGTAAAACAAAATGCAGAGAGAGAATGATTCATCTTGCCTCGCTGTAAACAGGATGGCATAAAGCTCTCTGCACCTCCCCCTCCTCTGTCCTCCCCTGAACCACTGCACAAACACAATGAGTATTACTCAACAGGTGATTTGGCCATTCCCCCCAAAAAACATTTCCTATGAATTGCAACAAAAAGGTATTTACAAAATGTGATTTTGCTACCTCTAATTTTAACATATCAGGCACTTCAGAACATCTAAAAAGAATAAACATCTCAAAAAAGCTTAACATTGTCAACTATATACACAGTAGTGAGGAATCAAATGCACACGAAACAATGGATAGAATATGAAAATGTCTTCTAAATATGACCAGTCTAGCATAGAACCTTCTTCTCTTCCTTCTCAGGTCTTCCAGCTCCATGTCATCTAACCCACTTAACAAACGTGGACGTATCGCTTCCAGAGGCCGTCTTAACTCCATTTCCAAAAGTCATCTCCAGAAGACATGTATTTTCTATGATTTCTTTTAAACAAATGAGAATTTACAAGATGTGTAACTTTCTAACTCTATTTTATCATACGTCGGCAACCTCTTTCCATCTAGAAGGGCTAGATGTGACAAATGTTTTCTATTAAAAGGTTGGGGTGGAGTTGAGAGCAGCTTTTTCATATTATATACACAGGCCTTCCATAATCGGCCAGTAAATCTTCCCAGAGGGTGGTGGGCATTTCCAACGGGCCAAAAGTGGCCTGTCATTCTACCATTTCTCTCTTCCGACAGCAAAGTCTGGGAGAACTAAGACCAACCGCCCGATGGCCGCTAACCGTTCCACCCGTCGTCGTTCGCAACCTCGCTCACCTTCCAGGCCCCTTAAGGCCTTTGTCCGTTGTCGTCAGGACTAGGTAGGTCTCGCCCAATGGCGACAGAGTGGTCACCCGGGAACCGGATCTGCGCGGCTCCGTGGCCTAAAGGGGCGGCCGAGACTGCTTGCGTCCCTAGGCCGCCTTCCCGGGCCCTCCACGCCTTAATGGCCTCCGCCGCGCGGCGTTCGAGCGGCCGCCATACTTCCTGGCCCACCACGCCCAGCGTTGCCCAAAGGCGCTGCGTCCCGGCGGCTCTGCGGGGGTTTCGTCCAAGCCGGGCAGGCTTGGGTCGGGAGACCCTGCGGCCGGCGGGGTCCGGGCTGGGAGACGCCACGGCCGCCATCAGTCACCGAGGTGGGGTGGGAAAGAGAGGTTCGCTGCGGCTTCAAGGCCTGAGCACAGCCAGTGGGCAGCCACAGCAGAGGCCTCAGGTATCTGCAGGACAGAGGGCTCGGCCTGTCCCGGGGCCCCCCAGTTCACCCGCCGGCCCGGGGCCGGAGGGCCTGGAGGGTCCTGGAGGAGCGGGCTGCGTTCTGCGTCTCTCCACGCTCTCTGCCTGACCGGAACTATAACAATACTTTTTAATTTAGTGTGAGATCCCTAAAATTGTGTGGCTACTAAAAACATGACTGGTGAAAATGTTGATGAGGAGTTTTTTAGGTTTCGGAAGAGAATGCTTTACCAATTGAAAATTCTACAGTTTGGATATTTGTTTCCAAAACCTCATGTTGAAATTTGATCCCCAGTGTTGGAGGTGGAACCTTGTGGGAGGTTTGTGACAGATCTCCCAGGAATGGCTTGATGCCTTTCTCACAGTAAGAGGTGTGTTCTCATTCTATTACTTCCCTTGAGAACAGGTTGTTAAAGAGAGCCTGGCACTTCCCTGCTCTCTCTCTCTCTTGCTTTCTCTCTCACCATATGATCTCTGCACATGCTGGCTTAAACATCCTGCATGAGTGAGAGCAACCTGAGGCTTTCACCTGATGTCCAATCTTCTAGCCTACAGAATACAGAAAAGCCAAATAAACTTTTCTTTATAAATTAACTAGCCTCAGGTATTTTTTTTAATAGCAGCACTAAACATACTAAGACAGAAAGCAACGGAAAGACTGATTAGTTTTAAAATTTGTTACCAGATGTTTATAAAATTATAAACATAGAATCTAAGAATTAAGATATTCTATTAACTCAGGTATTCCTTCAAATATTGCCACAACTTAAAATTCTATTTGGTTTGTTTCCCATTTACTGAGGCTGAACCATTCACACACCCACCCACACACACACACTTTATAATGTATTTGGCTAGAAGTCACCTAAACCTTACAATGCAAATTTATTTACAAAAATTCGTCAAACAATAAGTAATTACTAAGAAAATCAGAAAATTTGTTTGTATAAGACTTTTACAAAAAGCATTTGTACATGAAGAATTAAAAAAGTAATTTTCAACTAAATGATTTAACCACATATTCAAAAATTAAAAAGCTTGACTTTGTATTTATATTGTAATTGTACTAAGTATGAGAAATTATCATTGTGTTGTTAATTTGCAGTATTTAAGTGATTTCTGTAGGGACTTGTAGTAGAAAAAGCTTAAAAATATGACTACTATTGTCAGTGCTGGCTTTGACAAGTCAACGTGGATGTCTCTCCATCCCTCTGTGAATTCTAGGGATTAATATAGGACTTTGGTTCCCTTCTTGTCAATCAATTTCTCATCTTTCTCTATCAATAAGTTCAACTTTATTAAGAAATAGATGTGTTCCCTGAAACATGTGCCCTTCTGGGATTTTAATTATTTGTCTTATTTCATTTCTGTCAATTCTCCTCAGTCTTCATCGTTGACCTTTTTTTTTTTAACACTAATTAGGTCCACAGATTGTATAGAAATAGTTTATATTGCATATAGTTTTAAAAATATTTGACACTTTCTCCTGAACACATTTCTGAAAATATTGATTTCAATATAGTCCAGAGAACTCATTTCGCTTGCCAGCCAAGTATATTATTTAAGAATTCAATATTTTCTACTCTTGTATTTACACAAAGTATATCTTCAAAAACATCAAAAGTCTGATTATTATGGGCACTCATCTCTAAACAAGGCTCAGATCTAGAATTATTTATTTTACTATATTCAATTCCTAAGTTCCAAAAATTAAAATTGAATTAGTTCTTAAATTGTAAAATAAAATAGCTTTATTTTCCATTGGGAATAATGTTCTGAACCTCAAATATTTTGCTTTATTTGATATTGTGATTAAATAATAGTCACTGAGTTAGTTTTTAATGTATGTATGAATATCTTAATACCTATTTGTATATTTAAGAAATACATTATTTTTATAAATATTGCTAACTCATTTTTTCTTTCATTTACCAAATATTTATTGACCACTTATAATGTACCAGTTATTTCTTCTCTGTATAGAGGTAATAGCAGTAAACAAGATAAGCCTTGCTACTTTCATATTTTTCCTATGAAGTTATAAATATTTAATGATTAGTACTTTTTTTTGTATTATATTACTCTTATTACAGTCAAGGTTAACTTTGGGTAATTGTACATAATTTTTTTTTTAACTTATATTTCTGTTTCCTTTAAATGTATTCTCTTTCACAACACATCTTTTAAAAATGTATACCAAATGAATGTAGTTTTCAAAGCCAAGCAAAGAACAACCTCATTGCATATACCTACAAAATTAATAGTGGCACAAAAATTATGCGCAGCCAGCAAAACTAGCAAAATTAATGTGCTGATTCTGACCAGATTTGCAGAAATGCAAATACTGCAGTTTTCATCTCACATAGTTTAAAGAGAGAAACTTTAAGAGCAACTTTTTTTCTTTATAAAGTAATAATAAGTTTAAATAATTTTTGATACCAAAATATTTATAATGGCAAAATATGAAGACACTATTTGTCTGAGCCTTAGTGTCTCCCTCAGGAACAGATACTGTCCCAAATCTGTTTGAATAGGAAAAAATATATATGTATACATTTTTTTATTTGTTTATAGGACTTTATTGTCCACATTATTTATTTACGAATACTACTGAACTTATAAGTAGGAGCATGTAGTTTTCAACAATTCATTTAACAGTTTAACTACTTATCTCTAATTACTATATGTCTGTGTATGTAACAGGGGATCTAATGTGAAAACTAATTACAAATTAGAACTTAAAATATGATGTCCTAAACATGCAGTAAGAATATTTTTTAGAAAGCTTCTTATCTATAATAAAGAAATAAATCAAATAGCTAGACTAGACTTCATGATTAGTAGAATAAGAAGGAATGGGGTACTAAAAAATAAAGATTTGGCTTCAACTAAGAAAAAAGGAAAGAAGTAATCTCCTTTAAAATTTATAGTCATACAGAAGGCACTTCTGAACCTGTGGGGGAAGGGGCATAAGAAAGAACTGGATGCTTGTATACTCCCCTCCCCTCCCCTCCCCTTCCCTCCCCTCCTCTCCTCTCCTTGTATGCTCCCCTCCCCTCCCCTCTCCCCCCTCCCCTCCCCTCTCCCCCCTCCCCTCCCGTCTCCCCTCTTCCCTCCACTCCCCTCCCCTCTCCTCCCCTCCCCTCTCCTCCCCTCCCCTCTCCTCCCCTCCCCTCCCCTCCTCTTCTCTCCTCTCCTCTCCTCTCTTTTTCTTTTTAAGACAGAGTCCCACTCTCTAGCCCAGGCTGGAGTGCAGTGGTGCGATCTCGGCTCACTGCAACCTCCACCTCCCGGCTTCAAGTAATTCTCCTGCCTCAGTCTCTCACGTAGCTGAATTACAGGCGCCAGCCTCCACGCCTGAGCCACTGCACCTGTCTGCTTTTATTTTCATAGTTTCACAGATTTCTATATAACTTTATACACAAAGATACTTCTCAAATATGAATAATAAACTGGTAGAAGCCAAGAAAAGATAAATATTCTAAGAAAATTTTACCCAGAAAAGGTGTAAGAGCAATAACATGGAACATATATGACATAAAATTAAACACCAAGAGGTAAGAGTTGGCTGGGTGCAGTGGCTCAAGCCTGTAATCCCAGCACTTTGGGAGGCCGAGGCGGGCGGATCACGACGTCAGGAGATCGAGACTATCCTGGCTAACACAGTGAAACTCCATCTCTACTAAAAATACAAAAAAATTAGCCGGGCGTGGTGTTGGGCGCCTGTAGTCCCAGCTACTCGGGAGGCTGAGGCAGGAGAATGGTGTGAACCCAGGAGGTGGAGCTTGCAGTCAGCCGAGATTGCGCCACTGCACTCCAGCCTGGGCAACACAGCCAGACTTCGTCTCACAAAAAAAAAAAAAAAAAAAAAAAAAAGTAACAGTTTCTTTTTCTCTGAAAATGAAATTTGGGAGCTAAGTAATTTATATTTGGTTTTAATATCCTGGAATTTGGAGGATCAAGATTAGAAAAGTTCTTAGCTGGTAGATAAAACAGCTGAGATCGTTGAATAAATAAAGGTTTTGTTAGAATTTTCTGCATAGAAAATTAGCTAAATGACAGTAGAGATGTAGAGGTTAAGATCTCTCTATGTCTATCTCAAGATACATCAGATAGAGAAACAGACAGTCAGATAGATGGATAGATAGATAGATAGATAGATAGATAGATAGAAACTTAAACATATATGATTGACAGCAGTGGTGTCCCATCTGGAGCAGCCTCTGTGGGGATTCCTGCTGCAGCTGGGGAGGTGTGGCCGGCGCTGCATGCCCCGTGGAGTTGGAGGGAGCCTGGAGCAGGTGGGAGCCCTGACCCTTTCCAAGTTGGCAGGTGGAGCCCTGCACTCCTGGGTACAGCTGCAGCCCCCTAGCTATGGCTGCCAACTTAAGGACCCGAGCATTCCTGTGCTCTCAAGGGCCTGGGAAGCCCCGCTTCCCTCACAGGCTCAGAAGTGTCTGCTGCCACTGCCTTGTCTCTCCCCAACTCCCAGCACCCACTGTGATTTCGGAGCAAAGTTAAAGCCAAGCATGGGTGCTGTCCCAACCTGGCCAGGTGTGTGCTTGAGGAGGCACTGACATGCCAGCCCCCTGCAGCCTTGGCTTTCTCTGGAATTTGGCACCGACGAGCACAAGAGGGCAGTCAAGGGGGCGCTGAGGATGGCTCTGCACAGGCCTTCTGGACTCCCTTGGCACAAACAGCCTGGGCCCCATGAATGACATGATTAATGGCAGCAGGAGGCAGAAACGTTCCTGGATGGAAAGGCATGGATCCTTGGTGAAGCCCCACCTTCAAGCCAGGGATCGCCTGAAGCCCAGAGCCAAGCTGTCAGTTCCGGGTAAGTCAGCCACTTATGGTGCTTTTTTTGTGCCCAGCCATGGCTGCCCATGGACCAATCAGCAGGCACTTCCTACCTTCTGAGCCCATAAAAACCCCCAGACCCAGCCAGACTCACACAGAGGGGACTACCAGCTGCGGGAAGGAGCTACCCATTTGGCACCTCCTCAGCCAGTCAGAAGGACCTGCCTGCAGAAAGGAGCTACCCACTGTGGGTCTTCTGTTTGCTGAGAGCTGGACACTCATCAGGATGACCTGCCTGTGGAAAGGAGCTACCCGCTTTGGCTCTCCTGAGAACTGTTCTGCCACTCAATGAAGCTCCTCTACACCTTGCTTACCCTTCACTCCAGTTGTCTGTGTACCTCATTCTTCCTGGATGTGGGACAAGGACTCGGGAACGCCTAAATGGCAGGACTAAAAGAGCTGTAACACAAACAGGCCTGAAACATGCCCCCTGCTTGCCACATTGTAGATGAGGAGAAGGAGAGAAGAGCTTTAGCCCTTCAGGTTGCCTAGACCTAGGAGCCCCCCAAGCTAGGCCTGTGACACTCTCTTTGGGCTCTGCAGCTCCTGGCATCTCCAAACTTCCAGGTGCCACCGCATTCTCCTCATCCAGACATGGGTGCCCACAGTGGAAACCACGTGCAATACATCTGGTCCAGGCACACAGCTTGGCACAGAACTGGTACCTGTGCCAGCACCTGTAGCTGCCCACCCCACTGTGCACAGTAGCCAGACCATG
Organism: Pongo pygmaeus; assembly: GCF_028885625.2. NCBI lineage: Eukaryota > Metazoa > Chordata > Mammalia > Primates > Hominidae > Pongo > Pongo pygmaeus. Next base: position 62,563,318 of record NC_072376.2, on the reverse strand, counting down.
CGCTTGCTTGCCCACACACTCCTCTCCACTACGTGCCTGGCACACCCTTGACAGGTGTGTGATTCTGGCTGGTAGCACAAGCCGAGCACAGCCTGCTGGGATGAGTGGACATAACAAGCCCAGGGGCACAATCAATTACTCAGGCAGACATGCTGCTGGCCACAGAGGTTTCTAGCTCGTGAAGTGACAGCCCAAGGATTCTGTGACAGGGATCACAAGGAAGATATGGTGAAACGATAATAATCACATATTGGGGGGCCAAGGTAGGCATTAGGGAAGGAATCAAAATCTTAGGCAGATTAAGTCAAGGCTCTGGTAAAGAACTGGAGAGGAGGCTTTTGTTAATGGAGAAGGCTCTGGGCATATTCCAGAAGAATTGCTCCTCCCACACCCACCCACTTGTCAAAGCCATGAGAAGATCTTTCTTAGATCCTCACAACAAGTAACTGGTGGGGCTCCTGGAAGTAAAACCCATGCTAGTTGGTGGTTGAGCATGAGATTATTCGTTCTCATGTTAGATCACACTCAACCACCAGCAGTTAACCAAATTACTAGCTAAGTGTTCCTACTAGAATGGCTCTAGCAGCTACTACCTTCAGGCAAGCAGACCTTGCATGTAACTATCTGGATTTTCCTTTCCAGGTTTACTGGGAATGTACATATGTGCTTTTTGAGTGTTATTTTCTGAGTGTTATGATTAACTTCCCTTTCTGAGTTAGTGACATGAACATATTCTTTGATAGTTTATTTTTTCCTTTGTAATGACAAACACGTAACGAAAACTTGATGCGTAACTAGGGATTATCTGAAATAAGTGCACTTTGCTTTGAGTAACACTAATTAATTAATGTTTTATGCTAATGTTAAACATTAAATAATGTTTTTATATGAATCATGTAATTAAGATTAAAATCCCAATGAGTATATTAAACAAATATGTTGGAAAAATTTGCACTTCTTTCTCTAGGATAGCAGAGTGCAGTAATTTTAATAAATCATATGCATGTGTGTTTATATGCTCATGTATACACAGGTCTACATAGTACAAATGTAAATTTGTCTTCAAACTAAAATCTCTACCACGCTTAAGGGAAATATTTTTGCCAAATTTAATTATTTAATTAATTTTTAAATCTTTACTCTGGAAAAGACATATAAAAGAAACACTGAGAAGTAGCCTCATTTTCTTTTTAGTAACTACCTGATTAATTATATAAATTTATAAAAATTAGCGTTAGTACACATTTTAGTAACAGGAAATAAATATACTATTTGGCTCAAATAGGATTTGCAGGTAAAAATATAGACTTATTAATGAAAACCTGTTGTTATGTAATTTTAAGTAATCTGTTGGTTGGATAAATTTGATTTCCAGAAAACTTGACCTTGTTGATAATGGGTAGTGAGCAGATTTTAGATCATGTAGTTAGTTTTGCATGTATTACACACCCATCTGCTTCTCCATCTGGCAGCAGACACAGAAGTGTTATGTACATTCTTCTCACCAACAGCCCAATTGTTAGCTTCCTGCTGATAGCCCTAGTGCAAGCTTCATTGGGTAATTATTTCAGGCAGAAAACAACCAACCCACATGTTCAAGAATAATTACTAGTTCAATTAACTAACCAAAAACAGGTGATATTTTACTGTCCAGGAGTAGAAACGATTTCAATTTCTGCAGCACTTCAATAAAAATATTTAGATAGCAGATGTGCTTTTTAGTACCTTGAGAGTATGAAAAAATAAAAATAAACATGACGTATATACCAACATAAGTTGACAGTAAATTATGAATCATTTTTTAAAAGTTATTATTCCACATTAGCCATTTAGCTTTAAAATAATATAAACACACAAAAAATCTACCAACATGATATGCTATCCAACAAATTTTTAAAGTCTGTATTTAAAAAACTTTTTTGTAGCAGTGACAGACATAATCAATATCAATGTTGTATATAATCATATTTGCATACGATTTTATTGTAAAATTGTATGCTATTTACTTTAAATATTGTCTGCATTTCAATATAAGAAATCTATAAACATCATGCATATTTATTAGCATATTTTAATACCATTTTAAAAGACATGTTCTAATATACATATATGAGTATTCATTTATAATATATTTTATACACCAGCATTATTCTGAGTTTTAATTGAAAATATATATTTTTGAATTAATACTGATGTAGTTAGTGGTGCTAATTTTTTTCATTTAAAAACTATATGATCTTTTTAACATGTATAATCTTTTCAGGAACTCAAATAGTAGGTCTAATATAATTTGTTTTAAATATAAGATTCAATTGAAAATTTAAAGAAACAATTCTACTAAATAGAAAATATGATATAATGAAGCACAAAATGCTGAGTCTTGGGAGTACGAGGTGGGCGGATGGCCTGAGGGCAGGAGTTCAAATACAGAATTTAGCTGGGAGAGGTGGCAGGCACCTGTAATCCCAGCTACTGGGGAGGCTGAGACAGGAGAATCACTTGAACTGGGGAGGCAAAGGTTGCAGTGAGCTGAGATCGTGCCATTGCACTCCAGCCTGTGCGACAAGAGTGAGCCTTTGTCTCAAAAAAAAAAAAAAGTGTTAGTGGTTCTCATTGTATCTCCAGTAAAGCAGAATTAGAAGACTTCTCCAGAGCAGTTACTGTATTTATTCTAGATTTTATTCTTGGCTTAATTTATTTTATGCAGATATTCTTACTCAAGTCTCTCTCTCTCTCTCTATGTATATATTCATATATTCATTCATTCTTAAAAATTATTTGATTGTTTACATAAATAAAATCCTCATAAAATTAAGTCATTAACAATTATCTTGGAGAAATCCTTGGATTGTATTAAAACTCTAGCACTCAGAGTGGACCACACTAGGAAAGGAGTGTGGAATTCTGCTTAGAATTCTGTCTCAATAAGTTTTACCAGGCTCCAGTTATTACTCATGCATTAGCACATCCCCTCCTGTGAACATTATCACAATCACTTCTCCATACATCAGGGAACAATCAGCTTATGTGGGTCAGCAGAGTGAGTGGACAGGGTATTCTGATGAGCTGGGAATGAGAATGGACTTCCTTAGTTCCCTATGAGAGGTGTGGAATCTTGGCATAGGCCTGCTTCAAAGGGACCCGGGAAGCTGGCTGAGAGGATCCACAATTCAAAGTAGAAATGTTAAGAATTTAGATGTAACTGATTACAGCAGGATATTCCTTTAGCTCACATATTGGCTTTTAGCTAAGTGGGTAACGTTAAGTGAATTTAAAAATAGATTCTCAAAACCTAGTCTCTATCTAGCATTTTGTGCAAAAAAAGCTTTAGATATTTATTACTGTTTCATTCACTTAAGAAAGAAAAGGGTCAGAGGCACATTTACAAAATGAAAATCTTCTAACTAGTAACTAAATATAGTTTATTGTTTATTAACCAAATAATTAGGGATGCAAATAACATCTCCATGCCATCTGCCTCAGGGACTCTTACTGAAGCTTCATTACTTTCTGGGGCAGAGGCTCAGCTCTAAAAGACATCACTGGAAAAAAATGCAGAATAGCAAAAAAGAAATGTACATATTATCTGTGCATTAACAAAATCTATTATTAAACAGGCGATAATTTCAATGGTATATACAAATAGATGCAAAACAATATATACAAATTTGTCTGCCGTGTGTGCAGTGATATATTTAATTTACATATGCAAATTTTTGATATACAATGTTGCATTCAATGATGCAAAATTGCCAGTGATCTGTGCAACAATATAAGGAAAATGTATTGTCTATACAATGATTTTCAAGCTAGGTCTACCGTACATGAAAGTACAAAAAGATGAGGTCATTTTCAAGTAAAATCTCATGATAATTGAGACAGATGTTGCTTCTGACTTGCAGGAAGTGGAAAATTGCTTTGTGTCTCCACTTTTCATATTTGTACACTTGGTCTCAGACTATGATATAGTAATTTCATATACTTGAAAACATAGGTTATAAAGACTTTATCTGCTTTAGTTCATTTCTGAGGAAGAAATACAAAGGAATTGTTCTCAAGATCAATATGGTTAAATATAGTAAACAAATTCTTTAAGATCTAACTCAAATGCCTTTTATGAGTGCTCTGATCTTCCCCAGGACTCATGCATAGTGAGTGATTCCCTTCTCTTTGGCTGGCACTTTCTACACACATTACTTATTCCAATCCTAACCCTAGTTCCTGGATGGCAAGCATTATGCAGTTCTCAAGTTCATTCTTACAATCCCTCTGATTCCTATGAAGGTGAATGGCATACATAGCCAGCTACTTCAATGATTAACTACTGTAACTACAGTATCTGTTTTGATAAAGGGGAGAGATTTTTGACATATGTATACTTGGCAACATGAAACAATTTCACCAAAAGCATTGTGGGTGTGTTTTGATATTAACTTAAAATGTGTATAGCAGTCCCATTTCACAAGGCTCTGAATGAGAAACAACATTAACAACACTAAGATAAGTACACACACACACACAGCGCACACACACACAGGACAGATAAGCCTTGTAAATATAGTTGCTTTCAGTGCAGTCTTCTGAAAGTGTTACATTCATATACACAGAGATATCAGTTCTTCTTGTAAAGAATTTCTTTAATAGGCTTTTTTCCCCCACAGGGCAAGCTGAAACTGGTTGACATAGCAATGGGCTAAAATGACAATGTAGAGAAAATAGTTGAAAATCAAATAAAAAAAAAAACAGGTCGAAAATTCTTTGTACACCTTAATAAGGACAATGGCTTCTACTATCCTAAAAGTTTTCCCACATCTTTGTGACCACCACATCACTAATTTTAATTCCCCAAAATAGAATTGCATTTCCTGTCTGAGCTTTAACTAACATATTATAACAAAAAGCATACTGGACTAGAATTAAACCTAGTTATAAGATATGTTTGTCATATGAAAAAAAGCTAATGATCGCTGGTCATTAGAGAAATGCAAATCAAAACCACAATGAGATACCATCTCACACCAGTTAGAATGTCAATCATTAAAAGGTCAGGAAACAACAGATACTGAAGGGGATGTGGAGAAATAGGAATGTTTTCACACTGTTGGTAGGAGTGTAAATTAGTTCAACCATTGTGGAAGACAGTGTGGCGATTCCTCAAGGATCCAGAACCAGAAATACCATTTGACCCAACAATCCCATTACTAGGTATATACCCAAAGGATTATAAATCATTCTACTGTAAAGACACATGCACACATATGTTTGTTGCAACACTATTTATGATAGCAAAGACTTGGAAGCAACCCAAATGCCCATCAATGATAGACTGAATAAAGAAAATGTGTCACATATATATTTTGGAATACTATGCAGCCATAAAAAAAGAATGAGTTCGTGTCCTTTGCAGGGACATGGATAAAGCCAGAAACCATCACTCTTAGCAAACTAACACAGGAACAGAAAACCAAACACCGCATGTTCTCACTCATAAGTGGGAGCTGAACAATGAGAACAGATGGACACAGGAAGGGGAACATCACACACCAGGGCCTGTCAGGGGGTTGGAGGGCTGGGGGAGGGATAGCATTAGGAGAAATACCTAATGCATGTGGGGCTTAAAACCTAGATGACATATTAATTGGTGCAGCAAACCACCATGGCACATGTATACTTATGTAATAAACCTGCATGTTCTGCACATGTATCCCAGAACTTAAAGTAAAATTAAAAAAAAATTTTTGCTTTATATGTCAGTGTGACATTATAGAATACGGGGTCCAAGTTATAAATCTCAACATTTTCATTCAGCCACAAAAAAATGGGAACAAAACATGTCATAATTTTTAAAATTATTGTTAGAAACCTAATTAGAAGATATAATACTGTATCAACTATTTAAATATACCGAAGAATGAGCATATTTATATTTAAATATACCGAAGGATGAGCATATTCATATTTAAATATACCGAAGGATGAGCATGTTTATATTTAAATATACCGAAGGATGAGCATGTTTATATTTAAATATACCGAAGGATGAGCATGTTTATATTTAAATATACCGAAGGATGAGCATGTTTATATTTAAATATACCGAAGGATGAGCATGTTTATATTTAAATATACCGAAGGATGAGCATGTTTATATTTAAATATACCGAAGGATGAGCATGTTTATATTTAAATATACCGAAGGATGAGCATGTTTATATTTAAATATACCGAAGGATGAGCATGTTTATATTTAAATATACCGAAGGATGAGCATGTTTATATTTAAATATACCGAAGGATGAGCATGTTTATATTTAAATATACCGAAGGATGAGCATGTTTATATTTAAATATACCGAAGGATGAGCATGTTTATATTTAAATATACCGAAGGATGAGCATGTTTATATTTAAATATACCGAAGGATGAGCATGTTTATATTTAAATATACCGAAGGATGAGCATGTTTATACTTAAATATACCGAAGGATGAGCATGTTTATACTTAAATATACCGAAGGATGAGCATGTTTATACTTAAATGTACCGAAGGATGAGCATGTTTATACTTAAATGTACCGAAGGATGAGCATGTTTATACTTAAATGTACCGAAGGATGAGCATGATTATACTTAAATGTACCGAAGGATGAGCATGATTATACTTAAATGTACCGAAGGATGAGCATGATTATACTTAAATGTACCGAAGGATGAGCATGATTATACTTAAATGTACCGAAGGATGAGCATGATTATACTTAAATATACCGAAGGATGAGCATGATTATACTTAAATATACCGAAGGATGAGTATATTTATACTTAAATATACCGAAGGATGAGTATATTTATATTTAAATATACCGAAGGATGAGTATATTTATATTTAAATATACTGAAGAATGAGTATACTTATATATAAATATTCTTAAGTATATATTTAAGTATATACTTAAGAATATTTATATTTAAATATACTTAAGAAGAAGTATATTTATATTTAAATATACTTAAGAAGAAGTATATTTATATTTAAATATACTTAAGAAGAAGTATATTTATATTTAAATATACTTAAGAAGAAGTATATTTATATTTAAATATACTTAAGAAGAAGTATATTTATATTTAAATATACTTAAGAAGAAGTATATTTATATTTAAATATACTTAAGAAGAAGTATATTTATATTTAAATATACTTAAGAAGAAGTATATTTATATTTAAATATACTTAAGAAGAAGTATATTTATATTTAAATATACTTAAGAAGAAGTATATTTATATTTAAATATACTTAAGAAGAAGTATATTTATATTTAAATATACTTAAGAAGTATATTTATATTTAAATACACTTAAGAAGAAGTATATTTATATTTAAATACACTTAAGAAGAAGTATATTTATATATAAATACACTTAAGAAGAAGTATATTTATATATAAATACACTTAAGAAGAAGTATATTTATATATAAATACACTTAAGAAGAAGTATATTTATATATAAATACACTTAAGAAGAAGTATATTTATATTTAAATACACTTAAGAAGAAGTATATTTATATTTAAATACACTTAAGAAGAAGTATATTTATATTTAAATACACTTAAGAAGAAGTATATTTATATTTAAATATTTATTAGTATTTTGATAAGTAATGTTTTCACTCTTTTGTTAACCATCTAATTCACAAAAGGTCTCATTAGAAAATACTTAATACTCAGACACTGTAGGAACAAAACAATGAGCATTATTAAAAACAGGGGAAGGTGGGACAAATGTCTGAGTTTTTTTAAAAATTTTTTTAGTATTATTACACTTTAAGTTTTAGGGTATATGTGCACAATGTGCAGGTTTGTTACATATGTATACATGTGCCATGTTGGTGTGCTGCACCCATTAACTCGTCATTTAACATTAGGTATATCTCCTAATGCTATCCCTCCCCCCTTCCCCCACCCCACAACAGGCCCCAGAGTGTGATGTTCCCCTTCCTGTGTCCATGTGTTCTCGTTGCTCAACTCCCACCTATGAGTGAGAACATGCGGTGTTTGGTTTTTTGTCCTTGTGATAGTTTGCTGAGAATGATGGTTTCCGGTTTCATCCATGTCCCTACAAAGGACATGAACTCATCATTTTTTGTGGCTGCATAGTGTTCCATGGTGTATATGTGCCACACTTTCTTAATCCAGTCTATCATTGTTGGACATTTGGGTTGGTTCCAAGTCTTTGCTATTGTGAATAGTGCCGCAATGAACATACGAGTGCTTGTGTCTTTATAGCAGCATGATTTATAATCCTTTGGGTATATACCCACTAATGGGATGGCTGGGTCAAATGGTATGTCTAGTTCTAGATCTCTGAGGAATCGCCACACTGACTTCCACAATGGTTGAACTAGTTTACAGTCCCACCAACAGTGTAAAAGTGTTCCTATTTCTCTACATCCTCTCCAGCACCTGTTGTTTCCTGACTTTTTAATGATTGCCATTCTAACTGGTGTGAGATGGTATCTCATTGTGGTTTTGATTTGCATTTCTCTGATGGCCAGTGATGATGAGCATTTTTTCATGTGTCTTTTGGCTGCATAAATGTCTTCTTTTGAGAAGTGTCTATTCGTATCCTTTGCCCACTTTTTGATGGGGTTGTTTGTTTTTTTCTTGTAAATTTGCTTGAGTTCATTGTAGATTCTCGATGTTAGCCCTTTGTCAGATGAGTAGGTTGCGAAAATTTTCTCCCATTTTGTAGGTTGCCTGTTCACTCTGATGGTAGTTTCTTTTGCTGTGCAGAAGCTCCAACATTCAACATTCTTAGAGAAAAGAATTTTCAACCCAGAATTTCATATCCAGCCAAACTAAGCTTCATAAGTGAAGGAGAAATAAAATACTTTACAGACAAGCAAATGCTGAGAGATTTTGTCACCACCAGGCCTGCCCTAAAAGACCTCCTGAAGGAAGCACTAAACATAGAAAGGAACAACCGGTACCAGCCACTGCAAAAACATGCCAAAATGTAAAGACCATCAAGGCTAGGAAGAAACTGCATCAACTAAAGAGCAAAATAACCAGCTAACATCATAATGACAGGACCAATTCACACATCACAATATTAACTTTAAATGTAAATGGGCTAAATTCCAGAGGAATTTGGCTTTTCCTAAATGGCTTTTCCTACTTGGAGTTATGGCCTTTCCTACTTGGAATTATGTTAAATTAGCACATTAAATTTGGGAGAGTTGAAATTTTCATGTTTTGGATTTTACTTTCAAAAATATCATATGGGCATTTATTTGTTTGCTTTCATAAACCTTCATAGATTAAGTAATATTGTTCTTTTATCCTGATAAACTATGTTATAATTTTATGAATATTAGAAATGGAAATTTCTTTCTACTTCATTTTGTTAATTTTTATTTTTAAACTAAGGAGCATTATAATTTTTATATTTATATTTTATCCTGTTAATTCATTAATCAACTTATTCTCATTTTCCTAGATAAACAAGTCTATCAAAAGAATAAAAACAACAGTGGAAAAAACTTCATCTACTTTTTTCCAAAGTTTGTAGCAGTTTCTTGACCCACTGTATTTGCTATAATCTTCAACACAGTATTTGAAGCCAGTATACATGAAAGGCTTCTGTCTCTATTTCTTATATGAAAGAAAAAAATTCATTTTGTTATTGTGGATAGTAAGGGATGTTTGTGTTTGATTATTAATTATGTAAGGTTCTATCACTATGATAAAATGATCAGAAAAAATGTTAAATGGCTAGGTGTTATTTTTTACAGACCAAATCAAAGTTTGCAAAGTATATGTAAATAAGAGAAAAAGAGATTATATTTGAAAAAAATAATTGTTAAAAGATGGAGCCCACAAAATATCCTTTCTTACTCTTTGTGTACATTAAGGGCATTTAGTGTTTTCATTCTCCTAAATAAAATCATATGCATATTTCTACTCCAGCTTTTCATAAAATACTCTTGTAATTGTAACTGTGAAGGATTAATCAAGAGAAGGAAATGTTAACGTCCTTTACACACTAATGCAATAGGGGAAAAGTGAATACAAGGCAATAATGCGCTTAAATGTCTTAATTTGACATTTATCAGAAGGCTGACTCTGTGAGAAGTAGAGAAATGTTCAAGAGCATAACTAATATTCCCTTATTTGAAGGAAGATAGCGGTGATAATATAAACTAGCACAGACCAAATGGAATGTAAATGGTGTAGAAAGAAAAAATTATTGGGATGTAGAGGAAACAATAAGGCATCAGGATGTATTGTGACTTAAACTGAACCCTGATGAAAGGGTGAAAGTGGATGAATGGTTGTCAAGCTGTGAGAAAATCCTTGTGGGCTTGTTGCCTTGTTTTGATCAACATGAAAACGTTGTCTTCGCAATAGCTAAATACATACATGTTTCCATATCTGGAAGACAAAAGATACGATTGAACCTATTGGAACAGATTATGTCACAAGGAATAGCAAGAAGAGAAAATTGCTGGATGTAAAAGGAAGAAGGTTAAGTAAATTGGGCACTTGTTAAGTGTAAAAATAACATTATATATATTGTCCTTACAAGAGGAAAAGGCAGTTAATTTCACTTAATTCCTGGGATTCTTCCTAAAAAGTATAAGGTTTACTTCTTGGAATATACAGGCTTTGTCTCAGAACTAAATGTGAGTGATTTTGAAGTGAACAGTTCTCCTTCAACAACATCATGCTGCACCCAAGCAAAGGGAAGTATCTATGGACAGATTTACAGACACTGAGGCATACTTATACTATAATAATGATTGAGCTGTTGGCTTGCTAATGACTTCAAAAGTTTTTAAGTCTTTCTTAAGTGTGCCAGCCAAAAATATCATTATTTGGAAGCTCATTGTCAATAGAATTAAGTTAAGAATCACTTAACTTAGTTGTGTGTGACTTCTGTGAACACTACCAAATGTGCAGAGCAGCAGATTCTTCAAGGGTTAACTTTTACGTGCTGCCTGTATGATCTATAGATGTTCTTTAAAGAATCAAAGATGTCTTTATCTTCTCTTAGAAGATAAAGGATAAATCACAATTGTTTTATAAGTACCATATATGTGAATTAGCTTATGAGAAACTCCTCAGCCAAGAATAATGAATGAGGTCCTTATTTCACAAGAAGATCTCAAAAAATAAGAAGAAAGAAAGATGTTGAACAGTCGTTTTAAAATTGTATACTTGCTATATATATGCAAAGGATATAATGGGATATTTCCTTTAAGAAGAATAAAATATGCTTGATGATCTTGGACCTCTGTTCCCAAAAGATATATTGTACCAAGAGTGAAGTGGTGGCAAACTAGCAAGTGTTGATGTGGATGAATTTTAACCCGTTCTAGATAAAAATGGGAAGGTGGAGGGAGCATAGAGAAAGTTTGGAAGTAAGCTGAAGATGTTAGAGATGCAAAACCAGAGGCGAGTAGAGCAAAATCATGAAGGTTCTGACTCTAAGGGCGAGGATATAAAAATTACCTGGACACTAAATGGTGGTATTAATAAATTCATGCCTTCTGTAATCCTTGGGACCCTCTTAATTTTTTCATCTTGTTCCTCCTTTTCAACAACTGGCTGATTCTTCTTTCCAGATAAGGGACGATGAGGGTTTGGCTGGCAGTGGTCAAGGCGGATAGTAAAATGCCAAAAAAAAAAAAGGAAGTTGATAGTGTTGTCCTGGTCATTCTCTTCTCATTAACCTGCATAGCATAATTAAATGGTTCTCACCATTCAGATCTCAACTCTAAGTTTACTCCCTCAATGTGACAAGTGACTAGGTCTCTATAACTTGCTGTATGAATTCTAACATTTCATCATTGCAAAGGCAATCTAGGAAGGCAATCTAGGATGCAAAGGCAATCTAGGATGATCTATGATAGTTACAGTTTGTATTTTGGATAACCTTTTGACTAATGTCTTTCTGCCTCTTTAGTCAATATGCTCTTTGAGAGTAGAAAGCATGCTTCTTTTGCTTAGCACCTCATGTAACACCGGACTTAGGTACAAAAATATTTTTGAACAAAAAAAGAATGTAGCAATGAAATTCCATGAGAAGCATTTAGACTTGTTTTTTATAATGTATAAACTTTTCTATTGATAAAGTACTGAATAAAATTGAAAATATAAATCTCCCATACTCAGAATGGAACTTGAAAGTAGGGTCAGAGATGACTGATGAACAGAATTTCTTTTAATTTAAACATTTCTTTTTTGCTTGTTGTGGTTTCCATTTTATCTAAGTAAAAGCGATAATTCAATTTATGTGTGTAGTTTCAAAATAAAAAAATTGCCATACTCTAAAAAGTATTAAAAAGGAATGTAGAATGAGACAATAAATGAATTGAGAGTGTAACTTGGAAAAACGTTCACATTTAGGGTAATGGAGAAAAAAGATAACAGTAGGAAAGGAGATAAAGAAATATTAAACAGTTAATATAATCACAAGACAATTGTGTGACATCATTAATTAAAGGGGAAACATCTGAGATCTTATTAACTTCACAAAAAGGCAAGGAAAATAAGTGTTCATTGAGCACCTGCTACTTGCTGTGCTTTGCAAGCACTTTAGTATAACTTATGTCTCATGATTACTTTTCTTTTTTTTATCAGATGAGGTAGCCACTTGTCAGAAAACTTAAATAATTCACTTGCTGCAATAAAGCGAGTAGACTATGAATTTTAAAGTGAGACTTAGGTTCAACCAGAACTCATTGTCATGGACATTCTATCTCTTTTTAAAGATTATGCAGTTCTATAATATTTCCAAAAACTTAATAAAATCCTTATCAACTCCTGTAAGAACAACACTTCCAAAAAAGGATATACAGCTGCTGTGTTTATAGAGATTCATAGGAAAATAAATAGATCAACAGAAGGTAATTTACTGTGTGGAAACTTGGAAAGGAAAGGGCCTGTGCCTCATTCCTTTCCTACTGGGGAAGCTTAGGAAATGAGCAACCTCAACCAGTTCTCATTTGTAAACATGCTATTAACCTTGACCCAGCATCTCTTACTAACCTGATACTGTACTTACATAGAAAAGAGGAGTCCCAGGGCTGGACGTGGTGGCTCATGCCTGTCATCCCAGAACTATGGGAAGCCATGGTGGGTGGATCACTTGAGGTCTGGAGCTTGAGACCAGCCTGGCCAACATGGCGAAACCCTATCTCTACTAAAAATAAAAAAATTACCTGGGTGTGGTGGCACATGCCTGTAATCCCAGCTACTCAGGAGGCTGACACAGGAGAATCACTTGAATCCAGGAGGCGGAGGTTGCAGCAGTGAGAGGAGATCTCGCCACTGCACTCCAGCCTGGGCAACAGAGTGAGACACTGCCTCAAAAAAAAAAAAAGGAGTCCTTATCTAATAAATAGTTATATCAGGATATATCCAGTATCCAGACAGCCCAGATTGCAATATTGTAAATGAAGCTGCCATTGTCAATTTATGCTGCAGGGCTGCCTGGAGAATGAGAGCTAGTGAGTTGTACAATTAACAGAGTATAAAAAGATGTTTCCCCCAAATTAAAGTGGAACCTTTTGTGAGCTATATTTTTATGTATCTGTTCCAAAAAATTCTGTTATTCTGAAAACAAAAGGTGTTCTAAGAAAAAAGAAAGTGGACATTTTGGCATGTTGTCTGACAGTTTCAGCCTCTTCTAGGAAAGGCTGTTTCATCTGTATTTGTTTGCGGTATTATTAGTAAAGATTGGTGCTGGGTAATAGCTGTGATTACTACGAATCTGCTTTGAGGATTTAAATGTTTGTGCTATTACAGAAATCAAAAGCAAAAGTGAAGAAGAGAGAGAATACTGACAAGAGGGGAGATGGCAGGACAAATATCCTGGGAGTCCTGCTTTCCATGATCAGCTAAGTATACACAAGTGAAGCATCCAAAAATTGTTCAATAAAAATGTTTAAGAGTAACTCATTAGGCTGACATTTCCCTTATATACTCTCTGTAAATGTGAGCCTTTTAAGTACAAATAGCTTATTTTATGGGAAATTAAGTTATTATATTAAAATTAAATGTTTACTGTGCATATGCAAAGATTTCCAGTGACTTCCAGAAATAACATACTTGCTCGCAATATGTGACTCTGGTAATGAAAATAAGTTTTTAAAATAATATCTTCCTATAAGTCAGATTCTCCCAATACATGAGTTTAACACTCTGCAGGCAAAACTTTTTGAAACTTCAGGGTCAGTTTATTTTGATGACTAAGGAACTAACCCTTCTATAAGAACGGCATTATTCCAGAAGTGTAAAACAGATGTACTTCCAAATAGCCAACATAGTAAAGAAATAAGCACATAAATGACAGGGAGATTACCAAATTCTAGCCATAGCAATGTGATTCTTGACCTTAATTGGTTTATAGAAAAATGAACTCAGTTTACTCTGTGCTAAATAGTCTAAATAGTCTCCTAATCATTGTTTAAAATCATTAACCAATTTTAGATTCAAAAATCCCTATAGAGCTAGTCCTGCCCTCCCCACCACTCTTCAGCTGTGCATTATGTATAAATGCTTTCATCTGAGAAACATCTCAATGGCAAAACCGTTTGCAATTCACAGCATCTGCCTTAATGGTTTATTCCTGGGGGCTAATATTTAAAACAACTCCTATTTTGTACAGCGCTTTACTACACCACTTGGAATGTTTCTTCTGATAGACAAGTAAAGGGACAATTTTCAGTATCTCTACTTTAACTCCAGGGTCCCCAAAAATGAATTTGGCATATGTCATGTAGCCTGTATTTCACAGACTTCCTTAAAATGGAGTCTCCAAATTTGTTGAAAAAATCCACCCATATTATTGCATGATAACAATAATAAACAGAATGGACTATTTTGTGTATATCTTGCAATAATTTTAGCTTCACCAGTACTTTCGATGTTTATTATTGTCGATTATTTTATAGAATTTTAACTTCTAACTGGAAAAGTTTTAAAAATATGTATATTTTCTGTTAAGTTTTAAAATAAGATTAAGGTAGACAGTAAAATGGATTCATACTAATGAACACCTTCTGTTATAAACAATAATATGGAGTCACCTATTCCAATTTGTGTTTTTGTAGGAATGTAGGAAGCTTTGGTCTGTAATAGATACCCCTCAGGTCACTTGTCCATTTTTGGCACAGCGTGATCTTATCAACTAGATCTTCATTATATGGAATGTAAAACTTTTATGAGCCTGAAATGGAATTCTGCTTGTATAACATTTGTGATTACAGCAAACTGATTACAGTGTCTTCACATATCCCTGGACTCATTAATCTCAGAATTTGAGAGATTTGAGGAACTGTAGTTCGACCCCCTCATCTATGGTAAGAATCCTTCCATAACAACTCCAACAGATGTCACTAAGCTTCTAGTTTAACACTTTCATGTCACTAAGCTTCTAGTTTAACACGTTCATGTCAGAAAAATCACCAAGTCCCAAGGAATTATATTATTTTGTGGGAAAATTATAATGGTTAAAGTGCACTGTTTTTTTTAAATGTTAAGAAATTTGTATTCTATTAATTTTGTCACTTGAATAGTTCTACATTACTGTATAAGATCACCTGAATCCAACTTCTTCATTTATAACAGACCCAATATATCTCAATTGGCTCTCTCTCCCTCCCTCCCTCCCTCTCTCCCTCTGTTACCTATAGCCATTAAAATCCTATTTAATACAGAGTCATCCTATCCTTAAGACTCATAGAAACCAATTCATAGGCTTGGAAAATCATTCTTCTGGTTTCTAAATAATACTTAGAGAACCAGCCTTTGATGACTACGCATCTTTGTAGTCATGTGGATTAATCTTTTTATATCTTAATTTTACCAATAAAATATGGTGATTATAATAGTCCATATTATTATTTTAGGATAGACTATTAATAATATAGAAAAGAAAATGCCTAGGAATTAGACAGTGTGCTGAATGAGCTAATACTCATGCAATCACATTGGGATCTTTGTGACAAGTCTATTGATCTGTGAATCATCAGGTAGCATTTGTAAAAATATTCAAATATTAACAGTTAACAAATTCATTATCTATTTATTGAAGATCCACTAAACTTCAGTGAGTTTTATAGAAGGTAGGGATAAGAAAGTGAGCAAGAAATCCTGTGGTCTAGCAGGCTGACTAAGACCAAACAGGCAATGACAAACAGCATGAAAAGTGAGAAGTGAGACAAAGATTGCTATGTGAAGATACAGGAGGGTCATCTAGCAGAGACTGTGGAAGATGTAGACTCTTCCAGGTGAACTATTTAAAATTAATGAACAGTAAAGAATAAATCTGTTAACTAAATGAATTGAAAAAAAGGCAAGATGTTTCTGTTAGGAGAAAAATTCTGTGTGAAGACTGATGATAATATACTTTATGAGACGAGTTACAGAAAGGTTATTGAGGTTGGAGAATGGGAGAGGATAGTGGATCAGTGCTGGAGGGACACAAAGGATCCAGGTCAGAGGGACTTAGAAAGCAAGCTAAAGAATGTTGACTTTATGGGTTATGATGGTATTTTCCATGCCCTCCACATACTAGGTATTATAAAACATTTAATCTTTGCTAAATTCATAGGCAAAATGTAAAATCTCCTCCTTTTTATTTTAAATTTTATTCAGTTGTGGATAGAAGCATCTTTAGGAGAGGGCTTCATTGGCTGTGATGTATCTTTCACTATGAACTGCGCGTTCATGTTCTCCATCCCTTTAGTGATTGCGTTGTTCATCTTTTGCTTACTGATTCTTAAGAAATTGCTGGAGACTATGAGTATCAATTGTTCTTAAGGATTTTTTTCCAGTCTTTTTTTTTTTAATTTGTTACTCTTTAAAAAATGCTAACTAGAGATTTTATAATTATATAAATACATTTGTAGCTTCATAGACTTCAAGGATGTATGCAAGGTAGAAAAATGCATGTGTGTGTGTGTGTGTGTGTGTGTGTGATTCAAATTTTTATATGTACTTGTATAGATAGTCTAGCTACCACTTGGAGAAATAAGTGGAACGGAGCAAAACTGAAAACAGATAGACTAGTAAGAAATTTGCTGTGGTCATATCTAGATTAATGGAAGGGGTCATCTCTAACAGGAAGAACTGGAATTATTATTAAGGGTGATATTAATAGTTAAACTAAAATTAGAATCTCTACTAAACGTATGTTTTGGTGAAGAAGCCCATCAGTAACAGCCAGTACTTTGTCTTTCAATTAATGTGTTAGTCAAATACCAGTCATGCCAATACCCTCTATAAGGAAGGAGAAGGAAATAAACTTTCCTGAATCACCATGTAACATGAATTTTGTATATTCATTCATTTACTTGGTACAAGAAAACTGTGGGATTGAGATTATATCCCATATTTTTACAGATGAAGGAATTGAGGTTTATGAAGTTTAAATAACATTTCCAGTCATCGAAAACCAGGATATAACAGAAGATATTTGGTTCAAAACCTGAAAATTGGTACTGTCATATAATAAGAGAGAGAGGAATAATCCAGAAAGTGAAAAGAATTAAAAATGTGACCAAGTATGAATAAAGAAACTTGGCAAAGAGACTTGGCCACATTGAATTATCATTAGTTGGTATAATTAAGATTTAGAAGTCAAAAAGGGAAAGCTCAATGTCAAAACCATTATCTGAATATAAATTTTCAATAACTGCTCAGGGGTTAGGAAATCAGAGGACTAGCAAGCCATCCAGGAAAGCACCACCTTATGAGGTGTCCATTAAAACACAAAAAGAGAAAGAACAGAGACCATTTACACAAATAAAACAGGAGAAGTGAGACTTGGAGATGGAGAAAGGAAACCAAAAGCAAAAAGGGAGATATGAGTGTTTAACAAAATAAGAAGATTTAATAAATGAAGGAATTAAATTTGTACTCAGAACCAACCAAACATAAAAGAGCAACACAAGGTCAATGTGTGATATACAACTTTTGATGGTCATGAATAGGCTCACACATCTAAAGATACCTCAATTAATATCTTCCCTACCAGAATCACTTCATAGAGTGATAGCATGGTTAATTTGAATCTAAATCATCGTGGACTGACAGGACGTTTGCCTGCTTCTATTCGCTAGTGCAGTTTAGTTTGTCAAACTGGAAGACTGCAACACAAACAGGCCAAAACTCTGAGGTTTGGGTGCAAAGGGTAGATAATGCATATGACACATTAGATATGAAAAACTGTTCTTAAGAGACAATTTTTGAAATTTATATTGGAAAGGTATTCATGAAGAATAACGACCTAACTGTCCTTTA